>NC_073745.1:307844833-309044833 GCF_029784135.1 Toxorhynchites rutilus septentrionalis | reverse complement strand
GCGGAAGCAAAAATTGAGTTTCAATTAATACGTAATATTTGATATATTCGTTGAGATCAAATGGATAATTATGTGTAACAATCGATCCAGTTTTTCTTCCAGAAATGTATCAAACTCAATTATTCCGTTTCACGATTCTCTGGAATCTGTGAGGAAATCATACCAACCAGCTTACAGAGATTCCCTGGACTAATCTGATCATTCCTAGTGACGGTTTTTGAATGTTGGATAGGCATAACCGGAAAGACGTAGTTCCAGTACTCTCTCACTTCCTTTTGGTCATTCTTCTTCTTGGTTTGTTTCATTGAGGCTTTGTACTTAAACTTTTCATTCACCCGAAATATGTTAGTGCTGATAATGATGGACACCATCGTTGACACCGCCAACTGGTTGCTAGCTGAGCGACTGCCGAGTCGTAATTTCACAGAGATTTCGCAGACCCTCGTAGTGCGGGCAACTACACAATTTGCAGTGGTCGCAGAGTAGATGGGAAAGTCCTCGGTTGAATCCGTGTGAGACCGAGCAGTGATCGGACCTCAGTCTGGACATGATACGTTGTTCTCTCATATGTTTCACGTCATTAAACCTGGCAATCGTGGTGCGAAAGGAGTTGGTGATCCACAGCATGACATAATTTAACGGCACCTCCCTCTTGGTTTGAATATTATAATATTTGTTTCTTGCATTTCATTATAAATAATTTCAGTAATTCCAGTATAAAAACTTTGCTAATTCAGTACGGAGTGTATTGATGAAAATCTATCTCGATTTCTTGTCAAATGTGAATGTATATTGAAAATATGCATGGAATTAATTTGATACTGCTGTGAATGAACCCGTTTTGACTCGAACATTTCTTAATAGAAAAGAAAGATGTTTGCATCAATTGGTAGGAAATATTTCTACGCATCTATCACAATGAATAAAATGTTATTTTCATGAGATAAACAATTGAATAACTGTGAAATGTCCTCTAAACGCCCTAACTGACACGTTTTGATTGGCCCGATTTACGGTTTCCCCAACACAGACTTCAAAATCAATGTGCTTGAGGGAATCCGCTTTGCAAATACATGTAAGTCGGGGGTATTTTTGTTCCCACCGAGATGTGTTTCCCTAACACGAACTTCAAAACAAAGGTGCCTGGAATGACCGGAATATGTTTCCCTAACACGTACTTCTAAACTGAGGAGCCTAAGAAAATCGTCATTCCAGATACTAGGGGCGAATGAACTTTCAAGTTTGAAGCCTCTATAGTATGAAAAGTAGAAATTTAAGTTGTTGATTCATACAAGCCGCATGTTTTTTTGTTGCACTCCGGAGTATGTTGTCCTAACACGGATTACAAAAACGGGTACACCTGAACTAGCGTTGTCAAAAAGCATTTCATTTTCGGCAGAAACCATGCCATTTCGTGCCTTGAAGCGTCAAATGGGCAAATAAAATCATCTGTTCCCCAACCCTTTAAAATGTTTGTATGTATGGAAGAAGACATCTCTTTCTTTTTTCTTTTTTCATCTTTTTTAGGATTGCACCCAAAACAAAAGTCCAAACGACGTCAACGGGGATCGAACCAAGGCCGGCTGGAATGCAAGGCTGTTTTACACGACCACACTATCCACACTATCCACACAGCTAATGATGCTGTTGAGTTAATGCGTGATGTGGCAACGTATGCAGAAAGCTTATTTGTCTTTTGTTTCGCTCGCTCGTATTAATGTATTAATCTGTACCATATTTATATTATATGGTACAGCTTACCAGTATTTGAGAATCATGGCATTTTCAGTTATGTTTAGGCTCATTTAATGTTATAAATCGGGATGACGAAACCTGAGCTAAAAATCAATTTTGGGTGTACGAACACAACGCTTTGGCTCGGTTATTCGAGACTGCATTGGAAGGTATGGCTTCATATCATCTGCTCACTGAATTTCTAAGCATACCGTTTGATGATTAGGCAAAATACTGACAACAATTTGCTGCGATAACGTCGATTGATTCAACATTGCGTTGCGATTGCTAGAAATCAGCCAATTATTACCGTCGTTTACCTAAACTCCTACTCATGATGGTCCGGTAGAGCCGTAGAGCCGAATACCTGATCTCGTGGAGACGGTGTTTTTCAGCAATGATGGCCTTGAAGTGCTCAATTGCATTTCGAGAGACCAATTTGCGATTTTCTTATTAGAAGCAGGGCTTGGAAATATTGAGCTTGTTAAGTAATATTGAAAATATATTTTTATCAGTGTAACGCGTTTATTTCGCTTGTCGGTGCTGCTGTCATTCATTCGAAGGCAAACAAATTTACAACTGTGTTCATTCATATTCATTCTGTGCTTTCTGAGCTTTCCGTAACGCTCGGGTTATGAGAATTCATTAACATTTATTCATTGCCATTGAATTGTCAGGAATGTTGTGACTGTTCATTTTCAATATCCCGATATGTGTGTGATTTTCTCATTGAGTCAGTGCCTTGCTTATTCAGTTATTTTTGAAGTTACTCCGAAAGGGCAACGCAAATCGGTGGCGCAAGCGGAAATGCCAACAAAATAAAAAGATCTGCATGCACACTCACAGCTAAGGATTGCATAGGCGAGGAAGCATTCTGCAGAATCGATCCGAGTAGCGAATGCAAACTTCGTCAGCCAAAGCTGGATGTTGGCAATTTCATCCGCTAATCAGATAGCCCAGTTTGATCTGTTTGCAAAAGGAAGTTCAAAATATCCCCTTTGCGGTTGTGTCTTGGACACCAGCATTTTATGTTCGTGTTTTCGGAGTTTGAGTCAAAAATTAAATGTTTGAAATTTGAGTCAAGCCGGTATTTTTTAAATTGGAATTGGAGTCTTTTGAAGCATTTCTGACAAGTGGAATTGGGATTGCATATTTACTATGTAAAATGAAAGCATTTTAACTGAGACGGAAACCTTGCATGCTTGAACAATTTAATTTCTTGTCACTATTATGAGCATTCTGTACTTCGTTATCTTTCTCAACGAATTTCTCCGTTTCGTCAGTGTCCGAGAACGATGCTGATAGTGAATGAACTGGTATATTAATATCAATGAATGACAATACTAGGGATATTTTTTTGCCCACATTCCGTGAACGCAGAACAGAACGAAAAAGAGAATGAACAAAACTGGACGAATCAACTGTGAGAGGCTTGCTGTGATTGTGAGATTTGGCGTTGGTTCATTTTCGGTATCCCGAATGCAATGATGATCGAATGTGGTCGAAAATTCAACTGAAAAGATTGATCTGATACAGATATTTCCAAGCACTGATTAGAAGTGATATTTTAACCTTTGCGGTCGTTTGTCCGCTCTCAGCCACCACAGCAAGGAATGATACTAAATACATTACTTCTAAACGAATTTTAATGTTTAGTAAACTTTTTCACGAATGTATACGGTGTTTCTAGGAATAATAAGTAACGGTACTCGGTATAAACAAAATATTACCAGCATGGTAAGACAAGAGAATCTCTTTCAAGGGAAATTAATTCCGACCACAAGTGGTTAATATTGTACCTCCCTCATATATACTCGGCCATAAGAACACGATAGGAAAATGTGTATTCTTCCAATTTTTCATAATTGAAATCATTTATGGGTTAGGAAACCGTAATGTATAAATCACCGAAAAGAATGTTCGATATAGATTGGAATGCAAAAATCCTCAAAATTCATTCATAGCTAAAATAAATATTAACGGTAAAACTATTTCATAGAAAACCGTGACCAGTTTTCTGATTTGGCACCATTACTGAAAGACGTAGTCTTATGTCAAAAAAAGGTAATGATTTAATATTCATATTTTCATATCGATATTTTCATTTTTATTCACTAATGTCGACGGAGTTAGCCCTAATTATCGGATTGAATGTATTTAATAGATTTTTAACCTGTTAAACCCACTAGACAACTAACTAATGTGTAGATGTGTAATGTGTTATTGTCATCTGATGTTTCCTAAGTTCCTTAAGTTTTTGTGATTGTTACACATACAAAATAAAAACGGACCAGACGGGCCAACAAAAAGAGCCTGGTGGACCGCAAGTTGAGTATAGCTGCTATGGTTCGTCAAAATTAGATTTTTTTTTTTTTGAAAATCGAAAAATCACCCAAAGAAATCCCAAAAAATCACCCATGAAATTGGGATTTAAAAGAAAAACATTGATGCCAAATGTCTCAAAATTGCATAAAACGAGATTCACTGTTATCTTGAAAAAAAAAACTTGTCTAGAATTTACTTTTCGGCACTCGGAGGATTTCCCGTCTGAAAAATCGGATTTTTTTTTAAAGATAACAATAAATCTCGACGTTCGGCATCAAAAAATTTTGTGTTGATAAACCCAACTTCAAAAACGAAAAATCAACGAATTGCTATTTTTTCACTTTTGTTACAAATGCAACGAAGTTGCGATGCCCAGCCTACTAAACGGTATTCTAACAGCACAGAAAATTGATCAGCAATTTGAGCTCAATATTGTCCATTCCCATTCCATTGTCAATATTTCATTGTTCGAACGGACACGTACAGTAATTTGTTATTTTTTAGTGCTACTAAAATGCGTATTTGTGATTTGCGGAATATACGTATGAACGATTCCAGAGCGATATTTTCATTATGAATTTATTTTTCGTCATGAAATTCATTCTGAGGTCAATGTAATGGAGACGAATGGATAAGGATCCGAGGCGGGCCAAAGAAGCCGAGGTGACAAAATCAGAAATGGTTGAGCAATAACAGGCACGGAACGACATGACCAGGACTCTGAGATGGAAGAAGCGCTAACAATAACACCGTGATCATATCGAAATGGAAGTGCTATCCCGTGCCACTGATACTCGAAAGGTCTACGAGAAAGTGCGGATTAACCGCAATAGTAAGTTCCACAGTAATTCTGTATAGTTTGCCAAAATTTGTCAGTGAGAAGTAGACCCTTGCTCTTTTATTTTGGTCATGGCTTTCAGATTATCTGACCCCTGGTGTACTTGACCTTGCACAGATGGATAGTTTAATGATTCCTATATCGATAAAATATAGTTTTTTGCTGAACTATCTTTGTTTCCTGCATGCACCTCATTTTTAGTCGTTGATCGCGTAAACCGCGATTTTCGTTATTCGCGATTACGTTGTCAGATTATTTCGCGGATAATCGGGGTTCGACTGTATTTTTATGCATGTACATGCCAGTATAATCACTGTGAATATTACCTTCTCAGAAAATACAATTATTGTATTATCCAGTTATACGAACTTGGGTTTTAAAGGCTAATATCCAATTAGATTCGATGACAACTAAGTGGAAGTCACAAAAAATTGCGCTAAATGTGTTGTGTTGATCGAACTTAAAAAAATAATCAATCGCTACGGCAGCATATGTTGTTTACAACACTCGCTCACCCCAGTAACCCAGCAGCAATGGTTCAAACTCACCTGGTGCAGTGCCGTCAGTCCGTCCACATTGGCAGTGTCGATGTCGGCTCCGGTTTCCAGCAGCCGCGATACTTCCTCCTTGTCGCCGGCGACGCAAGCCGCCAGGAAGATACATCCGGACGAGAATTTGATTCGCCTCAGCGAGGGACTCTTCGGGACGCCACTGTGCTTGTTCGTTTCCGATTCTTCCCAGCGCTTGAGCTGTTCGGCCCGCTTGAACAGGGCCGACGAGCTCCGGTTGTCCATCGACATTGTTTGCTGTTATCTGGACGGGCGGCGGCGGCGGAGGCTGCAGTCGCTGCTATTGTTGGAGAATTATTGGTTGGATCTCGATGCTCCTCTCCTCCACTAACCGAGCAATCTTGACGGGTTTTACTTCTCACTTCTTCTTCGAACAACAACACTGAAAAATTATATTTCTTCTTCTCATCGGACGTGTTTTTCTTGATTTTCTTCTTGCTCGCGCTTGCTATTACCGATGGGATTGGATTCTTCTGGTTTCTTCTCAGCGATTTGATTCACACTCTTCGTCGTCGTTTTGCTGGTTATACTACTCAACGCACACTACTAACACACAGATACGCACACCACTATCGCCACCTCTCCTGTTGCTCTGTGAATGGGAAAAACGATCTTTGAGCTCATAGAGTTCGCCGAGACGACGACCATAGAAAAGACTCGATTCGACTCCGTCTCAGAGGAACCGGGTGAAATTGAAATTATGATATTTATTTATACGCGCTCGCGTTGTTGCTGTTGCAAAGCACAGCTTTAATATACGTGCGAACGAATGAGAACCGTTCGACGGTGTGCTACACACAACACAACTGCCCCGCTGCTCTTCTATTTAATTTTTCTTTTTCTCTCTTTTCAGCTTTCGGTTCCACACATTCGCGCACACAACCGCCGTGGAAACGACGAATAAATACGTCGCGGCCGTCGCCGTCGTTATGGCTACAATACAATGATGACGAGCGCGCGCACACACAAACAAGACCCGCAGCACATATCACGCACCACACCACGGCGGGTTAAATTTTCCTGCATCCACTCACACACAACACCACAGCCACACCGTCTATTTTTCGCCGATTGGCGTGTGTTTTATTTTTTCATCTGGCACCGCGAACCAATCTCCTGTTCACCGACTTTGTGTTCCACAGAATCCGGCAATTTTCCGGGGCAATACACTGCTACTGGGAAAGCATTCCACGGACTGAACAGACAGCGAGCGCAATTTTGTTGTTTTTTTTGTTGTGCTTCGTTATTGCGAGCGCGATCTGCTGTGTGCACTTGATTCTTCGTGAAACTCGCGCTTTGGTTTTGTAAAGGTCCTATGGCGGATAAGCGCACATGTCAGAAGAGTGAATGAATGTTTGAATAAAAATAAAAACATTTTTGAAGCATTGTTTCAAATACATTAGAATCTAAGGGGTTTTGAGTTTGACGTTTCACCATTTGTTTACATTTGTAAATTCGCAATTTTCAGTGATTCCTATAGGAAAAATAATGAATAATAAAAAAATATTTGCTCATAGAAGTAAACGAATCTTTGTCTTTAAAGTCATGATTCAATTCCCTTTTCAGTTTTTTCTAGATCAGAATATTTGAATCCTTAGTGTGCTATCAGATGGTGAAAAGCTGAGACGACCCAGCCCACGAGGCTGAGTCTCAAAAATAAAGAATAAAAAAAAAAGATGGTCAAAAGTATGAAAAGTACACAGTGTGTCAAATAAGTCCCAAAACTCAATCTATACCCAACCTCCAATTCCCCATCGGTGTGACGTTTTTATAATAGTTTTGTTCAGCTATATGCCTAATAATACCTGAACTATTCGTCATCCTATCCAACTCTTGTTCAGCCAATATTGTTCGTTAAATACAGTTTAAAGTCCATAAGAAAACATAAGATACGGTGAAATCTCAACTCAAAAGTATCTAGAAAGTAGGGGTTGCATTACCGAACCAAAATTTCAATAACCGGTTATTCGGTAATGAAAATTACATTACCGGTAAAACCGATACAAAAATTATTGGAATAAACCATTTTCTTTAAGAAACGGCTTTTATTGATAATGATTAGTTCACAAGAAAACATTTTGCAAGTTTTTGCTACTTAGTTTGCTGGTTGAAGTAATACTTAGGGACACAAATAATGTTAATTTGGTCGTCTTCTAATCTAGATCGAATCTCATTGACGAAATTCCCAGAAGAGGAAAAAGCTCGTCCAGAGTCCATTGATACATTGTAACATTGTATACCCTACGAAGAGAGCATCGAATACCATTGCCATGTATTTATCTCTGATGCCCACTGTACGAAAACTCTTGTCTGAGAGTTTTTATCAATCCGTTTATAGACGTTGAGCTTATGCTGGACGTTGATACCTTTGTATGATCCAATCATCGTTCAAGTGTTTCCTTGATGCTCAACTATTCTGCAGACTTTGCATCGTCCAGTGGATTTTCCCTCCTGTTGTCCAACTACTGAATCAATATCATATTCGTCAAATTTCATTAATCAGGGGGTCTTCGTAGCCACTTGGTTACGCGTTCGCTTACTAAGCGATCGATCGTGAGTTCAAACTCAGGGCCCTCAATTGACCATCTTTGTGTTGTTATAGAATAACTACGTCCACGCAACCATCATCAGCTATGGAGATCGATCCACGGTGGAACAAAGATCGATTCATCCATACAACTGCTCTGCTCTGCAAGAAACATCGGGCTGCTGTTCTATAAATAACCCAACAATGATCAATATCAACTGTCTCCGCTGTCCGGTCTGCTGAACAATGGAAGAACAGATAGAAT
This sequence comes from Toxorhynchites rutilus septentrionalis, assembly GCF_029784135.1. Classification (NCBI taxonomy): domain Eukaryota; kingdom Metazoa; phylum Arthropoda; class Insecta; order Diptera; family Culicidae; genus Toxorhynchites; species Toxorhynchites rutilus. Next base: position 309,036,575 of record NC_073745.1, on the reverse strand, counting down.
ATCCTTACGCCTAAATGGCTACTACAGTGTAATTTACCATAATGTAATGGAGCAGAAAACCTAACGCCTAAATGGCTACTACTTCTACTGTGTAATTTACAATTTATAGAAACATAAACATATGTACATATACACGATAAAAACCCGGCTCTGTTACAGATAAAATGCTAATGAGCCTGATAAATAAATAAATGGAATAAAAAAAAAATTTCATCAAGTCACGAACGATTTCAAATGCCTGCTTGATCAATGCTGTCCGTGACGTTTGATAGAAAACGCCAAAGTCATTATTAATTGTGTCACGACCACGAGCAGAATGATTATTCATATACGGGAACAAATCTGCATGTACGAAACGTCTTTCTGCAATCCTTCAATCAGAGCTGCAGAACAGCCGATAGCTGTTCTAGCATAAATTGCGTTTCGACGTCAGCTTCATAAAGGGCGCAGTTCTTCCGGCACAGCAGATCAACAGTCACCAGAACTGGAACTAGGTCATCTACCAATTCATTTATCGCTGTCAGTTCTTCATCGCCGAAGTTTATCCTGTGTCTCGTTTTCAGATCGACATGCGATTTTTGAACTGAAGCTCGGAAATCGTAGAATCGGCGCAACATTGCCAGTTGGTTTTTTTGATCTTATTTTGATTCTTGAGTAATATTTCAAAGCGGCATAAAGGCGAATATTATTCTTGGTGTAAACATGGAAATTACCGAAATTACCGGTTATTGATTTGTAAAATTACCGGTATTCGGTAATGAGAAATGGCCCGGTATTACCGGTAAAACCGGTTAACAATTCTTACTAGAAAGTACTTGAACTGCGCTATCAAAGAAGATGATCTTTGTTTGACTGCATTTTTTTCTTTTACCAAAGTGCCATAAATAGAATTCGCTTTTTAGCACCTCTTGATAGTTTTTACAGCTACTAAATGAACCTTGTTTAACTTTTGATAAGCTTTGAAAAAATCTATGAAATGATCGAGATTCAAACTCATGTACAAGCTACCAAGCTAGACCACTTGAAAATGTAATGCCAAGCATTCGAACATAAGCTCAAAAAACCTTTGCAGCAAATGCTGGTTTCAGTAGTCTATCATGTGTTGTACAAAGGCTGATTTGCAGTTGAAGAAACGTTTCCAAATCGTCCAGATAAATATCAATATCCGTAGTGTACGAAAAGGTTTGGAACGCTGCCGAGCACCACCAACCCACATCGAAACGTGCCTCACAGTAGCAGATAGAGACGTCGATTAATCGTTCGATTAATTAAAATGATCGAATATCTGCAATCGAGTTATTTTGTATCGAATAATGAAAAATCTAAATATGAATACACCGAATAATTATCACAGTAATCGCGAATTATGAAAAAAGGAACCTTTTTTTAAAAAAAAGTACAGTGCAAAATTTGTTTAGCCGTTATGGTGCTTTGACGAAATACATCGAATATTCTAAATAATTTACGGTTGAAGCATAAAAATAATCCCCTGGCGGTAGAGACTGGGAAGAGAAATTCAGCGTCTGCAGGAGTAAAAGGCGAAATTGAAGGAGCTGGTCTAAGTTCCCGTACTAAAGTGGTAGTATTCAAATTCAAAGTACCATGGAAAATCTACCATATTTGTGGTCAATGATTCCATGAATATACTTCTTTTGAACTAGTAGTTATAGGGATCAAGCAGAAATTTTCAAACAAATCTGCTATTTCAACAACATTTGATAATCAAATAATTTGGTACAGAAAAAAATGTATATTGGGGCAATAAAAATATTGTGCATCATTTTAATAATTTGCGCTTTTTTCAATCATCCGCAAAAATCATGAAATTCGATGTAACTTTTAAAATTATGACAATTTTTTTATTATCAATGTCTGTTCGTTATTATTACATTCGCTCAATTAATCGAATACTGAAAGACAATTATTCGAATGAATCGAATATTCAAAAATGGCCCCACGATTAATCGATAATCGAATAAACGAAAAATTTAGACATCTCTAGTAGCAGATATGTGTATGAAACCTGTTCAGAGGAAAGTTTTATTAACAAACATTTGTACTTGGCATAGGCAGTAAACTTTCTCCACTTCTAGCTGAAGTTTTTTGAGCGATTTTGATGTAGACCTCCAGAAAGAAAAGCTCCTCCCTCATGTTTGGTGGCACTACGTGGATGACGTTTTTGCTGTTGTGAAAAAGCGCTATCTGCCACTGACTCTTAATTTGTTGAAATCACGACGTAGCTCAATCAAATTCACGATCGAGAAAGAGTCGGGTGGAAAACTCCCTTTCTTGGATCTCATGGTCACAAGAGGACAATACCCTGAAATATGGCATCTACCGAAAACCAACCTCCACGGACATCCGACTCCAACAAACAAGGCTTCGAAGACATTTTTGTTTTATGTTGAAATCTTGATATGGAACTAAGAGCAGGCCTAAAATTGAACCTGTTAACAGTACATGAGAAACTGTTTCTGAAGACATTTTTGTTTGATGTTGAACTCTTAATATGGAACTAAGAACACTTATAAAATTTAAGCTGCTAACAGTACATTGGAAAATGTTACTGAAAAAAATTCTCACCAAGTTTTGAAGCAAGCCAGAATCCGCCGAATTTAACCTGAACATTGCAATCCGAAAAGGTAAATTCTTCCATATAATGATGCGCCGAGTGATAAATCACAGATGATGCGTATTTTTTGTCTCGAAATCAATGTTGCATCGTCTCATGTTTCATCGAGCTCAGATTTATGATATGAGACAATGCCAAACATAATATGTAACTAATTTTACCGCGTCCTATTTGGACATTCGTGAAACATTCATCTGAATATGATCAAGAAGTTAACCCTCCTGTACTCGCGCGCTAAGTCGTAACTCGTATCCTCTCGCTCGGTGTGACAGACTGTGCGTGTTTCTGTAATATTGCTAATGTGTATTTTTAGGCGTTATTGGTATTTATTCAAAGGAAAAACATAATTGAATGGAAAAATTCCAAAAAATATAGTTTCTTCAACTTCATTCAGTTTCAATAGTCATTTAATTCAACTTCCTCAAAACAACATTATTGATTCCCGGTCTGTGAGACCATATGCGCGAATAAAGGAGGGTTAAACAACAGATACTTATTGCACAGGTAAGTGATAAGCCGGATCCTACAGTACTGGAAGTACCTGGTTCGATTTATTGATGCGAATGACGTGTAAATTTACGGTTTAGCAGTAAGCAGTAAGTTATAGTAAAAAAAAGCTGCAATTTTTTTTTGGTTGATGAGGAAAAACCCTAGTGTCCGCAGATTTTCATTGACATTGTTTGAATTTCCTGATATTCTTCGATCTTCAGAGTTTGTCCAGAAAGTCATTTGAATGACTTCAACCAAAGCATTGAACATAGTTTCATAAAACGTGCGTAAGTAAGCATTTCAATCGATATTGAATCGATAGAAAGATTGTGTTGAAGCTGGAGGAAACTACTTTGGATAGTAAAATAAACAAATATCAAAATAATTTGTTCAAAATATGACAGTCCCGAAATATAATTGAAACACTGAGAATTTGAATCATTGTAGCTATTATTTAGAAAACAAATTAGTGCAATAATGACTCCGGCTTTGAGAAATGCCTCAGAATATACGGTTCCAAATAAGGTAATCGTAACCCAATAATATAGAAATCGCAAAAACTAGTTATACTGATACTGAAGTTTGGAATGTCGGATTTCGTAGGACCGATGCATTGTGACATTGTGAGTTAACGCCGAACAGTAGGCAAAAAGATTGCGTTGTGGGGGAAATCGAGTGGCTAGTAAAATAAAAAAAACACCCATTTTTAATATTCACATTGTTAACTTTGTTTACTATATTTACTGTTTATGTCTTAAGCAAAAAAGGGCAGTAGAGATTTCCTGTCTAATAGTATACAACACTACATATGCCGCAATAGCGGTTTTGTGTAATATGCGTTTGAAAACTCTTAATAAATCGTTACAAAGCTTGACCTCCATTTAATAATTAATTCGTAAGTTATTGTGAAGGAATAACTAGCACTATTACTATTTGTAAATCAGTAAAAAAATATGACTGAATGCTCAAAATTGTACAAAATTGCAAATTTGTACCCTCAATATATTTCAGAAAAACGTAGTCCAATGACAGAAAATAGCTTGGATCCGGTGGTATATACTTGGAATATTCACGTCAATCGTCAGGGATGGAATATTTCTCGACTAGCTTTTCTAGAATTTCTTCCACTCATACTCAACAGTTTCAATCTATCGAAACTAAATTCTATTGAAGAAACCCTTGTTCTCGCGTGAGGCCCTTTATAAAACATCATCATCGCACATTCGCAAAATTCTGTCTTCGGTGAAACTTCTTTTTACGCAACGGTGTTTTTGACACTTCTCGCCTACTTTTTCATTTCATGATGTCGGAATGCTCCCACTGAAACGTACACAAAGGCACAAACATACACGGTGTAGAAATATCCTCCTCGCGGCCGGATCGCTTTTCAAGGCTTTCCGTCTCCTTGAATTCAATAGCACGGATGGATGCAGCGTAATCTCTTCTCGCACCTCGGCTGTACAATAAATACACTAGCGCGAGAATCACTGGTCGCTCACTGAAAATTATTCCATTTTCAATTTTGCACCACTTTTTCTTCCACCGCTGCTTGCTGCTTTTCACTTGTGCACTAACTGTACGGGAAATTGCAAAAATGCTCTTATTTGGAAGTAATTGGAAATAGCTGTATCGGCAAAACACTGAATATTCTCTTACATCCAAATCAACTCGAAAAACTCTGTCCCCCCTGTAGCAGAGGGGATACACTCCACGGGCAGCAGACTTTCTCCACACACAAAATGGGTCCTAATCTGGCGTAGAAACTCGCGAAAGGTCAACTTTGCAACAAGGGGAAACTTTTTTGCACAACTTTTCACGCACGTTTGTCACTCGATTGCGTATTTGACTCAAAAGATTAGGGAGCGCTTCGAGCAAAATAGAATCGACTCGAACGCGAGAAGACGAATATGGCCACTCTTTTTTTACTGATAGAGCTGACTTCCAGTTTGCCACACACAATACGACCGTAATGAAACAGGGACTCTCGAGTCTCGTTATGTTCGTTCCGAGCTACACAGTGTGAAGAAACTTCAGCCTTCGTTCTGCTTTCCGGTCGTTCCAAAGTGATGGTGTGCGTGACATCGGCACCGAATACCGTTGATGTGTGTATCGCAATGTCAACATTGACGTTGCGTCACATTTGGTTTACTATTGATCATGATGTCTACACTACTGGTGGGTCAATTCGTTGAAATCGTTGCTATATCAGGTTGCTTCTTGAAAGCAGCTACGTATTGCTGAAGCAGATTGTGAGGCTAGGCGTTAAGACGCGTCCACATTACGCCAATCGGCCTTGGCCGCCCGGTACAGCCGAATAAATGTGGACGTACTGCCCGGGCTTACCGACGTGCCGAAAACCGACTCGAATCAAACCGAATCCAACCCGAAACAAGTGGGTCCGGTTCGAGAAAGGCTTCGTGCATCCGATGGGCCTTCGGCTTCGTGCACCCGATGGGGCGTCCACATTACATAAAGAACCGAATATGCCGCCTGGTACAGGCCGATCGGCATCATTCGGCATAATGTGGACGCGCCTTTAGCAATCGTGAGCTAACACGAAACTACCAACACGACTCATATGTGCTACATACGTCGCGTGATGGTGCGCACATTAAGTCGCAGTTTGATGTAAATAATGTGCCACTCGCATACAATATCAGACTCACACATAGTTGTGCGATATATTCATTTACTAACACAACCATACCATGTCAGACGCACGGTGCTACAGAATTGTTCACCAACACAACCACCACATCCGGCACGACCAGCACGAGAAACTGTGGTTCAGCTAAATCGTCACGCGAGTCGCGTCTTACGTGCGCTGCGCTATCTCGCGTCGCCTGCCCAATTTGCGCCATTCTATTTGTTTTCATTAGCCACAAAAACAGGCGATATGTCGCGTGAAGCTACTCGCGCCATACGCGTCTCAATTTGCGTCTAATCTGACTGCGTAGAAAGGTTATTTATTCGAAAATTTTTAGGGCCTCCGTGGATTTTCGATTTGTTTCCCAATTACGTATGCTATCAGAATTAAGCCAATAGCTCCAATTATTCCGGTTATTCTCCCATTTTACCCCTCACCACTCAATGTCACATTGGTGGCGACATTGGCTTGTAATTGAACATTCGCGATCAAACCACACAGTAGAACAGTGTCGCATCTGGTGGCGACTTCCAATGTGGGGCCATAATTTGGACCCCAAACTTGATGTTTACAAAAATGCCCAATTAGAGGTAAAAATATCGCATTACAGGTCTGTCCAATTAGCAAGATATCGAATTAAATGTATCTTACTGTAGTAAGTTTAATTCTTAGTGGTTTTATTCGAGATTGTGTTACACATTCTGCACGAAGCGATATAACCTTTGAGATAGTAATCTCGTAATACTCGTTTTTTCTCACATGCCTTTTTCAAATTTTTATTTTTTTGTTCTAGTATCTCACCTTCTTAACAATCGAGATTGTTTCCTTCCAAATCGTCAAAAATCTATTTTAACTTCTCTTAAGGTGAAGGTGGAAGCTAGCCATTGTAATAGTATAGGTAAACCCACGTGTAAAAATGGGGTAATAGTGTTTGTGAGAGAAGAATAAAACGCACGTAAATAGATCAATTCTCGCATAACTTTTGAAAAGGTCCAATGTAACATTTCCGTCAACTCGAGAAAAACGAAGTTGAAGACCCAAACATTATTCCGCGAATTGTCTTAAAAGCTTCCGATCTTTATCGCTACTTTCACCACTAGCAGTCAAGAATAACTCTGAAAAACCAATCATAACTGTTGTTCCGTGATTTGAGATTAAAGTTGAAGACTGGGAGCGAAAAATGTTACATTGGACGTTTTGTCTACCCGCATTTGCACATTGGACATATTACGTTGCACGACCAGAATTTGAAACTAACTTCTAAGCAACAATCCGAATAACATCATTTCATTCTAAAGGCGAATTATTATTGTTATCACTCGTCGAATTGCATTGAAATCGATAACAACAGCTGTAAGAAACAAAAACTCAAAACGACCGAAGTACGACTTCGTATTGTTTTGACTGCTTTGTTACTTCGGACGTTTCGGGCGTCGGAGGACAGAGGCGTCCGAAGTAACAGCCGGGCGCTTCAAATCCGATTCTGTACATTGGATATTTTTTGTATCGGCGATAAAAAGATGAAGAAGATAGATACGTGAACAATTGTTTTTGTACTGCATTCAATGTTTGAAAACTAATAGCGTGCATCCATTAACTCGATTTGTTTACATTTGTTACATAGGACCTTTTCAAAATTTAAGCGAGAATTCACTTATCAGACTGTGTGGCGCTTCATTTACACGAGTCTTTGAAAATATTTGAAAAAAAATTAACAAATCAATACTAAAGTAAAATGTATGAACGATATGTTCCGATGAACAATTGCAAATATAAATATATATAGAAGGTGCATTTGCATATGAAGTAAAATTCTGATTATACGCGAGCGTAATATGAGCAAATTTATAACACATGCGAATTGGGGCTCTTTTGATATGAACAAGTTCTTCCGCATAGTAACTCGATGTTGATAATTCCTTAATATTTTCCTTCATTGATCGTATTGTTTCCACTTATTCACGTTGGAGAGCCTTAACCCTTCTCTTCGCTGACCGAGGCATTTTGATTGAATGTAATACAGGGTTTTCCAACTTTAAATTCCGAAAGTAAATTGAAATAAAACACACTTAGAATTCGAATTTCGGTGAAACTTTTATTTCAAATTAAAGTTTGGTTTATGCCATTATGTGTGAAATACAACATCATTCAAATGTCCACCTAGGGCTTCCTCGCACACCTTAATCCGGAACAGGTAATTTTCGATGACTTTTCGGCACATATGGAGCGGTAACTTGGTCATAACTTCACGAATGTTGTCTTTCAAATGTTCAAGAGTTTGCGGAGAGTTGGCATAGACACGGTCTTTCGCATAACCCCACAAAAAAAGTCTAGCGGGTTCAAATCGCATGATCTGGACGGCCAATTGGCTTCACTAAAACGCGAAATTATGCGTCCCTCAAATTTCGTTCGCAATATGGCCATGTTCGGTCGTGTTGTGTGGCACGTGGCGCCGTCCTGCTGAAACCACATGTCATTCGTATCCATATCTTCAATTTGTGGCAAAAAAAAATCGGTTAACATGCGGCCATAGCGCTCACCATTCACAGTTACCGTCTCGCCGTCCACATTTTCAAAGAAATATGGCCCGATGACTCCACCAGACCATAATGCGCACCAAACAGTGACTTTTGGCGGATGCAATGGACTCTCAACAATCACGTGTGGATTTTCTGAGCCCCATATACGGAAATTTTGGGTGTTCACATAGCCACCGAGCTCGAAATGTGCCTCATCCTTGAAGAAAATTCACCACGCTCTAATTTTTGAACCAGTTGGACTTTCTATGGATGTAGGTGCAAGTCCAAATGCAAAATTCGCCACAATGATGTGTTTGACAAGCCCAATTGCTGAGCACGCCGTGGACTCGAAACATTCGTGTCATCCTCCACACTGGCAGCAATAGCAGCAATATTTTCGACCGAACGCACATTACGATGATGCACAGGTTTCACAATATGCGCTACGGATCCAGTTTGTTCGAATTTACGCACTACATTAGCGATTGTGTGCTCTGTAGGCCGTCCATGACGACCAAAATCCGTCCGTAATGCTCGAAAAACATTTGCCGGTTTTTCATCATTTTTATAGTATAATTTAGCAAAATTAACACGTTGTGCGATGCTAAAACGATCCATATTGTAAAATGGCAGATATTCAACTAACGATATGACGCTTTGGTTGACAGCTATGTCTGACTGACTAATTTTTTATTGTTTGGTTTTATTCTAGGTTTTATTCACTCAATAAAATTTTTAAAAATGTATTTGGTGTGCAACCAGTTCGTTCCGTTTCGGAAAGATGGCTCAAGCTGCTATAAATGTTCGACGGTCTCAGCTAATTTTGCTGAATCGTGAAGTGTCGACATCTATTAAAACCAATTATTGTTTACAAGTTTTTGAGTTTTGTACAACAAGCTCAATATTTACAGCCTCGAAAATGTTAAGATTCGTTGCAAATAAGCATCATTTGCGAGTTTTGATTTTCTATTTCCTTTGGAAAAAAGTGCAGCTGAGGCACATCGAATGCTTGTGGATGTTTCTAATGACTCTGCATCATCGAGTAGATGTTGTAGGGAATGGTTTGGACGATTTAAAAGTGGTAATTTTAGTGTTAGAGACAAGAACTGACCAGACAAGAGTCGATAATATTCAATCTATTGATCTATTCTAATTATTTAGAAAATAGCGGATTGTAAATTCTGGTTTACCCGCTTTATATCTCAGAGCTTGCCCCTTCCGATTACCATTCGTTTTGATTGATAGAGAACGCTTTGAGTGGAATACGTTTTACTCCAGGACCAAAATAAGTTTTATATGGTATTGGATTCATTGTTTGCTTTAAAAGATGAATTCTTCTTTTCCGTGATGACTAGTGATGGCCAATTCTTTGAGTGATGTATTAATTCATTTTATTTTTCAAATCTAGAGCAACATATCAATAGGGCCTAACTCGACCAACCAACCAATCCTGCAGCCAATTAGAAACAGATGGGAAGAAGCTTCGCTCCATAATTAGCAGCCTAAAGCAGAGTGAACATGAGACGCGTCAACGGTCCGAATGTAGGAACAATAGCATGAAGACGTGTTTGCAGGCAAAACAGAGAGAGTGTGATGAACTGTAGTATCGATACCAAAATTTGGCCAGAAAGCGCCAGCAAGAACGCAGGAATATCCAGGCCGGTAGAGCGACGACATAACGAAGGACGACAGTCGCTGGAATCTCAACTGCTGAATGAGCGCAAACATCGGAACCTGGCGGAGCAGAAAACTGCTCGTGATGATTGCGGCGAGCAGTGCAAACTTAAGCGGCAGCAGATGGAGATGAAGATTCAGAAACTAAAACGTGATCTAATCAGCTCGGAGGACGCGAAGCATCATTTCGAGAAGCAGAATCGTAACATCGAGCAGGAGATGCGCAAATTCGAAATGCTCTGTCCGGATTCAGCGAAACGTTCCTACCCACTGCGTGTTGTAATCAACACGAAAATGCAAATTTCATAGTAAAAAAAAGCTATTTCATAGTTTTCTTAAAGGAACTTCGTGCAAGTTTTAAACAAACTCACCTTTCGCTCTTTATATATATTTTTTTATTTGGATCGAATGATGTCACTCTTTGTATAAGCCCGAATAATTTCCTTAATTTTGAAATTAACGATACTCTTTATAATGTGCTAACTTGGGCGACCATGGTCCTTATATCTTTCTTCAATGGTTTAAGAAACACGAGATAGACGATACACGATATTACAGATATTCAACATTCAATTGATCGAACCACCGATCACAATCGTCGCCAAACGTTTATAAAGTTGCTCTTAACCTAATTCGACAGCGTATCGGTGGAATTAGGACTCAGTGGGGCTCTTTTTGTCTCTTGAAGTACCCAGATACCTCATTATTGCAGTAATGTCTTCGTATTCTCCCGCAGCCGACGGATTATTGATTAAAGAACATAAATTGAATTGATTTTCAAGAACGTCACTTATTTGTCCTGAATCTGCGTTCATTCGACCTTCTTCTGTGAATAAGCAGAATATCAAAAACAGTGCCGTTCATCTCAATTAACAGTTCGTCAATTAGACTAATAATGTTATGTTTACATATTCTTCATGATTGCCAGTAATGACAATCGTCAAAGTTACCAATACCGCGTTGTAAAATGTAACAATTTTTGGTAGGGATTGCATTGCATCTGACATTCATTTTACATACGGTTGGTAATATTTACAGAAAATATGTTCTTTCATATACCGTTCTGGTCAAAAAGATTTTTCGTCAAACAAATTTCTTCCGACTAGCACTGTGGTCACGCGTATTCTAGGGTTTGACACTCAGAATGTATTAAAGGCGTGTTACTTGGCATATAAATCTCAACTAAGTACTAATAAGAGTACAAGTCAAGACAGCGAAGTTCCTCTAGGAACGGTATGGCCATTTGAGAAAATGTATATTCTACTAATGTCTGCATTACCAAAGATTTGGTAGCATCACTAAAAGAAGCCGTTTTCGGGGTGTACTTGAAATTCTTCCCACAATTGTATGCACCTTGACCCATCCAATAATCATCCTGTTAAACGCGCCCGAGTTTCAACTACGCCTCTGTTTTGTTTATATTTACTCCATCAGTTCTCGAATAATTTTTGCAGAATCAATGTTTCACTCGTTCCTCAAACATATGTTATCCTAAAAATGCAGTACGGTCGCAAGTGTTTACTGTGCAAAACCACCCGCCAGCGGGAACGTGGCTGTCGGCTGTTCAAATTCCCTCCTCGGGACAGTGCGATGTGGTTCCGTTGGCTGGAAGCGTGTGGCCTGCAGAGCTCGGATATCGATCCGAACTCCCGGGAACCACCGCGTCTGTGTCAGCGTCACTTTCAAAAGAAAGATTTTCTTACCCGGCAGCTGACTGGTACTGCTGTTCCGTCCGTGTTTCCGCTGACGGTCTACACGGATGCGGGAGCTGAACAGAGTGATAGCCGAGTCGCAGAACAATCGGACAATCATCCGCAGCTTATCGAGGAAATATATCAGCTTGCTGGTACACAATCACAGGATGAAAACTGGGATGAGTTAATTGAGTACAACGGAAGCATCCCGGATGCTTCGGAGGATCGATTATCCGGCTCGGAGCGGAGCGAGCCACATTTGGAAGTGGAAAACTCAGTTGAAAGTTCTGATAAACTCAAAACTGGAGATGATGAAGACCAGACTGCTATTTTGAGTGATTGCTGCGTCAAAGAACGTGAGAAATTATTGGTTGAGTTGCAAAACGAGCGCGATAAAGTTAAGTTGCTTTCCAAGACCCTTGCCGAGAAGGATAGAATAATCATGCAGCAAAATAATGTTTTTAGGGGATTAGGCATAACTATAATAAGACAGTGAGTAGATTGATTCAGGTTCATTTTTCGTTTAGTTTTATTGTGAATATGATAAATATAAAATTTTTTTTGCTTAATGTCGAAAGCCGAAACAACCAGACTCCAAGATGACATGTCCTCGAGATTAATGCGACGAAAGCTGTGCCAAAGCCTGACAAAATTTCAACAAGTATTAGCTATAGTTTCTCTAATTTCCATTCGCCGCGTCCAGAATTTCGTTTCGTAGCTGTTGCTTACGAATCCGGAGGCGGGCGCATTTGAGGCATTGCATGTTCTTCCGAAAATGGCAAGCGCGATGTGTAACCGAATTACATCGCTCGCAGGAAATAGCACTATCATCGAATGGGAAAATTACTTCATTATTGTTGCATACCTCACAGATGTATGCTTTCCCGGAACAGATCTGCAATCGAAAATGCAAGACTTTTTTTAGTGTCCAGAAAGTGAGTGCAGCTAACTAATTGTATTCACCAGACAGCTCCTAATGTGTTTGTCAAACGTGTCATGCATCCTCTGCAGGAACTCTGGCAGCGTCCCATTCTCCACCCCAACGCAATCCGCCACGCTGTACATATCGATGGTTTGAATCAAATGTCTTCTAGTTCCCATGCTGTCTCGCATTAGCCGCAACTCGTCGGCGATTCGACACACCGTTAAATATCGTCTCATCTGGGTCAGCTTTTGGCGCAAACGTTTGACCCCACCGAGTTTCCGAACGAGCTGGAATAAACGTGGATTCTTTTCCTCCAGCTTGATAACGGGCCGATCGTACAGCAGGCGAATCTGTTGCAGTGAGGCTCGACCAACTTTACGCGGTACAAAGTCCCAATTGTTAATTACTCGGGCGGGAACCACGCTAGTGTCGTTCCAGTGGCAAGCTGGACAGTAGTACAGACCCGAGTAATCACACAAACGAGGCTCGATCGAGTTGAATTTTTCTATGCAACAAAAAATGAGAGATGTGCTATTCATTATAAAAAAGTAGTAGGATTTGAGATGAATTGTAAAAGGGAAAGCATAATTGAGTAAAGTTCCGGAAGTGTAAGACGTTTTCAGTGTTTGTGAATTGATTTAACCCAATAAATCTCCGAATCTTGGACTTGACCCGAATCAGGATCACCACATCTGGCGAAGAGGAGCGGAAACATTCTTTTCGCACTTTAAAGATAAAAGCGAGGACTTATTGAAAGGCGAAGAAAATAAAAAGTAATTAACATTCAGTTCAAACAAAAAATTGTAGAAACAGAAAATTGATAACAACCGCTGCAATAAGCAGAAAAAAGTAAGTTCTGCCGCTGTAAAGCAGGGGCGAGGCGCAGAGGCGACGTCCATCGCCAATAGTAAGCAGATTTGTGGGAAGTTATCAGGCCAGATTTTACAATGTAGCAGATTCTCCGAAAGTATCGCGAATATCAGGTCTCTGCGCACCACATCTTCGTCGATTTCAGGGCAGCATATGATACAATCGACCGACGACAGCTATGGAGAATCATAGACGAACACAGCTTTCCCCGAAAGCTGATAAGACTGATTAAGGCAACGATGAAAGGTGTGTGGATCCCAGGTGATCTGTCGGAATTGTTTCAGACTCACAGGGGACTTCGACAAGGCTATGGACTCTCCTGTCCGCTCTTCAACGTGGCACTGGAAGGTGTTATGCATAGAGCGGGCTTCAACATGCGGGGCACGATTTTCAACAAGTCTAGTTAGTTTATCTGCTTCGCCGACGACGTGGATATAATCGGAAGAACACATGTGACGGTAGCCGACTTGTATACCCGACTGAAACATGAAGCAGGGCTGATTGGGCTTGGGATCAATACGTCTAAGACTAAATACATGCTAGCAGGAGGTACTGATCGCAACAGAGTTCTTCTCGGTAGTAGTGTTATGATCAACGGCGAAGAGCACAAGGTGGTAGAGGAATTTGTCTACCTTGGTTCGTTGATAACAACTGACAACAACAACAGCTGTGAAATTCGAAGACGCATAGTCAATGGAAGTCGCGCCTACTATGGGCTCCGCAAATTCTTAAGGTCCAACAAAACTCGACCCCGTACGAGGTTTACGATGCACAAATTTCTAATTCGATTGGCAGCATCCAGAAAGTCGCCAAGGCTGGAGGAGTGTGTGGGATAGGGCATGTTGCAAGATTGCCAGACAGCAGTCTTGCAAAGATGGTGTTCGCATTCAATTCGGTAGGAACAAGAAGGGGTGAAAGTCCAGCGAGCGAGGTGATTGGACTAGTTGGAGCAGATCTTGTCAATAATCTATGCAGCCGGGTGTCGGAGAACTACAGCTATGAACCGAGTGCATTGGAGTAACAATGTTGTGGATCGGATCAAAACTCTTCAAGGGATCATTGTAAATCAATAAATGGTGATGCAGTTGAATTACTCTGGGTTAACGTTGGAGGTGTACCTATTAAGATGCTGATCGATTCCGGTAGTAGCTAGAATACAATCGAGACGACACTTGGCAAAGCATGCTTAACCAAGGAGTTAAAAGCTGGAGGCCGAAATAAGTACCAAATACGATTTTGCGTGCGTATGGCTGTAACATGAAACCCTTGGTTGGGTCACATGATCTTTAGACTACATTTATTGTTGGAAAAGGACACGATCAGCGAAAAGGAACAGCTGTTTTCTAAATCGACGATGGAAATTCTCAACCGCTTTTAGGAAAAGACACCGCAAAGCATTTTGGTGTGCTGAAAAATTAAACTGCAAGAACCAAACATGTCTGTAAACAGCATTTTGTCAGCTGATCATCCCAACCAACAGAAACGTTGCTCTAACAGCTCAGCGAGTCAGACGTCTTCCGATTGCACTCCTGAGTCGAATCGAAGGGAAGCTAAATCAATTACTCGAAGCAGATAACATCGAACCTGTATCAAGAGCAGCGCCATGGGTTTCACTGGACAATGAGGATTTTCGTCTTTGCGTGGATATGCGGCGTCAGTTCCGTATTAAAAGATAATAATATTGTGCTGAAGCAAGATAAATGTATATTCACCTCGGTCACCTGAAAAAGATCGTTAACGTAACTGGAACTTCGGCAGAGGAACGAATAAATGGAAACGATCCTGGAAAGATCGACTTTTCAAAACCGTTTTCATTTATTCGTTTCATTGATTTTCCATCTCAGACAGTGGAGAGGAGTTTGCAAGATTTGGCGCTGAAGAAAATGAAGCTCTCAGCACTAGTTTTGCTCTTTTATTTTGCACTAGTAATGAACACTAATGGTGCGAACGATGAACTTTTTAGATGATCAAACATTGTTAATATTATAACATTTGAAGAAAAGGGAGCTGTGCTATTCCTTATAAAATAGTTGTAGGCTTTGAGATGAATTGTAAACAGAAAGGTAGAATTGAATAGTGTTTGTGTTTGTAAATTGATTAAACACAAACCAAATCTCCGAATCTGATACTTGTTCCGAACCGGGATCACCACAAGAGGAATTACCGACAGTTAACATGGAAATATTCTAACGTAAGTACCTGCTTTAAACTCTAGTCCGAAGCAGCTGACAGCGGTTGATAAATCTGTATGATAAACAATAATTTAGGGCATTTACAAGTCGGACAAGACCAAATGCAACCCACCGCAATTCAGCTGCGACCCACATTCAGCACAAGTATACTTCTGGAATGCTAACCCAATCTCCGGACAAATACACTCAACGGGTAGGTTCTGCTCAGCACTGATAACGTGAGCACAAATTCTTATCACATTGCGTATGCATTTGTGGTGGACGGCAAATGAGCAATCTGGAAGAAAGACTGACAATGTTAAAAAATGTGACCCCTATTCGATAAACCAGAAACGATTACCGATGCATACGTAGGAAGCCTGCACCACGTTCCAAATTATCCCAGAGCAGTGATCACAGTACACCTTATATCT
Source organism: Toxorhynchites rutilus septentrionalis (assembly GCF_029784135.1). Taxonomy (NCBI): domain Eukaryota; kingdom Metazoa; phylum Arthropoda; class Insecta; order Diptera; family Culicidae; genus Toxorhynchites; species Toxorhynchites rutilus. Next base: position 309,020,520 of record NC_073745.1, on the reverse strand, counting down.
GGGACAATTTTTACGCGCAATGAAATGATGTCCCAAAATGACCTTAGTCCCCGGTAGTGAACCATCCAAATCGTTCTCCACATCTTGCAGCTCGCGGAGGCGATATCGGAGCTCTATCAGGTGTCTGACCAACCACTTGCGGTCCTCCGTGTCCTCAGCGCACCCTAGGACGAGATCTTTGCATTTCAGTATGGAATTTTCTATCTCCGGAATGGTACATTCCTGATCCAGCACCAATTGCCACTGTTCTGTGATCAGTGCGTACGGTATGGCGTGGGACCGGTCGGGTATACAATGCCTTGTTGGTGAAATGGCATCATCCTCCGCCACGGTGGCTTCGTCGATAGAAATCGATTCACCGTTGTTGTTATGGGTGATGTCATCGTCGATGTTACTATCGGTATCACCACTAGTCACGCCTTCTGCCTCAGGATTATTATTATTATCAGGTGCATCAGCTTCAGACAGGTAGTCGCCAGAAGTTGCGTCGCCCCGTCCGAGCAAACTGTTCACGACGATGTGTGGTAAACCCAATATACCGTCCGTCAAATTTTGTACGGTCTGCATTGTCTGCACTTTGCAATCACAAAACGAACTTTCACCGCTCGGTTTTGTTATAAAGAATTCCAAAAACTGATTGAACTCGAGAAGTTATTTTCACACTGCGACAGTCTCCTCCTTTATCAGCAGGTTGGGATTTGTTGATACACAACAAAAACAGTGAAAGAATGAATCAACGATTTACGAGACTCTCACGCTCTCTCTCAGGGACGTTGCTGCTTATTCATGTTTTTTTTTGTCACGAACCGCATGGTTCCACGATTTGCTGGTTGCTCTCCCTATCTCGGAGAATCATGTGGCACACGTGAGAGCTATGTGGGCAAGGGCCATAACATAATGTTGTTAGGCTGGAACGAAAGTCCTTTGCGCTTTTCTTTACATCAATTTTAGTAACTAACACTCAATGTGAACGAAATAAACTCGAATAACATTGGCGCTCATTTACCGGCGAATCCAATCTGTGTATATGGCGTATACGTATGAAATGCGGGCTTGAGTAAACAGATGGCGCTCCGAGACAGTCCCCCTTATTCCACGCGGCGAGATAGCAAAGTTTCTCGCTTCATTATGGAAGCTACCTTTCTTTTCAACTTCTTTTTGATACCCGAGTCGATAACATATGGGGACACGACTTCAAATCTCCCCTAGTGACAAACTATAGTCACGCCATTCGCCTAAGGGAATGCAGTGACTTGAGCAATCTCACTTCATTCGCCGCGCGGAATAAAGGGGAGTGTGTGGTTTACAGATTTGACATGTACATATGACGATTTGTTGTTATTTTCCTATTTCCTTGCTATGATTCTAATCCTACTTGTTATGTCACATCTTTTTATGGAATACTGGCACAATTTTAAGCAATGTGGTTTGGGGGTTTTCGCAATTTCCGTCGTTCGTTAACCTTTTTTTTCTATCTAAATTTTTCTAATTTTCAACTTGGTACTTTTTGTTATTTACATTGGTGAGTATAGTTTGGTTTTTCTCTTTTTTCTTTCCAGGTATCTGGAGCTAACATGGTCTGTATCTTCTATTTAGTTGTTTAACATTACAGGAAACACGATTTCCCCAGGTATTATACCTAGAACAAAACTTCTTCTATCAAACTAAGTACTACGAAAAAAAGGCACCGAAATAGTACAATTTAAACTAGAAACGACGCGCACTACTCCGCGCAATTACTCCCGATTCTAGCTCTAGACAAAAAGACCGAATATCGCAATCTGCCGAGTTCGCCTCTTTGTAAGAATCGGCAGGAAAACCCCAATTTCGATAATCGGGTGTTGACACATGCTGATGCTTGAGAATAAATAAAGCTTTGTGTGTGTGGGCACACGAAAGCTAGGGGACACAATCACCCCTATTCTGGAAACCGAACGAGTTTAGAAATTTCGCAATCCAATCGAGATCAACTTTTGCATTCGGCAAACCGAGGGAGATGGGCTTCTGCATTTTAAAATCTGTCCGAGATTAACCCAATTAACGATTTCATAAAAAATCCTTAAATAGCGATTTTCAAAAAATCGATATAATGAGATATCAAGAAACGGCTATGTAACGCCTTAAATAATTCATTTTAAGATGTCGATAAAAAATTTCTGCCAAATTGGTCGAATAGATCCTGAGATATCGATATCACCAGTTGAAAAAACATGGTTTCGAGAAGAACGCATTTTAAAATTCGTACAGCAATACTATATCCCTTGAGGTGACTTCATACTTTTGGCTGTAACTTTTAAACGAAATCAAATATCGAAAAATCCTTTTAGGACAACATTTTTAAGGGCATAAGCTTCCCAAAAATGCAAAAAAACAAAAATTAATTTTTTTCGATTTTCCAGACCGGGGTCCCCCCTTAAGGCACACTGGCGTTCTGCGGCGAGGTGGCTGTAAAGAATCTGATGGCAGTAAGGAGCTAAATGAAAGACCACAATTTTCGAAAATGTTTGAAAAAGAAAAATCATTTTATTTTTTTAAAATGTAACTAATTTACGCGCATTCGTGTTTGACCAATTTTTTATCCTAACACCCTTTAGTTCTAAACGACCACATATTATGTGAGGCAAACCAATTTCCATTCTAATTTATAAATAGTAACTCTATTAGCTAACTACTAACTAGTGACTTTTATACTGCTTTTTATTACTTTTTTAGGTCAAACACTTTTATAATTGCTTGAATACGTATAACTACAACTAGCCTTTTGAACATTGTCACCATCGCATGTTTGTGGTGTCATCCATAGCTCCCACGCACACAGGGCACACTTTTCAACATTGCAACAGGGAGTCCACGCGTCGCTAACATCCGGTTTGAAACACATAAACGAAATCTCTATGCGGACGTCCATGACCTCGCTCAACACGGGGCGACTCCTCTTGATGTGGTTGAAATAAACACACCGATTTGCTGGAACTAAAGCTGCATGAGCCACCCAAGCATCGTCTACGGCAGGTCTCCATTCGGCTAGTCTAAGTCCACAGTAGAAACACTGGACGGTGTCCTTCCGACCAGTATTGAAGAAGCCAGCTAGAGCCAATTGGCTTCTAGTATCTTTCCACTCATCTCCGGTAAACGATGCCAGTCGCTGCCGGAGGAATCCGTACTCTTGAAAACGAGCATCGTACTTGGGGTGGTGATCCATTTTTCCCTAGCAATTCACAGAAACTAAGCTGTTTGACTTCAGCTCGTGGTTTGGCTCTTTGTCTCAGTTTATCAATCGAAATAAAATACAAGCTTCCGTTTAGATCCATGGATTGGCCTTACTTGATTGTTATCAGTGATTTACCTCGGCAGACGATGTTCGGCGAACAAAGAGTGCTTCGAACGGTGACTTTCGGTTCAACATTATGATTACTTATTATCTTGAGTGTGAGAGAATTTGAATGCGGAATATTTTAAATGCAATGCTGGCTGTTTGATTGAATTTGATAATGAACAGCTGATCGTGGAGAGACAGTTATTGCAAAACCAGATAAGATAATGTGAAATCGGCTAATGGTTCTATGATTTCGTGAAATCGCAGGTGTAATCGGGTCAAACCAGATCAGAATTTTATTTTGAACAATTCAGGATAATCCATTTTGCGGTTCGGAAAGTAAAATAAAAAAAAAAACAAATCAATGTTTAAAGTTTCTTTGGCTTCTTTGGTTTTGTATTCCGAACATTATTATTATGAATGTTACAGAATGTGACACTGCCTGCAGTGCTCAGTTCTTTTGTATTGAAGAGTTATTTTCCAATTACTCTCAGCTGCTTATAAGTTTGAAGATTGGTTTTGTGAATATAGAGTAGTCCAGAAAGTTCGTGTCGATTTTTAGAAACAACCGAACTAGTTGTTGGAGCAAGAGGTATAAAAGGTCGATTCAAGAGTACATTCGATTTTCGATTTTTTTTTGCGTTATGTTGGTACTCATGTCTCTCGCTTATGTCGACAAGTACGGCTGCTTTGCTTGCTCTTGTTTTGGTTTGTCTTCGACCGGAGCCTAACCCACGACCGATGAAAAAATGGATAACTGCATGTTCTCTAGTTCTTTCGTGGCCTTCAGCTGCTTCTCCGTTTTGGCCACGAAATGATTGGAGTAGATGCTCCGTTCGAGGGTCGCCCAATTTTTTTATGTCAGTCGCAGCTGGAGGACGCTGAGTGGGTTGGCGATCTTCGTTCAACTGGTCGATCTCTTGACATAATGGTACGAGACCAGGTGCGGTCAAAAGACCACTTCCTGTATCGCATGATACTTCTCGATGAAGGCGGCAATTTCCGGCAGGCACTTCGTATTGAATATCTCTTCGTTCACCACATACCCGAAGGAGAGAACAGTACCTTGAGCCGCTTCTTCTGGGTGAATGACACGGTCGCCCTCGCCTGAAGCTTCCGCATAAGATGTCCATTTTGCCCATGTGCTCCTTCACCGTTTGGCCGGTCGCGCCGACCAAGTTCTGCCCAAGGTGCAGAACAATGACTCCGTCTTGCTCTTGGTCTTCCTCTTTAGCTTATGCTGAAATGACGATCGCGCTGTACCGTTGGGCTGCCGAAACCAGGCTTTCATTCATTTCATTAAAAATAAAGTGCTTCGCGCGATCCTGCTGCAGTATTTTAATCGCAAATCGCAAAATAAAGCTTCCAGATGGATATCGAAACAACTAAGAATTATCCAACGGAATCATTGGCTACAGGCTATCGCAAATGCTGAACATATTTGCATCAATAGCGACTCCAAACAATAATTAATACGTGAGCCCTAGCTTTATGCTGCCTACGCCTACGCCAATGATTCCATTGGATAGTTTTCTTTGGGAAACAATAGGCCGTATGAATAAGAAAAGTATTTACTTATTCTGCCCGTTTCCAAGTAAAGTAAACTTTCCTAGTATTTACTTGAATCCGTATGATTAAAAGTTTACTTTACTAATTTCATTTTAACGTATGTTCGAATTCGAACATAGTTCTTATAGCGAATTCGTTTTTAAAACTGAGTCAGTGCCACACTGACTCTGTAATAAAAAAACGTTTTCAGTTTCACGAATGCGGTGGTTTGTTGGTGTGCGTTGTATAGTCTGATTTGTTTATATTTGCGACGACAAATGTACAGTGTCGACGTCTGGTGGAGATATTAGTGCTTGGGAGGTAAAGTATTCTCTATAAGATCAGAAGGGCCAAGTGCAGTGTAAAAATATAAAAGTTTGAATGAAAATTTTTACTTCATATTGTTTGATTACCTAACACATGTAGTCCTGACACTCACTTAACCATTTGTCGATGCATTTCCTGTTTGTTCCACAAATAATTACTATTATAATATAAAATCATCATTAGACACAGTTTTCGTTCAATGTTTCTGCGATATCGGAAAAAACCCTCTTATTTCATCACATAAAATAAATATTCGATACGTTAAAGTAAATTTTCATTCCTAATTTTGATTTTGAGAGCATGTTTATTCCTCCTGAATATCCATAATAATTTTCGCCTCCCAATGAAAGCACACGGAGCTTAATGCCATCTACTCGAATATACTCTTCAAAATCAGAATCCGAATTGGATTACGATTCAAATAATACAAAAGCAAGAGCAGCATGTTTTCCATTTTCATAGTCTTTATTCTTAGATTTTCCAAAACAATACTCGGAACTTGACAGTTCAGTATAGTTGTATTGGTGAACCCGAGTGCCAACCCGTGAAACATCTCAGTGCGAAACTAACAGCTTTCGGGGCGAACTAGTGCGACACTGAGTGCGAAACTGAGAGAATAAAAAAACGTTTTGACAGCAGTTAGTGCGGCACTGGGGTTGAAACTGAACAAAAACGAATTCGCTATTACTTTGTCAAACATCTGTCAACTGATTGTTTTTGTTTGGTTTCAAAACGTCACTTTTCTCGCCCGTGTTTTGATCCTTTCATTGAAAAAAAAATCTATAACAATGATTTTTGGCCACGAAAACATCTATGTACTCGAAGAGATTGTTCTGGTTGATGATGGTAAGTTGAGTTTTTTAATTGTTGCTTAAAAATACTAGTTTCCAATCATAAATTTACAGTCGAAGGATCTGCCGAAAAATCAATCAACAGCGGTAGCGGAAGAAAGAGGAAGAATCAATCTAATCAGGAACAAATGTATGCTGTGTTTGTGGATGTACTGGAGGAAGTAGGAAAAATTTTACTTTCCAAATCCCAAACACTACCTGTGCGGGAGAAGAAAAAAACTAGCGTTGGCGGCTATGCGACAGCAGTTGTTCATCCGATGTGGATTGGAGTTCTCTGGCGACCAAATATTGAAGAAAATCAATAACATGAAGACCGCTGTTAAAGAAAAAACGGATACCAAAAAACAGGGAACGTTAAAATTGTGCTCAACCAACCGCAAGAAAAGTTTTATGGACTGCTGGGGGGTGTTGGCAATCCCAGCATCATCAGCGTTCCGTGTAAGTAAAAATTATTCAATTATTATAATTGAAATTTAAACTTATAAAATGTTATCATTTATCATAACTTTTACAGATTTTTTTTTAATTTTCCACGATAATTTCTTTTCGTGTTCAAATTCTTCCTTCGTTGATGGGAATTTAATCCACTCGTGGGATTTTTCAACGATCGCTCGACACGTGTGCCAGACAGTTTTGCAAACGGTCGTTTGGTGTAGACCCAAATCCTCACCAACTCCCACCTAGAAAACCGTATATCTGTTTTTTTTTTGCAATGCCAGAGTAAGTAATGAAGAGCATACCTGGAATCCGGGATCGCCCACATAACGCAGGAAACATTTCATTATTTGCATGTTTTGCAACGCTCCCCCTCTGGTTTCCTCATAGTTGGGTAGAAAGGTTCTTGCTAAGAAACCTACATTTTCGCGACTAAACCTGTACAACTGCTTGAAATTGTCGTCATCTCCCTCTCTGCGTATTTTGTATGTTTTGGTAGCCCGATTTTTCTCAAATAAAGGACCGATGTCACAAACGAGCGGAAAAGGAATATTTGGCGCATCATAATACATTTTTCACTTGTTTAAATGTAAGATAGCAGCACTAAATATTAATCGCATAAGATAAACAAAAGAGTTTTCAGAAGCAAAGTACGCTCATGAGCATACTTGATAATAACAAAGTAAATACTTGATAAATGCTGTTTTATTTATACGAAATCAAGTAAACTTCCATTTTCGAAAAGTTCATACTCAGTTGCCAGTTTTATTCATACCAAACGTAGTAAATACTTAATGTCACTGCTCGAATGCGTGATTCAAGTAAAGTAAAGCTGAGTTTTGTTTTTATTCATACGACCTAATGTTTGGATACTCACCCTGAAACTGAATCATCTTTGGTGATTTGCAACTAAAATCACTGCTGCAGGAAGGCGCTAAGAAATTTATTTTTAGTTTTAGGTTATAATTTCTACACATGATTTTCTATGCTGACTACAAAAAGATGGCCGCTTAGCAGGCCTCTAGTTGAACCAGGTGGCAGGATTTTAGGTTACATTTTTTGCTAACCAAAATGAGCAAAATTGTACAACTGGTCGAGCGAGACCTAGATGCAAGCTGTCGGGAGATAGCCAATGCAATAAAAACCAATTATGTGACAGTTGGAATCATTTGAAAAAGATAGGTTACGCAAACAAATTTGATATTTGTGTGCCACATGAATTAACGCAAAAGGTCTTGATTAACCGAATTTCCATCAGCGAAGCACTACTCAGCAGGGTTCAACATTTTCGAAGATGAAAAATGAAAATCGTTTCCTTTCTCAGTCGTTTCGCTTCGACTAGGAATACTTCGACATTTGCGTCAAAATGACTTGAATTGACTTGAAATGAATTGAAGAGCGTTAAGAGCGAGGAAGACTGATGAACTATTCCAACAAACGGTTATTCTAATTGACGTGACGAATGAATACAAATCTGCCTCTTCATTCAATCTGCATTCAATCCATCACTACTACTCCACCCTGACATGAATCTCGTTGCCCACGCACACAACCTCATTTTAACGTCCATATAAAGCGAAACGGAAACTTGATTTCTGATGCGAAAAAGTAGTTGCATCATTAATAGACGGCTCCATTATTTACCCATCGTGAACTCAAACATCGGTAAATGCACAACGTAAATAGAATACCAGGCAGTCTTCAGAATGCAACTCAGTGCTGATGCGCAACAAGATTGTTGTACCCAGTTGAGCTCCCAGTTCTTGTGCACACATGCGCTCTGGCGAATGAGCACGCTCCGAAACACAGATGAAATGTTTGGTTGTCAGCGCCGTTATTACGCCCAGTATTAAGCTGTGTTTTACGCTGAAATTTGCGCCGTATTTCTTTACTGCGCGCTTGAATCTGGATTGCTCTCTCTGTTGAGGTATTTTTCTTCACACAGGCTTATACGGTTCTGTAGAATTAAAAACACCTCAATCTTTTTTATTAACTTTTTATTGGATTATCCACAGAGCGTAATCTTTTCACGACCTTCGTGTCCGAACTCTCACTCGATTCTCCCCTCTTTCTTCGCTTCAGGTGTCTATACATTTTCTCACCACTCTTGCAGTGATGCCAGATCCTACAACCCCACCTTTAACTTATTGAACTTAATGGGACATATAGTCGTGGAACTTCACTGGCTCAGATCGTTGACGTTTTGAGCGACAAGATTCTTCAACGATCTCTGATGAATTGCTTGTATGAGTTGAATCCTTTGGTGACAATCGATGAGAAGATGTTTCCGGTTCTACTGACTTATTTGGAACTCTTTTCAGGTGCGTTACGTTTCGCCGAAATTCTACTCCAGATTCTGAACGAACAACGACGTCAGATCCAACCTTTTTCTGCACTTGGAATTCTTCGGGTGAATAATCTGCTTGCAGTTTATGATCTTTCCGCATTCTCTTTACAAAGACTCGATCTCCTTCTTTAATATCGCTGTATTCTGCTCGACGTTTCTTATCAGCATACTCCTTCCCCATCTGTTTTTTAATTTTGTCTTCATCTCTTATCGCTTCGTCATCTATGTGCGTTGGTATTCGTGGCAATTTACTCTTCATGCACCTTCCGAACATTAGCTTTGACGGCGGTTGGCCTGTCACCGAGTGGTTCGTTGCGTGGTATATTAGTAAGTACTTATATAGCTCATCTCTCCAATCTTTACCGAGCTCCTGCGCGATCCGCAAGCGCTTTAAAATGGAACGATTTTGCCGCTCAACTTGGCCATTCATCTGAGGCCAATAAGGTATTGTATTCACGAGTTTTATACCGTGCTCCTCACAAAAAGTCCTAAACTCTTGACTAGCAAATTGCGGACCATTATCTGCTTTAATCAGCGATGGTAGGCCGAAACGGCTGAATATCTTCTTCAAATTCTCAATCGTATTTTTGGAATCAGTACACGTTATTTCGCATATCTCTAGATAGCGACTATAGCAATCGACAACGACGAGCAAGTATTGACCATCCGGGAGCGGTCCGAGGTAGTCAATTGAAATATCCTCCCAGGGTCCAGAAGGTAACTCTTTACGAAGCATGGGTTCAGGAACATCAGGAGCTGACACTAAAACACAACCTCGGCAATTTTTCACGAATGACTCTACATCAGCGTCCATTTTCGGCCACCATACAGCTGTACGTAGGTGTGACTTCATCAGATTTACACCGGGATGTCCATCGTGTGCAGTGCTGATAATCCGATTACGCAAAGAAGCAGGAACTACTATGCGATCTCCTCTCAGCAGGACGCCTCCTACGTTGCAGAGCTCTACAGAAATAATACGGTAAGCGACAGGTAGTAAATCAATGGTTTCATTATCCAAACACTTGAAAATGTTCGCAATATCTGCATCGTCTCGCGTAGCATCAAGCAATTCTGACCAGGTAACAGCCACAGTGGTGGCATTCACAGCCGCTATATGATGTACAATAATTTCTTCTGCTGAGTCGAATGGTTCCGGAATTGAAATGGAGAGACGCGAAAGTGCGTCAGCAGCGTTCTGATCTCCTCTTATATGAACGATATCATAATCAAAACACTGTAATCGGAGCACCCATCTTTCTATCCTAGAACACGGACGGGACTTAGGAGAGAAAAGGAAGGGCTTTACAGTCCGTAACCAGGTTAAATTTCTTTCCCAAAAGATAAAACTGAAACTTTTCAACGGCCCACACTAATGCCAAGGCCTCTTTTTCGGTCTGGCAATACCTCTTCTCAGTTTCTGTCAATGATTTCGAGGCAAAGCTGATAACTCTTTCTTCTCCATACTTGTTAGTTTGAACCAACATTGCCCCTAATCCTATGGGACTAGCGTCCGCGATTACTGCCGTTTTATCATCTACATTATAAAACCCTAACTTTTTGACATCTGACATGGCTCGCTTGATTATTTGGAAGGCTTTCTCATGTGAACGTTCCCAAAAGAATCTCACTCCCTTTTTAATCAGTGCCCTCAATGGCTCATCTAGCGTCGCAAGGTTGGGAATAAACTTATTGAGGTAATTCGCCAGTCCCAGAAAACTGCGAACCTCACTATCACTTGTGGGCCGACGGAAGCTAGTAATCGCGGCAACCTTTGTGTCAGATGGTGCTATGCCAGATCTGGTTATTTTGTTGCCTAGAAACTCGACTTCATCTGCCCTGAACAAACACTTGTCCCAATTGAGTTGCACCCCTCTGCCTTCTAGCCTTTTCATTACTTTTTCAAGTCTAGTATTGTGTTCCTCAATATTCCGACCAACAACAAAAATATCGTCGAGATACCAATGAGTGCCATCACATCCGCATAAAATTTCATCAATAACCTTTTGAAATATTTCAGGCGCGGTAATTAGACCAAAAGGAAGCCGTTTGAATCTAAACAATCCGTTGGTCGTAATAAAAGTAAGGATGTCGCGAGACTCCGCATCAACGCTAACTTGAAGAAAAGAATCCTTTATATCTAACTTACTCCATACAGCGCCTCCGCCTAGACGAGCCAAAATCTGCTCGATCACAGGCATTGGATGATGTTCTCGCAGAACTCCTTGGTTCACTCTCCGAAAGTCCACGCACAACCGAAGTCCTCCGTTGGCTTTCGCGACAACCACCAGTGGAGAAACCCAAGTAGTAGGGCCAGTTTTCTGCTCGATGATATCACGGCTTAACATATCATCCAGTTTCTGATTCACTTCTGCTTCTAGTGGAATCGGCAGTCGCCTAACAGGCTGAACAATAGGTTTGATGTCTGGTTGCATGTGTATATGGACTTCGACATCCTTAATACAAGCGAATGGCTCCACTTTCTCCACCTGATTCACGTTAACTCCCACCTTGAGCACCTCCAACTTTTTAGCAGTCTTATCGCCGAGCAAGCATTTTTGTCCATTCTCTACGACATAAAATTCGGAAACCGTTACTCTGTCGTTAATCTCGATTTCTGATGTGAACATTCCGCGGACAGTCAATGGTTTATTACTACCATACGAGAGAAACTTGCGAGTTGTATTCTTGGTAGACATCAATACTCTGACTCCTGCTAACTTCAATTGTTCCCACGCTTCAACTGTTATCATGTTGGCATCCGCTCCGGAATCTACCAGCAACTCCAAAGAAATACCTCCTACCTTAAATTCGAGTACATTTGACTGATTTCCTGAGTAAAATGCGTAAAACACCTTGTTACTTTCCGGTTCTTCAGAATTTACTTCTTCGACGACTCGAATCTTCTTATGAGGTGGAAATTGAATTGACGATTGCTGTCTCATTTTGGATAGTTTGCATTTTGACTCGAAGTGTCCAACGCGTCCACAGTTCCTACACTGTTTCCCTTTTGCAGGACACGAATCCGACGATGAAATGTGTCCCTGTCTGCCACAACTGAAACAAACAACATTTGATCCAATGCGGCTTGCTACACGCTTGGGAAATGATTGTTCGGATGATTCTCTTTCACGACTGAATTTATGTGTTGATTTTCCTTTTACCATATACACTTTTTCGACCGTCTGGTTGGATTTAACGGTTAAATCCTGAATTTGCGCGTCGACTCCTTCCAAACTAGCAGCAATGTCTTCGATTTCATCTAAAGTACGATCTTTCAACAACATACGACGACGAAGTTCGTTTGAGAGACAACCTTCAACGATAACATCCGTGATCATGATCTCGACCAACACTCGTTGGGTCTTCTTCGAATATTTCTCTAACCCGCACAACGCTGCTTGTTGACGGAGCCGAACCATATAATGAGAGAACTTTTCGCCTTGCAGCTGTTTCATTTGACGAAGACGATGGCGCTCAAGGATGTCTTGTCTCATCGGCTGGAAATAATTATTGAGTGCTGCAATAGCCACATCGTAGTAGTTTTGACGTAGGACTACGTCTAACCGAAAGATATAGGGGGTGAAATGGAAATCTAGGCACTGAACAAGTAGGAAAAAATGCAAGATTTGGAACGCTTATAACTCGATCATTTCTCAATAGATCGCAAAGGTTTTTGCATCAATTGATAGGAAATATATCTACGCATCTATCATAACGAATAACATTTCATTTTTCTTGAGATCAATAATTGAATAATTGTGAAATATCAAGCATTGTCAAAATGCACTATGTGCCCATTTTTGATTGGTCCATTTTGTGCTCCTCAAATCGTACCGACCAAAACGGGCAACCAGAGCAGCAGCGAAATAGAATGAAGCACGATTGGAAAGGAAAAAGAAAAAAAAGACGAAACATTGGTCGCAGTCTCACACATGCGTAATTCTCGAGCCAGCCAGTCAGCTTAAAAATCCCCACTCCGCTGCCGTAACGATCATTCTTTGTGTGGACACCGACTGGACAACATCGTTGCTGGACGGGCTGGACGGCGAGGGATCGAGTGCCTTTCTCAAGGCAAGAGGGCGGAGGTGGTAGCGCTGGAGTAGAGTAGAGTAGAGTTTTCAAAGGGCCTTTCTCAAGGCTAGAGACGAATGAACTGCAAAAGTTTAAAGTCTCTATAATACAATACCCACCTACCTACCGTAACAATCATTCTCGTTCAAACCGTACACCACATCGGTTCGCATCACAACACATCAACAAACCAACCCAAGCAGCCATGTCTGGACATGGTAAAGGAGGAAAAGTGAAGGGAAAGGCAAAATCCCGCTCGAACCGTGTTGATCTGGAGTTCCCCGCAAGGGTAGCTAGGCCGAGCGCGTTAGTACCAGTGCACCAGTCCACCTAGCCGGCGTTATATAGTTTCGGCCGCCGAAGTGATCGAGTTAGCTGGCAAAGCTGCTCGCAACGATAAGAAAACCCACATTCGGAACAGAACACATTCGGTTCGGTGGACATCAAGACAACAACAGGCAGTTGCGGCGAGTGGCGAGTGGCAAACGCAATCGCAAAACGGCATCAGGTAGCAGAAGAAAAAAGTTTGTTCTTTATACAAACTGCTTTGGTGGCAAATCCAGAACAAGGCGGCATCGAGGGCGCTCGAAATGGTTTTTTTCAAAACCACGAGTACTAAGTTTTCTAAATTGGAACCATTCCATAAAACAAGGCGCTTTTCAGGGCCATTAAACCTTCCAAAGAAGAGTTTAGGAAATACAGTTCAATGCTTTCTAAAACAATATCCAAAATAATAATAAAACACAAATTGATTTTTTCATAATTTGTTTGCCAGGATATGATGAGTATGTGAATTTGGTAGTTGTTCTGAGCTTATTGATTTTCACCAATTCTTAAATTGCTTCTAGATTGAAAGTACAGTAATTTACACTTATCTCGACATTTAGCTAATTGGACGGACCTGCAATGCGACATATTTAGTTGGACATTTTTGTAAACATAGAGTTCGGGGTCCAAATTATGACCCCACATTGAAAGTCGACACTGTACCACTGTCATCGCAAATGTTCAATTGCCATTGAATGTAATTTACTCTAAAATAAGTCACAAGCTGGATGGGAAGAAATTTTCCAACTGTGAAAGCTGTGGCGAGTGGCAAATGCAATCGCTGAACAGAAAGGTTTAGCCGAACAAGATGGGGATATCGAGTGATAACAAAACAATAAACTCTTTAGATTGAAGATAATTTTGTGATCCTGAAAAGGACCCTTTTTAGCCTGCATGTGAATTAAACGAGCGAACAAATCGTAATGAATGTATTTTTTTTGCCATCGCTCCCTTTTAACGCTCATTCGTTCGTCTCGTTGGACTCGCCCCTCTGGCTGAGTTTGCCGATTTGTCTCTATCCTGTGAGTGTGTACCGCTAGAGTATAAAACACGCGGACCCCAAAAAAATATCTTATTTTCTTTCAAACCGTAAACCCGTGTGGTTGTACGGCATCGGCATCGTGGACGTAACAAAGGAGGACAAGTTAAGGGAAAGGCAAAGTCCCACTCGAACCGTACAGGTCTCCAGTTCACTGTTGGTCGCATTCACTGATTGCTCCGCAAGGGTAACTAGGCCGAACGGATTGGTGCCGGAGCACCAGTATACCTAACAGCGATTATAGAGTTTCGGCCGTCGGAGTGCTCGAGTTGGCTTGCAAACGACTGCTCACGACAATCAGAAAACCCGCATCAAGAACAGAGCAGCTTCGGTTCGGCGCTCATCAAGACAACAATTAGTTTCAGTGAGTGGCAAAGTGTTTCTCCGGCACGTCGCATTAAATGTAATTTACTGAACAATATGTCACAAGCTGGATGGGAAGAAATTTTCCAACTGTGAAAGCTGTGGCAAACGCAATAGCTAAACAGGAAGGTTTAACCGAACAAGATGGGACTATCGAGTGATAACAAAAACACAACACCAAAGGTTCTTTTCAGAACCATCAACATATTCATAAAGAGTAAACAGTAAACTAATCCATTTTTCAGGTATATAGGTAGGTATTCACGTAGGAGAAGAAAATAAAACAATATATTTAAAATATATATTTAACAAAAGCTGTCCCCTTTGTATAGTCCTACGTCACTCCGGTTATGTCCCCGACATTACCCACCCGTCTTTTTCTCTGTGGCTACTAACGGAAATTTATTTCCTTCCGGGAGATTCATAAAAATTTTATCCAACTGTGGGCCTCCCAAATAGAGTAGCTTAGCTCTTTTCTTATGCTGATCTGTGATATCATTCGCTTCAAAATATCTTTCAAGACTGCTTCTCCAATCTCTCCACTCGTGATGAAGTTTCGATTTTTCCAATTCCTCGCAGCGGAACTGTGGTAAAGGTCTGGTTCCATCCATCTGCAACAAAATGTAAGATCAGTAATACGCAAAAAAAAACTTAATTCTCAAACTATCTTCATAATTAGAACATCAAACGAATCTTATTCGTCTTATCCAAATATTCTGCCCCATGCAAATCATTCACCCATTGCGAATCTCACTCACCCCTTGTGAGTCATATTTGCCCCATGCAAATTATTCGCCCCTTGCGAATCTCACTCACCCCATGTGAGTCATATTTGCCCCATGCAAATTATTCGCTCATTGCGAATCTTTCTCACCCCTTGTGAATCATATTTGCCTCATGCAAATCATTCGCCCCTTGCGAATCTCTCACCTCTCAGAAGTTTTCTTTGCCTTATACAAATTCATCGCTCCTTGCGAATTTCATAGAAGTTACATTCACGCACGAGTAATGCTGTTTGAATAGATCATCCATCGAATCCTTGAATATATTTCACCAAACCATTCACATTTCAGAAAAAAAACGTCAATACATTCGCGCAGCAGTTTACGTCATAATACACAAAAACAATCCTTCCCGCATATACACATGTAAGCAGCAATAAACGACACCTTGTTTTTGTTTTCTTACAGCGGCAATGTTTTTTTTTTTTTTTTTTTTCAGCAAGCATCAAAGCCTAATTTTCCTTTCCACGAAAAACAAAAGAACAAAGAAAAATTTGCAGAACACCATCTTCGCCATCTTGGCATTTCAGAAAGCTACCTCCGGAACAATGAAAAAAATTGTTTCCCGAACATTTTGTACTATAAATTTTATCCTCACAACTTACTCTGGTTTTTTTTTCTTCTCGTCGCCAATTTGTAGAATTAAAAACACCTCAATCTTTTTTATTAACTTTTTATTGGATTATCCACAGAGCGTAATCTTTTCACGACCTTCGTGTCCGAACTCTCACTCGATTCTCCCCTCTTTCTTCGCTTCAGGTGTCTATACATTTTCTCACCACTCTTGCAGTGATGCCAGATCCTACATGTTCAAATGGGGCCGCGCTGTTGTTTTTATGCTTTGCTTAGAACGAACGAAGACAAAGTGGGCGCTAGAATTTGATGTGTATGTGTGTGTGTATAGAATGAGACGCGTATCGCACAAATGAGAAGAAATGTTCAGTATCTGAATTCTGCGCTGGGTATATTTTGCGCTGTCGTGCTTATGAATTTTGTGCTCTTCGCACCAAGAGAGAATACGAGTTTTCTTTGAGCGCGCGCTGATGAAAATTAAACTCAAGCGCAGCGCTGCGTTTGTTTTCTGAAGACTGATACCAGGTATATAATTCCCCGCTTTTTTTCGTGTACTGGTAGACAAAGAAGAAAGCAAACAATAATTTCAACATGACAACATGTCTTTGAATTGAAGTGTGTGTGTAATAAACTTGGTATTTCATTCACGTTGATACATACATACATGATACATGAGAGAGAGAGAAACGAATTCAATCTGGGGGAGTCACTAGGAATGCCAGGTTTGAAGACAGGCTTCATTTTGAAGACATTTGACTTACTGTGAAGACATTTGATTTTGTGATGACATTTTGAAGACATTATGAAATATTTGAAGACATTTCAGTATGATAACGTACGTGGTACGAATGTATTCAACAACAAAGCGACTTTTATTTCAAATTCTGGAGAACCTCAAGCGGTCTTCGCACATATTGTTTCTCGAAGACATTAGCTGCATTGTATTTCTATTATTTTGGGTCTGTATTTTACAATAGATTAACCTAGAACCTTCCAACGATCACTTCACAAATCGAAGGTTTTCTGGTTACATACCGTCTCACTAATTAGTTTTATGGATATGGTTTGAATTACAATCAAAACTTCAAATCTTAAATAAACTAATTGAGTGCCATTTCGTGGAATAACTGGGGCTATATTTACTCAGTGAACGGTTTATCAAGCCAATTATCATTTCTAAACTCATAAAATTCAGTTCGCAGTTGCGCAATATATCCTTTGTTCACATTTATTAAAATAAATTTAAAAACCTCAAGGTAAGTTTAATAAAAAGCGCTATATAACAATCCCAATTAGAATAAACATCGAAAAAGCTATCAAACTTTGTTCAAAAGTAAATTACGTTTTAGAATTTTAGTTTCCTCCGTTATGATGATGAAGACATTTGAAGATAGTTTTTCGTACCATGTGAAGACATTTGAAAAAAATCGCCTGGCATCCCTGGGAGTCACTTCAATTTGCCGTAAAGTCCATATGACGGCGAAGAATGGAATGAGAACGGAGCTTCGTTAAAACAGTTAGCAACGAGAGGGCCCGAATGACTGTTGACTCATGCTGGAAGAAGATGTCTTGGCCAGAAGAATTGCATTGAGACCATACAATGTCTTTTTCAGCTACTAAATGTTGTGGTACAAAAGGATGGCGTTACCAACATGTAGCATACCCTAGATATTCGGTGACAATGATTGTTGAATGTGACATTGTGGGCGCTTCATGATCCGCCAAACCTCTTCTGGCTTAGCGAGTTTTGAGATTGAACGAATGAGTAAGCTCATTTTCTTCGGCCATACCAAATGTAATTTCCCGGATATAATGTGTCGTCAAACCATATGGCTGATTTTGAAGGTCAAATATGATTGAATATGAAAACGAAATGATTTGTATGCAAGGTTATATGCACTTCATTTCGTTTTCACCGTGAAGTGACGTTCGTGATCAGGCCCAGAGAGATGGTTTCAAATCACCCCGTACGTCCAAATAACCCCCACTTACCCCCACTACTTATGATCTATTATGAAATAGAATCTCCGAAAACATCCCGAGATGGTTGAAAGTACATGGTTGCATTTATTCCATCGTAGGCAACATTCATTAGATAGTAGATTGTATGATAGTACTTAAGAACCACAATCACAAACAACGATTTTTACGAAGGAGACCATTGAAATAGACGTGACACGTGACTACTTATCATTATCATTCTCGCTGTGTTCTCGAATCAGACATCACAATCAATTTCCAGCGTTGAACATAAAATTTAAGCAGATAAACATCCATCAATCAACATGGTCTATCAAATACTGTCACGGTAGCATGAGCGATGTATCGGTACTGAACCGCGCGCACGTTTAAGGTTTAAATTTTGTCGTTTACTTCCATTGGGGAAGTCAATGATGCTAATTGAGTCGGTCACAAGTAGAATCTCTCACGCCGATAAAGTGTGTACAGCAGTGGTGTCATCATTCAGACGTGACATATGGGTAGTGGACCGCACACCGCGAGATAAAAGGCGATAATTTAATCTATATATACTATATAGTTAGTAATTGGTGCGACGATACTTTAAGCCGACAACAACGGCACTCAAGATTTTGTTTAGCCCCGCTCTCTAGTGTCCGAGCTTTTCAAGATCAGATTGGAAGGTATATGAGATGGTGCGTTTGACTTAGTTCGATCGTAACGGAGGTTATGTCGGAATCCAGAAACTGGTAATTATAATATTTCGATGGGTATTCTCGTCAATCCTAACATACAAAATCTCCCTCGTTAGGGGTGACAATAGTCATGGTGGATGATATCGTGGTGAAAGAGGCAGATGATACGGACGTGTACGCATTGGATTTTCTACTGCTGTTTAGTTTTATCCTTATCGTGATAGTTGTTGGTGTAATATTGAGGCTATTGTTGCAACTAGTCAGGACGCGGATGGTTCTGGAACAACAACGGGAAGCATATTCGGAAGAATCCTTTCTGAGTTTTGTGTTCAGCGGTCGATGATAGCACCCATGTGGTAACACGAGAAGAATGGATTTGTATTTATGGTTTTAACGAAAACTTTATGTGCGAGGAGCGGTTGAAGGATATTTATAGTCTTTCAATTGAGATTATTTTCTGACAGGATCGCGAATGAGAGTTACTAAAGAAAAGCATTTGTTTTGTTCAATGTGACATAAAAAATGCATTTTGAATAATATATTTCATGATATTCGTTGTTTTATTTTAGAAGCAACTTAAATTCTCGTGTCTCTCATCACTTATGCAGTCATAAGAGTACGATCGTAAGTTCCATTCCAAATCCCTACTCGCCTCTTTCGCAACAAAATCACAGAAAAAAAATGTTCATGTTCAATCCACCGTAAATGCACCAGGTTTACCATATCTACAGAATAATCTACATATTTATCATATTACCATATCTACAGAATAATCTACATATCATACATATTTTTCAGACTTTTTGAAACCAAGAATCTGTAGCTACAGATTACAGATTTTTTAGGTTTGTCAGACAGATTTACAGATTTTTCAAAACACCGATCCAATATTTTTTATGGCTTGATATCAATGATATTTTTTGTAGTTTTTCTTCTCGTGACTTTGCAGCCGGCAGTTTGATGGTTTGAGGAAAATATTTTCAATAAGGCCTGGTTCAGATCAGGGGTTAGACATCAATTGAATATAGGCTATCCAAAAATCAAAATCAATATGGCGTCATTTGTTTACCAACATTTCATTTGCGAGGATTGAAATCGTTGAAATCACGGAGATAGTATGCTTTATTTCTAACTGCATGAGCGATTTTCATATTTTGGTTTCTCACGGAGGTGTTCACATTTAACATGGAGTTTAAAGTTAACCACTATTCGACTATATAACCGGACCGAGTTGTAAACAATAGTAATTGACAGAACGAAAAAAAAACCGCTGAACATAACAATAAAATTCAAATCACCAGGCTTATAAATGAAGATGGTTATTATATAGTACCCCATATACTTCAATTCAACCGACTTCTTACATATCTCTGGAAACTCAGAAAAATTGAGTGGTTCTATAGTTGTGGAACGCAGTATATAACTCATCATCACAAGAGAACGGCTGATCAGATTCGAGTCGTATGTATATCGTTGAGTCTGTCTCCACTCAAATTAGAATGATAGAAGACTTTGAAGAATATTTAAAAAAGAAAAGGAAAATTTGAAAAAAATGGGCCACTCATTTGTACTGCAGTAAAAAGTGAAATCGAAAAAAATATAATTACACATTTATTCTAGAATTATAAGTGTGTCCGATTGGAGTTGATTTTTTCAATTGGAATTGATTTTGACGACATTGATACTCATGTTTCGCCATTTTGTAAATGATAATGGATTTTCAGGTGGAAAATGAAAATGAATCGGGAAATTGTGGTCGTACAATTCGAGTTAAGATTGTCCGATTTGGTATGTCTTTCTTTTGTTGTATCCTTCTCTGGCCGTAGATCAATGTTACGGTGAGGAAAATTGATTTTTTTTTGAAAATTAAGGAAAACTAAATTACGATATTTTCTACAGTAATAAAAATTTTAAACTGCTTTCGAGCTTGGCTTGCTTCACATCACCGACGATGGCGAAATTGTACATACGTCATCGCAAATTATAGATTGATTTTTATTTTCTATTCTAGAACTTTTAGGCTGCAAAATCTATTCGACTCTAGTAGTGACAAATGCCAATTAAAAGATTAATTGTTCTGGAATTGAAGCCACAAACGTTCGCTTTCTGAAAGAACGTGAAAGTTCGAAAGTATTTATATCAACAAATCAATTTTGTGCGGGACAAACCTCGCCGGGTCAGCTAGTTGAACTTATAAATTTAAACCTTCGCTATCGTATTAAATTTCGACATGTGCGTCGTGCTGGTCGCAATTATTTTTACTTGAAAAAGCAGTGATGTGCAACTTTGTGAGATTATGAAAGATGAACAAGATTACTTTATTTTTTGTAAACTTGTAAACTTGTATCACAAAAATAATTAGTTTGGCGTCTTTCGCCTTTTATCTTTCTGTTTGCACATACAAAACAATGTTCGTTACATCTATACAGTGCCGCAATACATGGAGTTTTCCATCAATCCTTTCCTAGAGCATGGATGACGACTTCTGTTTATACTAAGGGGCTGTCCACATACCACGTGGATAACTTTAGGGGGGGTAGGGGTTACGAATATGTCCACGCTTGTCCACGGTGAGGGGGGACGGGGTTTTGATATTGTCCACGTGGAAACGTTAAGTATTTTTTAAAGTAGAACATTCAAGTTAGAAGTCAAAATTGAATGAGATCTGTTTTGTATTTACACGATTTTTTGAACTTCACGCCCGCCCTGAGTACTCAGTATTCATCAATAAAAATACTGAACTGCCTGAGAGTGCTGCTCGGTCAAACATCCATATTTTTTCATATGACTGAACCTCTTCCCTGAAATGTATATTCTGAAGGCAACGCACATGAACTAGGATCCAATTTATTCCAATCGCTAATTGAGGACCATTATATCCGCCAGCATAAAGACACCCAACAACACAAAGAATGTTGGATTTTGTGTAGTAAAGGGTGTGTCACATCAAATTGCATCACGGAAAAAACGCTGTAGAAATTTAATTTTTAGGAATTATATCTTCAGCTTTCGCTTATAATCAGATAAGAGTGTATAGATCACGTTGGCCATGCTTCATTGTCAATTTTTCGTAAATTTAGAAAAATGTCGTCGAACGAAAAAGAGCGTCGTGAATTAATCCTGTGCACTCATTTCGAGAATCCGGAGTTGTCACATCGGGACATCGGTAAGATGCTGGGAATCGTCCAATCCACGGTCAGCAGAGTACTAAAACGATACTTCGAGAACCTAACCATCGACCGGAAGGTGAAGAACGGCAAAAATGGATGCTCCGTCAGTGAAAAAGATCACAAGCGCGTAGTTAAGCAGTTTAGACGTGATCCGAGAAGTTCGGTCCGGGATGTCGCCAATAAGCTGAATTTGTCAAGTTCATTCGTCCAGCGGACCAAGCAGCGGGAGGGCCTGCGTATATACAAGGTTCAGAAGGCTCCTAACCGCGACGAAAGGCAAAACATGGTGGGGAAGACGCGAGCCCGGAAGCTGTACACCGAAATGCTGACGAAGCCGCGTTGCCTGGTAATGGACGACGAAACCTACGTCAAAGCGGACTTTCGTCAGCTGCCGGCCCTGTTGTTCTTCTCCGCAGAGGACAAATTCAGCGTTCCGGAGGAGATTCGCAAGCAGAAACTATCCAAGTTTGCCAAAAAGTACATGGTGTGGCAAGCGATCTGCTCTTGCGGAAAGCGGAGCGCCCCCTTCGTGATGACCGACACGGCAAGCGCTTACTACCACTATTGAAGCAGCACGAGGGCCCGACCATCTTCTGGCCGGATCTCGCTTCGTGCCACTATTCAAAGGACGTGTTGGAGTGGAACGAAGCCAACGGGGTCACCTTCGTGCCAAAGGAAATGAACCCGCCCAACGCGCCGGAGCTTCGCCCAATAGAGAAATATTGGGCGATTATGAAGCAGGACCTCCGGAAGAACCCAAAAGTTGTCAAATCGGAGGCGAACTTCAAGAGAAAATGGATTTCTGTTAAAAAAAAACTACAACCTGACGTTGTACAGAACCTTATGGATGGGGTAAAGAGGAAGGTGCGAGCATACGGGCTTGGGCTCGAAGTATGAATAAAAAGAAAATGCCAAAAGTTGTTTAATAGTTTTTATTTTACTGTCTAAAATTTTCAAAAGGATCGGTCTACTGGGCGAATTTCTACAGCGTTTTTTCCGTGATGCAATTTGATGTGACACACCCTTTATTAAAAATCACGACTTAAGTGTGGGTTGAATTCAGCTTTTGCTCTTGATGGCAAAACTGTTTGGTTTGTTTTCGAGAACTCCCAAGGATTTCTGAACATTGAAACGAAAAACAAATTCTTCCATGAGTGTACGGGCCGTATCTCTGGAGATATTTTTCTTGCAATGATGTTGTTCTTCATTGATGTCTGGTAATTTTTGTAATACACTTTTTTTGAGTTGTCTGGAAAGTTCATGCTGCTACTGCTGATTAATTAAAAGAAAAGATTAATCTTTCATGCACATGAATTAGTAGATTCACTACAGATTTCAAGGTTGCCATATTTGTACAATCCGATAGGACTTGACTCGATCAGATTAAGGGGGATAGAGACACGAATTTCGGACGTTTGTTCGAGCTCCGAAAAAGTCAAACAAAGAATATTTTTACCATCCATTATATCATTATTTGTTATATCAATAAAACAAAAATTGAACGGAAAAATATATATCCATAATTAGAAGCTGATCGAGTGAAGGGGTTCAAAAAAAGTTGTGTCATGGCGTACAAGATTCCAGCACTTCTGGTTCTCTGAAACAAACAAATCGAACAGATTCTGAATCAGTAAAGATGCCACTATCGTATGAACCTCGGACAAGTCAAAAATGTGTTTTTTGATAAAATGGCGGAAATTTGAAGGAAAAAAATGCTGTTAAAAACTTTTTTTAAGGTTTCTTGATATTTTTAAAATAGTAAAGTTACGAAATTTTTTATAGGTTCATGCGATAGAAAGATACATACAGATTGTATTCATATAAACATAGATCGGATAAGTAGAACTTGAGATATCGTGTAAACCAGTTTGAAAAACATATTTCAAGAAAAACGCGTTTGAAGTTAATTGTTATAGCCGTACTAGATAAGATATCGCATCACTAAAATTGCTATAACTTGGTAAATAATGAGATTTCCAAAAAGTCTCTTCTATGGTATATTCTTAAATGTCTGAATTAGAGAAATATGAAGAAAAAAAAATGATTTTTTTTCAAATACCCTCTTAAAGAACGCAACATTGTGCTAATTTCAAATCCGACCGGATTCAGGAATAAGGGTTTATTTTACCGAAAAACACTTGAAGGGACTTATCTCAATCTGCGATTCGTTTCATAAACGCGACGAAAATTCATATTTGTAGCGAATTGTAAAGGGCAAATCATTTACAAGAATGTTGAGTTAAAAAAAATCTTAGCAAGTGAATGGAACCCCGAAGCAGGCTTTCGCTTGAAGAAAGTTATGGCTGGGTCTGGTAGGACTGGAAGAAAATCTGTATCATGAGCTTCTACCAAGCAACTAGTTTCGATGAATTCCAACAAGTACTGCTAGCAGCTGAACGTATGAAAATCAACGATCCAGAACCAGAGGATGGAATTCTCAAGTTGCATGAAGGATGCTGAAATATTCAGGAAAAAACGGTGCATCTATGATCGAAAAGATGTATGCCTACAAAAATATGCTTTTGGTTTTTTTCCTTAGAATCGGCATGAATTTTTCAGGACAATATTCAGCATGATTTTACAATTAAGGGTTGTAGGTCAACGGAATCATCGATCACGATGATACTGCAGATGTTTTGTTTTTACTAGGTTCATTATAGCCATCAGGTACTACCGAACCTGTAAAAGCGAAAGTCATTGATGTTTAGACGAGAAAATTCTGTTTTCAAACAAAGTGGTTGATTTCATTGTCTGATTTTTTGAAAACTCAAGCAGCCAGCCAGCTTTAATAAAATACTCGAGAATAAGCTCACAGAGGGTATTTTAAAATGGATATGGAGATAACGTGAATGGAATTCGGAAGAAAATAATGAGCTCCCGGACAATGTTGAAAAACATCGAAGATTTCAAGACAAATCGTTACCATTGGTAAGGCTATAATTTTTATCAATAAACATATGGAATAGAAAATAGAAACAAACTTGTAATGAAATTTAAGCGAAAAAATAGAATTTCTTGATTTTTTCCTCAAAACCGGAGGAATGTCCACGTGGACAACAGGGTGAGGGGTATAAGAAATGTCCACGCTTGTCCACGGAGGGGGAGGGGGGTGTCTAAAATCATGCTTTTTCTGTCCACGTGGTATGTGGACAGCCCCTAATTTAGGTAAATGATTTTGGTTTGTCCAGTCGAAAATATGATCATGGTTTGCCTACTTTTTTGATTGCTCTAATTCAGCGCACCTGTGTCAAATCAGATATTCGAATGTTTCAAAACATATAAATAAAATTGTCTTTTTCATGATTTACAGTAGTTTTATCGTATATTTTTACAGATTCACATGTTTTAAAGGATTATAAAACCCATCTTCTCTTGGTGTCAATGCGCCTCTCATTTGAGCAAACTTTCAATCAATCACCAGATGATTATTTGGCACGTATTCAAACCTTTTCTGGATTATAACACTTACAAATATTGTAAACATCATGCTTGCATACCATTTGTATCAGATTTACATAGCTAAATCATGTAATTAACGCATTTCGATGACCTCAATTCTGATCATGAGTTGTTCGATTCACTAATGTTGTTTTGTCCACATGATTTCTATGGCAACCGATTGGCGCGCTTCGCGCATAGCGGAAATAAAGTTTGTCTGTGTTGAGTGTGTTGAGGTGAACATTTTCAAAATGCCCAAGAAAAGGCAATATTCTGAAGAAAGCCTACATTTTGAATGATCAATATGATGACAGTAAACTCAAGCAATGAGAAATGCAACAATTATTTGAAAATTCGAATTTTTTCATTCAAAAACGGTGATTTCTAAAACCGGACAAACCATGATCATTTTTTTGGGCAAACCATGATCACAGTTGGACAAATAGTGATCAAAATTTCTCTTTGAAGAAAATCGTTAAAAAACACAAAAAATCGAATAATTGAACGGCTTATGGTAGTATTCGCAACTAGAGACTTGAGGCTTTTCAACTAACCCAAACTCGTATTGATTATATGTGATTTTCATGAAGAAAAATCCATTTGCATTTACTAGTTGCTTGAAAACACCCTAAATCACACAAAGCAGGATCATTTACCCTACCGTTATCTATTATTCATAGTAGCACCGTTTTGGTTCATGAACAAGTTCACAAGACATTAAAATTCGTTTAGAAAAAGTGTGAACTGATACATTGTTGCATAAATTATAATATTGGTGTTCTTCTTTGTTGTGGTGGCTGAGGGCAGATAAACGGCCGCAAAGGGTTAATACAGATTTAAATACAGATTTTCTGAAAAAAAACTCAGATAAAAAGATTTTTTGAAACCAAAAACAGAGATTTTATTATGGCATCCTTGGTGGAGGGTTGCATAACTCGAGAACTAATCAAGCAAATGGAACCAAATTTGGCATATATAGGTTTGGTTAGGGGTCAATAAATGTTTTTATATTGGTTCGACATTCCTCCTCTCTTTAAAGAGGATGTTTAATAACTCGAGAACTAATCGAGCAAATTGAATCAAATTTAGCATTTGAAGGTTTCACGAAAAATGTTTCTATGGTGGTTAGATACTCCTCCCTCTCTAGAGGGGGCTGCCATACATGGAACATACATGGAACACAAATTTCTGCACAGCTCGAGAACTAATCAATCAAATGGAACCAAACTTGACATATGGAGGTTTTAAGGGACAATACATGTTTCTGTGGTTTGGCATGTAGAGGTTTTAGGGGGCACGAAATGTTTGAATGGTGGTTCGACACTCCTCCCTCCTCTCTAAATAACTAACTTGAGAACTTATCAAGCAAATAGAACAAAATTCGGCATATAGAGGTTTAAGGGGTCAAGGTGGTTCTATGGTGGTTCGATACTCCAACTAGATCAATTAGAACTTTGAACGTTCGCTTATTAACCCTTCTGTCTTCGCGTGCAAAATCATAACACGTATACTCGCGCACGGTGTCACAGACCGATAGTTGAACTTCTCTGTAATATTGCTCTTGTATATTTGTTAGGCTTTATTGTTATTTATTTGAAGAAGAGGGTATAATTGAATGAAAAACTCTTCAGTCAGTTTTAATAGTCATCTAATTCAACCTCCTAATTTTTGATACTCCAACACAAATAACGAAATTTGACTTTTTTCCTGTTATTAATTGAAGTTAGAAACCGAATATAATTCATGAAAGTATAAAGAGCTATGAAATAACATAAAAACGTATTAATTGATTGTAGTTTCATTTGTGTAAGAATCAAAACATACCATAACTGCATGCTCGAGACAAACATATTTTTTACATTTCATACAATTGTAGCGTGTTTTTGGGTCTTTTTTCGAAGAGAACAATGTAGGGGAACGCGGGTAATACGCGGGTAATATGGACGGGTGGTTGATTTGTATAGTAATATTTGAATTTCCGATTTCTGTTAATGAGAACACCTTCTACATGTTATTCTATAATATTTAGGCCATCCTATGGCAATGAATACTGATCAAAAGTGGAGAAGGGTAACAAAAACCGAAAATCATACATGATTCCGCGTGAGGATGTAATTTTAGCTGCTGCGATATTAAGCATTTTTAGTGGGTTAATATCAAAATTGATTTCGCTGATAGTTATATTTCGTTTTGTGAATTAACAGAGAAGTGATGTTAGGTATGTACGGAAAAGTGAATTCATTTTTGAGTGGAAAAATTTACATTTTTGAAATAATTGTACAGGTGGGGTAAAACGGACAGTTGCCAGTGGAAGTGAAATGAACTGTGAAAAGTCTGTCTAATCTATTCCTAAGGAATGCCCTGCGTCTATAAATGGAAATCTAATCGCCAAATGTTGACTGTTTAGCACCTGACTGGAACCAAAAGCAAAAGAGTCGAGGGTCTGTCCGTTTTTACTGCTGAAAAGTGCGATATCACTTCTAGGTGGATTAATTCGATTTTTCCATCATTTAACGGACATTCGTGATCAGACCTTCAGACCTTGGTTGAATAAAATTATTCCTCTAGCGATCGATAAACCTCTACGCTTCATATATTACAAACCTGTCCATATTACCCCCACATGTCCATTATACCCGCATCGAAAAAAAATTAAAAACACTTTTTTGTAGAATATTTGGCCAATTAGGTAGAAAAATTGAATTGCAAGAAACTGCATCAAAGTTTTGGGAAACATGAGTTTCCAAAGATATAAATGAAGTTCTTCTT
Organism: Toxorhynchites rutilus septentrionalis; assembly: GCF_029784135.1. Classification (NCBI taxonomy): domain Eukaryota; kingdom Metazoa; phylum Arthropoda; class Insecta; order Diptera; family Culicidae; genus Toxorhynchites; species Toxorhynchites rutilus. Next base: position 308,992,507 of record NC_073745.1, on the reverse strand, counting down.
AATATGTCTGGAAATTCAAGTTTTCATATTTCTAATATTCTTTGTTTCTGTCTTCTTTGTTAACAAAAACTTAATGCCTGTTTTTTGATGGGGCATAAAAAGATGATATAGAAGGATTTCTAGGAACTTTCTGCGACTTGTTTTCTTGTCGATATTGTTCAGCTCATATATTATAAAAATAATATCCCCGAAACTGTAACTGTAAAATAACCATAAGTCACCGATTAGTTTATAATTTACAGTTTACAATTCTTCCGCAAGTGCAATATATTCACAAGTGTATATATGTGTGACCATTGTATTTAGGAACAACTATACGACAGTCAAATATTTGTATTTTACTTTTGCACGTATGAATTTAACGATGAATATATTGATGAATAATATGCGAATCCGTTCAATCCTGTGACAAAAAGGACTAATCAAATAAGAATAGTAATGTTATTATGATATTATGCATTATATTTAACAATTATTCCACGCCACTGACGTTAATTTATACATTTTATTGAACAATATTCTAATTATATTACGAAGGGCCTCGTAGACTTTGCGAAAAATAGCTATTTCGCTGGAAAAGTCAAAGGTTGTTGATTTTACCCAAAGTGCCTGTTTTACCCCGATTTCCCCTACTAGTTTTCGAAAGGAGGAAACCGCAATTTTTTGACGTGGGACTACGTCTAACCGGAATATATGGAGGGTAAAATGAAAACCTAAACACAGAACATGCAGGAAAAAATGAAAGATTTCGAATGCTTATAGCTCGAACATTTCGTACTGGATAGGAGAGATGCTTGCATCACTTGATAGGGAATATTTCTACGCATCTATCGCAACTAACAAAATGTGGTTTTTCATCAGATAAACAATTGAATAACTGTAAAATATTAGGCGTTATCTAAACGCCCTTACTGCATCGTTTTGATTGGCCCGATTTACGGTTTCCCTAACACAGCCATCAAAACCAAGCAGCCTTGGGGAAATCGGCATTGCAAATACATGAAAGTAGGGGGACTTTTGTTCTCATCGAAAAATGTTCCCTAACACAGACTTTAAAACCAAGCAGCGAAATCGGCATTGCAAACACACGAAAGAGCCTAGAGACGAGTGAACTGAAAAGTTTAAACCCTCTTAAAGCCAAAAAGAAGAAGAAGAACACACGAAAGTAGGGGGAGCTTTTGTTCCCACCGAAATGTGTTCCCTAATAGAGATTTCTAAACCAAGGTGCCTGGAGAAATCGGTATTTCAAATTCATGCAAGTCGGGGGTATTTTTGTTCCGACTGGAATGTGTTTCCCTAACACAAACTTCAAATCCATGGAGCGTGGGGAAATCGGCATTGCGAATTCATACAAATCGGGAGTATTTTTGTTCCGATTGAAATGTGTTTCCCTAACACAGACTTCAAAACCGAGGTTTCTGGGGAAATCGGCTCTGCAAATAAATGCAAACTGCGAGTACTTTTGTCCTCGCCTGCCTTTGTGCAGAGTGGAATATGTCTGTCCTAACATGATCTTCTAAACTTAGGAACCTGGGAAAATCGTGCAGACACTAGAAGCGAATGAACTTCCCAGTTTCAAGCAAATTCGAGATTCGAGAAGTATGTACACTTTTGGGATGTAAACTTCAGAGGGAAATGTAAAATAAAATAATCGTTTGATAATTTTTTTTTGTCTTTATTGGAAAGATTTTCAGCCTTAGGCTGGTTCATCAAACGTTTGATAATTCTTCCGTACATATATTTTGTTCTAGTCATCATACCAAACGTAAAAGGTCCGTCATTAAATTTACTTGTAACGAAGAACAATCAATCACAATAAATGAATTGACTTTACACGGCATTTGTTCATTTTTTTCACTCACAGAGCAAATATATTCAACTCAATTGAATTTGGAAACTGTTTCATTCAATCAAGAATTTAATCAATACAAACGAATGATTGCTAAGCTAAGGTAGTCCCACGTCAACCTTGCGGTTATATCATAGATATAACCCACTCATTTTTTTTAGGTTAAAAACCGCAATAAGCCAGTCTGAATTGAAACGTTGTAAAGTACAGTTCTTTCATAATAGAGAACCAGGGTTGTTTCCTCATATGATTTGTATCGGAAAAGATGAATCAAAATAAATAAAACCACGAGCAAATGGTCTGTAAGATTTTTTTTATTTATCGCTTTGTTGATTTCTGGCACATTTACTAGTAGATTAAGCATAACGTTATAGATATTCTGTGTTATAAGGGAATCTGAACCGATGTGATAGCACATATTCAGTTAGTTAGCATACATCGATTTCTACATGTAGCTCAACAGTCAATGAATGTTTGTCGTAGTGTATTTTTTGGTATTATTTGGAATCTAAATTGATATTGTATTGTATTAGGTTTGTTATTTTTACATCCATTATGTAAAGAATAATATATAGTATATGATAAATCATGCTGCGATTAGCATCGTTTCATTGCCACCGATTACGGATCCAGTTCCCTTCATAGTTTCAAACATTGACATGGTCATAACAATCAAAATATTCTAAAACTAGGATAAACGGTCATATAAAAGTATTTTCTGTGGACAACAGAAATAGCCCCTTTTTACTCCACACCGACGCAATCTTCCACGTGGTTTTGCAGTGTGGATAAATCTTTGAATCCACTGTTGCAAAGTGGACAGTATAATACGTGCCGCTCGTAACTTTGTTCATCGTTAGATGTCGCTGCTGATGGACCTCCTCCACTGTTAGTGGCAGCGCTAGCCGGTGACTCACGTTTATCGAGTGATTCGTTTGCAGCGCGTTTTGCTTCTTCTTCGGCAGATCTTCTAGAAATGATATCAAGCCTTAGTTTTCTGGCCAGAAGAGGAAACAATTGAAAATTACCCATTTTGGACCTCTTCGATAAGCTGTTGGTTGCGCTTCTGCAACAGTTTCAAATCACTCAACGCGCGATCTTTCTCGCTGGCCAACTGGGCACGAGCGGTGCGTTCTGCTTCGAAATCGTTCTTATAGATGTCCAATTGAGCTGTTAAAACATCAACTTGCTCGCTGAGGCTCTTCAGCTCTCGAATATTCTCCGCTAGGGAAACATCTTTCGTTTCGATATCCTTCGCCATTCGATGCATCTCGGTACGATTTTTGGCCAGGAGCCCTTCCGCAGCGGATAAATTCGCCTTAATACAGTTTATCTCGTCAACATACACTTGTTTCTGCATAAATCGAGTTAGATGATAATACAAAACTATTGTATCAAATAATCAATACTAACCATATCCTTAAACTCTAAATTCGTAGCCACTGCGATCGACAGCTGACGCTGCAACGCCTTAATCTGACGATCATGCTCCTCTTTGGTGACGAAATCGATTGAGTTGGCTTTGTCTTCCGGCTTGTTTGACTTCACCACTACAAACTCCTGCTTCTCCAGCTCCAAGCGTTCAATTTCCTTGGCTAAATTCTGCAGAATGGAATGTTTTTCCGACAACATTTGCTTGAGTTCATTCAATTCGACAGCAGCAGCCGTTCTTTCTGCCTCGGCTTGTTTCTGAACATCTTCCAACTGCCTTTGAAGCGAAGATATTTCCTCCTTCTTTTCCTTTTCCAGTTCGTTAGCCCGATTCTCGGCACAGGCGACGGCTTGTGCGAGTTTTTTATTGTCAGCTTCGACGTTTTCAATTGATGCCCTTTGCTCGTCGATGGTGCTGGCTTGCTCGCAATACTTCTTCTTGACATCATCTTGCCACTCTTGGATGACGGAGAAGTTTTTTCTCATGGCCACGTTCGCTTTCTGGATGCTTTGCTTCATTTGACCATGCTCGGTTACAAGCTGCTGGAGCGCCTTCACCTCATCCACCGGCATCGAAGAGTGCATCAAACTGGGAAACGTCTGCAGCAAACTAGTTTGTACCGAGCCCATGATGACACTCGCTGCCAGGTGATTATCATTGCTTGCAGGTCCCGACGGCCTATCAATACTGACAGGCCCCGAAGACTTTATGTCCGGCGCAGATGCCGGATCCGGTGACTTTGGTGATCCATCCACTTGCAGTAGACTGAAGTCACCTGAATTATTTTGGCTGGACGACTCTTTACCTTTGACCTGCCAGACGGAACCATTGTTGTAGTCATATTGTTCCATCGATGGGGTCGGAGAAGATCCCAACACGATGAAGGAGCACAAATCGTCAGACATTTTAGAATTAAATTGCGCTGTAAAAAATGAATCAAAATTTTCGGTCTGGTTGATTAGAAGCTGCTATGAATCAGCCAAATTAATACACATACACCGAGGGCAGCAGAATATGAATGCATCAAGTTATATACCGCACTCACCTTATTCCGTACGATGACTATTTTAAGAATGAGGAACCAAAGATTAGGCTGCTTTTAGTAGAAAAAAAAAAGTCTGACTGCAAGCAGACTCGAAAACAGATTATGCATTAATATACCGACGAAAGCAAAACATGAGAACGCGTATGACGTTCGCTTAACTGAAATAAAAAGTGCTGTGAGATTTTTGGTTGTTTTTGAGATTTTATTTTGATGTTGATTTTTCATCAGGGATGCTAAATGTGGAGACTTGCCTCAATTTTGTAAAAAAAATATTTTAAAAACATTTCGAGGTCTCGAATTCGAATAAAATCGAATTTTTTCATAACAAAGTAAATCATATATCGCATATAAGTGTAAAAAGCATCATATATTGTTATATTCAGCTTTATAGGCGTATGAAATATGACATATACCCTTAGAAAAATCCTCGGTTGAAAACTACTAAATACATTTGGTAATGCAAAATTAGTAGAATGTACAAATTTTTTGTACATATTGTCAACAAACCCGCATCCCTACCAGAGTTTAGTATATTTTACTCGATAACATTAGTAAGCTTGGATATTGTCATATCTGAAAATTGGTGAGAAAAGCGCGTATTAACCATTTTCATTGTTCCCATAAGGCAATACGGAGGTATAATAAGGATATAATTCTGATACGTGCATTTTCGGCGACAAAATGTAGCCGATATTGGGCTTCCGAATCATGGTTCTGCTTGACATATGTGTTTATTAGTACGGTCGAAAATGACTATAGATTGGTAGTATTTACCAAAAAATTCGTTATATTTACTAATTATTTCTCTCAGTGTACGTATATCGCCTCCACTTTGCGTGTTTATGCTAGTTATATGCATCATATATCATCTAAATTCGTTTTGGATGTATGTATATCGCCACCAATTATGGCGATTTATACGATTTAATGTTTGCTGAGTATGCATTTCAGGCAGATGCAGTTCGCGAGTCGTATAAACATATAATTCAACTCGAGCAGACGTATGTAAAATGTTGACGTCTGGTGATGATTTCCATTTAGGGAGGTAAATTATCTAAATAGATAGCAGCTGGCCCAAGGCCAGTTTTCATCTGCATCTCTTCCGTATCATATGTACGAGTTTTAACTGCTCTAGAATTACATTTCAGATAGCCTGCGAGCAAGCTGCTGTTCAATACTCCAACCAACCGGATTCGAATCCCATTGGAGTAATTTTCTCAATCATCACCGCTACTTATTTCGAACACTCATATCCCCACTCGCTAAAAGATCATCAAACAAATCATATTTTTATAAACATGAATGTCCTCCTATAAACAAATGGCGATTTGTGAGGTTATAAATTTAGGCCATGTTCTCACTGAACCGGGACGTCGTTTGTATTTTAAGCAAATAAATTTTCCGTGATATGATATCTATATAATAACATACATCGCAATTACGATTTTATGTAATATTCTATGAAACCTTCCCTATTTTTGTTACATTCACATTTTCCATATTGTGTGAAAAAAATGACTTGGCATCCCAGTGTGGGAGATTGAGGATAAATCGAATTAGTTATAGCGAATTCGTTTTTAAAACTGAGTCAGTGCCAAACTGACTCTGTAATAAAAAAACGTTTTCAGTTTCACGAATGCGGTGGTTTGTTGGTGTGCGTTATATAGTTTGATTTGTTTATATTTGCTACGACAAATGTACAGTGTCGACATCTGGTGACGATATTCGTGCTTGGGAGGTAAATTATTCTCTATCAGATCAGAAGGACCATGTGCAGTGTAAAAATATAAAAGTTTGAATGAAAATTTTTACTTCATATTGTTTGATTCCCTAACACATGTAGTTCTAACACTCACTTAACCATTTGTCAATGCATTTCCTGTTTGATCCACAAATAATTGCTATTATAATATAAAATCATCATTAGATCATGATTTTGAAAGCAGGTTTATTCCACCTGAATATCCATCATTATTTCCGCCTCCCAATGAAAGAACACGTAGCTTAATGCTGTCTACTCGAATATACTCTTCAAAATCAGAATCCGAATTGGATTACGATTCCAAAAATACAAAAGCAAAAGCAGCAGGTTTTCCATTTTCATAGTCTTTATTTTCAGATTTTCCAAAACAATACTCGGAACTTGACAGTTCAGTATAGTTGTATTGGTGAACCCGAGTGCCAACCCGTGAAACATTTCAGTGCGAAACTAACAGCTTTCGGGGCGAACTAGTGCGACACTGAGTGCGAAACTGAGTGAATAAACAAACGTTTTGACAGCAGTTAGTGCGGCACTAGGGTTGAAACTGAACAAAAACGAATTCGCTATTAGTTATTGTTTCGATTCATGTGGCAGACGCACAATACCAATCGATCTCTTCTGAATTTGCGTGTATCGTGTTGCTTTCGACAGCATGAAGCGAGGCCGCCGAATGCATGTTCTGAAGCCCTTCTTGCTTGACTCAGGCACAATTTGAAAATATATTATTCATCGTTAACGTTTTGACCCGGATACGTTCAACGATGCTGGAATATTTCCAAACAAAACCAAATTCCATCTTTTCTTACACACATACATTGACAATTTTGATAAGACACGCCGAAGACACGCCGCTGGCACGGCGCAATGTGAATGAATTAAAATATCTTGGCGAGAAGTAAACACGCCCCTCTAAAATCACGTTGACGCCGCGCTGCATTGAGAACAGGGCCATAACGCAATTATTTTCCGTCATTTGTTTTTTCTATATCTATAATAAATCGTATATACGTATGACAATAGTCATAATAGATGCATGTATAACGTGTATATTCGTCCAAACTAATTCGCAAGCATTTCCCATGTATGTATATCGCCTCCACTATTAAGTGCACCATATGCCACTCAAAATATTGTGCTTATGATGTTGTATATACCCTTTTTATACGATTTAATGATTGTTGAGTAGGGTTCTATGAATTTTTTATCATTTTAAGTCGGTAAAATTTGTTTGGACAAATTTTTGACAAACGATTCAGTGACTCATTTGTCAAAAATTCGTCTAAAAAATTTTTTTAGGAGACATTTTTCGTACTGTGTGAAGAATTCGATAGAAACCATACATACATAGAAAATGCTTGCGAATACATTGATATAAAGTATACGTTTATGTGACCCACGAACTACGATAGTTTATATCATGAAAGCGATGCCTGATATAGCGAATTACGACTTGATCTGTCGTGAGGAACAAAATTTTTTTTTTCGCATTTTATGTGATTTTAATATACAAGATGTTTACGTTGATCAACAATTTATACGATTGTGATTCGATCCCACTTTATATATAAATTATAATTTGCAAGTTATACGATTGAATGTTCACTGGGGTCGCTTGTAAAATTTGGTTCACACTTCTACTCTATTAAACACGTTTTGAATAAATAAAAAACAATAAAATAAATAAATAAATAAATGCATCAACATGCGGAATTACCACACATATACAGGAAAAGCTTGTAGTTGTTGTCATTTATTCAAATGGTTTAAACAATGTAACTCAACCCGCACTGTTGAGACCTTAAACTGCGCTACACATACAACGTCCCGTCACCGTGAAGTCAACGTAAAGGAATCAAATGTCAAATCTTCCAAAATTCTTCCCCGGAAATCGTATGGTAGCATTCACATTCACCATCACCGGCCACTTTGACGTCGGCAAAATAAGTCCGAGAGAATAGTTGATGGTACGGTGACGGTGACGCTGTATGTGTAGCGCACTTAAAAGAGCTTTTTTTCCATGGAAAGGATGGGATATAGGGAAATTGTAACAATGTTGACGATCAAACTAAATCCTAGGTCAGCGCCAATAAAAGTTTTGATTTTTAGTGAAGTAAATGTCTCTCACAAAGAGAGCCTTACCATACCTGGAAGTGAAGTGTCGTGGAATTGCACATTTTTTTGGAAAATAAACCCCTTTGAGTTTCTTGAAAATAAATCTTTTGCTAATTTTTCGAGTAAGTAGCCTGGGAGTTTTGTCTATGCAAGGTTGAAAAATCAGCCAATCAGATGATATTGAAGGTGGGAGACTCTGGCAAATCTATTCAATTTGAACACGTATCGAACACATGTATTCATTGCTACTTGTAGTCCAGATAGCGCAAAAACTGATGATTTAGACAGTAGAAAATCCCTGGCAATATGAGGTTTTTGAAAAGCATAAGCTTTGTGTCACTGCTGAGGAAAGATATGGCAGCATACAATGTTCGGTGGCTAGCATACTGTTTTCCACATTATTTAAATATCAGATTAAATAATTGAAGAAAGATTAAAACCGTTTTCAACATGTTGAATTATTGAGTTATTCAACTGAAGTATTGGTTTGAGAATGCTGTTGTGAGTGATTTATGAACAAGGCAAACCAATGGGCAATCAACAGAAGTTTATATCTACACAATCATTCATGTATTCTGACCTCCATTTATTTTTTTTAAATGACCGTTGCTGTGTGCTCTAGACAGTCGAAATATATTTGAACATCGTCCACAAAGATCAGGATCAAATTGACCCTAATATCGAACCTTGGGGTAAATCTCGAAAAAACACCATCATTGAAAATGGTCTGAATTTATCTTATTATATACGATCGCAGCAACGCTGTCGCATGACTCGAGAAATCAAAGTTTTGCGATAGCTTTTCAGGAATCTAAATATAATAAGACAACATGTCGCTCCTTATCCACAATATGTCTTATGTCATCATACACCTTCAGCATTGCGGTTTTTGTGCTGTGATGGGGACGATATCCAGATTGTATCGAACCTGTTGATTTAAGTCTCTATGTATAACATGATGGTCGAGGATTAGAAATTATAATAAGTATTGATAATGTAATAATGTTACAGTAGCAACAAACCAATATAGGCGCATGCCCAGCAAACATTAAATCGCATAACAAGCGTATATATAACATCATCTGCCATAAAATTTGGTTGGCATATAATGCGCCTAACTGGCATATGCATGCAAAAGTGGAGGCCACCCAGCAAACATTAAATCGTATAATTTTGCACGTGCCAAGTCTTACAAGAAATCCGAATAAATCATAATCGCATATAATATCAATCAAAGTATGTATCGTGTATATTTGAATTCGCATTAAATGTAAAAACTCGATTTTAAATACCATTATCAAATTAAGTCGCAATTCGGTATAATAAACATCAATTTTATGATGCACATTGTCGTAAAATATATTTAAGCCGCATCATATGCGTATATTACGCTGATGCAGTTTATGTGTCGTATAAGCGTATAATTTAAATCGATTCAGTACTGTAGTGAATCGTGTTGCACGCTGAAGAAAATCATGAAACAGTGAATCATATTAGATCCTAATAAAGAACATATTACATCATATTTAAATGTCAATGAAATGCTGATGTACTCGAAAGTACCCAGCAAACATTAAATCGTATAATTTTGCACGTGCCAAGTCTTACAAGAAATCCGAATAAATCATAATCGCATATAATATCAATCAAAGTATGTATCGTGTATATTTGAAATCGGATAAAATGTAAAAACTCGATTTTATATACCATTATCAAATTAAGTCGCATATCGGTATAATAAACATCAATTTTATGATGTACATTGTCGTAAAATATATTTAATCCGCATCATATGCGTATATTACGCTGATGCAGTTTGTGTGTCGTATAAGCGTATAATTTAAATCGATTCAGTACTGTAGTAAATCGTGTTGCATGCTGAAGAAAATCATGAAACAGTAAATCATATTAGATCCTAATAAAGGACATATTACATCATATTGAAATGTCAATGAAATGCTGATGCACTCGAAAGTTTTAACCGCTGTTGAATTAAATTTCAGATAGCCGCGCGAGATAGCTGGTGGATGATAATCCAGACGACCGGAGTTCGAACCCATATCGGAGCAGTTTTCACCAAACATCAATCTGTGCCATTTTAAACATTCAGTTCCACTCCCAACACAAATCAATCAAACAATTATTATTTCTACAAACATAAATACTCATATATAAAAATGGCAATTCGTGAGGCTATAATAAACATTTCACGAAAATATTTTGCGCCATTTGTTTTTTTTTCTATGTCTGTAATAAATCGTATATGAGTATGGCACAAGTCGCTATTATAGCCGGTCAAAGTTGCATATTCATCCAAACAAATTCGGTAAGCATTTGCCATGTATGTATATGGCCTCCACTTTTGCATGCATATGCCAGTTAGGCGCATTATATGCCAACCAAATTTTAGGGCATATGATGATATATATACGCTTGTTGTGCGATTTAATGTTTGCTGGGTATTAACCGCTGTTGAATTAAATTTCAGATAGCCGCGCGAGATAGCTGGTGGATGATAATCCAGACGAACGGAGTTCGAACCCACATCGGAGCAGTTTTCACCAAACATCAATCTGTGCCATTTCAATCATTCATATTCCACTCCCAACACAAGTCAATCAAACAATTATTATTTCTACAAACATAAATACTCATTTTAAAAAATGGCGATTCGTGAGGCTATAATAAACATTTCAAGAAAATATTTTGCGCCATTTGTTTTTTCCTATGTCTGTAATAAATCGTATATGAGTATGGCAAAAGTCGCTATTATAGCCGGTCAAAGTTGCATATTCATCCAAACAAATTCGGTAAGCATTTGCCATGTATGTATATGGCCTCCACTTTTGCATGCATATGCCAGTTAGGCGCATTATATGCCAACCAAATTTTAGGGCATATGATGTTATATATACTCTTGTTATGCGATTTAATGTTTGCTGGGCATATACATACATGGCAAATGCTTACCGAATTTGTTTGGATGAATATGCAACTTTGACCGGCTATAATAGCGACTTTTGCCATACTCATATACGATTTATTACAGACATAGAAAAAAAACAAATGGCGCAAAATATTTTCGTGAAATGTTTATTATAGCCTCACGAATCGCCATTTTTATATATGAGTATTTATGTTTGTAGAAAAAATAATTGCTTGATTGACTTGTGTTGGGAGTGGAATATGAATGTTTGAAATGACACAAATTGATGTTTGGTGAAAACTGCTCCGATGCGGGTTCGAACTCCGGTCGTCTGGATTACCATCCATCAGCTATCTCGCGCGGCTATCTGAAGCTATCTGAATTAAATTCAATAGCGATTAAAATTGCATCAGCATTTCATTGACATTTCAATATGATGTAATATGTTCTTTATTAGGATCTAATATGATTCACTGTTTCATGATTTTCTTCAGCGTGCAACACGATTCACTACAGTACTGAATCGATTTAAATTATACGCTTATACGACACACAAACTGCATCAGCGTAATATACGCATATGATGCGGATTAAATATATTTTACGACAATGTGTATTATAAAATTGATGTTTATTATACCGAATTGCGACTTAATTTGATAATGGTATTTAAAATCTAGTTTTTACATTTAATGCGATTTCAAATATACACGATACATACTTTGATTGATATTATATGCGATTATGATTTATTCGGATTTCTTGTAAGACTTGGCACGTGCAAAATTATACGATTTAATGTTTGCTGGGTGATAGTCTAGTCGCATGGAAATATTGAACGAAGACTAAAAATTTGTTAACTTAGAAAAATAATGACTCAAAAACGAAAAAAAGCCTCCCTGATTCTGGGATATGTTATTCAAAGAAATGTGAGCTTTCAAGAAAAAAATTATTAAATAAATAGCGCCCTTTGTCTCTAAGCCATGTACACCATTAAAAAAATCAAACATTACTAAAACAAAGTTTATTTTTTTTGCAAGTGTAATGTTTTTATAAAAGAAGATTATCTAATTGCTTTAGTTTGATATGTCGATCATCTGAATCGATCCGATTCCCCAAAGAGGAAATAGGGAAAATGTTCAACTGACCAGGAAGTATAGCTCGCATTTTTTCATTCCTTGAAATTTAGGTTTTTAGAAAAAAAAATCGTGTAAATGTTTGAATTTATTGAATCTGCAGATCAAGTAAAATTTGTTGAACTCAGCGCAATACTTTCAAAAATGTAATTATCCTACCTGGAAAAACGATCCACCCGAGATAAAACACCCAAACATATGAATTCGTGCTCACTGAACGGACTCCCAGCGAAGGCGAATCGCAGTTGTCAGATGCTTTATTTTTATTGCTCCGTTCGTTTAGGACAAAAAAGAAGCAGCAGGAAAGGACATTTTCCTAAGCGAAAATTTGAATTTCGCAGAGCAAAATTGTTTCCTTCCCGTAGTTCTCCCATTATATCGGAAAAGCGAATGCTTTTACGCTGAATTTAGTGGTGATGCCGAAAGTTTGCAATAGATGAAGAATTGATTTTCTGGCGTTGAAAATTTGGCGCTTGTGCTGTCCGCCCGAGCTGAAAATATCTCGGTGTGTGGTGATTTAAACGTACATATTGCTATTGTCAGCCTCAATGTGTAGTAACGAAACACTGACTAAGGTTTGAGATCGTCTTTCGGAAGCTACAAAGTATGACCACCTACGCGATGGATAGTCAAGGTAGGTTTTGCGGTTTGATAGTGGGTTATTTATATATCATATCAATATCCTTTCACAGGTAAGTTCATTCCGGCTACACAGCGCCCAGATGGAACCTGGCGTAAACCAAGACGCGTTCGAGACGGCTATGTTCCACAGGAAGAGGTTCCCCTGTATGAAAGCAAGGGCAAACTTTTTGCGCAGAAGCCTACGCTACCGCCCGGATTGCCCCCAGAGATGGCCCAGAAGGCTAAGGAGAAGCGCGAAAAGGAGCAACGAATCAAACAGCAACGAGAGGCTGCAGAAGCTAACCGCCGCTCAGCGCACAATCCGGTTCCTGGGTTGCTCATATTGCATGATGACAAAAATCAGCAGAGAGCTAAGCCCGTTAACTCCAAACCCAAGAAGAAAGCCGCTGAACTGCCAGATGTATTGCTAGAGCAGAAGCAGAAGGAGGAACAAAAGTCTACCCGCCAACAGGTAAGGAAACATTTGCTTGTTTTAAAGATATATTTACTGAAAATAGTTATCGTTTAATAATTGCATTGGTTGTATACATGAATAACAGTCACAGGAACAAAAGAACAGCAAAATAATGCAACAGCAGAAACGTGTCGAAGAAATCACTAAGGAGGTTGATGATTTCCACCTCGGCGCTAGCTCGAGCGAAGATCATGTTGAGCTCAGTAAAAAGCTGCGCAAACTTCGCAAAAAGATTCGTGAGATTGACGCGATCGAAGAGCGATTACGGTCCAGCGAGGCGTCCCGTCTGGATAAGGATCAGATTGAGAAGGCTAAGCGGAAGCCAGAGATCCTGAAAGAAATCGAAGAGCTGGAAAAGATTCTACCGAAATGATGACCGGCCGGAGCAGCCTTTGGTGCTGCGCGCATTCGTCCGTCGTTGCCATGAGACGGAGTGACATTCTCTGTGTACAAACAAGGAGATAAGCTAGCCGTAATCAAACACAACCACAAATCCGTATCATATGATGCGAGGGCTGTTCAGTAAACATCTAACATTGGCCAGATATATCACGTTTTATATGGAATCTGTCGTTAGGAACTATTCTTCAGAAGAAAAATTCTAAATTCAACATTTCATTCATTAGTATCATTCGAATACTAATGCAGGAAAAGTCAAAATTTAGAACAAAAACCTCTAAAGGATGAATCGCAACTTATACGGATTTGTATTAGACGTGAGATATTTGTCTCAAGACAGATATACTTATCACACAGCCCTTGTATATTGCATGAGATTTTTAATATTTTTCTTGTTGCGATAGCAGCAACGCTTTGCTATCATGTTTCTGAAATTTTCATTTTCATAACTCTGTTACACCGTTTCATTCATCGAGGAGTGTGGCACTTCTCGCCATTTCTCGTTGTTCTTCCGTTTCGTTCTATTGTACATTCAATTTAAATACCAGTCATTGTATAAAAGAATCACATGAGTAAGGTTTAGCGATCGTGAATAAAAAATATAGATCTCGGAAAACGTCGCGAAACCGTCGTTCCGTTTCCGCGAATAGCAGTAGAAGCAACAGTAACATAACATAGTCCCACCACTGCAAAGCTTTTCAAGTCGGTATGTGAAAAAGATAGGCGCCCTCGTGAGCTGATTCCGATAATGATGATGCAATTTTATTTCTCACTACTAGAATGTCGCTCTACGAAGTCGAATTAAACGTACAATTGTTGATAGACATAGAATGAATTATACAAACAGCAAAACAACAAAAAAAAACACTACCAAACTTCCAGTGGAATCTCGTGATAGTCATTCAACCGGAATAATAATGTTCTCGTACTATAGCACTACACTTCAGTTTGCATTAAATTACACACTCGGACAGAGAAGTCAGAAATTCCACAACTCAGTTGAACATTCAACACTAGAAAATCAAATGAAGACAAACATGAGAGCGAACAAAAAATGCAATTGAACAGCAAACAATTGTATGAAAACAATGCCATCGTCCACAGATATAGGTCGAAAACAGTAGTTTTAATACTTGGAGGTAAACCCACACATAATTAAATGTAAGTAATAAAATGCAGCAACAACAGAAGATGTTTGAACGTCAATACGCAATTTATCTTTCGATAGAAAACGGAAAGAAATCAAAGGTGTGAATTTAGAAAGGAACATGATTTCCCGGAACATCGCGTGGAAGCATGGTTAAACTTGTTTAATTGCCTGACTAACACTAACTCACAGAACATGTGGACTGGAGAGTTTTGCGGAAATAGTTTCTAAAAAAATAGTTTTGGTGCGCAAAAGGAGCTTCTCCCGAAGAGAACAACTTTATATCAAACCTAGATTGCCCTTTTAGCTTTCAGTACAAGCCCGGTTCTCGAACTGCGACCGTGGCCCATATTACTAGAGCAGCTACCTCTGACCACTAGCGCGCCGCTCATATGGTCACACGAAACAACTACAATTTCGTACTTTCATAAGAGTACAACATACTATTGTACTCTTACGGTACAATTTTTCGCCACATATTCCCCCTTATTCTACGCGGCGAGTGACGTGAGATAGCAAAGTTTCTCGCTTCATTGTGGAAGTTACATTACTTTTCAACTTCTTTTCGATACCCGAGTCGATAGCATATGAGGACACGACTTCAAATCTCACCTAGTGACAAACTATAGTCACGCCATTCGTCTACGGGAATGCAGTGACTTGAACCATCTCACATCATTCGCCGCGCGGAATAAAGGGGTCTGTTTATGGACAATTATCGTTATAGATAGAGATATCGTATCGTTTGATTCTATTGAAGTTGATTTAAGCTTTGAAATCGACCTTGTTCTTATATTGGTAAATTTTGACTCGAGTTCAAGTGAATATTGTTCCCAGTTGTTTTTTTCAATCGCGATATTCTCTCTGTATTGTCAAACCACCATGCTATGCAAAAATAATGTATCTGTGATCAGACAAAAACGCGTCTTCCGAAGCGTGCCAATTTTCTCAGAAATTACCAGACTTAACAGTGTTAGGTCCAGGACTTCTTATCTGATGGCGTTTGTAAACGTTGGTTTATTGCCTATATTGGCAATGTCAATGTTGTTTGAAGAGAGAAATCTTAAAAAAAACCTCAGGAACATCACCACGAAAAAGGAGCCAACGCAATAATTATATTGGATCTTTCCTTGTCGGTTGGTATCCCAACTCAGATCGCGAAGACGTTCCGTTCAATGAACTCTGATATAGGAAAGTATTCAATATTTGCTTTTAATAAGAGCAGTTCTTGGGGAATCATGTTTATCATCGTAGAATAGTCACTGCATTACCGTAGACGAATGGCGTGACTATAGTTTGCCACTAGGTGAGATTTGAAGTCGTGTCATCATATGCTATCGACTCGAGTATCAAAAAGAAGTTGAAAAGTAATGTAGCTTCCACAATGAAACGAGGAACTTTGCTATCTCATATCACTCGCCGCGTAGAATAAGGGGGAGAGTTTCTTCGACAAGAAATGTTCCTTGGTGGAACAAGAGGCTAGAGCGGTTTATGAAAACAGCGCGGAAACTGTGCGGGAGAGCTTTTACTATTACTTCGGACTGGCCTTAATACAGGAGAGCTCTAACCGATGTAGCAGAGAACTAAGACCTACTAAGACTATCTAATATGAAATCCTGGGAACGAAAGGCTTGAAGGTACCTTAATCGTTGCAAGACTCAATAAGACTCTTGCAAAAAACCACTCGACTCGAACAAAATGTGCACATTCTATTAATACTATCAAACACGACTACGAATTCTGACAAATATCGGTGCCTCGAAGTGCACGTCGCTCACTGCTACAAATAGGGTCTGCGATTATCACGTCATGTTTTACGAGATGGATTTATTCAGCACATGTGGGAACAAGATCCTTAAGTGTTCGTCTACATATCACGTTGATCATTATATATATGGCTTTCCATTGCCTCGAGAATCACTACACGTCTATAATCTCAAACATTCTCGATACAGTGATCCCTCGATAGTCAGCGACATTATGGCGATTACCACGTTCGAAAACTGGTGTCATGACCGACTGCTTCCAGATGCGGGAAAATTCTATTTGTTGAAGCGAGCGATTGAAAATATATGGTTGCGCAAAAACGGCAATACAACGACATCGTCCATGCTTCGTCCCCATAGCGAACAACCGGTCGAATTAGGGATTTGTGCATGGTACGCTTCGTACGGGGTCGGAGTTTGTTGGACCCCAAGGATTTGCGGAGCCAATAGTAGGCATTTGCGACCCGGACATGTTTGACGCTGTCAAATGCTGTGTATTAGTATATGGCCATGTTCTCACTGCAGCGGGGCGTCAACGTGGCGTGAGCGGGGCGTGTTCACTTCTCGCCCGATATTTTAATTCACTCACATTGCACCGTGCAAGCGGCTTGTCTTCGGCGTGTTCTATGAAAATTTTGTGTGTTTTTGAATGAAAGAATGAAAATTTGTTTATTTTTCAATATTCCAACATCGTTGGACGTATCCGGCTAAAAACTCGGAGGGTGAAAAACGTAAAAAATATAAAAAACAAAAAAAAAATTAAATTATATCACTACTCCAAACAAACATATGCTAGAGAGAAGTGGGGAAGTACAAATATCGCCGGCGTGAAGCGTTTCCGTTTGCACGCCAGCCACACGTCAGCTTGGTGTGAACACATCGGTAAGAACACACGATTAATCGTAAGCGTCACACGCCCCGCCCAAGCCGCGTTGACGCCCCGCTACTGTGAGAACAAGGTCTTATAGATACCGAGAAAAGTCGAAAGCATCGACCGAGTGAAAGTTATCGATGCAATTTTCATGATTTTTCGAGTTGTTTGGTTTGAATCTTTGAAATTTTCTGTTTGTTTTGGTTTGAATCTCTGAAATTTTCCTTCGGGAAATATATTAGAAACACATAAATATGTGCAATTTACAACACATGAAAGTCATGAATTAAAACTCAATGATATTTTTTCTCAATTTATAAAATTCAGAGATCTAATAAGAAAAACCACTGCATTAATTTTCGTTTATTTCCTCGAAATAAACAGTACAAGCGCTTGTTTTTAAATGATCAGTGTGGTAAAATAAATCGATACACTCATGCCAAATGGATATCTTAGCTGCTCGTCTCTAGTAACCAACCTCGGAGGGTTTGATACGCAAGATTACAGGAACACTGGTGCACGGCAAAATGGCAACCTCCGTGACGACGGCTGTCACCAGCTCGGGTGGAGTCACGTCGTAGTGCAAACTCAGCGGTGTCAGATTGCTTATCGTTTCCCATCCGGCCAGAGGATTGTGCGTTCTATTTTCCCGTGTGCCCGAGTCCAGAATCAGATCATTAGGATTGCCTATGGATGATGGAACCGTTGAGAAATATTTACTTCTGTTTCATCGCATTGCGGCATCTTACCGATCTCATTATACACGAACGCATCCGTTTGGACACGCTCGCTAAACTTGTGCGTCTCGCAGCAAACCAACACCGGGACGTTGTAAGATTTTGCGACCAGCGCTATTTGGGCGGTTCCAACGCGGGACATAACGCACCCATTGGCGAGCAGGGCGTGAGCGCTGAGTAGTACCTTCGTGACTTCCGGAATCACGTAGCTGATGGCGTTAATCAGCACACAGGTGCAGTCGATTCCTTGCGCTACCAGTTGGCGCAGCATTTCATGCTCCTGTTCACGGGGTCGCGAATCTACGATCACAACGCGGAAGTTCTTCTCCCGTCGGTTGGCCTCCTCCAGTATGTGCATGATAAGCGAGGAGCATCCGTAGGTTAGGATGACGTCTCCGTTGTAGATTTTCTCTTGCACGGAAATACTTATCGCTTCCTCCGCCTTCTCGATCTGATCCCGGATGTACGTTTCGATGGCTTCGAGGAGGTACTCTTTTTGCTGGAACAGAAATTTGGTTTGAAAATGATCTTACGCAGTGGCGTCTTGGGCATAAATTGACTAGTTGTGCACCTACACGGTGACCCAAAACTTTGACTCAAAATTGCAAAATGGGGGTTAATTAGTGCTCGGATATTGTTTTCTTTATGTAAGAATTTGAATCGTGCAATCGTGCAAAACTTCACCAGTAGCTTTGAAAAATCGTGTTCGGTACACATTTTGAAAAAAAAAATTTTTTGTGCGGTAGATAGGGACCGTATAAAAAAAGTTTCCCTCAATAAAATAACTCAAATCTACGCCGTTTACCGTTCAATTTCCTTTTGTTTTCCTGTTTTGTGACGGGACAGTTTGCCTTTTCGATTGTGCGTGGATAATTGAGACGCAAATATGCTTTTTTCGCACTGATATGCATATAAACCATCGAAAAAAAAACTAAATGGACGATAGCTTCGTCAAACATGCTTCTTTTCATATACCGCACAAAAAACCGCACAAAAAAAATCGCACAAAAACAGGTTTTACTGTATAATATTACAGTCTTGTTCTCGGGAACAAATTATTTTTTTAATTAAATTTCTTCTAGCGATACAGTAATGAAATTATTCGTTCTGTGCGATGGACAAATCGGTCAATTATGTTTTCGAAAAAAAAATACTCTAAAGTTGGAGCTCAAGAAGTCTGGAGCCGATCTGGCGTGGAGGTAACATCCATACTTCTCACGCTCAAGATCACGAGTTCAATTCTCACTCCCGACATTCTTCCAAAATGGAAGGTAATAGTGACGAACCAGCCAGAAGCGTTGAAAGTCACTATAATACAGAAAAAAAAAAAAAAAAAAAAAAAAGCTCAAGAAGCATTTTATATTCAATAGCCATATGTATAAGGTTTGCGAGTCGCACCTCTCCCATCGTTGATCTTAAGTAGGTCTTTATTCAACGAAGAACAGAAAAACTTAGTTCGACCTATGCTGTGGTTGATGGAAGCGTTAGTATTAGCTTTGCGAGTGAGATAATTTCCTTAAAATATCGTCAAGATTGCTAACGATCAGTGTTTATATAATCTCCGATATATTCTACTCGGCAAATTATGACTTCGTATAGAACACTCGCAGTTCATTGACTAATTTCATTTTGTCAAAATTAGAGAATCGACAACGAAGATCATCTATCAGCTGTTTGGGAAACTCCGTGCTGAAGAGTTCAAATTACAAATAAAATGCGTTACTTATCAAAATAAGCAAACCGCATTTCCAGCTCGTCGAGGATGGGGTCAATAATTGACATGTAAATTCTAGCATATTATTCAATATGATCTCCGCTACTGCTGGAACCTGCCGTATCCAAGCATGTTTCCCAAATAGCATTGAATTTTCGTTCGTCGTTCAACGCTTTTTTACTCGCACATGTGTTCCTGATACTCTTATCACATTCAACGTAGGCCAGTTCACGTTGTTTTAGTGTAAGGTACAGAATGTCGGCTAATGAGTAATTTGGAGCGATTGTAGCTGTAGGCCCGCATGACTTTGCACACATTCGGGATCTTCTGCTGCATAAATTTCTTCAACTCGCAACCGCGCTTTGGACTTTGGATGGAGAATGATGCCAACGAAGAGAGGAAAGAAAAATATTTTCTTGTTGTTGAATTTTTCGTGCAAGAGTGCAGCAAAACAATATTGAGAACATGCGCCTTACAATGAATATAATCAGCGTTTGGAAACGACTTCCTTGCGATTGTCTTGATTCCTCCTCGAGCAAGTGATACGCCAAATTACTGCAGTAAACTGAGGGTGCTCATACACTGTTTGACCGAAGCCAGATATTTGACTCTCTTTGACAGATAAAATTTGACCAACGTACACTGATATTCAGTTATTTGATGCCTAAAATATTGTTTCAGCCAATTCGTCAGAACTGTCAGTACGTGGTTAGGTTACCTTAAACATGTCAGTCAAAATTTTTCCATGTTCGATGTTTGACATTGTTTGCCACTGCTGATTATTGAGGAGTGGCAAACAAAATAGTGTTTGTACAAATTCTAAACCAAAGTTTATCTGTCAAAAGGTGTCAAATATTTGACCTCCGGACAAACAGTGTACGACCACCTTAACGATACTACTAACATCTCTCAATGACAAAAATCTTTCGACGGAAATACTTGTATAAAATTAAAAAAAAAGTTCATTTCATGACGAATGTCAAAGGGTCATGCGTTTTTGAACTTATATTTTATCATTGCTACTCCAGTTGTTCGAGCAATATCGTAGTGTTGTAGCCAACTGAGATTTTCAAGAAATACCAGTGATTTCGTCGATCAGAACTGCAACGAAATCAGCTTGTTTCACTTCCCGCGCGATCAATTTCCACCACTCCACCACCACTCATTTTGAATTATTGCCGATGTTCCAGAAAACACTGCCGTGGCATTTATGGAGCCAGTAAACGATTTACAGGATTTGCAGGAAAAAAAAATCGTATAAAAAAAAGTCTCACGATGCAAAATATTTATTCTCGAATAAAAAACGATACAAAGTCGACAACTGAACCGCTTAGGAATCAATACGCTCGATAGTTGCAGCGCGATCGTTATTTTTTTTCCTTCAGAGAGCGTTGCGTGACTTATGCGTCACCCTGTATCATTCGTAGCCAAAAAAATACACATGTCTTAATAGTTTCTTCTATTCACAGACATGCTTCCATCGTGACCTCGGAAGCTTAGCCTATGTGAACGGAGAAGACAAATTAACTCAATGAGGATTTTCATGCCTTCTCTGTTTTTCTTCACAATTGAATTATGCTTGTTTCTTGCGACTCAATTAGAAAGATCTAACGCGTCTTCAATACGAGTTTTCCCAAACGTGTGGCATGTTGTTGATGTGGGGCCTGATCACGAACGTCACTTCACGGTGAAAACGAAATGAATTGTATGCAGTTTGTATGCATTTCATTCCGTTTTTACCCTGAAGTGACGTTCGTAATCAGGTCCATGGTCTTTGGTAGCTGAATGAGTTTTTATAGCGGAAGATAGAGGCATTCAAATTTACATATTCATTAAAGTTCCATGAAATCGTTTCTAATACAGGTCGTGTTTATCTTGTTCAATTTTGGTCCTTTTCGCAAAGGGTCTTCCCAAAAGCTCATCAACAGTATACTGTCCAACAATATCCATATTTTATTCTGAATTGTGCCGATATATCGCGAAAAACACTCAATCGTCACACCGAAAAAGCCTGAAAGATATTGAATTACAACACTTCTACAAAGCCATTCTTCTTTTCAGAGTAGAAAGAATGTTTGAAACCGCGAAATTTGAAGAAACATTCTGATTTTTCTAAAAAATACAAACAAATTTTAAACAAAAAAAAAAAACATAATTTTACTCGCTGTGCCATCTGGTTGTAAATCTAACGTAAATTCGTCGATTGCGAAACTGAAGCAAGAATCTCCTACCCGTGCAAGCAAAGATATGCACGAAACAGACACTAATACATTGGCAAATTATTAGAGCGTGCGCACCGCTGTATACAGGGCTGCCAACAATATTTTTCAAAAAACTGGAAGATTGTTCCTAAAAAACTGGGAGAAAACTGGGTCCTGTAAAACCATTTTATTTTAAGATCGGCTTGATTTGGCTGAAATGATTTTTTTTACCCATTCCAACGCTTGATAAATAGAATCCCCTTTGAAACCCCGTGGAGTATTTATATCCAGAAAAGGGTGAATTACACCTTTTAATTAATCGTACCACTTGAGCAGTTTGAAATGACTTTGGTTTAAAGTTTTTGCGTGGTTTGTATCAGCTCCATTCGTTTACATTTGAATACCATTGCAACGAATGGGAGCTGAAACCGAACACGCAAAACTGGCAAACTGACGTTTCCTTGTTATAATTTATGCAGTGATCTATGTATTGGAATTCTGGATATTGATATTTACTAAATGTGTATTTATTTTGTCTAAAGAGGTCTGAGGTATAACTTCATTCCGGAAAAGGGGTCTCTTGTCCAAAATAGTTTGAGAATCCCTGCAGTTTTAAACTAAAAATCCTTTGCATGGCCATTATCATATCTCATTGATTTTAACGGAAGCAAGATTACTTGGGTGCTATATTCATATCAATTAAAGTTAATGAAGTACATAGACTCTATGATCGTCTGTACTTTAGAATTCCTCAACTATAACATCTGATGGTTATGTAAACTCAATGCCAGCACAGCAAACGGGCTGTTTGAACCATTTTAGGTGTAATTTCTTGCTATGAATTTAGCACCAGTCGTGGTTGAAATCTGAATCAATTGGTCTGAAGTTCAGGATGTTTTAAACGACCTAGAAAATCCGATTATTAAATAAATTCAATGACAGCGTAGTACATTTTTGCTTAGGTAGGCACCACACCGTATTGAATTCGAATGTGTAAGCAGATATGATTTGAATGTGTAAGAAAAGAAAGATCGATCCAAGGTAAATACACCTGATACACCTGACAGAACGATAAATATCAAGAAACAAAATTGGTCAAAGGATAGGTGGGGGAGGGATAATATTCATGTGAACTAAAAAAAACTGGATAATATTTAGGAAAACTGGAAGATTTTAGGATTTAACTGTTTGACTGGAACGAGAAAAAAAAAACTGGAAGAATGCAGTTTAAACTGGAACAAGGACAACGCTGGCTGTATCTTAACTTTAATATAGAGTATGTGCATAGGAAAAGTGCACAGACTGGTGTCGATGACGTAATAAATCATCTGCGCCAAGCAAGCTTTCAGAGAGCCGCTATATAAAATCACCTTACGCAAAGCGCGCCGATTGCGGATCTGGATCTGGATCTGGTTGTCTAAGTTCGGGTTGCGAGAGAATCGAGAGAGACTATCTATAAGGAGATCTGATTGAACCAACAGCCGTTCTCTTCTCTTGTGCACATCTTCCACTGCACGAAATTGTTGCCAACACATTGGCAGTTTAGTTAACCCAAGCTTCAACACAATTTTATCAATCTGTGTGTAGATATACGTAATTCTCGTGCACAAATGAAAATGCGCGAACTGGGAGAGCGTTGAATAAATGATAGAAACCAAAATCTTGCATCCTCGTTTCGTTCCGTTCGTACTTCTTTACTACCGAGAACGCTTGTGTAAACGGGGTAGCCAAGTTCCTTATGATTTTCATACTTCCCATACGTTTCTTAAATTGAACTATAGTCTGTGCCAATAAGCATAGTAGGGGCGCTACTTTTTTTTTCTTTTGAAATATTAGTGTGTTGTGCAGTGCACGAGGTGTACATATGGACTAGATCTTACGAATACGGGGGAGGGGAAACTTACATCCGAGTCCGAGTCCTTCGCATTCAACTGCCGCGCGTACATTTTAATGTACTTGAGAGCATTCGTCATCGATACCGAAAATGGGCGGCATTTCTGCAAGAACGTAATGTTTGGATTCAATGCTTCTTCGAAACCTCGAGAAAACTCCTTTTCCGGGGGTGTTTCATAGTCTTGAATAATATACGTCAGAGCTCTCAGGAAGGCCAGACAACGTGCCTTGGAGCCGGCCATGATGCCTTCGGCGTATTGAAGTCCTAATTTCGTAAAGGCAGGATGTATCTGCGTTGAATTGACTATGTTGGCAGCCGCAAATTTCTCCGTGTACAGATGGTTGAACAGTTTAACCATGTGTGGTTGCTGGGGGGAACCGGTTTTGATAGGCTTTTTGACTTGTCGCTACAATCAAAAGGTAATAATATAATGTTTCACATTTACCAAATTCACAACAAACCATTGGAGTGACTTCCTTCTTCTGGATGGGCGTAGTTTTGGAAGACTCTCTAGGAACATTAGCTGCTTGAGATGCCTTTTTCAATTGGGCTTCAGCTTTAGACGCACGTTGGGCTTCCTGAAGGGCTCGTCTCTCGGCTTTTGTTGTTGCCGATTTCGTCGTTGGTTTCTGTTCCGCCACCTTTGGTACTGCTGCCAGATTGGGATTTTGTGCCTCGAATAGAGCCTTGCGTTCCGCTTTGCTCAGCTGTTTAGCGCCTTGGAACGGCTGAACCGACGTCTGTTTCGGTGTTGGTGCGGTCGCCGCGCTCGGCTTTGTTGCTGGCTTCTCGGAGATATGTAATTTTTCGAGCTGTTCCGCAATGCTGGAATCAGTGCCGGACTTTTGCAGTGGTGCAGATTCGTCTTTGGAACTCTTCGGTTTATCTTTGTTCTTAACCTTGGCAGCTGCTTTTGCAGCCTTCTTCGCTTCTCGTTCAGCCATTATCTCTTCTCGAGATTTTTCAACTTTGGGTGGATCCATCGTTGTCTCAGCGAGAGCTTTATCTGGTTTCTTATTGCTTGGGAAAACTTCCTCGGGAGTAATATCGACTATTCCAGGGATACTTTTCACCGGTTCGTGAGTTTTGAAGCCTTCTACAGGTTGTACCTTGTTTAGCCGTCTAGGAATCTCACATTCGAACGAATAAATCGCAGAGGTCGGGAAAATATCGTCTAGCTGGATGTCTTTTATTGTAAGATTCTTATTCGTGAATATAGTTGTAGTTTTAACAGGTGAGATTTGTTCTAATGTTCTCTCCGCTGCTTTTGTACCTACAACTTTGTTATTGACATCCGGTTGAATCTTATTTTCGTTCCCAACTATTATTTTACCTTTCAAACTATTTTGCTTCGACTCGGCAGTGTTATTATCTAACGGAATCGGGTCTTCTTGTGAACCTTGTACAAGTTTCTTAGCCTTGTTTCTTTTACGATTTCGCTTGCTCGGTTGGCGAGTTAACTCAGTAGCTTGCTGAATGTTTTCCTTATCCTCAGGCTTAGTTTGGATTTGAACAGTAGGCGGCAGCGATATCGGTTGCTGAGCAATCACTTCCAGCACTGGTTTCTGTTGCGGTTTCGATTTATGCTTTCGTCGTTTCTATGATTGAATGCAATTGATTAAAAATTTGCCAGTCCCAACTAAGGTAAACAATATATTATAGATTACTACCATTATCGTTAAAATCGAACATAACACTACAAAGAATAGGTTTTGTTTAGGAAAAATAGTCTTACAAGGTGGTGATTAAAAATAAACAAACGCAAGAAACATAATTTACTTCGGCCAAATGTCCTATACCTGTTTTGGAGGAGCCCCCGATGCCTCCATCTTAGCACTGTTAACGATAACTTCGGAGATAGGAAAATATCTTGTTAAATGACACGAAATAGTTAGGTATTAAGTTGTTGTGAATTTAAAGGACACAAGGTGATGCAGCCATTGGGCAATCTTTAAATTTAGTAAATCTAACAAATCGCTGATACCTTCAACTCTACCGAGGGACGAATTCGCACTTCCTAGAAATATAGTTATTTAGATAAACGCATTTATTACGAATCACTTCATCGTGTTAATATCCACCTTTCACTATCCAACACCGTTTTATGGAAGAAAATTCGGAAACTTTCACCAAATATCAGAAACGTTGTCAATTTTGTAAATCCTTTGATTGACGTCTGACCATGAGATGGTTTGTTTTGGTGACGGTATCGGTTCGCTCGGCTGCGTTCAGTGAAGAACACGCTGAATAAAAATTGTGGAAAATTTTGTGATATAACATCCATGGTGTTAAGGGGTCTTCGTAGCCACTTGGTTACGCGTTCGCTTACTAAGCGATCGATCGTGAGTTCAAACTCAGGGCCCTCAATTGACCGTCTTTGTGTTGTTATAGAATAACTACGTCCACGCAACCATCATCAGCTATGGAGATCGATCCACGGTGGAACAAAGATTGATTCATCCATACAACTGCTCTGCTCTGCAAGAAACATCGGGCTGCTGTTCTATAAATAACCCAACAATAATCAATATCAACTGTCTCTGCTGTCCGGTATGTTGAACAATGGAAGAACAGATAAAATACCCTAACGCCTAAATGGCTACTACTACTACTGTGTAATTTACAATTTATAGAAACATAAACATATGTACATGTACACGATAAAAACCCGGCTCTGTTACAGATAAAATGCTAATGAGCCTGATAAATAAATAAATGGATTAAAAAAAAATCCATCGTGTTACAATTGACGAATCTACGTTAGATTTGCATCCAGATAGCGTAGTGAAAAAAAATATGAAAAATCAGATTTTTTTAAGTTTCCCGGTTTGAAGTATTGACGAATTTACGTTGGATTTACAACCAGATGGCGCAGCGAGTAAAATGAGGATGTTTTGTTTTTTTGGTATGAAATTCGTTCAAATTTTGTAGAAAAATCAGAAGTTATCTTAAAATTTCCCGGTTTCATGTATTCTTTCCACGGTGAAAAGGTTAGAAAATCATTTTACAATGTGCTATGTATATTACGAGGAATGGCTTGTTATAAGTATTGTAACTTTAATTTTTTTCAACTAAGTAAACGATGATAGGGTGTTTTTCGCTAAAAATACTGCAAATCTTTCTCGTATCGGTCCCTACATAATCAATGATATCAGCCAATTTGATATGATATCGATTTCATCGCAATTTGATATGATATCGATTTCATCGCAATTATCCATGGTATCAATAACCGGTATGCATTATCAAACTTAAAATTTTCGAAGATTATCTATGACTTTGGTCAAATCGCGTGTTGAAACCATCATAAATATACAAAACTCCAACTTTCTTACCATATACTGACGACATTCAATGGCTGAAATTAATCTAAATTGAAATAAAATGAATAATCGCCATCGAAACTTGCTTTTCAGTGCGTAAAATAAACAAACACCCTCACTTTTGTGGTTCTGAGCTCTAATGTAGATGTCGCATGAGCTGATTCAGCTTTGCGTAAATTCGTCAATTGGCGATCTAACGCAAAACGTAAACGATCGGTGAGACATCTGGATTTAGTTTTTGAACTAAGAAAATGATGATAAGGTAACCTAAAACTTAAAAACAAATCAGGTATATTTTACTTCCGGTATTTTCAAGGTAGTTCTCACATGCAGGAATCGTGCATTTTTCTACTTGTGTTTGATTGTGCTCTCGAATTTCCTTCTTTAATTCAACCATTTTCAACATTTTTATAGTTTTCACTACTGAAAGAGGTAAATAAATAACATGTTATATATAAAATTGCGCAGAAGTAAATTTCTTACAAACTCATCGCAATCAAATAATCTTTTATGATTATAACATTGTAATTTATGGAAAGAACTACAAACCTTCCATAAGCTCACATGGCAAAATTTAAAACCATCATCACTTTCACCGCAGCGCCGCCTAGGTGTAGATTTGTACGTTAGATCGCCAATTGGCGATCTAAAGCAAAACGGAAACGATCGGTGAGACATCTGGATTTTGTTTTTGAACTAAGAAAATGATGATAATGTAACCTAAAACTCAAAAATAAATCACGTATATTTTACTTCCGGGCTTTCCAAGGTAGTTCTCACATGAAGGAACCATGCATTTTTCAACTTCTTTTTGATTGTGCTCTCGAATTTCCTTTTTTGATTCAACCATTGTCAATATTATACAGTTTTCTCAAATGAAAAAGGTAAGCAAATAACATGTTATACATGAAATTGCGCAGAATTAAATTTCTTACAAACTCATCGTAACCGAATAATCGTTTATGATTATCATATTGTAATTTATAAAAAGAACTACAAACCTTCTATAAGCTCATATTGCACAATTTAAAAACATCATCACTTTCACCGCAGCGCCGCCTAGGTGTAGATTTGTACGTTAGATCGCCAATTCTTTCTACACAGGTTAGAAAATCATCATTTTACATTGATTCATTGAACCTTTAACGGCCCGTGAGCACTAGGCATGTAATCAACGCAAACTCCAATACAACGACATGTTCAGGTGCTAAAATACACAAAATATTTTTTTTCAATACGCAAAACAATCAGAAACATTGAAAAAATTGGTGGCAAAATAGATGCCACTGCCCGGCTAGCGTAAAATGTTCGTGGCAATATAGTTGCCACTGCCCGGTTAGCGGAAAATGTTGGTGGCAATATAGCTGCCACCTGCCCGACTAGCGTAAAATGTTGATGGCAATATAGATGCCAAGTGCTCCCGTGGCCGAGTGGTTAGCGTCATAACTAACATGCCGGGTGTTCGGGTTCGATTCCCGTTCTGGTCGGGGGAATTTTTCGTCAAAGAAATTTCCTCCGACTTGCACTGTGATCACGCGTATTCTGGAGCTTGCCACTCAGAATGCATTCAAGGCGTGTTATTTGGCATAGAAATCTCAACTAAGTACTAATAAAAATGACGCAAGTAATACTACGTTGAGACGGCGAAGTTCCTCTAGGAACGTTAGTGCCATTGAAGAAGAAGAAGAATATAGATGCCACTGCCGGGCTAGCGTAAAGTGATGGTGACAATGTAATTGCCAAACTCCAATACAACGACATGTTTACATACTAAAATACACAAAACATTTTTTTTCAATACGCAAAACAATCAAAACCATTGAAAAAATTGGTGGCAATATATTTACCACCTGCCCGGCTAGCGTAAAATGTTGATGGCAATATAGTTGTCACTTTCCAGCAAACATTAAATCGCATAACAAGCGTATATATATAACATCATATGCCCTAAATTTTGGTTGGCATATAATGCGCCTAACTGACATATGCATGCAAAAGTGGAGGCCATATACCTACATAGCGAATGCTTACCGAATTAGTTTGGATGAATATGCAACGGCTATAATAGCGATTATGTTGAAATTGAATTGCGATCTAATATGAATATTGTCAACGCACCTAATACGACTTTTGCCATACTCATATACCATTTATTACAGATATAGAAAAAAACAAATGGCGCAAAATATTTATTATAGCCTCACGAATTGCCATTTTTATATATGAGTATTTATATTTGTAGAAATAATAATTATTCAATTTACTTGTGTTGTGAGTGGAATATAAATGTTTAAAATGGCACAGATTGATGTTTGGTGAACTCCGGTCGTCTGGATTATCATCCACCAGCTATCTCGCGCGGCTATCTGAAATTTAATTCAACAGCGGTTAAAATTCAAACATATGATTCGATATGATATAACCTAATACATTCTATGCGGTAGGATCAGTTATTCCTGGTTGCCGATTTTATTATTTAAGAAAAGGATCATTGATTTCCCTATTATAGAAACCAAATATATAATATCATTGAACTGGAATAATAAAAAATAAATGAATATCAATGAAACTATCTCAATTTTAAACTGTTTTTATTCCAATTTTCACTATATAATTTGTTTTATCAATCATATCCAACTAAATTCTGATTATTATTATAATGAATATAATAAATAAATCTGGCAATCTTGCAAAGCCATGCGATGTAATGTGCCAAATTCGATGTGGTATATATCTAAGATTGGCGTTCAATGGCGTAGTTCACTTCGTTTGCTGCATGTTTCATTAGAAGGGATGTTTGCCGTTGTTACTTTCATCGAACATCAGCTATTTCGAGTGCTGATATTCAGAAGTCCATATTTGTAAATCATTTGTCATTGTTGAAGCATTTCATTGACATTTCAATATGATGTAATATGTTCTTTATTAGGATCTAATATGATTTACTGTTCCATGATTTTCTTCAGCATGCAACACGATTTACTGCAGTACTGAATTGATTTAAATTATACCCTTATACGACACACAAACTGCATCAGCGTTATATACGCATATGATGCGGACTAAATATATTTTATGACAATGTACATCATAAACTGATGTTTGTTATACTGAATTGCGGCTTAATTTGATAATGATATATAAAATCGAGTTTTTACATTTTATGCGATTTCAAATATACACTATACATACTTTGATTGATATTATATGCGATTATGATTTATTCTGATTTCTTGTAAGACTTAGCACGTGCAAAATTATACGATTTAATGTTTACTGGGTTGCCCGTCTAGCCGAAAACACTTGATGGTAAAAATGTTGTTTTTTTATTTGAAATTTTGATGTTAGTTTCAACAAAAACAACTAATAAAATTCATTATCAGACTCAACAGGTCCTAAACAGTTCATATGCATTGAAAACTTCAACAAAATGACTGTTTTTCAATAACTTTACGGGAAATTTGCTCTTGCTGCTCTAAATTGGGAGTTGTTAACACAAAAATGGCTCCAAAATAAACAGTTTTTGATTTTTTCGCGCTCAAAAAAAAATCAGGCATGTTGCTAGACATCAGAACAAGTAACCACATAAGGTTAGAAGTGATAGTTTATTGTTAAAGAAGAGAAAAAAAATGAAATCGTTGGTGGCAATATAGAATCCGGCGCCCGTTAAAGGGTTACTAACATATGGTCGGGGTTCTGCCAAAACGAACCAAGCGCAGAAAACATTATTTTGAGATAAGTCAATTTGAAGTTTGGGCTCCCACTAATTGATTGAGTCTATTTTGAACTAACTATTTTTGCCGCGAACGGATTTTGGCGATTCACATACTAAACGAATCGGAAATTCCGTAAGATTTGTTTAATATGCTATACATTAGAATCCCCTGGTTTGTAAATGGTTAAAATTCATGAAAACTTGAGGCGTTTCCATTTTCCCATACATTTGTTCTATCCATTTGTGTGCTTTCCCGAACAGACCTGTCAATAAAGAGCAACTTATCGACGACCAACGGAGGGGAAATCGTAGGTTTCAAAGTCCCCATGAACAAAGGAAAAGTAGAAGAATGAAGGGGAATACTTGCCTAGAGTATAAACAGTGGATCTCGCTGAGGCAAACTTTCATTCGGCATCGGACTGTTGAGCAATCCAGTTCACTTTGCTTTCGCTGCGCTTCGATCTAAGATTGGACCCCACCAGTGGTAATCCAACTTGGATATCGTCGTTTGGTTTTTCTGTTCGTTTTTCGCGTTATTCGTATCGTGTGTTCTTCTCTCCGCGTCATACTGAACTCGCACTGAACCGAGCCTTCGCGAGTGTGACACCGCCTCGCACAACAGCGAAGTAGGCGATTTCGGCGCGTCGGTCGAAAATGTAAACGCCGTTACCCAGGCAGCAACCAAAATTAAGCTCCCCCCGCTGGTGGTGAAGGCGGTCGCTCTTGACAAACTCATCAGCGAATTTGCATCGATGGGTGTTACAGCAGAGTACAAGCTGTGTGGCATAATTCAGTCTTTTTCCAAGCAGTTAACATTGTTTGTTTTCCGTCATCATAAGGTTGTGCGTCAAAAAAATATTTGGGGAATACCAAGCATCTTGAATGTCTTGCTGGAATGTTATAAGTTATTTGGGTTCGCGTGCCAGTTTCAAAACTGCCTTCAGCTAGGATTGCATTAGCGCTATGAAGCATTGCTACTGTTTTCGAGGTTGTTATTAACAAAAAGAGTTTATTTCGCTTGTTTAGTCACCGAGAAAGTAAATGTCGTTCTGAAATTTTGTATGTGGTTTCGCTTGCCAGTAGCAAAACTTCCTCCACTAAGGGTGATAGCTGCGCTTCTCTCGAGCATGAGAAAGAAATACAACCTTTCGAGGCCAGTAATATTAACAGAAGCGTTTCTTTTGAGAATAGCGCAAAATGATGAGAAGTGTTTTATATTCCTAGTAGTTTCAAGCCACCAATGTATGGCTCTGTATGCATGCTATGGCGAACGCTTGTTTGGCGCTTGGTTTACGTTGTACGAACGATGCCTAGCGGTGCGATTCCTTTAAGGCAATACTAAATAACATGTAGCATGATATTTGATACTTGCAAGTGTTGTCATTGTTATTGTTTCCATTCGGTGCCAAAGATATATTGTTGTAGTTATGAGATGTGGAATAATGGTGCTGGTGCAACATGTATATAATCGAGTCTAGCCGAATCAATGTCAATTGTGAAAAAGGTCAAAAAAAAAGAAAAGCGTTCGAGGTAAATTTTCATTGCATTGACATGAAATAAATTGCGACTTACGATCAGCTAGTGTATTGTTTTGCGAGGGCAAGAATGAATCATCAATTAATTATCGTCAACAAATTCTACAATGAAAAAAACATTTCAGAGATTATTCTACTAAGCAGTTGTTTCTAAAATTTCACAGCATTATAGAATAATATCCGAAGGTATGAATAAGCGACTTATATAGAATAACAACGTAGTTCTACGTCAACAATGCGGTCGTATCTTGGACACAACCTCCTATAATTTTTTTGGTTTGAAATTCGTTATATTTTAAAGTAAAATCTGAATTTTTGTTCACATTTCTGAGTTTCAAGTATTTTTTCAGCGTTTGAAAGGTTAGAAAATCATCATTTTACACCGTTTCATTCAAAACATATAAAAAATGGTTTGATATAAGTGTTGTAATTTATATTTTTACCTAGGCAAATGACGGCTGGCACATGTTGTGCTTCAAATACTGCAGATCCTTTTCGTATCGACCGAACAGAATCCCCTGCATAATCAGTGATATCAATCAACTCAAAGTGAAATCGATTTCATCGCCATTATCCACCGAATGAGCTTCTGAAAAATGTTTCAAAGATAGTACTCATAACCTATATGCATAATCAAAGTTGAAAATTTCTAAGATTATCTATGACTTTGGTCCAATCGCGTTTTGAAACCATTATAAATATACGAATTGACGAATTTACGCCAAGCTGAATCAGCTCATGCGACACCTACATTAGAGCTCAGAACCACAAAAGTGATGATGTTTGTTTATTCTACGCACTGCAAAGCAAGATTCTGTCGTGATCATTTGTTTTATTTCTATTTAGATTCATTTTAACCATTAAATGTTATCAGTATATGGTAGGAAAGTTAGGGTTTTGTATATTTACTATGATTTCAACACGCGATTGGACCAAAGTCATTGATAATCTTCGAAAATTTTGAGTTTGATAATTTAGACAGATTATGAATATTGTTCATGATGGTGATGAAATCGATATCATATTAAGTTGGATGATTTCATTGATAATGTAAGAGCCGATACGAGAAGGATTTGCATTATTTTTAACTCAACACATGCTACACACATGCTTAAAGTTATAACACTTATACCAAGCCATTCAACATTCGTCTTCGTGAAGTCGAGGCCGCCGGGTGTATTTTCCCCCGTCTGGTGATACCGTTATCTTGTGATACTGTTGTGATACCGTTACTTTCGCTGCTGGTGAAATAATTGTTTCACCCAAGAGGGATTTTTGGACAGCAATAGTGTGAAGCAAACAAAGCGGAAGGAAGAAGACCTGCATCGCGGGCGCTGTGTTCTGGCGTGTTTATCGCCATATCATCGTCATCGAAATCATCATCGCACTGTGGAGCCATACACCGTTGCAGCTGTGCTGTACGATCGACACGCGGTTCGCTGGGAACCGTTCTAATTCAACCGCACGGGTGTGCGATATAAGTATATTTTTATTAGATTAAGGTTTTTAGTTTAAGAAATAATCAGAAAAAAAGATTGAGAAATCACTGAAAAACTGTACATCTGCCACTTTATATGGCAGAATGCGGAGAACCCGTTGACATGGAGATTGAATCCACTGTCTATCCCTCCACATCTACGGGAGGTGGGAAGTCGCTTAAACGCGTTCCCCCTTCAGAAGAAGTCTTTTCGGGGGAGGAATTAACCCACCTAAACAAGCCCCCCTCAAGAAAATTTGCAAACCTCTCCTCTTCACCCCCTCAGTCTCCTGCTACCGTTCCTCCTCTCGCTCCCGTTCTCGCTCTCCTTCTCGCTCCCACTCCCGTTCTCGCTCCCCCTCACGCTCCCGCTCCCACTGAACTCCCGATCACGCCACCCAACCCTGCTGTTTCCGCTTCCGCTCAACAATCGACCCCACTTTCCTCTCCTGTTGTGTCTCCACCCCGTGTCAAGGTTTATCCAGAAAATGCAACTGGAACTGGCCCATGGGTTGTTTTCTTCCGACCTAAACCTAAAGGAAAATCTCTGAATGTCATTCAGATCATGAAAGATTTGACAAAAAATTATTCCTCCGTGGTCGAAATTTCCAAGGTTCGCCCGAACAAACTGCGTGTTGTCGTGGCTGATCGGAAGCAAGCTAACGAGATTGTTGTCGACAAGCGGTTCATTTTAGAATATCGCGCATACGTGCCCTGCCATAACGTAGAAATTGCGGGAGTTATTACAGAAACGGGTCTGACGTGCGAATTTATTAAAAAAGGAAATGGAAAGTTCAAGAAGCTCCCCTCGATGGAAGTCGAGATCTTGGACTGTCGCCAATTAGGCAAAGTCTCCCAGGAAGGGGGAGAAACTAAATTCACGCCGTCCGACTCGTTTCGAGTAACTTTTGCTGGTTCCGCTCTCCCTGACTACGTTATGGTGGACAAATTGAGACTGCCGGTGCGACTCTTTGTGCCAAAGCCCATGACTTGCAACAAATGCAAGTCAGTTGGTCACACTTCAGATTATTGTGCCAACAAGGAGCGCTGTGCAACTTGCGGAGAGCAACATGTGGGGGAATCCTGCAGTGCGACTGAGCATAAATGTCCATATTGCGGGGGAACTCCACACGCGCTCTCAGCTTGTGAAACTTATAAGAGTCGCTGGGAGAAACAGAAGCGCTCTTTAAAGGAACGCTCGAAGCGCACATTTGCGGAAATTTTAAAGGGCGCTTCTCCACTGACTCAACAACAACAACAACCAATCTCAACACACAATACTTTTACGTCGTTGCCAGTTGATGAAATGGAAGCGGACACAGCTAGCGGGGACACACCGTTTATTTCCAAAGGGAATCCCCGGCGCAAGAATGTGACCACTCCCAAAGTTCAAGAACAAGTCCCCCCGGTGATACCCCCTGTTAGCTTGCCTAAAAAATCGAGTGCCGCGGACAAGCAAAATCAGGTTCCTCCTGGCTTCCGTGGGAATAGTTCACCTTCGAACGACCCAGCACTCGAGGGAACATCAAAAACCCCAACTGTCCCTATTTTTTCGTCCAGTTCAACTTCCCAATCGGGATTTATAAAGTTGTCTGACCTTCTGGATCAAATCTTCAAGTGTTTTAATGTTTCCGACTCCATCAGAACCATTGTCATCTCAATGCTTCCAGTATTAAAGACAATTTTGCAACAATTGATGCAAACATGACCCCTCCTTGCAATGATTATCTCTCTTGATGTCTAATTTAAATAGAGAGGTCGGAGATATCACTGTTTTACAGTGGAATTGTCGTAGTCTCATCCCTAAATTGGATACATTCAAATTTTTAATTCATAAATTCAATTGTGATGTTTTTGCTCTGTCCGAAACTTGGCTTTCTTCGCGAGATGATCTCTCTTTCCATGATTTCAATATTATACGCTTGGACCGTGATGACAGATACGGAGGGGTGCTATTGGGGATCAATAAGTGCCACTCATTTTTTCGAATTGACCTTCCACCTATTGGAGGGATTGAAGCTGTTGCTTGTCATGCAAACATCAGAGGAAAAGACCTCTGTATTGTCAGCTTGTATTGGCCTCCGAGAGCTGCGGTTAACCGCAAGCAACTTGTTGACATGTGCTCACTTCTTCCTGAGCCACGATTGATCTTGGGAGACTTCAACTCTCACGGAACTGCCTGGGGAGGGCAAAGTACGACGACTATCGTTCATCGTTGATATATGACCTTTGTAACAGCTTCAATATGACCGTTTTGAATACTGGGGAAACAACACGTGTTACTAAACCTCCTGCTAACCCAAGTGCTCTTGACCTCTCGCTTTGCTCGAATTCACTATCGTTAGATTGCAAGTGGAATGTAATCCAGGACCCCAACGGTAGTGATCACTTGCCAATCAAAATTTCCATCACCATTGGGTCGAATTCTTCTGAATCTATAAACATGGCATATGACCTCACAAGACACATTGACTGGAAAAAATATGCGGACGCGATTGCTCTAGCCATCAATTCCAGAGATGGTTTACCTCCATTGGAGGAGTATAACTTCCTTTCTCGTTTGATCTATGACAGCGCAGTTCGCGCTCAAACGAAACCCATTCCAGGTTCCACCATTTCCCGAAGGCCTCCCAATCTATGGTGGGATAGCCAATGTTCCAAGCTTTATATAGAAAAATCGAATGCATTTAAAGCTTTTCGGAAACGTGGAACTCCTGAAAATTTTCAAACGTATTTAGCCCTTGAGAATCAGTTCAAAAATTTGATCAAAGGGAAAAAACGTGCTTATTGG
Source organism: Toxorhynchites rutilus septentrionalis (assembly GCF_029784135.1). Taxonomy (NCBI): domain Eukaryota; kingdom Metazoa; phylum Arthropoda; class Insecta; order Diptera; family Culicidae; genus Toxorhynchites; species Toxorhynchites rutilus. The sequence continues at coordinate 308,955,579 of NC_073745.1, read as the reverse complement.
CGAAATTTCGTGGGAGGTTTGTCACGAGAAACGTCAATGAAAAAATTATGGAAAGTGGCTCGAAACATGAGGAATCGCTCTTCAACGAATGAAAGCGAAGAATATTCACATCGATGGATTTTGAATTTTGCACGGAAGGTTTGTCCTGATTCCGCTCCTGTGCAAAAAATTCTTCGAGATATACCACAAGATAGGTGCGATCTTGATTCCGAGTTTTCGATGGTAGAATTCTCTCTTGCTCTCCTTTCATGTAACAATTCTGCTCCGGGATCGGATAGAATTAGGTTCAACTTGCTGAAAAACCTCCCTGATGTGGCGAAACATCGCTTGTTGAACTTATTCAATCGGTTTCTGGAGCATAATATTGTTCCAGATGATTGGAGACAAGTACGAGTTATAGTTATTCAAAAACCCGGAAAACCCGCGTCCGACTTCAATTCGTACCGCCCAATAGCAATGCTGTCTTGTATACGGAAATTGTTGGAGAAAATGATCTTGTTTCGCCTTGATCGATGGGTTGAAACGAATGGCCTACTCTCAGATACACAATATGGGTTCCGCAGGGGCAAGGGGACGAATGATTGTCTTGCGTTGCTTTCTTCAGAAATTCAAATGGCTTACGCCGAAAAAAAACAAATGGCTTCAGTATTCTTGGACATAAAGGGGGCCTTTGATTCTGTTTCAATAGAGGTTTTGTCAGACAAATTACACTCTCGGGGTCTGCCGCCTCTATTGAATAATATGTTATATAACTTGCGTTGTGAGAAACATTTGAATTTTTCTCACGGGGATTCGACAGTAAGTCGGGTCTCCTACATGGGACTCCCCCAGGGCTCATGTTTAAGCCCCCTTTTGTACAACATCTATGTAAGCGACATCGACAATTGCCTTACACAAAATTGCAGCCTAAGACAACTTGCAGATGATGGAGTGGTGTCTGTCGTAGGATCAAACGAATCCGACCTGCAAGGACCCTTACAAGATACTTTGAACAATTTTTCAACCTGGGCCATTGGGCTAGGGATCGAATTCTCCACGGAGAAAACAGAGATGGTGGTTTTTTCTAGGAAGCATAGACCAGCAAAACCAAAGCTTCAACTTTTGGGTAAACCGATCACTCATGCTATGTCATTCAAATATCTTGGGGTCTGGTTCGACTCCAAATGTACTTGGGGGGCCCATATTAGGTATCTGAGTAAAAAATGTCAACAAAGAATAAACTTTCTCCGTACAATTACCGGCACCTGGTGGGGAGCCCACCCCGAAGATCTTATAATGTTGTATCGAACAACTATTCTCTCAGTGATGGAGTATGGCAGTTTCTGTTTTCAATCAGCTGCCAAAACACACCTCATTAAACTCGAGCGAATTCAGTATCTTTGTCTCCGTATTGCGTTGGGATGTATGCCCTCAACGCATACCATGAGCCTCGAGGTTTTGGCAGGCGTACTCCCACTAAAAGATCGCTTCAATTTATTATCTCTTCGGTTCCTCATCCGGTGTAAGGTTATGAACCCATTGGTGATCGGAAATTTTGAGCAGCTGATCGAGCTAAATTTTCTTTCTGGATTCATGAGCTCATATCATGAATTCGTCTCCATGCAGGTTGATCTTTCTTCGTATATTCCCAACCGTGTTTGTTTTCCTGACTACATCAATTCCTCTGTGCATTTTGATCTGTCCATGAAGCAGGATATCCATGGAATTCCAGATTATCATCGATCGGGGATCGTTCCTACGATTTTCGAAGCAAAGTATGGGCGTGTCAATTGTGATAATATGTACTTTACCACAGGATTTGGAGTGTTCAACAATTTTTTTAGCACCTCACACAGTCTTCAGTATCCTTGCTCAGTGTATATTGCTGAATTGGCAGCAATACACTGGGCGCTGGACAGCGTCGCCTCACGACCTGTTGAACACTATTACATTGTAACGGATAGTCTGAGCTCTGTCGAAGCTATCCGTTCAGTGAGGCCGGAAAAGCACTCGCCGTACTTCCTTGAGAGAATACGAGAAATTTTGAGTGCTTTATCCAGACGCTGTTATGTCATTACCAATTTTATTCTTTAGTTCGTAAAAATACCATCGTTAACTGGCAACGCAAATGGAACGAAGATGAATTGGGCCGGTGGCTCCACTCAATTATCCCTAAGGTTAGCCTCAATCTGTGGTTCAAAAGTCTGGACTTGAGTCGGGACTTTATTCGCACCTTCTCCCGACTCATGTCCAATCACTGTTCGTTAGACGCGCTGCTTTTTCGTTTTAATCTTGCCGACAGCAATCTCTGCGGTTGTGGCCATGGTTACCACGACATCGAACACGTTGTTTGGTCGTGCGAGTTGTATCTTGTCGCCAGATCGAATTTAGAAAACTCCCTTCGGGCTGGAGGAAAGCAGTCCAATGTGCCGGTGAGAGATGTGTTGGCTCGGTTAGACCTTGATTACATGTCCCAAATATATGTTTTCCTTAAAGCTATCGATCTTCGAGTGTGATTGTTCATACATCCTTTTCCCCTCCTTTTCGTCCTTCGCGAGCTATCGGTTCCCTTCCTACTAACATTAGAATAAGTTAAATTGTAAACACATATTAAATGTAAGGATAGTTTTAAGAATTGAGTGTGAAGTGTCAGTGTGAATGAGAATGTGAATGTGAATGTGAATGTGAATGTGAGTGCGAGTGTAAACACACATCTCCTTACATCCCATCCTTTTCCTAATGAAAATGTGTCACCCTTCTAAACTCGAGTCGACCGCGAGTAATTGGTTTCCTATTTCATTAACCATAGAATTAAGGAAACAACATGTTGATATATGCTAGTTGAAATATAGTTAAGAGTTTGGCTCCATTAAACTTATGTAACTGAGCCTGTAAAAATAATCGGATTAATAAAAAAAAAAGCCATTCAAAATATACATACCACATTGTAAAATGGCGATTTTCTAACCTTTTCAGCGTAAAAAGAATACGTAAATTTTGATTCGTCAATACGTTTGTGCATGATTCGTTAACTTTATTCAATACAGACTTTTGCGTTGCAAACGCTTCGTTTTTCACTTAATAAAGCGTTTATTTCTAAATAAAATTTCAGCAGAAAAACACCACTATTTTTTTAAAGGGTGCCGAATTTCAGAGGTGTGTAACCAATCTCCGTACTTTCGTATTAACGCCAACGCATCATGATTTTTATTATGAATTTATTTTTGCGTGGTTAAATTTTTTCTGGGATCAATGTAATGGGGGCGAAATCCCCATCTAAAGAGGATAAAGGACCGAGCCGGTCCCAAGTCGCCGAGCTGACGCAATCCTAGTCGCTCGCCGACCCGCCGTCGGAAGCGGTGGCCTCTGGCAAGAAAACTTGTGAGATAATTCTACAATGAAACATAGGGGACAATCCTTTAGTTAGGTATACTATTATCTGGTTAAGTTTTGCTTTGAAATATTAATGCTAAATATGGCGACGCGATTCAAATCGTTTCACCTCGGCGGGGTCGCCTCGATTGCTTATCCTTGTTAGATGGGAACTTCGCCCCCATCACATTGTCTTCAGAATAAATTTTATTAGGAAAAAATAAATAAAAATGTCGCTGTGGGTGGCTTCAATACGTAAGTACCCCAATCTCTCATATACCATATAAAGTGAAACGAAAACATGATTTCTGATGCAAAAACTCATTAATGGACGGTATATTGTTTACCACTTTGTCTCCGAAATGAATTTAGTGCAAAAAATATACTGAAAAACGGGTTAATATCAGCAAAATTCACAAATTTGTAAGTGGTTCTGAACACAACCATCATCATACAGTTCAACCCAGTTTATTGATAATTATGGCTTTTTTCGAAATGTAGAATAGACTTCACGTATTGTTGAAGGCAAAGGTTATTTCTATTCAATATTTATTTAGTGTGTCCCCATAGATATTATCTAAGCCCCCTTCTCCCTCTCCATGGACAAGCGTGCATATTTTCGAATATTTTCATACCTACGTGTCTACGTGATATGGGGCTGTCCACATACCACGTGGACAGAAAAAGTATGATTTCAGACACCCCCCTCCGTGGACAAGCAGGGACATTTTCTATACTCCTCCCCCTGTTGTCCACGTGGACATTTCTCCATTTCTTGGAAAAAATAATCGTAAAAATAGTTGAATTACGTCTAAATTTAAGTTTATGTTTGTTTCTATTCTCTATTCTATGTTTGTACATTATAAACATGTGAACATAATTAATAGAGGCGATTTCTTCTCAATTCTTTGAACAGCTTTGGGAACAACAACTCGTGAAGCTATTTGTATTGCTGTTCATTTTCTTCCAAATTTCATTTACCATGTGATCACGTTATAAAACATAATATTTACGTAATAGCAAAACATCACATGTGAATCTAATTCCGGACATTTTCTATCATAAACCGACGCAAGCTGGCTGAACTGTGGGCTTTTAAAAGAATCAGACAATGAAATCAAGTGCTTCGTAAATGGAATACAGTGATTGAAAAACATAACATGTATAAGGATATAAACATGTTGTGTTGTGCCATGTAGTTTTGGCGAGTTCAACTCCAAAATTGCCGATCAAACTAATAGATGTAAGTCAGTGCCCAATAACTGATGCGGTTCACTTAGCTGATCCGCAAATTCATCATCCCATTAAAACCAGTTTACTATTGCAAAATCGTTCATCGCCTGGGCTTAATAATAAGTCCCCGCGATTCATCTACCAATGATTTTTCTTCGTCCAACTTAATAAATATTGGGTTGTTTGGAATAATCATTTAAAAAAAAAAACAAAGCAAAATACTAAGGTTTCTATATGCACCGTTTTGTTTCACAATCTTTCGTCATTCTTCATGCAACTTGCAGAATTCATCATCGTAGAACTTCTTTGTTTTCTCGTCAAAAAACTGTGTCCAATGAGTCGAAATTCTTTGTTTTTATCCAATTTGTTTATTTATTTAGGTTTATCAGCATTTTATAGTGTACACGTCACATGTTTTTGTCAAATCTATAAAAAGGGCGCATTACACAGTTGCCATATTAGGCGTAAGAGTATTCTCTTTATACCATTACATATGGTACATTACACAATAGCTATTGGCGTAAGAGTATTCTATCTGTTCTTCCATTATCCAGCTAGACCACCGGACAGCGAATGCAGTTGATATGATCATTGTTGTGTTATTAATAGAACAATAGTCCGATATTTCTTGCATTGCAGTTGTAAGGATGAATCGATCTTATTTCGACCGTGGATCGATCTCCATCGCTGATAATTGTTGCGTGGACGTAGTTATTCTGTTACAACACAAAGATGGTCAATTGATAACTCTGAGTGTTGAACTCACGATCGATCGATTACTAAGCGAATGCGCAACCAATGTGGCTACGGAGTCGAAATTTTTTAACTTCAATATTTTTTATTGGGGGTCTAAACAAGTGATAAACAAAAAATGCAATATCAGATGATGGATGATATCACATACTAGTTAAACTCTAAAAATTTTTGGCGGGCTTTCAAAGAAACATGAGGTTTGGCATTATTCTGAAAGAGAACGCATTGGCCAATTCTGAACGTTTGTTCTAAATTGACGATTTTGATTCGTTTAGTTACGAATAGTGCTTGTTGAAATTTATCGATTGGCTTTTTGGTAGGAGCTAAAAATGCAGAATTTTTCTCCTATCTCACTAGACACAAAGAATGACTTTCTGCAGGTGAATATCGGCTTTGGAGATATCTAATGATGGTTCATTTTACTCAACCAAAGATTTTTTTTCGCTCAACATTGTTGTAAAGGGTAATATTTTTCTTCGCCTGACACTATTTGCTTCAAACTGCGAGTTTTCATTGCATTTATGAAGCGAGTTGTTGATGGAGATACGACCCATTTAATGTTTTCGGTTAAAAAGTGTAGAACTCATACATTGTAGCGTTTCGTAATCAACTTTCACCAGGTGCTCATGAACATAGATACTTGTAAGGAACCAGCTAATTGATGTGTCGTATACCGAAGATTATTCTTCATCAGCGTCTCGATTCGATCATCATCAGTTGCGCACACAAACTTGCTGGACTGCCCAATAACTAGAAGCGCATTCCAGAAAATATGAAAATTCAACGAAGAAGAGCATCGCTGCTAGTAAGACTTCTCTTAAAATAGGTCCCCGTGAATGAATTTGTTGTTCGAGTTCTTGAATAACATAAACGAAGCGGTTTTTACATTGAGAGCGGAAACTGAATCGAAACATCGAAAACAATGTCGTATATTTTTAATATTATAACATTCCAACATGCTTCGGTGGCATCTGAATCTTGTCGATAATAGTGTCCCAATTCTGATCGATAATGATAACGCAAGATTCTTTGAAATCAATGAAAATAAATCGATCGCTCTCAGCTCATGTGCGATACTGTCTGAATACAAATTTCAGCAAAGAATTTCAACGATATGAAGAAATATGGAATTTTCACCACGCACTATCAGACAAATATTTCTTCGCAATGCAGAATATATTTCATATATTGTTGAATGCAGGTATATGTTTTTCAAAATATTTATTAGTGTCCACGTGGATGTAATCTAAACCCCCTCCCCCCTCACCATGGACAAACGTGTACATTTTCGTAACCCTTACCCCCCTAAAGTTGTCCACATGGTATGTGGACAGCCCCTATGTAGACGTCCCGTTGTAGTCGTGAATTGGCGATCTAACGCAAAACGTAAACGATCGGTGAGACATCTGGATTTTGTTTTTGAACTAAGAAAATGATGCTAATGTAACCTAAAACTTAAAAACAAATCACGTATATTTTACTTCCGGGCTTTCCAAGGTAGTTCTCACATGCAGAAATCGTACATTTTTCTACTTGTGTTTGATTGTGCTCTCGAATTTCCTTCTTTAATTCAACCATTGTCAACATTTTTACAGTTTTCACTACTGAAAGAGGTAAATAAATAACATGTTATATATAAAATTGCGCAGAATTAAATTTCTTACAAACTCATCGCAATCAAATAATCTTTTATGATTATAACATTGTAATTTATGGAAAGAACTACAAACCTCCCATAAGCTCACATGGCAAAATTTAAAACCATCATCATTTTCACCGCAGCGCCGCCTAGGTGTAGATTTTTACGTTAGATCGCCAATTTCGTAAGCTTCATCAGCGATTTCACTAGCGACATCTATGTTTCGTAAATGCCTTCAAAATGGAAGCAACCATGTTCATCTGTCACGCATAGCGACGACGTTTAACGCCACGTAATTTTTGTATTTGTGATTACTTCTTAAAGCCGGAGAATATTTTCAATCCGTGGTTTTATTACACCAAAGTACAGCTTGTAAGTACAGCTTAAGTTGAGATTTTTATGCGAACATCCAATTCATGGTATACCGTAATGGTTTTTTTTTCATTTCAGAGTTACTAAAAACCGCACAGAATGGATTCGATGGTACGCTACATTTCCCCGGTGAATCCAGCCGTCTTTCCACATCTCGCCAGTGTGTTACTGCTGATCGGCACCTTCTTCACTGCCTGGTTTTTCGTGTTCGAAGTATCGCGACCAAAACATGGCGGCGGCAGCGGCAAAGATGGAATTATCTTCAAGGAGCTGCTAATCTCACTGTTTGCGTCCGTCTTTCTCGGGTTCGGCGTACTGTTTCTGCTGCTGTCCGTGGGAATCTACGTGTGAATACCACTCCCGTCACTCTAGTGTAAGCAAATTGTGAGGGGCCCTCTGGTTAAGTTCTCACCGAAGAACGAAGAACGTTCGTGATTATGTGTACTGCATCTGAGCATTTCTTATTTCTCTGTGGTGGGATCCGCCACACCCAACCTCTTTTCCCGGTTAGTAGTATTTCGTGTCTCACCGTGGGAGGATGATGTGAATGCGTACGAGCTCTACTGATAAGATTAAAGCAATGGACATAAATGCCAATCAATGTGTCGCCACATCTTGCTGATTCAATTTTATTGAGAAATCCTTCGGGTCAATTGGAATTTAAATAATCTTGTATCAAGTTCAAGATCGAATCGAACATCTTGAGGAGTTTTTGAAGACACCAGGCTCAGCTCAACCTCTGACGTAGAGTCCATCACGAGATTTTCACATAGATGTTTCCACAGATCTTTCATAAATAGGCTTGGCTTTCTCACAATTTCCGATTCTTCTTTTCATATTTATATATAATATCGTATATTCAACCAACGGATGAGCAGTGCACATACGAATCTTGAAACAAACCTTTAAAGCATAATTTTAGCGATGATAAAATGAACATTCTTTCTCGAGTGTTGGATAGTGCCAACGCGATACACAAAATACTATCCACAGTACTCGTTGAGTCTATCAACGTGTTTGGCGAATAGTGCTTACAGCCTTTATAAGATGTAGGACTCAACGCGCGCTTCGAAATGACACAACCACAATCTGTTATTAGGCCGGAAGGCCTGCCTTCTGCCTGCACTTTTGCATCAAAGCACGTAACATGAACTGCTTCCGCGATAGTTGACGCACATGCTTCAAGAACACCTCCAGATCGATCACGCCGCTGCGTAGCGCTTCACCCATGAAGTAGACGGCATCTTCGATAGCTGCTTCTTCAGCGTAAGCATTCAATAATCTGAAAAATAAAATGGAACATACTTAGAGCCAATGGATAGGACTCCTCAAATCAACCACGCACTGTTTGTACAAGGGGGCAGTGGTAATGACAGCCTCATCCACGTCGATCTCATCCGCTTGTTCCAACGCCTCGAGTGCTCTATCCAGCTCCTGCTCCTTATCCTGCAGTACCGAAATGCTTTTCGTCATTTCCTGTTCATCACGCTCCAGCCGGCTAAGGATATCGTTGATTTTCGTTTGACCCTCGTTTAGTTCTTGCGCAGTGCGTTTTAGGGTTTGGATTTCCGCCTGGCATTGGTTAACCTTCTCCTGGATGCGTCGCTTCAATTTATCTTCCACCGCGCTAACCAGCGAGGCCTTTATGTGTTCCTCGGTGATGGTTCCTGTTCCTTGTCCCGACGAAGGGTTCTGTAATAGACAACAAATCATTCGTTCAAACAAAAAAAAAGCATTTGCGATAAAGCAAGATTACTACATAGCCTGCGTTGTAACCGGAAGTGGTCGGCATTCCTGGTGGCATGTACGGTGGATAGCTGCTACCAGCACCCGGTTGTCCGTAACCACTGTAACTCAACGGTGCCGGTGGGTAAGGCGGGAACTGTTGTTGTTGTTGCGTTGGGTAGGGGCAGTATTTACTCTGGCCACTAGTTGGTGGTTGAGGCATGAATGTTTCTGAAAACACAGTAACAGAACATGTGTTTATCTCTCCCCCCGCAATATACAGCCCTATTCTGTATTCCGACGGATTTCCATTTCGTTCGAAACCGTTATTTCGCTTGAGTTATAATTTAGCATTCCCTATTTCGAACGTTTTGCCCATTTAACGCTCGATGAGAAACAAATCGAACGAAATACAAAAACAACTCGAACGGAATACAGAATGGAATTTTATCAAGCCCTTCGAAATATTTCGAATCGATCGGAATACAGAATAGGGGTGATAAGCAAAAATTACAAATTTGGAAACTAACGAGTTGGATAGGCAGGCGTCTGCTCTTTTGGTTTCGCATAAACCGGTGGGAACTCGCCAAAGGTCGTAATCATCACCTTGATCAAACCGAGCAGATCGGACCGTCCATCGTGCCAGTCGTGTAGATAGGGCAGATATATCTTCCCGTTTTGGTCCACATATATCGAAACCTTGATGTTCATGTCGGACGTTGGTTTGACGTAGCAAATCGGTGCATATTTAGGGTGGGTATCCAGGAGCCAAATGCAGATGGGAATGTGGTACGTGTTGCCTTTGTATCGCACCGGAATCGTTCCCTGCAGATTTAGCAGTTGTTTTATGGTACCATCATTGAACACTGCGAATTAGAATGATGAAATCCAACGATCACAACACAGCAACGAACTGACTCACCATACTCTTCGTAGCGATAAGTGAGAGCTTTATATCTTTTCAAACATTCAATAACATCCTTCTTGGTAGCGGTCGGATCTATGTACTAAGAGGGGGAGTGCGTAAATTAAATAACATCATTGATTCAATGATCAATTAGTGTCAAGTGTCTTTGTAAAATGTGATTTGCTTCGTACTTACATTACCCAGCATACGGCTAATCTCTTCCATCTTCGACATCGCAATGAACCGTAACTATTTCCTATTTTTTATCAAAATCACTAGTATGGTTAAAATGTAAAAAATAACAAGTTTTCACAGAGCGATGGAAACTGGTAAATTCCGAGCACAGACAGCTCGAAGAATAATGACACATTCGCAGTGTGTTGAGTACAGGGATGCCAGTTATTTTTTCAATACTTCTCATGTACACCCATGAAAATACTTGGAAAATCTTTGGTAATGCAAACATTAGGGTGCTCACAGGGGATAGTAACTTCAAGCAAAAAAGTGGGACCGATTCGAGATTGCTTTTATGTAAACAGTGAACTTTTTTTACACTCTAAAAATCGAACCGACTTGCACTGACAACTGAATGATATTGTCAATTTGTGCGAGATGCCTCAAAACAACTGGGAATAAATATTGTTTATATACAGTAAGTTACATTTAATGCGACGTTTAGATTATTAAACACTAGGTAGTGCGGACTGAATCAAAACGGCTGTCAAAAAAGATCCAATTGAAATGTCAAAAGAGATCCAACGATCAGGAGTGTTATTTTTCTTATGATAATCAACACCATAAAAGAGGTATTGTTGTCAAGGGCAAAAATAATTAAAATTATAAAATGAACGAACTACATTTTTCCGTCAATTATTTAATTAACCATTGCATCTCTGAGAGAGCATCTCAGCCTTTCACTGAGCAACGCATTTTTAATGTCCCTTCTCTTTGACATAACGTTTTTCCGGACGAAATAAAAACAAACAAAGTCAAAGTCACGTAAATGTTTACTCCTGCGATTTGAAAATATTCGATAAAAAGTGGAAGGAAGAGATGCCAGATGATTTTTAAAAAAAAGTCTGTAAAAACATGTGAATGTCTGTTAAAAATGTGGAAAAGTCTGTAAAAGTGTGCAGATCTATAGAAATGTCTTTTAACGTTAATTTTCACATATTCATTAATACTTTGTGCATCGCGATGCACGTAAGATTGTATTTTGTATATATATACAGCCATTCCATGCCAAACCAATACAGGTAAACTTCGATATAACGTACATTTCACTTTCAAAATTGTACGTTATATCGAGGCATAATAAAGTACTCACAAACGTAGTCTATAATACATTATTGTGTTGCTGTTTTAGTAAAGTCAATGAATAACTTCAATTAGAAGACGAAGCCAGCCTTTTTCATGATGTTTCCCTTCGTATTGTTGATTAAAACTTGATTCATTTAGAATCCGGAATTACAAAACCAGCTGTATTTCGGGATCGATTGAAGGTACAAAGCTTGTTTTAGCATGGGATAATTCATTGTTCTATCAGAAAAAAAATATTGAAAAAAATTTTCCTTTACATTTTGGAAATGTGTACGTTATATCGAGATAAAATGTACGTTATATCGAGTGACGTTATAACGAGGGTACGTTATATCGAAGTTTCCCTTTATAGTGGTTCTCAGATCTTCGTCAAAAGTGGTAATTTTGTTCTTTATCGCAAAACATTAAACTCGTATTTTTTTTATTTTTTCATTCGGGTGCCCATTTTCGTTTTAGGGTGATCCAAAAAATTATTTTTCCACTTTTCCCAGAATGACTTTTTTCAAAAATTTAAAATTTTCGAACCACTTAACCGATTTAGATGATCGACATATCAAATTGAAGCCAATGAGCTTTAATTGAGAAATATTGAACTTGCAGATAATATGGATCCTATTTTCGTAATTATTGATTGCAGTCGTTTTTTAATGTTTTCATGGCTTTGGACTTAAAAGCTGAGAGTTTTTTACATAAAATATCTCGATATCAGAGATGCTATTTTTTCGTTTATGAAATATGATTTTTCAGAACTAATCGATGGTTCGAAAAACAATTTTTCCCCATTTTTCCCACTACAAAAGTCATAACTTTTGAACTATTGGACCGATTTATATCATCGACATATCAAATTGAAGCTTACGAGTTATTTTTCTTTGAAAAAATATTATTTTTGAGAAAAATTGAATTTTTGTTTTTGTAATTATTGATTGAGTTAGTTTTTCATAGTTTTCTCGGTTAAAGATAGGAGCGCTATATTTTTTTATATTTTTTATGGAAAGCTGAGGATTATTTACCTAACATATCTCGATATCAGAGATGCTATAATTATCGCTTTTAAGTTATAGTTTTGGAAATTTAACATGTTTTAAGTCTTCGATCAATATTCATGTGTGACTAAACTAGACCTATGCTACTAGAACCCAATGTTCCCGCAATTGTGATATTTTTCAAATTTTGCTTATTGACTTCAATTTAATATATCGATCAACTAAATCGGTTCAGTAGTTCAGATGTTATGATTTTTTGCAGAAAGTTATTTTTGGACAAAGGGGGAAAAATGATTTTCCGAACCACCGGGTAACTTTGAGAAATCATATCTAAAAAACGAAAAAATAGCATATCTGATATCGATATATGTTATGTAAAAAATCCTCAGCTTTCAAGAAAAAATATAAAAAAATATAGCGCCCTCTAGTCCAGAGTCATAAAAAAATAAAAAACGACTACAATCAGTAATTACTAAAATATAATTATTTTTTTCGCAAGTTAAATATTTTCCAATAAAAGGCTATGTCATTAGTTTCAATTTTATATGTCGATCATCTAAATCGGTTCAGTGATTCAAAAGTTATTAATTTTCATTTGTCATTTTTGGGAAAATGTGGAAAAATTTGATTTTTCGGACCACTTAATAACTTATGTATTGTAAGTGTGTTTAAATGTTTCAACGATCTACACAAACACACACACACACAAACATACGCGCTATTAATTTTTATAAAAAGACGGGTGGGTAATGTCGGGGACATAACCGGAGTGACGTAGGACTATACAAAGCGGACAGCTTTTGTCAAATATATATTTTAAATATATTGTTTTATTTTCTTCTCCTACGTGAATACCTACCTATCTACCTGAAAAATGGATTAGTTTACTGTTTACTCTTTATGAATATGTTGATGGTTCTGAAAAGAACCTTTGGTGTTGTGTTTTTGTTATCACTCGATATTCCCATCTTGTTCGGTTAAACCTTCCTGTTTAGCTATTGCGTTTGCCACTAGCCACAGCTTTCACAGTTGGAAAATTTCTTCCCATCCAGCTTGTGACATGTTGTTCAGTAAATTACATTTAATGCGACGTGCCGGAGAAACACTATGCCACTCGCTGAAACTAATTGTTGCCTTGATGAGCGCCGTACCGAAGCTGCTCTGTTCTTGATGCGGATTTTCTGATTGTCGTGAGCAGCTTTGCAAGCTAACTCGAGCACTCCGACGGCCGAAACTCTATAATCGCTGTTAGGTATACTGGTGCTCCGGCACCAATCCGTTCGGCCTAGTTACCCTTGCGGAGCAATCAGTGAATGCGACCAACAGGGAACTGGAAACCTGCACGGTTCGAGTGAGACTTTGCCTTTCCCTTAACTTGTCCTCCTTTGTTACGTCCACGATGCCGATGCCGTACAACCACACGGGTTTACGGTTTGAAAGAAAATAAGATATTTTTTTTTGGGGTCCGCGTGTTTTATACTCTAGCGGTACACACTCACAGGATAGAGACAAATCGGCAGACTCAGCCAGAGGGGCGAGCCCAACGAGACGAACGAATGGGCGTTAAATGGGAGCGATGGCAAAAAATACATTCATTGCGATTTGGTCGCTCGTTGGATTCACATGCAGGCTAAAAAGGGTCCTTTTCAGGATCACAAAATTATCTTCAATCTAAAGAGTTTATTGTTTTGTTATCACTCGATATCCCCATCTTGTTCGGCTAAACCTTTCTGTTTAGCGATTGCATTTGCCACTCGCCACAGCTTTCACAGTTGGAAAATTTCTTCCCATCCAGCTTGTGACATATTTTACAGTAAATTACATTCAATGGCACGTCGCATTACCACCACTCAGTATTGGATTGGAGGTAATTTTAACCTGTAATTGAACATTTGCGATGACAGTGGTACAGTGTCGACTTTCAATGTGGGGTCATAATTTGGACCCCGAACTCTATGTTTACAAAAATGTCCAACTAAATATGTCGCATTACAGGTCCGTCCAATTAGCTAAATGTCGAGATAAGTGTAAATTACTGTACTTTCAATCTACAAGCAATTTAAGAATTGGTGAAAATCAATAAGCTCAGAATAACTGCCAAATTCACATACTCGTCATATCCTGGCAAACAAATTATGAAAAAAAACAATTTGTGTTTTATTATTATTTTGGATAATGTTTTAGAAAGCATTGAACTGTATTTTCTTAAACTCTTTTTTGGAAGGTTTAATGGCCCTGAAAAGCGCCTTGTTTTATGGAATGGTTCCAATTTAGAAAACTTAGTACTTGTGGTTTTGAAAAAAAAACCATTTCGAACGCCCTCGATGCCGCCTTGTTCTGGATTTGCCACCAAAGCAGTTTGTATAAAGAACAAACTTTTTTCTTCTGCTACCTGATGCCGTTTTGCGATTGCGTTTGCCACTCGCCACTCGCTGTAACTGCCTGTTGTCTTGATGTCCACCGAACCGAATGTGTTCTGTTCCGAATGCGGGTTTTCTTATCGTCGCGAGCAGTTTCGCCAGCTAACTCGATCACTTCGGGGGCCGAAACTATATAACGCCGGCTAGGTGGACTGGTGCACTGATACTAACGCGCTCGGCCTGGAGTTACCCTTGCGGGGAACTCCAGATCAACACGGTTCGAGCGGGATTTTGCCTTTCCCTTCACTTTTCCTCCTTTACCATGTCCAGACATGGCTGCTTGGGTTGGTTTGTTGATGTGTTGTGATGCGACCAATGTTTCGTTCATTTTTTTCTTTTCCTTTCCAATCGTGCTTCATTCTATTTCGCTGCTGCTCTGGTTGCCCGTTTTGGTCGGTACGATTTGAGGAGCACAAAATGGACCAATAAAAAATGGGCACATAGTGCATTTTGACAATGCTTGATATTTCACAATTATTCAATTATTTATCTCAAGAAAAATGAAATGTTATTCGTTATGATAGATGCGTGGATATATTTCCTATCAATTGATGCAAAAACCTTTGCGATCTATTGAGAAATGCTCGAGTTATAAGCGTTCCAAATCTTGCATTTTCTCCTACTTGTTCAGTGCCTAGGTTTCCATTTCACCCCCTATATCTTCCGGTTAGACGTAGTCCTACGTCAAAATCAGTATTTCTTCGTTGATATATTGGACATCCACCAAGGCTTGCGGTCTTGTCGTTGATGAAATTTATAAGAAAATGCAGTGTATATTTTCCATCCGCCATGCAAGGCTATACAAGTTTTAGATAACCCCACGGTCATGAACCATGTCTGTGGTAACAATATCGAACAGTAACCCATATTTTGTCATAAGCAGACCCGAAAGCGAATGTAAGTTGTTGAATATAGAATGAAAATTTTTATTCGATGTTGTTTAAATACTCAGAAGACATAGTCCTGACCCTAACTTAACTATTTATCAATAAATCTACTTGCATTTCAGCAAAACAATCTTATCTAGAACAGAAAATAATTATCAGAGACAATTTTCGTTCAAGATTTTTCCTTACCTGCAGAGAATGCAATTTTTAATTAATTGTGAATAACTCTCTTTCGTCTACAATGATGTCAGGGCAAAAGAGCTTATGTGTATAAGTTCCAAACTTCATACACACCAGATTGGCCAACCAGAAAGACTGCCGGGCCACAGGTTGAGTATCGCTGGTCTAACGTCATGTGTATTGATATAAACTAAATATAATAACTTTTCTGTATTAAAACTATGGATAAATGTCATATGGTGAGTCAAATATCTTTAATGTGATGAATATAGCCTCTTATTTTTACAAAAACCTGTGAAATATTGTTATATCCAAAAAGTCTACAACAAAAATAAGTTTTTTACAGATATGTCTGTAAATTTACAAACATATTTGTAAATCTGGCATCTCTGGTGGTCTGAAAATTTATTGCAAGAAATCGCTTGAAAACATGCATGAATTTGCTTGAAAATGAAGTGGACTGAGTCCGCACCACTTAGATTAAACAGACCTGTAATGTGACACGTTTAATTGGACATTTGTGTAAACATCGAGTTCGGGGACCAAATTATGGCGCCACATTAAAGTTGCCACCAGACGTCGACACTGTACCACTCACATCGCCAATGTTCAATTACAGGCCAAAATCGCCTCCAAAGCGACACTGAGTGGTGCCTCGGCATGTCGTATTAAATTTAAATTACTGTATTATGTTGTTATTTATGTCATAATGCATATGTCATAATGCATAATGTCATAAGCAATGGACACACATTTATTTTCCACTTGCAACAGTATTCACGATGATTGGATGGATGAATATACGACTCCTACATGCATCTAGTACAACTATTGTCATGCGTATATACGAATGGCGGAAAACGTTCTTAATAATTATGATAATTAATATAGATTCTTGTAAATACATGTATGTTTGGAATATTACGTTAAAAAATATTTTTAAGTCAGAATATTTCGGTTTTTTGAAAAGTGAAAGTTAAAGTTGCTTTTTTTTATTTTTAACTTTTAAGAACGAAAGATTATCTGTTTGCCGGTCTTTTGAGTTCTGATAAACATAGTGACAAAATAAATTAGTTCAACTTCGTCATTCAATTGCACTTAACTCAAAACAGTAGACATGAGAGTATGAACTTGACAAACCAAGCTGCCATGTATGCCATCCCAGCAAACATTCAATCGTATAATTATCGTATATAGAGCATCGAATATCTGATATTTTGGGTGGTATATGATGCGCCTAAATAGCATATACAGTAAGTTACCTCTAATCCTCGACATACCGAGGCACTACTCAGTGTCGCATTAGAGGTGATTGGCCTGTAATTGGACATTCACAATGATAGTGGTACAATGTCGACGTCTTGTGGCGACTTCCAATCTGGGGCCATACTTCGGATACCAAACTCGATGTTTACAAAATATCCAATTAGAGATGGAAAAGTCCTATTATTTGTATCCCATTACAAGTCTGTCCAATTAACTAAATGTCGAATTAGAGGTAATTTACTGTACATGCAAGGTTATTAGGCAATACCTAATAACATAATCAGTCTGTTGTCATACGAGTATACGATTCATCACTGCCATAAAAAATGGCGGAAAATATTAAAGTAAAATGTTCGGCCCGGGGAATCACCATTTTTGTATGTATATAGAACCTTTATAAACATTATGTTTGTACAAATAGGAATCAATCAATTGACTTTCAGATATATAAATATTTGATATGAGTGGGGCCACGCTTATAAAATTGCTCCGATGGGATTTGAACTCCGGTTGTTTGGATTATCAAGCCGCAGCTATCTCGTACGGCTACCTGAAATATGATTCTAGGGCAATTAAAGTTCTTACATATGATACGAAAGAGTTGCACTCGGATACTTCATTCCTGATTGTTTATTGTGCTTTAGTGGAAGTATCGCAAAATTTATATAGAAATGGTTAAATAAAATTCAGTACTACATGTTTCAAGTAATCAAATAACATAGAAGTAAAAAATTTCATTCATATTTTAACAATTTAAAACTGCCTTCGGGCCTGCCCAGCAAACATTAAATCGTAAAAAAAATTCGAGGGGTTGTATCAGAGACACGACCGCTTAAAACGTAGGGCTACGCAATCTTTTTTCTTTTGAAATTTGATGGTTTATCATTTCGAATATTATTTGCGAATACGTCGAAATTTCATAAATAACTCTTTAGTAAAAAATTTTTTGCCCTTGCGAGAACAATACGCTATAGTCATATGTCACAATTCGTTTCTTTATATCAATGCACGCATTGCACTGAATATTAACGAGTGGCATCTTCCGTGCATCGCCATCGATGACGAATGAACTCTCTGAGTTTCAAATGTCTATAATTCAAAAGAAGAAGAAGAAGAAGTGCATCGCCATTCAACAAGCATCAAAAACGGGTCTAACAGATGCATACAGTTGCAGTGCTAAAAATGAAACATCGCAAGAATGACCGTTTATGAAAAATCGTTTCTCGACTCTCGGTCGATACCGTCAACAAAGTTTCTAAGTTCTATGTTTTGCGCAATGAAAACAAGCTACACACAAAAAAACCAAACACTGATGTTTAGAAGCGACCTAAAATCATTTGTACTCTTCTCTTTTTTCGCCTGCTTTGCCATGCCTCGGATGGTTGTGTTAATTGCAATGCCAGATGCACTTCAAGTGAAATATTCACTAACCTTCACAGCTCGAAGGGATACATTAAACGAGCAGAATAAGCCACCTTTGTTGTTTCGGGCACAGAAATATTCTGAGAATTTTCCTCAGAGGAGATGCAATACTTATACGCTAGCGACAGCTTACATACTATGCAAGGGTGGAGTTTACTTCGCAAATTTTTTCTTTTCGATCCCCCTTCGTTGTTTCTGTTCTAGCGGCTGCATAAGTTACCCGTTATTGACAGCTCTGTTCGGGAAAGCACACAAATGGACAGAACAAATGTATGGAAAAATGGGAATGCTTCCCATTTCATCAATTTGAACCATATACAGACTATGGGATTGTAATGTATAGCATATCAAACAAAAAAAATCTTCTGGTATACAAAACGTTTAAATCCGTTCGTAGCAAAAATTGTTATTAACATTAGTTTTATTTCATAAAAACGTGACCTGTTTTCTGATTTGGCACCCTTAATGTAACGTAGTCCTACGTTAAAAATCTAAAATTGGAGGCGATATACATACATCTAAGACACATTACTTGTATGATGTATATAACTGGCATATGCATATGAAATTGGAGGCCATATACATGTATATGGGGTATATGATGTAATATAAACGATGATTATACGATTTATTATTTTCTAGGATGTATGTATATCGTCTCCACGATTGCATGTATGGGCTGGCTAGGCGCATCATATACATGCAATATATATTAATCATACTTGTATGTTTGTGAATATAATCCTCAAAATAAAATAATTACACTAAACCTTCATTTCAAACAACTTATACAGTTACCAAATCACGCAATAAACATCAAGAATTGCTGGGAATCTCTTATCAATATTCGTTCAAATTTAAAAATGTGCTTTACTCCAGTTTTGTTGACAACTTTTATAAATCATATATAAACATAAACATTCCCACCTTTCATCCTTCATTAAACACCTCGTAGTAGAAATCTGTCAGTATGCATACACTCTCCTACGAAACATAGTGGAAAAAAATATATTCGTCGATGTAAACAAGCAGTGAAAAAGGAGACACTTTTCGGAGGTATCGATAATGTCCACGTGGTCACGTTTTTTTTATTCTTTTATCTGATTATTAGGCTCATTTAGCAATTCAGCTGTAACAGAGCCGAATTAATTCGTGTACATTTTTATCTCAAGATATTTTTGTTGTATATTACACTGTGACCATTTTTAGACGTAAGAGTATTCCCATCTATAGATAAACATTTGTTTTATCTACTACACAGTAGCCATTTAGGCGTGAGGCCGAGTACATAGTAAACGCGGTACGATGCGGTGCGATGCGATGCGATTAATTGGAGCTCATCGCGTGCTACGACATACTGATCGCTTTAGATCGCGCGTTTTTTGATATTTCATTCCACTCAATTCTACATGTGAGCAACCGAGCACATGGATGCCAGATATGATTACATGTCTTCATTTTGTAAACAATTTAATTGTGAGATATTTAACATAGTAATAAATTGTATGTATGTGATATATTCCATAATACGCATTATGTAAAAGTTATATGATTTATCGAGCAAAATGAAAATAATAATTTAAAAGCTCAATTTCTATTTGTAAAGATATTTATGAAAATCGTCTGGCAACCATCACCTGCGTTCACTCGCGGTAAAACGCTCCACAAACAGCTAGGCCGAGGACATAGTATACGAGATGCGATGCGATGCGATGCGGAGCGATTAATTGGAGCTCATCGCGTGCTATGACATACTGATTGGGATCGCGCGTTTTCTGATGTTTCACTCCATTCCATATGTAAACAACTCCGCATAATGATGCCAGAAATAATAACATGCCTTCATTTTGTAAACAGTTAAATTGTGAGCTATTTAATTTAGTAATAAATCGAATGTATATTTTTCTCCAAAAAGCTTCAACATCTTCGACATCTAAATTGAAAAAAAAATCGAAAGAATCAAAAATAATTTGATTTCGATTGTGAAGATATTTATGAAGATCGTCTGGCAACCATCACTTGCGTTCACTCGCGGCAAAACACTCCTTAAACAGTTTCGCCGCATTGAGATCCGCATCGCATCGCGTTTACTATGGCTGATGTCACATTAGGCGGATTCGCCGCCGCGGATATCGCGACGGTTATTTTCTCCATTTGAAAACCGCCCCGCTCTGTGTGACATGGCTCATTCACAATACACTGTAGATCCTCCGCTGCGGTTTTACTCGAGGAATCCGCGACGGTGAATCCGTCTAATGTGACATCAGCCTATGTCAGGTCCGGGCGGTTTGCATTTGATTTCCGCATAAGTAAACGAAAGAGCTTTCCTGCAAACGAGCTCGCGCCCGCGCCCACATCGCATTTACTATGTCCTTGGCCTTTTGCCGCATTGAACTTCGCATCGCATCGCGTTTACTATGTCAGGTTCGGACGGTTTGCATTTGAATTGCATTTTGCGTGAACGAAAGATCTCTTTCCGCAAACGAGTACGCGCCTGCGTTCGCATCGCGTTCAATATGTCCTCGGCCTAAGAGTATTCATATTCTATCGATACGCGTAAGAATATTCCTATTGTTCGAATGTTCACAGCGGGGCTGTTGATATGAGGCTTCCTCTGTTGTGTTATTAATAGTGCCAATTACCGATGAAGCAGGCCGTAATGTGAGCGGTAAGGGACTGGGATTAGAGTCACATGATGATTGTTGCGTGGACGTAGTAGCTAGAATAATACACAAAGATGGTCAGTTGAGGGCCCTGGGTTATGAGCTCATGATCGTTCGCTTAGTAGCGGCCACGCAACCAATTCGGCTACGAAGAGCCCCATGCGAAGATGGACACGTTAAATAAATATTTTGAAAAAAATATCTGCTATGTTCATCAATATATATGAAATCTTTTCTGCATTTTCAAAAAATTTATCCATATTTATCAATGAAAGAGTTTTTATATCGTTGCACTTCTTTGCTGAGATTTGTATTCTGAGAATATCGTACATGAGACATACGAGGTTTTGAGAAAATGAACCACGAACGGCAAATTCCTTCATAGGAGCACAGGCCGCATCTCTGGAAAAGTTTTCCAAGCAGCGATATTCGTTTTTGTTGAAATTTAATATTTTCTGGAACACGCTTCTATTGGGTTGTCCAGAAAGTTCGTACCGCCACTGATGATTGTCAAAAATAATTCTCAGTCACGCTACATTAATTAGCAGATTCATTACGACTATCAATGTTCATGATCACCTGGTGAAACTTGGTTAGGTAAAACTCTACAATGTATGGGTTCTACAATACTCGTCCCTAAAACATTCAATGGATCGTATCTCACTCAACGACTAGCTTCATGAACGCAACAAAATTCGCAGTTTTGAAGCAAATTGTAGCTGGCAATAAAAAAGTTAATCACAAAAGTTGAGCGAAAAGAAAAATCTTTGGGGAAGCGAAATGTGTTTTTAGAGATGAACCAGCCTTTGGCTGGTAATCTCTTTAATAAAGAAAAAAAAGAAACGTGTCTTTGTTCGCCGAACTACCAGTCGATAATTTTTTACAAGTACAGTTAACAACTTAACGATGCACGTTCGAAATTGACCAAATTGACGTCCTTTTCCACCAGAATAATGTCAAACCTCATGCCTCTTTGATAGCCCGGAAAAAATTCATGGAATTATTCCACCCGCTTCTTTCAGATATTGTTATTTGTTCAGTCGCTGAAGAAAAATATTCAAGGGTAACGACTCAAGAACTTTCGACTCATTGAATAGGATAAAAATACTTTGCCCATTGTTTTGACGTGAAAACAAAAAGTCACATTAGGGTTGTGTCCGAGACACGACCGCATAATTGACGTAGGATTTCGTTAGGTTATCTGTTGATTTTGGATATGTTTGAAGAATTACATCGTAAAACTCTTTGATAATGATTTGATGGCCCTGAAAAGGGCCGTTTTGTTTGGTTGTTGGGTATTGTTTGTTAATTCCACCAGTGTTTAACGGGTGATGACAGAAGGATGATAAACAGTCGTTGGATGGTGCGTATCAGATAAAGGATACCGAAGTGGAACGAGACATGATGAGAACCGCCCTCTGTGATCCTAGACGAGATGCCTTATGTGATATGTATGGATGAAATAAAGAAAAAAAAAACACCACTGTAATATAAGATAATTATTAATACCGAACACAATTATCAATTTTTCTCATCAGTAAAAACATGTTACTTTAATATAGCGAAAATATATTTGAAATGGGAATTGTTTATTCAACCCAATGCGAATTTTAATTGAACTAACAACACCTAATACTATATGTAAAGCATGGGAAATCACTATTTCTTCTCTTTTCCAATTTTTCTCGCCGTTAAACTTTCCTTGGATGAAAATGAACACAACATAACAGACAGCCTCAACCAAACGATAAATCGTTTCATATATCAAGTCATTTTTAACCCCTTCACGTATTATTTAATACGTCACAAATCAATTGATTTCAATACTCTGCTCTATTCTAGTGCCCTATGTTATGCAAGTACACCACGAGTGAGACTCGATGTTGTGCGGGGAAGGGTCAACACAACGGCTATCGTATACAATTTTACACTTACACTTGTGCTAAATATTTCACAATGCACAATCGGACATTGATATGGAATTTCACGAAGCAACCAAAATTATAGTTCCAAATTTAATTTTTATTTGCTAGAATAAATCGTATCACTCTCCTTACTTGCAATATAAAGATGTCCCCGACTTTCATGTATGTTTCAATGTCGATTTCCATCAGGCAGTTTGATTTTGATGTCTCTGTTAGGGAACACATTTCGGTGGGAGCAAAAGCTCCCCCTACTTTCATGTATTTGCAATGCTGATTTCCCCCAGGCAGCTTGGTTTTGATGTCTCTGTTAGGGAACCGTCGCATGTGTCGTCAATTTCGACCAATCAGAAGTGGGTATTTCCGTTAGGATAGGGGTTGAGATTTTTCAATTGTTTGATAGTAAGTTTAATGATATATATTATTTTATTCAATACAAAAAATTGTTATGGAGTGCCGGAATCGATTGACGCAAAAATTTCATCAATCCATCATGAATTGACTGAGCAATAAGCGTTTGAAATTGGACAATTTTCACGATGAGCTCGATTTTCGATTTTCAATTTGTACCCCAATATGTTCTCGAAAGACGTAATCCTACGTCAAAACAAAATTTTGTTGATAAATTTCTTTTTATTTAATTTTTATAATTGTTAGATGAAATGCCGGGATATATTATTGATGTTCAGTTGAGGAAAAATTTGATAACGTTTGAAAAAACTCAAACTGTTCATCCATCTTACATCGGTTTATGATAGAAAATGTCCGAGATGTTTTGATATAACGTGGTAACGAAAATGAAATTCAGAAGAAACCAAACAGCGATAAAAATAATTTCATGGGCAGGGGAACAAATCGAGGGGTTGATAACAAACCTCTAATAGCGATTCGTTTTTGTTCAGTTTCAACCCCAGTGCCAAACTAACTGCTGTCAAAAAGTTTTTTTACTCACTCAGTAGTGCGGACTGAATCAAAACGGCTGTCAAAAAAGATCCAATTGAAATGTCAAAAGAGATCCAACGATCAGGAGTGTTATTTTTCTTATGATAATCAACACTATAAAAGAGGTATTGTTGTCAAGGGCAAAAATAAATAAAATTATAAAATGAACGAACTACATTTTTCCGTCAATTGTTTAATTAACCATTGCATCTCTAAAATAGCATCTCAGCCTTTCACTGAGCAACGCATTTTTAATGTCCCCTCTCTTTGTCATAACGTTTTTCCGAACGTAATAAAAACAAACAAAGTCAGAGTCACGTAAATGTTTACTCCTGCGATTTGGAAATATTCGATAAAAAGTGGAAGGAAGAGCTGCCAGATGATTTTTAAAAAAAGTCTGTAAAAACATGTGAATGTCTGTTAAAAATGCGGAAAAGTCTGTAAAAGTGTGCAGTGTGTGTTTTAACGTTAATTTTCACTTATTCATTAATACTTTGTACATCACGATGCACGTAAGATTGTATTCTGTATATATATATATACAGCCATTCCATGCCAAACTAATATAGTGGTTCTCAGATCTTCGTCAAAAGTGGTAATTTTGTTCTTTATCGCAAAACATTAAACTCGTATTTTTTTAATTTGTCATTAGGGTGCCCATTTTCATTTTAGGGTGATCCCAAAAATCATTTTTTTCCACTTTTTCCCAAAATGACTTTTTTCAAAAATTTATAACTTTCGAACCACTCAACCGATTTAGATGATCGACATATCAAATTTAAGCCAATGAGCTTTAATTGAGAAATATTTAACTTGCATATAATATGGATCCTATTTTTAATATGCATTGAAAGCTGAGAATTTTTTACATAAAATATCTCGATATCAGAGATGCTATTTTTTTCGTTTTTGAAATATGATTTTGCAAAACTAATCGATGGTTCGAAAAACAGTTTTTCCCACTACAAAAAGTCATAACTTTCGAACTATTGGATCGATTCATATCATCGACATATCAAATTGAAGCTTACGAGTTATTTTTCTTTGAAAAAATATTACTTTTGCGAAAAAATTGAATTTTGTTTTTGTAATTATGGATTGAGTTAGTTTTTCATAGTTTTCTCGGTTAGAGGTAGGAGCGCTATATTTTTTTATATTTTTTATGGAAAGCTGAGGGTTAATTACTTAACATATCTCAATATCAGAGATGCTATAATTATCGTTTTTAAGTTAGAATTTTGTAAATTTAACATGTTTTAAGTCTTCGATCAATATTCATATGTGACTAAACTAGACCTATGCTACTAGTATCCAATCTTCCCGCAAGTGTGAATTTTGCTTATTGGCTTCAATTTAATATATCGATCATCTAAATCGGTTCAGTAGTTCAAATGTTATGATTTTTTGCAGAAAGTTATTTTTGGACAAATGGGGAAAAATGTTTTTTTTTAAAATCATATCTAAAAAACGAAAAAATAGCAACCCTGATATCGAGATATGTTGTGTAAAAAATCCTCAGCTTTCAAGAAAAAAATATAAAAAAATATAGCGCCCTCTAGTCCAAAGTCATAAAAAAATAAAAAACGACTACAATCAATAATTACTAAAATATAATTATGTTTTTCGCAAGTTAAATATTTTTTTATAAAAGGCTAGGTCAATTTTATATGTCGATTAATTTTATATGTTATTAATTTTCATTTTTCATTTTTGGGAAAAAGTGGAAAAAATTATTTTTCGGACCACTTAATAACTTATGTGCTGTAAGTGTGTTTAAATGTTTCAACGATCTACACATACATACATACACATACATACACAAACATACGCGTTGTTAATTTTTATAAAAAGCAGTATTTCTCCGTTGATATATTGGACATCCACCAAGGCTTGCGGTCTTGTCGTTGATGAAATTTATAAAAAAATGCAGTGTATATTTTCCATCCGCCATGCAAGGCTATACAAGTTTTAGATCACCACACGGCCATGAACCATGTCTGTCGTAACAATATCGAACAGTAACCCATATTTCATCATAAGCAGACCCGAAAGCAAATGTAAGTTGTTGAAAATAGAATGAAAATTTTTATTCGATGTTGTTTAAATACTTAGAAGACATAGTTCTGACCCGGGGGGGTCTCCGTAGCCACATTGGTTGCGCGTTCGCTTAGTAAGCGATCGATCGTGAGTTCAAAACTCAGGGCCCTCATTGACCATCTTTGTGTTGTTACAGAATAGCTACGTCCACGCAACAATCATCAGCGATGGAGATCGATCCACGGTCGAAATAAGATCGATTCATCCATACAACTGCTCTGCTCTGCAAGACACATCGGGTTGCTGTTCTATAAATAACTCAACAATGATCAATCCAACTGTCTCCGCTGTCCGGTCTAACTGGATAATGGAAGAACAGAACGAAAACTCTTACGCCTATATGGCAACTGTGTAAATGTGTACCATATGCAATGGTATAGAAGGGAATATTCTAACGCCGAAAACATGGCAACTGTGTAATGTGCTAATTATAGATATGATAAACATGTGACATGTACACGATTGAAATTCGGCTCTGTTACAGCCAAGATGCTAATGAGCCTGAAATAAACAAAAGGGATAAAAAAAATAGTTCTGACCCTAACTTAACTATTTTTCAATAAATCTCCTTGCATTTCAGCAAAACAATCTTATCTAGAACAGTAAATAATTATCAGAGACAATTTTCGTTCAAGATTTTTCCTTACCTGCAGAGAATGCAATTGTTCATTAATTGTGAATAACCGTATCCTCTTTTTCGTCTGCAATGATGTCAAGGCAAAAGTACTTATGTGTATGAGTTTCAAACATCATACACACCAGATGGGCCAACAAGAAGGACTGCCGGGCCGCAGGTTGAGTATCGCTGGTCTAACGTCTATGTATTGATATATACTAAATATAATAACTTTTCTGTATTAAAACTATGGAAAAATGTCATATGGTGAGTCAAATATTTTTGATGTGATGAATAGATGTGATGAATGTTTTACAGATATGTCTGTAAATTTACAAACATATTTGTAAATCTGGCATCTCTGGTGGTCTGAGAATTTATTGCAAGAAATCGCTTGAAAACATGCATGAATTTGCTTGAGAATGAAGTGGATTGAGTCCGCACCACTTAAGGCTGATTTAGACGGTGCCAGTCAACGCGCTAGTAGAAGAATCCAATCACTAGAGTCTAGTTATTAGAGCCATGTAAACACCCGGCTCCAGTTACTTGCGCAAGTATCGCACAAGTAATTGGCCACGCCAGCGAATAGAAAATTTTCTAGGCGGCCACCAATAGATAAATGACAATTTCTTCCAAATAGTGCGTTATATTAGACATTTGTGTGAAATCGAAATGCCAGGCAGTTTCAGTGATATCAGTCATATTTATTTGTACTGGAAGGGGAAAAATCTTTTTCGGCTATGGTGAAGACAATAATTAAACGGTGTTATTTGGCTTGCTCTGTAATTTGTATGTTTGTAACATGTTTGTTTGTAGCGCTTTACCACATTAAAAGAAATTTAACCCCCTTCCTGTTGACCGATTGGTCTGAAATTTGGAACACACCTTTATCTCTGCAGTCATTATAAAACTGGGTATTTCATTATTTAAAAAATCCAAGATGGCGGCTGCTACAAAATGGCGGATTACATATTTTCTCAAAACCCTATCAACATGGGTATCAAATCAAAGGGCTTGACTAGTAGAACACAATTATGCATGAGGAATGCAAATCCAAAATCGCCTCAACAAAACGGTGGTTCACATATTTTCTCAAAACCCGGTCAATATTGGTATCAAATGAAAGGGCTTAACTAGTAGAACACAGTTATTCATGAGAAATGCAAATCCAAAATGGCCGCCACCATAAAATGGCGGATTACATATTTTCTCAAAATCCCATCAACATGGGTATCAAAGGAAAGGGCTTGACTAGAAGAACACAGTTTTTCATGAGAAATGCAAATCCAAAATGGCCGCCACCATAAAATGGCGGATCACATATTTTCTTAAAACCCTATCAATATGGGTATCAAATGAAAGGGCTTGACTAGTAGAACACAGTTATTCATGAGAAATGCAAATCCAAAATGGCCGCCACCACAAATTAACGGATGAAATATTTTCTCAAAACCCTTTTAATATGGGTATCAAATGAAAGGGCTTGACTAGTAGAACACAGTTATTCATGAAAAATGCAAATCCAAGATGGCGGCCACTACAAAATGGCGGATTACATATTTTCTCAAAACCCGGTCAATATTGGTATCAAATGAAAGGGCTTCACTAGTAGAACACAGTTATTCAGGAGAAATGCAAATCCGAAATGGTGGAGGCGATCTGGCGTAGTGGTAACATCCATGCCTCTCACGCTAAAGGTCACGAGTTCAATTCTCACTCCTGACATTCATCCAAAAATGGAAGTAAAAAGTGACGAACCAGCCAAATGAGTTGAAAATCACTATAATACAGAAGGTTTTTTTTTATGGGTATCAAATGAAAGGGCTTGACTAGTAGAACACAGTTATTCATGAAAAATGCAAATCCAAGATGGCGGCCACTACAAAATGGCGGATTACATATTTTCTCAGAACCCTTTTAATATGGGTATCAAATGAAAGGGCTTGACTGGTAGAATACATTTATTTATGAAAAATGCAAATCCAAAATGGCGGCCACTACAAAATGGTGGATTACATATTTTCAGAAATTTATGGAAAATTATGAAAAATGCAAATCCAAAATGGCGCCATTTTATGATGGCGCCATGTTTTTCTCAACGCCCATCAATATGGGTATCAAATGAAGATGCTCGACTGGTAGAACACAGTAGATCATGAAAAATCCCAACAAACATCGAAACATACTTTTAATTCTACTGTCATTATAAAACTGCGTATTTCATGTTCATGGAAAAATTGATTTGGCCGCCGCTAAAAAATGGCTGAATGGCTTGACTTGGAGAATACACTACACTATGAACAACATAATTTCGAAAAGGTCACCGCCATAAATTGGTCCACTATGTATTTTTTGCAATCCCCTCAATATTAGTATCAAATGAAATGATTTCACTAATAGAATACAGTACACCATCGAAATACTCCGAAGAAAGTTAGGTGAGAAACAAAAATTGAAAAAACACAAATTTTTTGGATGGTTTTAATGTAGAGAAACTAGGAAATAAAATAAGTAAAAAAACCTTTTTAAGTTAAACGGTTTAATGTACTAAGAGCTAGAAAATAATTTGACAAATAGCTGTTAGTAATTATCACATCCGTTTTTTCATTGATCTAGGGCAATGATGAGACTAAAATAACATCGTGGGGTATATGATGAAACAACTAACTGTGGATAATGGAAATCCAACGTTTATTTCTTACCTAATTTTCTTCGGAATATTTTCATGATGTATTGTATTCTATTAGTCAAATCATTTTATTTGATACCGATATTGAGGGAATTGCAAAGATACACAGTCGACCATTTAGTGGCGGCGACCTTTTTGAATTTATGTTGTTTATTATGTTTCGTGTTTTTCATGCCAAGTCATTCAGCCATTTTTAGCGAAGGCCAAAATAAATTTTTCAAGGTCATAGAATACGTAGTTTGATAATGGCAGTAGAATTGAAAGTATGTTCCATATTTCAGATCAATCAGTCAATAGGAACGGGGCAATTTTCTATTAATATGGGACAACCCTACAAACATTCAAACATACATACAAACAGGTCAAGCTGAATGAAACCATTTAAAAAGTAATTAGTTGTTTGGGGACTGTGGTCATTTTGGATTTGCATTTTTCATAAATTACTGTCTTCTACTAGTCAATCCCTTTCATTTGATATACATATTGATGGGGTTCTGATAAAATGTGTAATCCGCCATTTTGTAGAGGTTGCCATCTTGGATATGCATTTCTCATGTATAACTGTGTTCTACTAGTTAAGTTCTTTTATCTGATACCCATATTGATGGGGTTTGAGACAACGTGTAATCAGTCATTTTGTGGTGGCGGCCATTTTTGATTCGCATTTTTCATAAATAACTGTGTCCTACTAGTCAATCCCTTTCATTTGATATCCATATTGATCGGGTTTAAAGAAAATATGTAATCCGCCATTTTGTGGTGGCGGCCATTTTTGATTCGCATTTTTTATAAATAACTGTCAATCCCTTTCATTTGATACCCATATTGATCAAGTTTAAAGAAAATATGTAATCCGCCATTTTGTGGTGGCGGCCATTTTGGATTTGCATTTCTCATGAATAACTGTGTTCTACTAGTCAAGCCCTTTCATTTGATACCCATATTGATGGGGTTTTGAGAAAATATGTAATCCGTCATTTTGTGGTGGCTGCCATTTTGGATTTGCATTCCTCATGAATAATTGTGTTCTACTAGCCAAGCCCTTTCATTTGATACCCATATTGAAGGAGTTTGGGAGAATATGTAATCCGCCATTTTGTAACGGCAGCCATATTGGAGTTTTAAAATCATGAAATTCCCAGTTTTATAATGACTGCAGAGATAAAGGTGTGTTCCAAATTTCAGATCAATCGGTCAACAGGAATGGGCTCAAATTTCTATCGATGTGGTAATGCGCTACAGACAAACATGTTACAAACATATGAACGTACAAACATACAAATTACAGGGCAAGCTAAATAAAACCGTTTAAAAACAGTTCCTATCGGTGCTTTATGAGAAACATCTGTGTTCTTACTGTACAGAACAAAACAAAAAAAAATTAAAAAAATATACCTTTCCGGATAAATCTGTACATTTGCCAACACTGGATGGTTCGAGTGTACAAGGAACATCAAATTCAATTCCCTCAACGTATACATGGAAGAATCTCCATTCGCGTTGACGGCATTGTGCTTCATGTGTTCGATTTGTGAAGCGAAAATGATAATAGACAATGAAATCATGGAAATATCAGGAAATTTATATAAAAACAGCTGATGAAGGTTCAGTACGACGTGTTTTAATTAGTAAATTAACAAGAAGTAAAATTTTTCATTCAAATTTTGACAATTTAAAACTGCCTTCGGGCTTACAAAACCGATAAAGATTAATTTGACTCCCAAAATGGTTATCGCCACCAGACGTCGCCACTGTCATTCGTCATCGAGGATAAAGTGACAGCCAAGCTGTCCAGTTGCTGAAAAAGTGTATAAACGCACAGCACCAGTCAACTGGTGATCTAAATATGGCGCGCCGTTGACGTTCAAGTAACTGGCGCCAATTACTGGTCAATGTGTAAATCAGCTATTAGTTTCAACCTAGTTTCGCACTAGGTTCAACCCGAAAGCTGTTAGTTAGGCACTGAGATGTTTCACGGGTTCGCACTCGGGTTCACCAATACAACTATACTGAAATGTCAAGTTTCGATGCAAAAACGGCAGCAAATGATTCATGAATACTTCCCTGAACTCCTAACTTTTTATACGTGTGAGAGGAAAAGTCATTCGAAACAGTCCTTTCTAAGTAACAAAATCTTACATGAAACAAATCTGAAATGAATTAAGGGTGCAACCGAGGTGTTTACTTGGTAATTTTCAATTGAAAAATATTCTTTAATGTCCACATGGACAACAGGGGGAGAGTTCTGGTCAATGTCCACGCTTGTTCACGGAGGGAGGGGGGTCTTAAATCGTGCTTTTTATGTCCACGTGGTATGTGAACAGCCCCTGAAGTATCTGGTTCTATAATTATGGAAAATCGGCATCTTGGGTTTTCCGAATGTTTTACACCTGACCAAAACAATGCAGGTTACAAAGCTACACTTTTAAACAAACATAGTTGTTATATCCTATCCCATATACATCGTTTCAATCGTAAAATTTTATGTGTATCTGGAAATTTAGAAAAATTTATTGGTTCTATAGTTATTAAGTTAGAACAGGAGTATGCGTTGAGCAGTTAATTTTCATCTTTAGCGTATTCTAATGTGAACAATGTGTATAAATTTAAAAATTGATTGATTTATCACTCGCTTTTATACTCTCATGGATTTACCGATAAACTCTAAAGAATATTTTTTACCTTTATTACTCTTTCAACTGCATAACTGTTTGAAAATTCACCTTATTGGTAAGAAAATTACACATTGATTCCGCCTTATTTTATACTTCACAAATTCTTGCAGTAAATCGGAAGTAGAAATACATTTTTGGTCTACGTGATATTTTAAAAGCGAGGAATCGAACTTCTATCAGTCTTTGGGCGTATGGTCAGTAGATGGATTCTCAACTTTCAGTGCCTCCGAGATGCAGGAAAACGACTACAAATGACGTCATTTTGTTTTGTTTACTGATTTTGTTTAATCCTATTCTTGGAACATTTGTAACAGCCGCTCTCAGTATCGTTTGGTTTAGTTTCCAAGTTCTTGAAATACATAATCTATCTATGTTCCTGGCGCAATAGTTCCGCGAAACCCACCATCTCCACATTAAGATGCTTTCCTTACGGCAGCTTGTGTGTTTTATTCTGTCACTGCTGTCCTTCATATCCGTGTTTTATTCCGTTGGAAAGCTAGGCGTGTTTTTGGCCACACCTGTCCAGCGTGATTTTAAACATGTTCTGCTCAACAATTTGCTGGATGACCGTTCCCTGCTAAAGGCGACGTTGTTTTCTCTATTCTTCAACTCGATATGGATTATTTTATTCGTGATTCAACATAGCGCGATGAAATCCGACACGGTCAAAGCCATCTGGCGAAAGATGGGCCTAGAATTGGCCGAGAGGAGCATCTACAATATTGCGTCTTCGTATTGCTTGCTGGTAAGTTTCGTGATGATTAGGATAACAAACAGTATTTGTAAATGTTGCTGTTTTAAAGATTCTGCTGAAGAATTGGAAATCAATGCAATCCTATCAGCTGTGGTACATTGAAGTTCAGCAGAGCTCGACACTTTGGTGGACCTTTGTGTCTTTGCATATTATATCCTGGGTGATTATCTATGGCGGAAGTTTGTTAATGGATCTGCCTGAGTTTATCGGGTTGAAACAGATTTACTACGATATCAACGATCTTGCGCCACCGATGAGTTATAAATCGCAGGAGCTACGCAACTTCTACGGGAGGATGAGACATCCTTCCTTCGTTGGTTTGTCCGTAGTTTTGTGGATCACCAATAGTATGAGGTACGCAACTTTGCTTTTGTATTGAACGCATTTTCGAATAATCCTCATCTCGTTATTGCTAGTGCGGATCGTCTTCTGCTGGCGGTGATTTGGACTACCTACATGTACCTCTCGTGGAATACAAATAAGACAGATTTGGAGTACCAGAAGTATCAACTTTCCCGGAAACGAGTTGAATTAGCTAAGGTCAAGGAATAAGGTTGTAAGGTTTTCTGATCCTAAATCAGGTGCTTCTAGTATTCATATTTATTAACACGTGTGAGTTACATACAAATCCATAACAGTGTTACTCAAAGCCAAAAATACTTAACCGATTTTCGACCAGCTGTCGAAATTATCAAAGGATAGATCAATTTTTCAAACAGCTGGCCGGTAATGATTCAGTCAATTGCTGTCATGATTTTTTTGTCTAGTATTATTCACGTTTGCCTAGATTTCGATTTACAACATGTATGACCGAACGCTGCGCTGAAGAAATAAAAATGAAAAAAGAAGCACGCTGTTCCTCTTTGTTTATTCAAGCAAATGAAAGAATGCGATATACAAATACTCTTCTCGTGAATCTGAAGATTTTCATTTTCTCTTTCACTCTCTTTTCGACTCGCTCGCTCTCAAAAACTCTGTTCCATTGCGCGTGGATGCGATCATACATGATCATTTGCGTACATACAGTTACCGAGAAGAGTTCAAATTTCCAGGAAGTTACTCTTCACTCCTTCATCAGAGTGCTGCTGGTTGCATGAGCTCCAGATGTGCATAAATAAACATAGATTGAATTTTGAATTCTAACTCCGGGTTTACCCTTCAAGACGAAGATCAGTCCGCAAAATGTCGATCTCCGCTCGGTGGGCTAGACGCCGAACGTTGGTGATCACTATTTTCACCTTAGGATTGTACTATTTTCTATCCTCGTCGTACACTAAGTACCAGATCGATAGCATCATACAACGCACCAAGCCGGAAGACGTGTGGGAGTATGTGGCCGACTTCAGCAAAATGATGAAACTTAATCCAACCATGTAAGTTTTGCCTGGATACACATCCTGTTTCACTTATTCTCGCTTTGTGCGTTGATATCAACTCTGATAAGAATTTTGTTCGCTCCAGCATAAATTTTAGCGTTCTTACTGATCACGGGAACTTAGAGCACTGGAAGTATTCCGTGGAATACACAGAACGACTATCGCACTGGCCGTATACGAAAAACACTGCGGTTGGGCATTTTTCGGTGCGCAAACTGCCTGAAGATGAGGGTGGTCAATACTTGGTTGCTTCCACCCACAGGACGTGCTTTTTGTTTGGATTGTTTTGCCGTACGATTTTGGATAATGTAAAACTTGTTTGCTAATATTAAAGAACTTCTATTTTCAGTGAATTCCAAAGGGGAGTTCAAAATATCAACAATAAATGAGGAGGATACGTACTGCCAGGAAACGGTACTATATCAGTGTCCATTTTTGTTCGGTCGGTTCTGTAGGCGAGAAGTCGAATATCAACGATCGGCCATTATGGAAAATTTAAATCGGTACTTCAGGCTGAGAAAAAACTAGAATATATTTGAATTTTAATACACAGACTTTGATCAATTCAATTGCTGAGAAATCTTTCGCCTGCGTGCAAAAATAAAATCATTTATTTCGGTTTGCGGAAGAAAAAAAATTGCTCGTAACAGCATCTGCAGAATTCAGCAGAGATAAGTAGATAAGAGAGCTTACTGTATAGCATTGTTATGTGGAATAAGTGACCAGAAAAACTATTCAGAAGTATAGCTCGAAATAATTTGCATATTTGTTCACTTAGCTGTCCCTATTAATTTACTAAATTTATCTGTGTATCATAGTTTATCTATTCATCTAAAATTCATACAGTTATAATCTGAGTTTTTTATCTGAATTTTTCTACTATATGAGAATTTCAATCTGCACGGTAGCAAATCAGTTAGAGTTCGGATCGAATAATTGATTATCTACACTCCATGTCAATCTCAACTTGATAACTGACGAATAAGCAATAATACAGTATAAGACTACTCTCATCAACCGTTGAAAATTGACGATCATCAGCATAAATCCGTCGAATTATCATTCCCCAGAATTCCTCAATAGGGTTTAGGGTCCAGAGAACATGTCGATCAGTCCAAAACATCAATCTTTTCAGGCCTAAGCCACACCATCGTTTCAGTACTGGTATGAGTTCTGACATTGTCTTGCTGGAAAATAAGCTTTGCTCTTCGTCTTCTGTGAATAATTGGTAGCAAACTAGCTTCAAGAACTTCAATGTAGTCAGAACTTTTCATTTTGTGTGAAACAAAATTGTAGTTCTAGTTCTAGCTAGCCCAGACCATGACAGATCCTCCCCCAAAATTCCTCTTAGAGAAAAAACATGGTTCCTTGCGCAAGTCTCGCTAAGAGCCGTTATATGTGCAATTTACATAGAACGTTACGGAAGAGAACGTCCACGTTCCGTCAACGTCCCCGTCAATTCACATATGCAGTCTATGCTGCAGCAGCACCGTCGCGTCAAACGCAAGGCGCCTAGAAGTATATCCTAAGGTGGGCCAACTTGCTAAAACCACTCTTCAGCCATCTTGGAAGTCTACTGTGTTTTGTTTGTAAACAAAACACAATACGCTAGTGCCGAAGCTCGCTCGTGATCAGTCCGTCTCTTTCACGCTTCAAGCAAATAATTCCCCTTCTGCTTTCCTTCGTACTGTTTTCATATACCGCTCCCCTAACCAACTTAGTGACGAAACGGACTCACCTTAGGATATACTTCTAGGCGCCTTGGTCAAACGATTAATTTAATTAATGTTATTCATAGTGTCGACACCTACAACAGTTATGAATTGCATCCCCTCTTCCGAATCAGCATGCCTGGAATCAGTTCTAAATTTTGGAAAAATCAATGAAAATCATTGAATTATATTATTTAAATGCTTAAAACCTGTATTCCCGGCCATTATTCAACAATAATAACAATAATATGACTGTTTTCCTCAGCTAGTCGCAAATGATTTTGACTGAAAAATTTTAAACTGGAAGATATGTTGGCATCAAAAATCAAGACACAAAGCCCAGACAAAACCCCAACGTACCGTTTGTCTCCGTCAATTATTCTTTTCTACAAATCCTGCCGGTCGTTTTTGTTGAACGTATGCTGACGGGTCGTTAAGTTGCCGCTGTATGTGAATGTTTCCATAAGAATTCCATGAGAGTATAATTGACGTAACGCAACGTGACGTGACGTGAACGTAACGTGGATGTTGTATGTGAATCGCACTATATAGGGTTAGTATAAGTAGCGGTGTTAATTTCATGACATTTTTTAGTCACACGTGCTAGTGAAAGACAAACAGCTGTGTGTAGGCGTTGTTCGAGCTAAGTGTATTTTCGTTTGTTTAAACTAAACATTAGAGGCCAAAAACGGCGGATGTCGCCGTACACAATTGATTGATGATCCGATTATTGTTTGATTTTTCCCCCTTTCCCTCTTCCCGCCTCTCAATCGATTCGTTGTTCCAGGAAACGATGGATATCAGTTGGGCCAATCGTACCGTCAGCAGCGAGGAAACCAACAACAACCGTTTCACACTGAACAATGAACAGCTAAAAAGACTACCAGCACCGATTCGGACAACATCGACTCAGATGAGAAGCAGCAGCAACAGCGCAGATTGTCGGTGTTATTCTAATAATGTACTGTCTGCAGCAAAAACTCCACTAGCAGATGAACGATATGCTACGGCGAAAGTTCCACAATTTCAAGCTCAGCTTCACGACAACATTAAATCTACAGCAGTACTTGGGAGCCCACTAATCCTTCCATCGAAGGATCGGAGCGATATGTGTCTTATTTGCTACGCAATTTCCTCCACAAATCACAACTTCACGGAGCTCAACAACAGAAAATTCGCGTCTGAGAATGATGGGGAGAGTCAGCTTGCGTGGTCAATTTGCTCCAAGGCGCTTCGTTGCTGGTACATGCTG
Organism: Toxorhynchites rutilus septentrionalis; assembly: GCF_029784135.1. NCBI lineage: Eukaryota > Metazoa > Arthropoda > Insecta > Diptera > Culicidae > Toxorhynchites > Toxorhynchites rutilus. The sequence goes on along the minus strand of NC_073745.1, from coordinate 308,918,420 downwards.
CCTCCACTCGAACTTGGAGCGTCATATTAAGAAGTAACATCTTTAATTCTGGTCGTATTGTCAGCGCGGAGGCAATCATTAGAAGCGCGGTTGGAGCATTCGATCGGCAATCAAGCAATCCGCCAAAGGGAGGAAGTAGACAAAGGTAAAGATCCATTGGTGAAGACGGTCAATAGTGGCAATAATGAAGACGATTTGGTGCCGGTTTTGAAACCGGTCGACAGCGCTATGATCCTTGGCTATTTTAGATAAATTTCGTAGTTAGATATGTGAAAGATGTTCGGAATATTATTAATAACAAGGGTTTTTTCCCGGCAGATTGATGTTCCGCTGTCACAAGATTAAAACGACGAGCAGGTGCTGCTGACTTCCGGCTCGGCATGAGGCTGAGTGGAGAACTTCTTATTAAATTGAAAGAACAAGTACTATCAATTTTGATCCACAATGATCAATCAGCATGTGACTAAACTGAGAGATTTTTCACTATGCAGCTTCCATTGGGATTTCCAGTTAAAACAGGTAAACGCTCAATTATTTTTAAAATATTTGGCACTGTGTTACGCAATTCATTCTATTTTTTAGAAATAACGCTGTTGAACGTTGTTGTCATATTTGGCAACTTATTCGAATAAGATACACCCATGACTAGCGTGAGCTCCATCAAAGAAAGCGATGAGCGTACGAGAAGCATTATCGCGGGTTACTGTTTCGATGTCCCGTTCGAGTACGTACGACGTGGTGCCGATTTCCGACGTCAAATAATCTTCGAAGATGAGAACGAGTTGATGCAATTTGCGATTCAGCAAAATTTCGCAAGTGTCCAACTCGCTCGCTAAAAGCCTGCTCGAAAAGCTTTTCAATATTTTATAAAAATAAGAATAGAATAAAAATATTAATAAGAATAAAAATATTGGAAATAAAAATTATATTACTCAATTATATTGAACCAATGGAGGGCCAACAAATCAGCCATTACTGAAGCCAAAATTGAGCCAACACTGGACATACAAACCATAGTTTTGTTTGACATTTGTGTCTACCATTTTTTTTCGTAGGATGTACCAATGATTAGTAGGGTAGAAAATGACTAGCGAATTGGTAATATTTACCAAAAAATGGTCATATATACTAAATTTTCCTCTCAGTGTACTTGTGTTCGTACCCTTAGAAAAATCCTCGGTCGAAAACTACTAAATACATTTGGTAATGCAAAATTAGTAGAATGTACAAATTTTTTGTACATATTGTCAACAAACCCGCATCCCTACCAGAGATTAGTATATTTTACTCGATAACATTAGTAAGCTTGGATATTGTCATATCTGAAAATTGGTGAGAAAAGCGCGTATTAACCATTTTCATTGTTCCTATAAGGCAATACGGAGGTATAATAAGGATATAATTCTGATACGTGCATTTTCGGCGAGAAAATGTAGCCGATATTGGGCTTCCGAATCATTGTTCTGCTTGACATATGTGTTTATTAGTACGGTCGAAAATGACTATAGATTGGTAGTATTTACCAAAAAATTCGTTATATTTACTAATTATTTCTCTCAGTGTATGTGATGTCCAAGGTTGTTGTATGATGGGTGCGCGCTTGCAACCAGGGGCTGCTAACAACGATGTTTTGTTTTTTTTATATGAAGTTCGTTTAAATTTGTTAGGAAAGTCCGAATTTTCTTTCAATTTTCAACCAGAATGAGCGCAGCGAGTAAAATATAAAAGTTTGAATGAAAATTTTTACTCCATATTGTTTGATTACCTAACACATGTAGTTCTGACACTCACTTAACCATTTGTCGATGCATTTCCTGTTTGTTCCACAAATAATTACTATTATAATATAAAATCAACATTAGACACAGTTTTCGTTTAATATTTTCCTGCGATACCAAAAAAAACTCTTATTTAATCACATAAAATAAATATTCAATACGTTAAAGTAAATTTCCAATCATAATTTTGATTTTGAAAGCATGTTCCATGCATATTCCACCTGAATATCCATCAGACCCGCTCCACACAGGCGTTACGGAACGACCGGATGGTAACGAACGCAAGACGGACGGCTGTCTATTTGTTGACAGGTTTGACAATCAGTCTGTCAGAGCCTGAGTTATAGTCTTTATTAAATCCCACAATTGAGAACGCTGAGTGAGACGAACAAGTTTAGTTTTTGCTATATTTTCATTAAAAATTGAATAGATTGCACGCCGATCGCTGATTGCATCGTGCCGCTGCAGAAGAGTTGTAAAACCTGTGAAAGAAAAGAGAAAAATGTGAGTTAGAAAAGTAAAATTGTTAATATGAATTGAATTAAAATTATTATACTTACTTTGTAACAGCCTGAAGTAGTGGTAGAAAACTCGTGGAACGGAGAGGAACCTTAACCTAGATTCAAATTGAAGGAGAATACCAAGATTGTATGTTACAATTCATTCCACCTATTCTATAATGCAAAATTATTATATTGAAAATTTTCAGCTAAAAGCATAAATAAAAATTGAGCTATTTGGACTTGGTCTCCCTACAGGCAGAAGAAGATTATATAAAAGGATTTCTGGGAACTTCCTGTGACTCGTTTTCTTGTCGACATTGTTCAATCCATACATTATAAAAAAATATCCCCGAAACTGTAAGTGTAAAATATAACCATAAGCCATCGATTAGTTAACAGTTTACAATTCTTCCACAAGTGCAATTATTTTACAAGTGTGTATATGTGTGACCATTATATTTAGCGAATATGGAAGTCAAGCATTTAGGTCTTGTTCTCACTGCAGCGTGGTTTAGGCGGGGCGTGTGACGCTTATGATTAATTGTGTGTTCTTACCGATGTGTTCACACCAGGCTGACGTGTCGTGAGCGTGGGTTTGGCGTGTTGTAGGCGAACTACAGTTTTCCGTCATTTTTCTAATTGACCATTGCATCTGTGAAAGAGCATGTTATATTGCAAGGTATCAGAACCTGACAGAATATAAACAACCTACGAATAACGCTTAGTTTCAATAATTCAAATATCGTACTTACTCCACATATACGGGAACCCTTATTCGGAACTAGTTGGTGTCTTTGCAAAAATCGACCCAGCGCGTCTGTAAAAACGTTTCCGAGGGTATACGATAAAAGCTTACGCAAACATTTTCACTCGTATTCGGGCCGCCTTCCACTGAGCAACGCATTTTCAATGTCCACTTTCCCTAATATAATATTTTTCCGAACGAAATAAAAACAAACAAAGTCAGAATCACGTAAATGTTTACTCCTGTGATTTGAAAATGTTCGATAAAAAGTGGAACGAAGAGTTGCCAGATGATTTTTGGAAAAAGGTTTGTAAAAATATGTGAATGTCTGTTAAAAATGTGGAAATGTCTGTAAAAGTGTGCGGATCTGTAGAAATGTCTTTTAACGTTAATTTTTACAGATTCATTATTACTTTATACATCGCCATTAGCCATTAGCCATTAGCCGATACAGTGGTTCTCAGATTTCGATGAATAGTAGTGGTTTTGTTCTTTATCGTAAAACATTAGACCCGTATTTTTTATTCTGCATCTAGACATCTAGACTAGAGGGCGCTATATTTTTATATATTTTTTTTCAAAACTGAGGTCTTTGGCATAATATATTCCGAAATCAGAAATGTGTTTTTTGTGTTTTGTGTTTTTTGAAAAATCATTTTTTGCCATTTCAAGACGTTTTCAAAAATTCATAACTTTTGAACTACTTGACCGATTCGGGTAATCGACGAATTAAATTGAAAATCATTACACTTGCGATTTCAGTCGCATATAGTTAGACTAGCTGCATATAAATATTGAACGAATACTGAAAACAACTTAAATTTGAAAAATCATAACTCAAACAAAAAAAAACATTTCATTTATTTCGAAATACATTACGTATAAAAACCTCAGTTTAAAAAAAATATATGAAAAAATATAGCGCCCTCAATCTTCAACCGAAAAAACTATGGAAAACTAACACAATCAGTAATTACTAAAACAAAAATCCAATTTTTTCGCAAATGTATGTATTTTTTCAAAGAAGAATATGTCGATTACCTAAATCAGTTCAGTTGTTTAAAAGTAATTTAATTTAAAAAAAAAAGATTTTTTTAGCATGAAATTTCGAAGTATAGTATAGCAAATGTATAGTATGTATAGAAAATGAATGCAATTTTTCATTCATCGTGAAGAGTCATATCGTCCCTTTCGTCTGCAATGGTGTCAGCGCAAAAGTACTTATGAAATCATAAAACGTTAACGTGTACAAGATATTGTTGCAAAACAAAACACCAACCGAATGCAAAAGATACTGAAGTACTGTCGTTGGCCACTGAGCGATACTATGCTCAGACATCGCTGCGTTGCGACCTATTTTGCGCACGTAACCAATGTGGTGACATCGGCAGTTAGGCGTTAGTTTGCGTACGTAACCACTGTGGTTACGCCAGACGGCCAAGTGGTAATGAATGACTTAAAAAATTGGTCTAAAGTAATGTGTATTGAAATAAACTAAATATAAAAACTTTTTGTGCATTAAAACTATGGAAAAATGTCATACGGTGAGTCAAATATCTTGTTGTGATGGATGTCGCATTGAATGTAAATTACTGTATATTCAAAAGATCTGCAATAAAAATAAAAACCATTTTACAGATGTCTGTAAATTTACAAACATATCTGTAAATCTGGCATCTCTGGTGGTTTGAAAATTTGTTGCAAGAAATCGCTTGAAAAGTTGCATAAATTTACTTGAAAATGAAGTGGATTCAGTCCGCACCACTTAGGAGCCAACATATCGTGTTTTCCACTGACATTCTTTTTGCGGATAAAAATATCAAACTAGACCGTTCAGGTTGGGTGTTAGAAGACTAATGAAAATTTTATGCAAAAAAAAACAAACTACGTTGCTACGTTATATATAACAGAAGTACATTTCGTTGCTTACATTTTAGGCAATGTCTACTGCGATCACAACACTCCTCCTTAAGCAACGAATCCAATTAACCTTTTATTTTCTTCCAGCTTCCGGATTGCCAGGGCCTTTGTGAACCCATCAGCGGGCTGCTGCTTCGTGTTCACATATCCCAGCTCCACTACTCCTTGCATTTCGTTGGTTACATTTTAGGCAATGTCTACTGCGATCACAACAATTCTCAACTTGTGTTCCCCTGAGACGTGTTCCCCACTGATAGTTGAGATATTGAGATTCTTCCTAACGACATGACATTTCCATATTTCACATCTTAACTTCATGCATAGCAGGGCCTTGGAGAAAATACAAAAAAAAAATCACAGGAGGGTTGTGTCCGAGACACGACTGCATAGTTGACGTAGGATTCCGTTAGACTATCTGTTGATTTTGGATATGTTTGAAGAATTACATCGTTAAACTCTTTGATAATGATTTGGTGGCCCTGAAAAGGGCCGTTTTGTTTGGTTGTTGGGTATTGTATATAAACTCCACCAGTGTATACCGAATGATGATGGCAGAAGTATGTTAAACAGTCGTTGGATGGTTCGTATCAGATAAAAGATACCGAAGTGGAACGAGATATGATGAAAACCGCCCTCTGTGATCCTAGACGAGATGCCTCCTGTGTTATGTATGTATGAAAATAAGAAAAAAGCTCACCAATGTAATATAAGATAATTACCAATACCGAACACAATTATAATTTTTTCTCATCAGTAAAAACATGTTACTTTGATATAGAGAAAAATATGTTTGAAATAGAAAAGGTAATTTTTTTATAATTTTTAATTTCTGAGTGTTTATTCAACCCAATGCGAATTTTAATTGGACCAACAACACCTAATACTATATGTAGAGGATATGGGAAATCACTTTTTCGAATATTTCTTTACTTTTCCAATTTTTCTCGCCGTATAAACTTCCCTTGGGTGAAAATGAACACAAAAAACAGACAGTTTTATCCAAACGACCGTTCTCGAGCGGGAACACACCTTGGTTTTTGATTTAAGGAAATTAAAATAAATCGTTTCATATATATCAAGCCATTTTTAACACCACTGCTACCATATACAGGGCCTGATTCTCGAATACACTTCACGGTGGAAACGAAATAAACGGCACGCCATTGAACTACGTTTTACGAATTAGTGAAGTGTCGAAGATAATAATGAGTTTTCAGGCAGAATGAGCACTTTTCAAATAAACAATAATTAATGAAAATTAACTTCTTCGTATCTTCGGGTATTTAATTTAATGTGAATGGAAAACTAAATTTTTCACAATAAACGATCGGTCATTGATATGAAATTTCACGAAGCAACCCCCGACTTGCATATATTTACAATACCGATTTCTCCCAGGCAGCTTGGTTTTGATATCTATGTTAGAGAATACGTTTCGGTAGGAACAAAAGTTCCCCCTACTTTCATGTATTTGCAATGTCGATTTCCCTCAGGCAGCTTGATTTTGCTGTCTCTGTTAGGGACCCGCCGCTTAGGGCATCCGCACCAATGCGTTGTTACAGACATTTTGACAACCCTCACCATAACGCAGCAACCCCACTGGTGGTTGCGGTTCAGGTGTGGGAAATAGTAATCGGCCTCTCGATGAATAGTGAGTTAACAAATTTGGCAACGCGATAGCAACCGAGCCAAGTGTTGCTATTTTCAACAAACGTCAAACATTTGTTGTGGGTTTCATTCGTCTTGTGTTGGTTTTTTGTGATTTTGCTCTGAAATATTATTTCGGAAGTGTATATTTTACATTTATCTACCAAAAAATGAACGCAACGAAAAGAGAATTAACTGACACTTGTCATTTCTTCTTGTAATAGCAACCTGCGGTGCGAAAAAGAAGTGATACTATAGCAACCGCGATAGCAACGACGGGTGCGCAAATCGATGAGTTAATAAATTGGCAACGGCTAAAACTCGAGACTAGAAACCTTGAATAGTAACTCATTGGTGCGGATGCCCTTATGTCGTCAATTTCGACCAACCAGAAGTGGGTATTTCCGTTACGATAGGGGATGATATTTTTCAATTGTTCGATAGTTAGTTTCATGACATATATATATTTTTTAACAATATAAAAAATTGTTATGGAGTGCTGAAATCGATTGACGCATAAATTTCATCAATCCAACATGAAATGACTGAGCAATAAGCGTTTGAAGTTGGACAATTTTCACGATGTAATCGATTTTTGATTTCCAATTTGTACCCCAATATGTTCCCGAAAGACGTAATCCTACGTCAAAAATTGTTGGGCAGAACGATGTTCGCTTTTTGTCTGCTTGTTTCCCGTTTCTACTCTTGATGTGTTTCCCGCGATATCGTTTGGCCACACTGCTTGAAAAGGTTGACGAGGGGTGATTCGTAGCGCGGGTTGTGTTTATCGTTTGTAAATAAACGTGACATTTCGTATGAAACAGTTCTTTAAATTTTCAACATCTGTGAATGTGAAATATTTTAAATCCATGTCGTGTTTTTAATTTTCCTCCAGCGCATATTATGCGAGAAGTTTTATTGTCAATCCTTTATTTCCTATCATTATTTTAAGTGGCATCATCGAATGGAACAAACTGTAAGGCGGAGCAAATTCGCGCTCAATGAACCATTGAAACTAGATCAATCGACAGAAGTACCAGGTTCCGTAGTGGAACTTCTGGCATGTCACCAGCTGGAAGGGATTAGGTTTCTCCATCGCGGTCTGATACAGGTACGTACTTGTTTGATAATCAAAGACAAAGGTCATTAATCGGCAAGTTGATTTTATCATTCACTCCAGAATAACGGCGTAATACTGAACGATGAATCAGGATTGGGTAAGACTCATCAAGTAGCGGGCTACTTATCAGCTGTCGTTGGACATTCGGATAAATGCGTCATTGTTTGCGATAGCGTGGAACGTATACATCACTGGATGTACCATTTGGAGTTGTTCACGGAGCTGAAATCTGGGATTATTGAAAACTATGAGCAGGGTGAGATGAATTGGATTTCGAAGGATGCACCTTTTTTAATACTTGAATAATTTTTAGATGAAATATCGGATAATCGGGAAATATTTCTGACTACATTTGCTGTGTTTTCAAAAATTCAACAACTAGACCAAAACACGGGTATCAAATTTGTAATCTTAGACGAAACTAAAAGCGCTTCTGCTGACTCTGTTTTGTTGCAACGAATCGCTGACTTGAAATTCAGCAAAAAACTATTCATAATCTCCGATGATTTGTGGAACAATTTGAAACGTTTTCACGCGAGGCTCACGATTTGTCAAGAGCGAGTATTGCTAAACGCATTGGACAACCTTCTTGAAGCAGTACCCGGTTGCACTCGGTCGCCGCTGACGAAAACGAAACAGCTTAAACTTTTCTTCCTCTCAAGGGGAGTCTATCTGAGAAGATATCGCAACCATTACAGGAGTACTTTGCCATTGATAGCAAAGAGTGAGTTCGAATCATATTTTGCATCTTGGATGATTGCAAACGGATTGGTCAGCGAGCCGCCACTGGAAGATTCACAGCCCATATCGGACGAAACAATGGTTCGGGGAGTGAAGTCTCGATTAAACAACAATATCTGTGATAAAATGTTCGATATTAATACTAGTCGTGAGAGATGCATTGGAGAAGAAGCAGATGATGCATCGTGTCTTAACGATGCAATTCTGGGAGGTATTGGAAACACAAGTTGGGAACAAGTTGATGATTCTCAAAAATCGGATGATGACAATGACTGCATGGTCGGTGTTGTGAAATATCAAGTTAGCGAGCCACTTTTTGATTTCGAACAATGCACAGAAGATATGCCTAAGCTAAAGATGGAGAGTTCAGATTCCGAGAGCAGGCCGACAACGGATGGTGAAGGAGAGCATCTTTGTACGAAACCAACGGGTAAGTAACTTATCAAGATAATCTATCTATTCATTGACGATAATGGTTTATTTCTATGCTGTTTATTGTCAAATTGTGAGTCAAAAAGTTAAAACAATCGAATAACGTACACAAAGCGTGACTTATTTTTTCGGAAAAATTGTTCTTTTGGCCTATCATTGTCAACTCATGCTTTGAATGTTCGCAAGACAACTAATTCATTAAGGTATCTAAAAGCCAGATAGATTACATTGAAAACGCATTTCTACACTGCTGTTGGTCTGGAGCAGTGATTCAGAAGTTTGATTTAAATCGCCTAGTATTTGGCAGTTTTAGTGAACTGTGATATTTGAATGATTGGCATTCGGGACTTGGCCAACTGTTTGACCTTTTTTTCAGTTACAAAGCACAACTGCACAAACAAGAAAAAGTTTTGTATCGTTAAAGCTAAAATAAAAACAATGTTTTATCTTTTTTTCAGAGATGTGTGATAATGCGAGTGAACCGAAAAAGAAATGACTGCGACAATATAACATCTAATACCGATGGCTCGGTATCACAACACACCAGCTGATGGGTTAACGACATAAAATTATTTACTTTACTCTTTTCAACATCTGATATTTTTGTACGCGTACAAATCATTTGGAATAATAAATGAAAACCTACTTTTTTCGATCGATCAACTAATCAAATTTCAGACCAATGTCTGATTTATTCAGAACCACATTATTATGATGAACTAGTTGACCCGGCAAACTTCGTCCCGCCCAAAATCGCAGAACTGTTCATTGATTGATCTTCTAATCTACCCTTTAAAATTATTTTTTACTATAAAATTTCAGTACTTCTACCAAAACTCGACATTATGATATCAGACACAATTCTCGTGCAAGATTTTTTATTCACTTGTAAATAAAATGTTTCTCCGTTACATGGAATAAATGTTTGATACAGAAAATATGATAGAATGAAGATAGCCCTAAATCGGACAATTCCTTTTTCGAGTTTTGCTCTTATCAACACATTTGGCGATCCATTTTTATGTATATAGATAGAAGAAGGTATAGGAGTGCGTTTTATCACATTAAAATCCATTTCTACTTTCGAACGAAGATCAATTTCATTACCGCAAACATTAAATGGACTACTGTCATACAGTGGAATTGCAGAAGCATCATCCCTAAACTAGACCAATTTAAATTTTTAGTTCACAGTTCTAACTGTGATGTATTTTCTCTCTGTGAAACATGGCTTTGTTCAGCCGACGAGCTGAATTTTCACGATTTCAACATTATTCGCCTCGATCGTAACGACTCGTTTGGTGGCGTACTATTGGGGATCAAAAAACGTTACTCCTTCTATAGAGTCACTATCCCATCGATTACAGGCATTGAAGTTGTCGCTTGCCAGATACAAATCAATGGCAAAGAACTCTGCATTGCTTCGATATATATTCCTCCCAGGACTACGGTAGGCCGCCATCAGTTCTTTGATATTATCGAGGCATTGCCGGAGCTGCGGTTAGTCTTAGGTGACTTCAACTCCCATGGAATAGCATGGGGGTCACTCTACGATGACAACCGTGTCACTTTGATTTATGATCTGTGTGACAACTTCAAATTGACAGTTTTGAATACTGGGGAAGCAACCAGAATAGCCAACCTCCTGCACGGGCAAGCATGACATATCTCTTTGACATACCCTCCTGCACGGGCAAGCATGCTAGACATATCTTCATTATCCCTGGATTGCACATGGAAGGTAATCCAAGATCCCCACGGTAGTGATCACCTACCAATAATTTTATCGATCGCCAATGAATCAAAATCTAGTGAGTCAGTCGATATTGCGTATGACCTCACGAAGAATATTGACTGGAGAAAATTTGCGGAATTAATATCTGAAGCAATCATTTCGATGCATGAACTTCCTCCCCTTGAAGAGTATAACTTTATATCAAGTTTGATTTACGATAGCGCACTTCAACCTCAAAAGAAACGTGTACCGGCTACCACTTTCCGACGTCGTCCTCCATCACTTTGGTGGGACAGGGAGTGTTCAAAGGTCTACCTTGAAAAATCATCCGCTTTCAAAAAATTCAGGAAAACTGGATTAGTGGAATGGTTTCGAAAGTACCAAGCTCTAGAAGCCAAACTAAAAGGTCTGATTAAAGCAAAAAAGCGTGGATATTGGCGGAAATTCGTCAATGGTTTGTCAAGGGAGACCGCTATGAGTACTCTTTGGAATACGGCTAGGAGAATGCGTGACTGGAACCATACCAATGAAAGTGAGGAATACTCTGACCGTTGGATTTTCAAATTTGCAAGGAAGGTTTGTCCCGATTCTGTTCCTGCACAAAGCGTCGTACGCGATATTCCGCTCCAATGTGATTATGAGAATTTTTCGATGGTAGAATTCTCAATTGCCCTCCTCTCATGTAACAATTCAGCTCCGGGGTCGGACAAGATTAAATTCAACTTGTTGAAGAATCTTCCCGACTTGGCAAAACAGCGTTTGTTGAACTTGTTCAACAAGTTTCTGGAGCTGAATATTGTCCCGCATGACTGGAGACAAGTGAGAGTGATAGCCATACGAAAACCCAACAAGCCGGCTTGCGATCACAACTCGTATATGCCGATTGCAATGTTATCCTGTATTCGCAAATTGTTAGAGAAAATGATTCTACTTCGTTTGGACAAGTGGGTCGAAACGAACAATTTGCTGTCAAATACGCAGTTTGGCTTCCGCCGAGGTAAAGGGACGAATGATTGTCTCGCGCTGCTATCTTCTGAAATCCAAATCGCATTTGCTTGCAAAGAACAAATGGCTTCCGTTTTCCTCGATATCAAAGGGGCATTTGATTCAGTTTCCATGGAAATTCTCTCAGAGAAGCTTCATAATCGTGGACTTTCACCAATTCTGAATAATTTCCTGTACAATTTACTGTCGAAAAAGCACATGAATTTGTCTCATGGCAACTCAAAATCTTCTCGTTACAGTTTTATGGGCCTACCGCAAGGCTCCTGCCTAAGCCCCCTCTTGTACAGTTTTTACGTCAATGATATGGATGATTGTCTAACTAGAGACTGCACGCTGAGACAACTTGCAGACGATGGAGTTATTTCCATCACGAGTACTAATCCCGTCGCTCTGCAAAAGTCGTTGCAAGATACTCTGAACAATCTGTTCACGTGGGCCTTCAAGCTGGGTATCAAATTCTCTACGGAGAAAACTGAAATGGTCGTTTTTTCTAGGAAGCACGAACCCGCCCAATTCCAGCTTTACCTATCCGGCAAAACGATCCAACACTCTATGTTTTTCAAATACCTGGGTGTATATTTTGATTCTAAATGTACCTGGGGGAGACACATTGCGTATTTGAAACAGAAATGCCAGCAAAGAATCAATTTCCTCCAAACAATAACCGGAACATGGTGGGGTGCCCATCCAGGAGACCTCAATCAGTTGTACAAAACAACGATATTGTCAGTGTTAGAATATGGCAGTTTTTGCTTCCGATCAGCTGCCAGGATTCATATTCTCAAGCTGGAGAGGATACAATATCGTTGCTTGCGTATAGCCATGGGGTGTTTGCATTCGACACATACGATGAGTCTCGAAGTTTTGGCAGGAGTACCCCCGCTTACTCTTCGGTTCACAGAATTATCCTACAGATTTCTCATCCGTTGCAAGATCATGAATCCATTGGTGATTGATAACTTCGAAAATCCACTACAACTGACTCCTCAGTCAAGTTTTATGTCTTTATACCATGAGTACCCTACCCACGACGTGCACCCTTCACCAGGCATCTCCAACCAATTTTGCTTCCCATACTTTTGTAATTCTTCTGTCATTTTTGATAAAATGTTCTTTACTGACGGTTCATACATAAACGGGTCCACTGGCTTCGGCATCTTCAATGAAAATTCCAGTGCCTCTTTCAAACTCAAAGATCCTTGTTCCGTGTATGTCGCAGAAATGGGTGCGATATACTATACTCTAGGGATCATTGGAACACTGCCCATCGACCATTATTTTATTTTTTTCAGACAGTCTCAGCTCAATAGAGGCAATCCGCTCAATGAAAGTTGATAAACGCTCATCTTATTTCCTAACAAGAATAAGACATCTATTGAGTGTTTTGGTCGAAAAATTATTCAAGATTACCTTAGCATGGGTTCCCTCTCATTGCTCGATTCCGGGGAATGAGAAAGCGGACTCGCTAGCTAAGGTGGGCGCTTCAGAAGGTACACTTTTTGGAAGGCAAATTGCCTATAATGAATTTTTTCACATTCCTCGTCAGGACAAACTCGTTAGTTGGCAGCGCATGTGGAGTGAAGATGAGTTCGGTCGTTGGTTACACACGATTATCCCTAAGGTTTCGACGAGTGCTTGGTTTAAGGGATTGAATGTAGGTCGTGATTTCATTCGCGTGATATCTCGGCTCATGTCCAATCACTACAACCTAAACGCGCATCTCTATCGCATTGGGCTCGCATCAAACAATATTTGTGTTTGTGGCGATGGCTCCCACGACATCGAGCATGTTGTCTGGTCGTGTATCCGGTTCCATGCTGCTCGCTCTCAGCTCTCTAGAGCACTGAGAGCACAAGGCAGACAATCGGATATCCCCGTCCGGGATATCTTAGGTAGCCGTGACCCTGATCTATCATAAGAACCCAACGACTCCAAAACTCTTACATGCCAGTTTTCATGTCGATCGGTTCAGTAATTTTCGAGTCCATAAGAATCAGGCAGATAGACAGACAGAAATCCATTTTTATAGATATAGATTGGATCGGAATTGGAAACCACGATCGAAAATGAACAAGTGTTACAGTTTTACCGTTTCTCTTGATAGTTTAACTTTGAATAAAAATATAAAAGAACGACGATTTAACGCGTTTTGAATTGCTAAAATTAAAGACATTTTTTTTCTTGGTGTTATTTATTTACTTGAAGAACGTTGTCCTGACCCTAATCTAAGCTTTTTTCTATTTTCTATAAATTTTCAGATTTTTCCTCCAAAACATACCAACTAGACACAATTTTTGTATGACTTTTTTTCATTATTTGCAGGCAAAAGTGATTTTCATTTACATAGAGCATGGGTTTTCAAATGGTGCTCCGCGAAGTTATAGCAAATGCTCTCACTTGAAAACCCACCTTGAAAAAAACATTTTTTAAGGTGAAGGTGGAAGCTGACCACAAATGGCTGTCACAATGGCGCTCATTTCTTTTATCTCCCTCCCTCATCCCTCGCCCGTAAATCAATAATTTCGCGAAACAGTGTGAAGAAAATGATCGTTTTCGCACACTTCCCAGCAAGTAATATCAACCAAACTCTAATCGATTACTCACAAGATATTAAATTTTCATCTGCTGTCGCACTGTATAGTGGAAAACGTCGGAAAACTCGAGCTAGTGCTCTGAAAGTTAAATTTTCATTTTTCAATCTTGGACAATGGTTTTGTTTGTATTGGTGAAAGCATCGTTATTTTTTCGACACCGATGCCAGACAACATCATCGAAACAGCTATAAAAACCACTCAATAAAATGTTATTCCTGAGCAGGGATGGTAAAAAATCACATTCAACGATCAATGAATAAGTATATCCCTCTAGTCGGATGTTTTTAAATCACCCCCAGCAGACGAGGCTCTTTTATTCTTCATATGTACACAGAGAGAATACTTGGAACGGTGAGCTACCAAGATCTCAAAAAAGCAATATGAGAGCGGAATCCCAACTGCTTGCACTCTCGAAGCATTACTTCTACTACTCAGGTTTTATCGTGAGTGCAAGCCACAAACGATTAATCCCATTCCATAGAGCGGATGATGAGTTCTTGATCGGAAAGTGTAACAAGAGACGATCAACTGAAATCTTACGACACTCATCGAGGGATTTTTAATTCTCTATTGCACTGTCCGCAGTGAGTGGCTGACTCAGTCTCGTGTCGATTTTATTTTGCTGTCGTCTCCCGCCCGATAAACTGCAGACGGGTAATGGATGCAATTGATTAATTTTATTACCAGCAGATTTGGGCGAATCTCATCCCGCCCAAAATCGTTTTTAGATTCCAATAATTCTGAACATTCACATTTCTCTCCAAATAATTTTTCCAACAGTAATTCAATTAGTGACTTCACGAAACACCTTTCGAATTCGATTGAATTTCAGACCCTTTTTTATTTTGTAGATAAAACGGATCACATATTTGATTAATTCAATTCTGTGGGGTTACGTTCTTCGTTGCGAATAAATGTAATGAAATAGTATGGACGTATGATATTCATGTATCGTGGACTTCCGATATATGTGGCAGTAGATTTGTCGAACGACTAATGTTTTTTTATATCCCTTCAAACTTGTTGCATCTCTCAAGTGTACATACTGCTTTGACCGCAGATTTGCATGGTAGAATCTGGTTAATTTCAGGTATTCAGTCTTCATATTGTCGAATGAATACTGTTGGAACAATAGGTATCGCAGCAAATGATTATCAACATCTTACCTTATCATCAAACGGTATGCGAATAATTTCAGTGAACTGACGGCATTGGAATATATGCTTAGTGAGGACCACACAATTATTATCAGAGCGAATAAACGTCCGACTGGAAGTCATGAACATCAATCCAATGTGCCCAAGATAAATTTATCCTTTGAAGGTCATTAACCTTTCTAAAGATGATCAGATGGAATATATTCCAATGTCGTCTGGAATAACCTGTCCAACACCTTATGATCGTAATATTGTTTTTGCTATTATTCTGATGTTTCATAACACGGCACTCTATTGATTATTCGCCGAAAATGAATAAAAAATATCCTTGAAGTTAGCCTACGGTTTTAGTAGCAGTGCAATATGGTGACCAGTCTCAGGATAAGAAAACATTTAAAAATAAAGCTTTTTTTTTTGAATGAATCAATAGTAAAACAAAACGTCAAAAAATATTCAGCTTTGTGATAGCAGATAATCATTATCCATTTGAGTTGTATGAGTATTCCATTCCCCCACAAACTGTGGATAGTCTATCTGCATACAAATTATGTAGAGTGCCACAATCCAAAAAAATTATGAGCAAATATTTACGTGCTTAAACAAAAAAACACATGTTGACATATTTGCGCTAATTTATGTTTTTTTATTAATTCAAGGTAATCAAGGTCTTTTCTAGACACCAGTTTACTCGGCCCCGAAAAAAGTGGTCTGTATTTGGGCAGGCGGAAAAATATATCTCGCAAGACCACGTGTTCGATGTCGTAAAAGCCTTGGCCAATAACGCATTTACATTAACTCATAAAATTAGTGATTTGAGAGGGATTATTGTTTGTAGTCTCTTGATTAATTTAAACACCATCTGAGAAATCCTCCGTGAAACATGAAAACATTAAAGTCGTCCTATCTGCTGTAGCGCATTTTTTTTATTTTACCCAGTTTCATCGAAGTAAACGCGCTCGGAAAGGAAAATTGAACGCCCGGATGAGAGAGCGAGAATCGTACGTCATAGAGACACTCATTCCCATGGAGCAAATTATTGTTAGGAGTTGAAAGCAAAACGAGGAAGGAGAGTAACTCAATTATTCGAACTAGTTTCAGTCTAGCAATGCTTTGGTCAACTCAGAAGTACCAAGAGAAAATCATTTGGTTATGATGGGTGAGGATTAATAGTTAGTCGCAGTTTGCACAGATTACGATCTGTGCAGTTTGCGATTAATCGTAAATCACATCATGCTCCCTTGTTTTCCATCCTTGTTCCTGAGTCGTATCGTTTCATGTCATGAAAATCAATAGAATAACATTGTGTTGATATCAATACAATTATTATTTTTACGTTTAATGGGTCTATAATGTAAGTTTTAGCAACTTTAACATTGGGTACGAAAATTGTATTGCAGAGCTCGAAACACCGCCACGGCTGCCTATGCTTTCAAAAACAGTAAACGGAAAAGTATTACATTCAATCAAAATGCCTCGGCCAACGAAGAGAACGGTTAAGGCTCTCCAACGTAAATTAAGGAATTATCAACATCGAGTTACTATGCGGAAGAACTTGGTTAGCCCCAATTCGCATGTGTTATAGGTAGAGCCCCAATTCGCATGTGTTATAAATTTGCTCATGTTACGCTCGCGTATAACCAGAATTTTACTTCATATGCAAATGCACCTTCTATATATATTTATATTTGCAATTGTTCATCGGAACATATCGTTCATACATTTTACTTTAGTATTGAATTGTTATTTTTTCGAATGTATTCAAAGACTCGTGTCAATGAAGCGCCACACAGTCTGATATGTGAATTGATCTATTTACGTGTGCTTTGCTCTTCTCTCACAAACACTATTACCCCACCTTCACCTTAAAGGCTGATTTAGACGATGCCAGTCAGCGCTCTAGTTGAAGTATCCAGTGAACAGAGAACAGAGAGTTCAAGTTATTTGTACCAGTATCGAACAAGTAATTGGCCTCTAACTGGAACAGAGTGTCTGTTCTCTATTCACTGGATACTTCAACTAGAGCGCTGACTGGCATCGTCTAAATCAGCCTTAATTCAATTTCACTGGGCATATAGTGATTTGTCTTGTTTACACCGGGTCAGATGTCGTGTAACTATGACACGCCACCGAAATAGAGTTGTTCCTAGTTGGGTCATGTCAATGCAAATAGGATTTGTTTAATTGATTTCAAAATGCAGATGCTCCGTCAAATGTTTTTGCTATAAAAAGTGCCATAAAAAATCTGAAAACCCCTCCCACTCTACATTGTTGTGCCGAATCGGAAAATGCTGTCGACAACCATGCCGACTTCGTGCCATATTGCAATAATTCTGTCGACCCAACCTTCGCATTCGACCACCAATTACGAGCCAAAACTGTGCCAATCTGGCACAACGTCGACCGATTGAAGTACTACTCGACCCTTATTATGGCTTAATCTGTTCTCTTGCAATAAGAAACAAAAAAAAAGAAGACCACCGTTGTTTATAAAAAATCATTTTGTTCTTGTTATAATAGTTATTATAGTGAAATCTATAAATTATAAGATTACAAAGATGAAAATATAAAAAATACAATAATCTGAAGGCTCTAGTGTTTGTGCGTTTTAGTCGCTATTGCCCGGCGTTTCTCTAGCTCAACGATCATAAGCAAAACATGCTCAGCATCCATATGCAAAAATCTAGACATAACGACCTCTTAGAATAGCAGTTGATCTTCACTGTTACGATATCCTATACCATTCGTAGCGTTTATATCGTCATAAACGAAATTCCAACAGGTGCTTTCATTCATCAGAAATTTCCTCGTTCGATTGTGTTCGTCACATTCGTGCTCCATATCGACAGCAGGAGCATTTAGCATCAATCATTGATACGGGTTTAATCTTCAACGTGGATACGTTGAATCATGGTTACGAATTCAGTTTTCTGTTAAACAGACTTGCAATAAACCACCTGAAATACAAAGTATGTCAAGAAGAAAAGCATTAATGCAATATATAATCATTCATTTACCTATTCTACATTTTCATATATTTCTATATAGGGATTATAGGAAACATAGAGATTGCGTTGATTTCTTGAAGTAAAGTGGCACATCCTCATAATCATAAATAATATATGGATTTGTGCTTGTCAATTATTCAAGTGCCACTTGTTCTTCTGAACGTACAGTATTGTATTGAGCACCGATGATCTCCCAAATACCTTACGCAGCATCCAGCATTCTGTTTTTTCGCTTCCTAGAGCTTCGCCATTCCCGATTGTTCGTCAAGTGCAAATTGCCAAATTTAATGCTTAAATTTTCTTTAATGTTTTGACTCCTGAGACGAACCAGCCCAGGAGGCTGAAAGTCTCAAAAATTAAGATTAATAAAAAAATTTTTTGACTCCAGTTACATTCGCTATATTTTCTAGGAGTTTCGCCGTTTGTTGGATTTGGGATAAAACTACACATAAGCTTCCTTTCAATCATCCAAATCAGTTGCATGTTTTCGCTGTTCCTGCTACTCTCAATAATAAAGGAACATTATTTTGCCATTGTGCCATCGTGGAATTCAATTCTGAAATTAAGTTAAGATAGAGGTAAGATGATATATAAACAAACATTACATAAAGCATTTTTGTTACCTGTCCATAATTCGATTTGGGAATTCCTTATGCTGTTTTTTTATTTGCTTGCTTCCGAGGCAGAGAAACTTTAGCAATATTTTCCGCTTCGATAAGTATTCTAACTGCAAAATAAGTACACAAAAACCAGTTGATATTTGAGACTGTTTCTTCAATATTATAATGTTCGCATCCGTGTTTTGACAGTTCAGCGAGAAAGAGAAAATCAATCGCTGCAGTGATGCCGTTTCACTCAATACAGGTAATCGAGCCTGCGGGAAGGAAATCGGGATTAGATTCCAGTAGTTTCCGTCGCTCGGTCCACATTGTACCTATAACCGCTCGAAAATATAGGAAACTGGGCTGAAATAGAGTACTAATTTCTATCAGATTAGTCGATTTTATTTTAAAAGCACAAGTAATTTTCAAACTGTTTAAATAGTAAGGACATATGTTATATAAAATGTTATATAAAATTAATAGAATGTTCGTATATAATACTGCATATCGCGATACTAGGATGATCGTTATACCTATATGCGACTTAATCCATCAATGATATAGAAAATCGTGTTTTTGTTTTTTTTTACTAAAAATAATGTGTGTTAAATTCATTGCAAATTTAAGTGTAATGTATATTGTAAAAACTTTTTGTAATTTCATCTTGCTGCATTATTAATGGCCGTTTCTACAGAGACGAACCAGGTGAAAAGTCTCTAAAATAATGAATTAAAAAAAGTATTTTTCCTAGCGAATAAGGGTAGTCACAGACACTTATCTGTTCATAGAATCAATGCAACGGAGGTGGTCTTCTGTTGTCCTCAAAGAATCGACGAGAGCCTGGTTTATTGCGTTGAATCTGATAGAAATTTAGGAAGGGGAGAATGAAGCGAAATTTAGTAAGAAAAATCCGGAGAAAAATATCTCGAAATCCTCCATACATCGATTGGTCAAAGACGACTTAAAAGCTTCGTCCAGAGCGGATACAGAAAAAAAAAGATAACGGTCATGAGAAACTTCTCCATGAGATCGAACGAACATGTATATTTCTCCCCTGAAGTATGAGAATGTTACAGAGAATGAGGAGTTTGAGTTTATCATCAAGCATCATTCTGAAAAGTAAACACTGAACACAACATGGACATTTTGAAGAATCAAGTGTTTCCGTGGATTTAAGGCAGTATTCTAGTCTAGAAATTTGAAAAAAAATCCTTCATGTTTCTGTAGTATAGGCATTCAAGAATATACCCTAGAAAGGACTTATAGAAAACCGTAATATTTACCGAGCTAGAGCCATTTTAGTGATGCGGTATCTAACCTGGTACGGCCATAACAATGAACTTCAAACGCATTTTTCTCGAATTTTAATAGAAATAATAAAATATCCTATGATATTATTATTATATTCCCATAATATATAGGATTGGGGAAAAAGAAATGACGTATTTCTGATCGAAATTTGACGCTTTATTTAACATACTTAAAATTATCCAATTTAAGTCAAATATGCGCCGTTTTGTTCGCAAACTTGTTGCCATTTAGAAGGCAACTTCATTATCCCCCCTTATAAAACCCCCTCCTTATTTGCAAAAAACTCAGACAGTCACTTAGTATCACCAAGAGCGTTTTGCATGGACCGGAAGAGATGATAATCACTTGGAGCCAGGTTGGGACTATACGGTGGGTGCAATAGGACATCCCATCCGAGCTCCCGTAGCTTCTGGTGGGTCATCAAAGATGTGTGAGGCAGAGCGTTGTCCTGGTGGAAAATGGTGTCCTGTTGATCATTTCTGGCCGCTTCTGGTCAATCGCCTGCTACAAACGGTCAAGCTGCTCACATTAGAGAACCGAGTTGAGAGTCTGGCCATAGTTGAGCACCTCATAGTGATTGATTCCCTTCCAATCCCACCAAACACACAGCAAAACCTTCCTGGCCGTTAATCCGGGATCCGGGCTTGGCGATGGTTTGGGCCGGCTCACCGCGCTTCGACCACGACTTTTTTCGCTTTAGGTTGTCGTACGTAATCCACTTTTCATCACCAGTTACCATCTTCTTCAAAAATGGGTCGAGTTCGTTCCGTTTCAGCAGTGCATAGCAGGCGTTGATTCGGTCTAGAAGATTTTTTCGCGTCAACTCGTGTGGCACCCAAACATTCAGCTTTTTTTTGGAATCCAATCTTCTGCAAATGGTTCCAAACGGTTTGATGGTCTATACCCAGTTCCTGGCCAATCGAGCGAGTGCTCACATGCCGGTCTACTTGGATGATTTCAACGATTTTATCGGTTTCAACGACGATTGACCTACCAGTACGGGGTGTATCTTCGACAGCCACTACACCAGAACGAAATCGATCAGACCAACGCTGTGCTGTGCGAATCGTTACAGTATTGGGTCCATAAACTACACGATTTTTTTCGGCCGGCTTCGTTGCAGTTTTACCTCGCAGGTAATAAACACGTAAAATATGGCGAATTTCTTGCTTGGTGGACTCCATCTTTGAGACGCTATAGCTTGAGACTGAAAAGGACAATCACAACACTGTCAAAACGACACTTGTAGCACAGATTGTCGTCTTTAAATAGCCGTATAGTATGACCCGATGCGATAAGTACAACACAAAATATGTTTAAGTGTTGCCATATATTGACAATATACGACATTTCTTTTTCCCCAACCCAATATAACAAAATATTTGAAGCATAGTAATAATAATAATATTTAAGACCTATTGAAGAAATCATTTTTTACCTTTATAGGTATGTCATCTCAAAACGCTAGCAACAACTTTGAAGTACCTGAAACTGAAAGGGATACCGAAACTCCCGCTATTGACGAGCGAAGCGAATCTGAGGATTATCTAGACTTTGGTCAGGTTCTGGACTGTTCAACACAAATCGAGTGTGTAGCTGAAGAGACGGATACCCTGCCAACCGAAGACAAATATCATTTCCCGATCGATAGACTCTTGCGACGACGACAAACTCCATCCTCCTCATCCACAGACATAGAGATCCTCTCGAACAAGAGTACCACTGCCAATCCCGTCGTGAATGTTCAGTCTAGTTCCAGTTCCAATGGCGCGGCTGATAAATCGAAATCACCCGAACTGTTCACCGACGATAGTGAAAATGAGTTGGATGAAACGTTGCAGATTAGCTCGCAGGATTCCTTCATCGATCTTCTGCACAAAACTCCAGTTAATCTGGAGAAAACGTTGAAGGCCAATGTGGGACTCAAAGCGATGCCAAAGAACGTAAGTACACCTATATCCACCCTCATGTATGGTCAGCTTCAAATGGAAACTGAAGATTCGTATGTGGATGATTCCTCGAATGATATTTTCGCCGATATAACGGTTAAAAATCGAACGGACAATGTTTTCGAAATTACTGAGAACAACGCATTCGGGAACAAAATTCAAATCGTCACTGATAATGAAAGGCCATCCTCCGTCGGGGACACGGATGAAGTGGAGTTCGTATGCGTGGTTCGAAAAGCGGGAGACCCAAATGATGTCATCAATTTGGATACCGAGGCTAGTGCACCTAAAAAACAAATCGGTTGGGGGGCCCAACTGACAGAAAAGACGCCACCAAAAAGCGGCTCCACAACACCCCAGGGATGGCTAACGAAGTCCAGTCGAGCGTCGCCCTCGGTGAATGGTTCACCAAGAACACCCACCACCAACAACGGGAAAAGCGATGATCGGGGGAGTAGTCGACGCTCGAGAGGGGGCTCTAGTGGGAGACGAAAAAGGCTCGAAAGTTGGTTTAAAGATGATGACGAGTTCGCGAGCCGGCAGCGTGTGGGGACCAGCAGCAATCGACGAAGGTCTGCTCCAGTCGGAGGTAACACGAGAAAGCCCTCCCCCAAGAAGAAGTGCTTCCAAGAGAGACTTCTCCAGCAATATAATAAAATCTTAGTGTCCCCTAGTGGAATTGATAGCGATTTTGAATGAATGCATGGATGGTAGAGTAAATCCATGACCATGTACCATTATGACAACAAACTTGACTGATTATAAAGTATTAGACGAATGTAAATAAATTCAATTTAAAACATCAGATTATACGATTATACTCTTGTAGTTTGATTGCAGACAGAAAGCCACGTTCGATGCTTTTGCGTAGCTATATAACTATAACTATAACTATAACTATAACTATAACTATAACTATAACTATAACTATAACTATAACTATAACTATAACTATAACTATAACTATAACTATAACTATAACTATAACTATAACTATAACTATAACTATAACTATAACTATAACTATAACTTTAACTATTACTATTATTATTACTATTACTATTACTATTACTATTACTATTACTATTACTATTACTATTACTATTACTATTACTATTACTATTACTATTACTATTACTATTACTATTACTATTACTATTACTATTACTATTACTATTACTATTACTATTACTATTACTATTACTATTACTATTACTATTACTATTACTATTACTATTACTATTACTATTACTATTACTATTACTATTACTATTACTATTACTATTACTATTACTATTACTATTACTATTACTATTACTATTACTATTACTATTACTATTACTATTACTATTACTATTACTATTACTATTACTATTACTATTACTATTACTATTACTATTACTATTACTATTACTATTACTATTACTATTACTATTACTATTACTATTACTATTACTATTACTATTACTATTACTATTACTATTACTATTACTATTACTACAGAGAAACTTCTAATTTTCAATTTTCCTAATTTTTTACAAAAATTTCTGGCTCCAAAATTATAATGCCAACCAAATTTTGGTCGAAGAATCAAATGTAGGAAACCGTTGAAATACAGGGTGTGTCACATCAAATTGCATCACGGAAAAAACGCTGTAGAAATTTAATTTTTAGGAATTATATCTTCAGCTTTCGCTTATAATCAGATAAGAGTGTATAGATCACGTTGGCCATGCTTCACTGTCATTTTTTCGTAAATTTGGAAAAATGTCGTCGAACGAAAAAGAGCGTCGTGAATTAATCCTGTGCACTCATTTCGAGAATCCGGAGTTGTCACATCGGGACATCGATAAGATGCTGGGAATCGTCCAATCCACGGTCAGCAGAGTACTAAAACGATACTTCGAGAACCTAACCATCGACCGGAAGGCGAAGAACGGCAAAAATGGATGCTCCGTTAGTGAAAAAGATCACAAGCGCGTAGTTAAGCAGTTTAGACTTGATCCGAGAAGTTCGGTCCGGGATGTCGCCAATAAGCTGAATTTGTCAAGTTCATTCGTCCAGCGGACCAAGCAGCGGGAGGGCCTGCGTACATAAAAGGTTCAGAAGGCTCCTAACCACGACGAAAGGCAAAACATGGTGGGGAAGACGCGAGCCCGGAAGATGTACACCGAAATGCTGACGAAGCCGCATTGCCTGGTAATGGACGACGAAACCTACGTCAAAGCGGACTTTCGTCAGCTGCCGGGCCTGTTGTTCTTCTCCGCAGAGGACAAATTCAGCGTTCCGGAGGAGATTCGCAAGCAGAAACTATACAAGTTTGCCAAAAAGTACATGGTGTGGCAAGCGATCTGCTCTTGCGGAAAGCGGAGCGCCCCCTTCGTGATGACCGGCACGGTAAACGGGCAGGTTTACCTTAAGGAGTGCCTACAGAAGCGCTTACTACCACTATTAAAGCAGCACGAGGGCCCGACCATCTTCTGGCCGGATCTCGCTTCGTGCTACTATTCAAAGGACGTGTTGGAGTGGTACGAAGCCAACGGGGTCACCTTCGTGCCAAAGGAAATGAACCCGCCCAACGCGCCGGAGCTTCGCCCAATAGAGAAATATTGGGCGATTATGAAGCAGGTCCTCCGGAAGAACCCAAAAGTTGTCAAATCGGAGGCGGACTTCAAGAGAAAATGGATTTCTGTTCAAAAAAAACTACAACCTGACGTTGTACAGAACCTTATGGACGGGGTAAAGAGGAAGGTGCGAGCATACGGGCTTGGGCTCGAAGTATGAATAAAAAGAAAATGCCAAAAGTTGTTTAATAGTTTTTATTTTACTGTCTAAAATTTTCAAAAGGATCGGTCTACTGGGCGAATTTCTACAGCGTTTTTTCCGTGATGCAATTTGATGTGACACACCCTTTATTCATGTGAAAAATACATAAGTTTAATTACACTGAAAAAAAATTTTTTTAAGATTGAAACTTTTTTTTCACTAAAACGTATTTTCTTTAAATTCTTATAAAAATTACCAACAATAACAGTAACCTTCTTCCAATGTATGGGAGACTTGTTGGTAGTTGTATGGAATATTCATATATCAATGTTCTTTTTTAAAAACAAATTTTAATTTTCAAAATATTTTTTATTTTTTTTTAATGAGTTTGCATTTTTTTAATGAAAGTTTGAACAATTTCCCACATTTCATTGTCTTTCCAAAATTATGTAGTTATGTAATTTTTAGCTTTTAAAAAAAAAAAAATAACTCAAAAACTTGAAAAAAACTTGACCTACAAAATTTCAGTCATAGAATGAATGTAGGAAATTGTTTAAATTTCATGTAGAAAATACATACAAAAATTACATTGAAAAAAAATATTTCAATGTCTGACCAAAATTATGTAGTTCTCGTAGTTATGTTTAGCTTTTCTCGCTCTCGCTTTAAAAAATTAACTTAAAATAATATAATCTTTTATGAAAAAATACAGGAAAAAAAATTTAAATTGCGCTGAAAAAAATTATTTTAAAAATTGTAAGGGGTTGTATCTAGGATTTTCGACGACGAACTACGCAATTATATTAAGTGCGCTACAAATACAGCGTCACCGTATCCGTCCCGTCAACTATTCTCTTGGACTAATTTAGCCGACGTCAAAGTGGCCGGGGATGATGAATGTGAATGCTACCATACGATTTCCATGGGAGAATATTTGACATTTGATTCCTTTACGTTGACCTCACGGTGACGGGACGTTGTATGTGTAGCGCACTTTATGCAATCCACTTGTTTACCACTTCGAATATTATTTTAGAACGCATCGAAATTTTTGTAATAGATTATGTTCCTCGTTACAAATAAATTTGATGAACGTCCTTTTACGTTTGACGTTTGGACTACCAAAATATGTGAACGGAAATTGTCAAACGATCATTGTATTTTACATTTCCCTCTGAAATTGTTGCACATCTCATGTTTACGTAGTTCTCGAACAGCGAAAGTTCATTCACCTCTAGTATCTGAAATGACGATTTTCCCAGGCTTCTCAGTTTAAAAGTACGTTTTACGAAAACATATTCCGGTCTGCACAACGACAAGCGAGTACAAAAGTACTCAACACCAAAAAATACCCCCCCCCCCCTTGGGGGTCTTCGTAGCCACATTGGTTGCGCGTTCGCTTAGTAAGCGACCGATCGTGAGTTCAAAACTGCTCTGCTCTGCAAGACACATCGGGCTGCTGTTCTATAAATAACTCAACAATGATCAATCAACTGTCTCCGCTGTCCGGTGGTCCAACTGGATAATGGAAGAACAGAAAGAATACTCTTACGCCTAAATGGCTACTGTGTGAATGTACCATATGTAATGGTATAGAAGGAATACTGGCGAATGGCAACTGTGTAATGTGCTAATTATAGATATGATAACCATGTGACATGTACACGATTAAAAATCGGCTCTGTTACAGATAGATTGTTAATGAGCCTTAAATAAATAAATGGGATAAAAAAAAATACCCCCGACTTGCATGTACTTGCAAAGCGGATTCCCCCAGGCACATTAATTTTGAAGTCCGTGTCAGGGACACACAGCTCGGTGGGAACAAAAATACCCCCGACTTGCATGTATATTCGCAAAGAGGATTTTCACAGGTACATCGATTTTGAAGTCTGTGTTGAGGAAACTGTAAATCGGGCCAATCAAAACTTGGCAGTTAGGGCGTTTAGATAACGCTTGACATTTTACAGATATTCAGTTGTTCGTCTCATGAAAAACAACATTTTATTAATTGTGATAGACGCGTAGAAATATTTCCTATCAATTGATGCAAACATCTTTCCGATCTGTTAAGAAATGTTATAGGCATTCGAAATACGGGTAGGGTTAGCACACAAATCGGCAGAACAAATGTATGGGAGGGAAGGAAGATTGGCGAATTGTAATGTATAGCACATCAAACAAATCTTAGAAAATTTCCGATTCGTTTGGTATGCAAATCATGAGAATTCGTTCACAGTGAAAATAATTATTAACGTTAACTTTATTGCATAAAAACGTGACCTGTTCTCTGATTTGGCACCATTCCTGAAAGACGCCAAAAATAAATTCTTTAAAATCATATAATTTTCTATCGATTATTGCTCAGTCGCAGAAAGTTTCAAACTCAGAGAGTTCATTCGCCTCTAGTTTGCCTTCCAAATTGCCATAGTAAACCACACCTTCTCTCGATTCAATCACGGACAAAAAGCATACTGAAGCGATATTCTGGTGGTGAAGCGCATTCAGTATGTTTCGAACTGTGAGAGAGTGCATAAGAGCCGATCCATCAGGAGCAGTAGAGAAAGCGACCAAGAGAGTACCAGCATCAAACATTGGTTTCGCGGTTCCGCTATCGAGCTTCTAGAAGAATCCGGGAAGATGTCATTGTTGCTGAAAAATAATGCCAATAAGGCCAGTTCCCCTTGGAATTGAAAATTACATTCGAGCGAAAGAGTTTATTTTAATGTTTTCTATTCATATTATAATGCAACCTAATATATTTTGTTTCATGATTTTTCAATCAAGTGCAATTAGCAGGAAAGTTTCTGAAGATTATCCCTCCCCATCAGTAGAATATTTTCGTATCCAATATTGGATGCATAAAACCTTGTATCTCCAACGTAACGATCTCGTTTTCGAAGTCCCCCAAATATTCATGTATTCATTCATACAGAATGGATTCAGATTCTACTTCAAACAAATGATCACTAAAACAACGATAGTCCTATGTCAACCTTGCGGTTATACCACAGATATAACACACTTCCTGTTTCTAAACTATTAACTTTTTGTGGTCGTTTGTCTGCTCTCAGCCACCACAGCAAGAAACCATGCGAATCTTATATTTTGCTCAACCAAGTATCAGTTTATACTTTTCCTAAATGAAGCTTGATGTCTAGTGAACCTGTTCACCAATCAATACGGTGCTCCTATGAGTAATAGTACGGTACGGTACTCAGTATCAAACAAAGTAGTCACCCACACAAGACAACGCACAGTGCGTTGAATACATAGGATTGTATGACAAAAATCATTACAGCAGAATTTAGCCATTGTAGCCTTTGGTGTGATGGAAAAGATTGTTCATAAGTATCAGAACTACTGTTTGCATAAATGTCTCATATTATTTGAATAATCGCATAAGTGTCTCAAGCGATAAAATCTATAGCAGTATATCTAAAGTGAAAAGTTTTGCTGATAATTTCGGATGCGCAGAAATCATTATTTTAGTTACTACTTGTTTAAACCATGTTGAAGTAGTTATTTTTAAAGAGCAGAATAATTGTTTGCACAAGTATCTTCTGTATTCTAATCTCTTATGTCTTATGTCTGAATAATCTCATGTAAAAAGTGAAAAGTGCTGATCTTTTCGGATACACATTGCTGGCTTTAATTACACATTTATTACATCAAATGCAAAAGTGTCTCATATTCAACGGATAATAAAAATAAAATTATATATTGATTATACTTCATATGATTTACTCTTGGAGACTGTTTCGAAAAATTTCACACGAAAACGAATTATCGTTATAGGGTAAATGATCTTGGTTTGTCCAGTCGAAAATATGATCATGGTTTGCCCACTTTTTTGAATGCTCTAATTCAGCGCTCCTGTGTCAAATAAGGCCTTCGAATGTTTCGAAACATATAAATGAAATTGCCTTTTACATGATTTATAGTAGTTTGATAGTATATTTTTACGAAATCACATGTTTTAAAGGATTATAAAATACACCTTCTATTTGTGTCAATGCGCCCCTCATTCGAGCTAACTTTTAATCGATCACCAGATGATTATTTGGCACGTATTCAGACCTTTTCTGGATTACAACACTTATAAATATTGTAAACATCATGCTTGCTCACCATTTGTATCGGATTTACATAGCTAAACCATTAAATTAACGCATTTTGATGAACTCAATTCTGATCATGAGTTGTCCAATTCAATAATGTTGTTTTGTCCACATGATTTCTATGGCAACCGCTTGGCGCGCTGCAGTTTGTTTATGTTTGTTTATGGTGTGCTTCGCGCATAGCAGAAGTATGGTTTTTCTGTGTTGATTGTGTTGAGGTGAACACTTCTAAAATGCCTAAGAAAAGGCAATATTCTAAAGAAAGCCTAAATTATGAATGAATCAATATGATGACAGTAAACTCAAGCAATGATAAATGCAACATTTAATTGTGAATTCGAATGTTTTCATTCAAAAATGGAGATTTCTAAAACCGGACAAACCATGATAATTTTTTTGGGCAAACCATAATCAGAGGTGGTCAAACCATGATCATAATTCTTCTTTAAGGAAAATCGTTAAAAAACATAAAAATTTGAATAATTTCAACACCTTATGGTATTATTAGCAACTAGAGACTTGGGGCTTTTCAACAAACCCAAACTCGTATCGATTATGTGTGATTTTCATGAAGAAAAATCGATTTACATTTACTAGTTGCGTAAAAACACCCCAAATTGGACAAACCAAGATCAATTACCCTATATAAAAGAGAATTTTTCCCACGTACGTATAACTCGTCATCACGGGAGAACGGCTGATCAGATCCACGTCGTCCATATATTTGTGAGTTTGTCTTCATCCAAATCAGAATGATAGAGTACTTTGGGGCTGTCCACATACCACGTGGACAGAAAAAGTACGCTTTTAGACTCCCCCTCCCCCTCCGTGGACAAGCGTGGATATTGACTATACCCCTCCCCTGTTGTCCACGTGGACATTCTCCCATATATTGTAATTGCAAAAAAAAAAAGGAAATAACTGGATTGTTCCTATATTCAATTTTAAATTAGTCTTATTTTATATTTGGTGTTTTTTTAATGATAAAAAACAATTCAAGAAATAAACATGTTCTTTTTTGTGAACAAATGAACAGAAATATAAAAAAAATGATTTTTTTTCGTCTCCGCAAATCACATATTCGAAAAATGAAGTAGGCAAAAGTTCGAAAGCCTCTTAACTGTACATTATCCAGCTACAGTATCTCAACTTAACTGTTGTTGTCAGCACAATGCAAAACCTTTCTTGTCATCGTTTGGAGAATTTTCAGGGGACGCGTTCCATTCCGTAGATCGACTAAGACAACACCAGCGCTTTGAAAATATGTGTTATTAACAAATTCCCAGCGACCATCCTGAGGCAAAATTACACTAGACAATTCTCGTCTCAGGCAGTGCATCTTTCTTTCGATACAACGCAAACTGCTTTACTTTCGGGACCTGCTACACTGGAATCGTGTTATTCTGATTATAATCTTAAATCAAATAACCTTTTTTGAAAAAAATAATAATGCAAATGGGCTTTATTAGTAGTGACGGTTGTTTTTTATTCTTTGATTCTTTCATTAACATTGCCCGAAAAGTTATTTGTAACGCGCTTCAGTTTGTTCCAAATTCTATTTATGTAGTACTTCTTATACCACTTCCTACCAATATATCTGAGAGTTTGCAAATATGCGAAATCGTTAGCTTCAGGCAACGCTCTGTTAATTGTATGAAATGGTGGGTTAAAATCACAAAAACCTAAAGTTCGTTCTTTTTCATCCCATTTGTTCGAATGCGTATGGAAATCTTTTTAATGATTTGTGTAAAAATCCCACTATGATAATTGCCCAAACTACTACTTCTTCAAAGTTCTTTTCGAGAACATTCGAGAGATTGTTTCCAAAGCAAAAATATGATCTGAAATTATAAACATTTCTTCGGTGACTTCAAAGGACAGTACAACAGTAAAACTGCACAATCAAGCGAATATTTTTACAATTAAGCATGAAATAACATCTGAAGAAACTTATTTAACAATAAAATCATTCGCCTGCAGATAATCTCCGAGAAACGAGTGTCTATCGAAAAGAGAAAGACTTGAAGACTGAAGACTTCTGCAATTGTTTAGCAATTAGCAATTGAATGTTGTTTTATTTGAAGCTAATCGAGGTACTATTCAAGAAAATGTGTCGAAAGCATTCAAATGAAGAAACAACCAATGGATTTAGGCATACTTCTCTACTAACTTTGACTGCAAGATACTAGTTCATATATTGAAGCGAAAATTAGAACAAAGAAAACAATATTTTGAATGTTTTATTCCATAAAGCGTATTGATAGGGTTTTCCTTTTGGCTGCGGTGCAGAATATGTAATCTAATCCCGGATTTAAAGCCCCTCTGAAAAAAACACGAATGTCGTAATAACATGTGTTTATTACGGGAATTTCATTTGTAACATCACAATCTTTCGACCGGTAGGACAAAGTTAAAAAACTGATCTCCGGTGCTGAGCATACCTAACGCAGCTGTATCAATGTGTCATTAACGTCAGATATCGTCGCAAAATTGATGCTAAAAATTTGAGAAATATTTGGGTACTGCCATCAGAAAAGCTGGACTGAATCTGCTTCTTTAAGAACAGAGTTCTGCACGTGAACTCTGTTTTTGAACTGATATTACAAAATTTGGATCGCACTCGTTTCGCTAAGTCCTTCTCAAAGTATTTGGAAAATCCTAATAATATTCCGGTCATTTCATCGTATCATCAACATCCCACATATACTCTGCAGATACAAAAGTATCAGCAGTTCGCTATTGCAAATTTACTCTCACGTAGACCTGGATTTAGAACACAGAGTTCAGTGTATGCTCAAATATGACGTAGCTTAACAAAGATCCTCCACCAATGGAAGCTTGATCGCTCAATGTTTATGTGATTCTCATGCAGAATACATATTTCAGTGAAGAAGTTCGATGATATGGAAAAATATTCATCATAACCATTTTTTGGATAAATATAGAGTACCCAAAATGGGAGGAAAATGCAGAAAAGATTTCATTTATTTGAACAGATCTGAATGTATTTAAAAAAAAACATCTGTTTAACGTGTCCACGTGGACATTATCTGTACCCCCAACCTCCTCACCGTGGACAAGCGTGGACATTTTCGAACCCCCTACTCCCCCTGAAGTTGTCCACGTGGTATGTGGACAGTCCCTTTGGAAAATATTTGAGTTGATTGGAAAAATTCGAAAAAATTGGAAAATTCAAAAATAAGAGGTACGCATATATATGTTTCGCTGTAAAAATCGTTATTTAGATCAATTTTACAGATCTGAACGATAACATAGAAACTCTCTTGAAATATATTCGTTATTTTCACCAACCAAAATATTATCTAGAAATACAATATATGGCAGAACAACGTTGAATGATAAAATGTTTATTTTCCATAAGTTTGCATGTATCAGTGCTTTTTCAAGGAAAAATAATTCCGACCAGTATGACCTTCATGTCCAAATTAAATACGACCGCAAAGGGTTAAAGCAGCTCATTATTTGCGCATTTGACCCTCCAGCTCACGAAATGGCATTATTTCTGCCAAAGATGAAATGTTTTCAGCCAAGGCTAGTTTGAGTGCAGTATGGGATAGATATGTTTCAACAGAGAATTTACAATCCTATTAGTATTCAAATCATTACAATTAGGTAGTCATATACTCTAAATCATATTGTAATAATATTTACAAAGAATTATCTTTCGAATGAAGCCCTATCCATAACAAATAACACCATTCGTCTTTGACCTATTCCCGGAACATATTCTAAAAAATGTAAACAATCAGAGAAAAATATTCAATGCTATGAAACTTGAATTTTTTTAAACTCCGATGAAACGGCGAACATCATCATCAGTACGAACACATTCACACAGTTCAGCTTGAAGCGATCGGACGCTTTGTGCTATTGTGCTCGCGTTTCGGTAACCGCTATTGTTATTGGCTGCTGTTTTTTCCTCAACCAAATGTGCTTCTTCCATCGCGTGTTAATTGTGGGAATAGTGAACTGCGCTCAACAATTCCCACCAGCTGGAGTGAATAGCCTCTCACAGCAGATACTGGTGAAGGTCTATAGAGAGACATTTGCGATCGCCGAATCATCGCCATTTCCACCGCCGACGTAGGTGCGCTCGCTCACCAATACACCTACAGCAGTGTAACAATAGACGCCAACACGTGATCAACTGGACGGTGCAGAACGAGTCGAATATTATCTGCGCGGGGTGCGCATTTAGGTGAATACGCATAAAAATACATTTAGAGAAAATATATATAAATATTATATTATATTTTATTTTTTTCTTGAAATAGTATAATTTTTTATTTTATTATTGTGAAATATTTAAAAAAAATAGAATTTAAGTGCCATTTATAATGGCAGAAGGTGGGGGGGGTCTCCGAATATGGAGATCTCAGACAATGAAACCAATGAATCCCCCCCATCAGGTAAAAAAGGGAACACTTAAACGTGTTCCTAAATCGCAAGATGTTTCTTCTGGGGACGAATCAGCTCATGCTAGTAAGCCCCCTCATAAAAAATCGTAAATCTCTCCTCTCCACCTCTTGACGCTCCCACCCTACCTTCGACTTCGGGTTCCCTTTCTGTTATTCTCGCTACCACTCAATCCTTACCTTCGCCTACTCCCCATGTTGTCTCCCTTCCCACTCAATCTTTGTCCTTGTCTTCCACCTCTGTTACCTCGTCTTCCCCCTCTGTTACCTCCTCTCCCCGTGTCAAGGTCTATCCAGAAGATGCATCTGGAACTGGCCCATGGGTTGTTTTCTTTCGGCCCAAACCAAATGGAAAAGCTTTGAAAGTCATGCAGATCGCGAAAGATCTGGCAAGGTATACCTCCGTGTCGGAAATTTCGAAGGTTAGACCAAACAAATTGCGAGTTGTCGTGACTGATCGAAAGGACGCAAACAAGATTGTTGTCGACCAGCATTTTACAATTGAGTATCGGGTTTACATTCCCTCTCACGTAGTTGAAATTGAGGGTGTGATAACCGAAACGGGTCTGACGTGCGAATACATTACGAGTGAAGGTACTGGCCGTTTTAAGAAATTGCCCTCGATGACTGTTAAGATCTTGGGTTGCCGCCAGCTCGGAACAGTCTCCCATGAAGGGGGTGAAACCAAATTTACGCCGTCCGAATCGTTTCGAGTCACCTTCGCTGGTTCAGCTCTCCCGGACTACGTGATGGTAGAGAAATTGAGGCTTTTTATTCCAAAGCCAATGATTTGTCAAAAGTGCAAGTCAGTTGGTCATACGGCTGCTTATTGTGCCAATAAAGAACGCTGTGCCACTTGGGGAGAACAACATGTGGGCGAAGCCTGCAGTGCGACGATAAAAAAGTGTCCATATTGCGGGGGAACCCCACACGTGCTCTCAGCTTGTGAAGCATACAAGAGTCGCTGGGAGAAATAGAAGCGCTCTTTGAGGGAACGCTCTAAACGCACTTTCGCGGAAATTTTGAAGGGCGCTTCTCCACTGGCTCAACAACAACAACCATCAATACACATAATATTTACGCCACGTTGCCAGTTGACGAAATGGAAGCGGATACAGCTAACGGGGGCACGCCGCCTATTTCTCAAGGGAATACCCGGCGCAAAAATGTGACCACTCCCAACGTTCAAGGACAAGTCCCTCCGGTGATACCCCCAGTTAGTTTGCCTAAAAAAACGAGTGCAGTGGACAAGCAAAATCAGGTTCCTCCTGGCTTCCGTGGGAATGGTTCACCTTCGAACGACCCAGCATTCGAGGGAACATCAAAAACCCCAAATGTCCCTGTTTTTCCGTCAAGTTCAACTTCCCAATCGGGATTCATAAAGTTGTCCGACCTTGTGGATCAAATTTTCACGTGTTTTAATGTTTCCGACTCCATCAGAACCGTTGTCACCGCAATGCTTCCAGTATTAAAGACAATTTTGCAGCAATTGATGCAAACATGGCCCCTCCTTGCAATGATTATCTCTCTTGATGTCTAATTTAAATAGAGAGGTCGGAGATATCACTGTTTTACAGTGGAATTGTCGTAGTCTTATCCCTAAATTGGATACATTAAAATTTTTAATTCATATGTTCAATTGTGATGTTTTTGCTCTGTCCGAAACTTGGCTTTCTTCGCAAGATGATCTCTCTTTCCACGATTTTAATATTATACGCTTGGACCGATATGACAGATACGGAGGGGTGCTATTGGGGATCAATAAGTGCCACTTATTTTTCCGAATTGATCTTCCACCTATTGGTGCGATCGAAGCTGTTGCTTGTCATGCAAACATCAGAGGCAAAGACCTCTGTATTGTCAGCTTGTATTGGCCTCCGAGAGCTGCGGTTAGCCGCAAGCAACTTGCTGACACGTGCTCACTCCTTCCTGAGCCACGGTTGATCTTGGGAGACTTCAATTCTCACGGAACCGCCTGGGGGGAACAGTACGATGACAACCGTTCATCGTTGATATATGACCTTTGTAACAGCTTCAATATGACCATTTTGAATACTGGGGAAACAACACGTGTACCTAAACCAACTGCTAAGCCAAGTGCTCTTGACCTCTCGCTTTGCTCGAACTCACTATCGTTAGATTGCAAGTGGAATGTAATACAGGATCCCAACGGTAGTGATCACTTGCCAATCAAAATTTCCATCACCACTGGGTCGAATTCTTCTGAATCTATAAATATGGCATATGACCTCACAAGACACATTGACTGGAAAAAATATGCGGACGCGATTGCTCTAGCCATCAATTCCAGAGATGGTTTACCTCCATTGGAGGAGTATAACTTCCTTTCTCGTTTGATCTATGACAGCGCAGTTCGCGCTCAAACTAAACCCATCCCAGGTTCCACCATTTGCCGAAGGCCTCCCAATCTATGGTGGGATAGCCAATGTTCCAAGCTTTATATAGAAAAATCGAATGCATTTAAAGCTTTTCGGAAACGCGGAACTCCTAAAAATTTTCAAACGTATTTAGCCCTTGAGAATCAGTTCAAAAATTTGATCAAAGGGAAAAAACGTGCTTATTGGCGAAATTTCGTGGGAGGTTTGTCACGAGAAACGTCAATGAAAAAATTATGGAAAGTGGCTCGAAACATGAGAAATCGCTCTTCAACGAATGAAAGCGAAGAATATTCACATCGATGGATTTTTAATTTTGCTTTTTAATGCTCCGGGATCGGATAGAATTAAGTTCAATTTGTTGAAAAACCTCCCTGATGTGGCGAATCATCGCTTGTTGAATTTATTCAATCGGTTTCTGGAGCATAATATTGTTCCAGATGATTGGAGACAAGTACGAGTTATAGCTATTCAAAAACCCGGAAAACCCGCGTCCGACTTCAATTCGTACCGCCCAATAGCAATGCTGTCTTGTATACGGAAATTGTTGGAGAAAATGATCCTGTTTCGTCTTGAACGATGGGTTGAAACGAATGGCCTACTCTCAGATACACAATATGGGTTCCGCAGGGGCAAGGGGACGAATGATTGTCTTGCGTTGCTTTCTTCAGAAATTCAAATGGCTTACGCCGAAAAAAAACAAATGGCTTCAGTATTCTTGGACATAAAGGGGGCCTTCGATTCTGTTTCAATAGAGGTTTTGTCGGACAAATTACACTCTCGGGGTCTGCCGCCTCTATTGAATAATATGTTATATAACTTGCTTTGTGAGAAACATTTGAACTTTTCTCATGGAGATTCGGCAGTAAGCCGGGTCTCCTACATGGGACTCCCCCAGGGCTCATGTTTAAGCTCCCTTTTGTACAACTTCTATGTAAGCGACATTGACAATTGTATTACACAAAATTGCAGCCTAAGACAACTTGCAGATGATGGAGTGGTGTCTGTCGTAGGATCAAACGAATCCGACCTGCAAGAACCCTTACAAGATACTTTGAACAATTTTTCAACCTGGGCCATTGGGCTAGGGATCGAATTCTCCACGGAGAAAACAGAGATGGTGGTTTTTTCTAGGAAGCATAGACCAGCAAAACCAAAGCTTCAACTTTTGGGTAAACCGATCACTCATGCTATGTCATTCAAGTATCTTGGGGTCTGGTTCGACTCCAAATGTACTTGGGGGGCCCATATTAGGTATCTGAGTAAAAAATTCCAACAAAGAATAAACTTTCTCCGTACAATTACCGGCACCTGGTGGGGAGCCCACCCAGAAGATCTTATAATGTTGTATCGAATAACTATTCTCTCAGTGATGGAGTATGGTAGTTTCTGTTTTCAATCAGCTGCCAAAACACACCTCATTAAACTCGAGCGAATTCAGTATCTTTGTCTCCGTATTGCGTTGGGATGTATGCCCTCAACGCATACCATGAGTCTCGAGGTTTTGGCAGGCCTACTCCCACTAAAAGATCGCTTCAATTTATTATCTCTTCGGTTCCTCATCCGGTGTAAGGTTATGAACCCATTGGTGATCGGAAATTTTGAGCAGCTGATCGAGCTAAATTTTCATTCTGGATTCATGAGCTCATATCATGAATTCGTCTCCATGCAGGTTAATCCTTCTTCGTATATTCCCAACCGTGTTTGTTTTCCTGACTACATCAATTCCTCTGTACATTTTGATCTGTTCATGAAGGAGAAAATCCATGGAATTCCAGATTATCTTCTATCAGGGATCGTTCCTACGATCTTTAATGCAAAGTATGGGCGTATCAATTGCGATAATATGAACTTTACTGATGAATGAGTCCACAGGATTTGGAGTGTTAAACGTATTTTTTAGCACCTCACACAGTCTTCAGTATCCTTGCTCAGTGTATATTGCTGAATTGGCAGCAATACACAGGGCGCTGGACAGCGTCGCCTCACGACCTGTTAAACACTATTACATTGTAACGGATAGTCTTAGCTCTGTCGAAGCTATCCGTTCAGTGAGGCCGGAAAAGCACTCGCCGTATTTACTTGAGAGAATACGAGAAGTTTTGAGTGCTTTAACCAGACGCTGTTATGTCATTACCTTTGTCTGGGTCCCTTCTCATTGCTCAATTCCGGGTAATGAGAGGGCTGACTCATTAGCAAAGGTAGGTGCGATTGAAGGCGATATTTATCAGCGTCAAATCGCCTTCAATGAATTTTATTCTTTAGTCCGTAAAAATACCATCGCTAATTGGCAACGCAAATGGAATGAAGATGAATTGGGCCGGTGGCTCCACTCAATTATCCCTAAGGTTAGCTTCAAACCAGGGTTCAAAAGTCTGGACTTGAGTCGAGACTTTATTCGCACCTTCTCCCGACTCATGTCCAACCACTGTTCGTTAGACGCGCTACTCTTTCGTATTAATCTTGCCGACAGCAATCTTTGTGTTTGTGGCCACTGTTACCACGACATCGAGCACGTTGTTTGGTCGTGCGAGTTGTATCTTGTCGCCAGATCGAATTTAGAAAACTCCCTCAGGGCTAGAGGAAGACAGCCCAATGTGCCGGTGAGAGATGTGTTGGCTCGGTTAGACCTTGATTACATGTCCCAAATCTATATTTTCCTTAAAGCTATCGATGTTCGTGTGTGATTATCCTTATATCCTTATATCCTTATATCCTTTGCGTGCAATTGGTCCCCTTGCTACAAACAGTAGAATAAGTTGAAATGTAAATACACAATAGATATACAAATAGATTTAAGAATTGAGTGTGTGAGATTATCATTATTGTAACAATTTCCTTATATCCCATCCTTTTCCTGAACAAATATGTCACCCTACTAAACTCGAGTAGACCGCGAGTAATCGGTTTTCTACCTTACTTACCTTAGATTTAGAAAATGTTTATGTATAGTAATAAAAATATAATTAAGAATTCGGCTCCTTTAAACTTATGAAACTGAGCCTGTAAAAATAAACGAAGTTAATAAAAAACAAAAAAAAAAGAAACGGCGAACGTTGAGTCCACAATTATTTTCACTTTTCACTCCTTAAGGTCACTTTCATTTGTATTTTTTTCACACACAACAGACTAAGCGTTTGCCCTCTAAATGTCGTTCCGTTATTCCGAGCCACGGATGTCCAGTCACAACTCTTGAATATCAAATGGTGGAAAAACAAGAATTGCGTTTGGACAATCAGAGCTAGAAAATTCGCTTGTAACCCGTTCTGAGGGTTTCCAACTCGCTACACTTCACTTCCACTCACCACAGTTGGCAGTCGTTCAAACTCGGTTACACTTTACAACACCTGGGGAAACACCAATAATCCTTGCTCAATCGGGTGCGACAATTTTACACCTGTCCCGTTTCATTGCCCCATCGCACACGCTTCATATTTGCACACACGCGAGATACGGGACGAATCGACGGTGGCGACATAACCTGGTGACAATTACAGAAGCCAGCACACAGCAGAA
Organism: Toxorhynchites rutilus septentrionalis; assembly: GCF_029784135.1. NCBI lineage: Eukaryota > Metazoa > Arthropoda > Insecta > Diptera > Culicidae > Toxorhynchites > Toxorhynchites rutilus. The sequence continues at coordinate 308,878,941 of NC_073745.1, read as the reverse complement.
GCAGCAACCGTATCACAGGAACGAGAACCATTGCAGCAATTAAAGCAAGTTTTGGGATTTCGGATACAAGATTTTCGTCCCGTTCGCGTCCAACGATCCATACGTTCGAAGTAATAACCGTAACACCCCAGCAACCCTTGCGTTTGATGGGTGGTAGTTTGGGGTGGTATTGTTCTAAGCTTGCTTTGATGACTTTTTCATTGTTACATACACACAAATACCTCACGAGGGGATTATTTTCGGTTGGTTTGATATGTTTGTTTGATAATATGGGATCTTCATTTAGGATTCGGTATTATCTGGAGTTTTGTACTTAGGGGTGATTAGTTTTTAAAGGCATTTCACATGAAACGAGGATATTTGATTTTTTTCCTCATTGTTCTGCAATTGAACCGTCGCCTCCTCTCAGAGGAGATAGTTTGGGAAAGTTTGTTCTATGCTACTTATTTTGGAGCCCACTGCTTTCGCCAGTTGCCACCACCAATGGTAGCGCCTGTGGTGGGATGGTATTATTTACATTGAAAAGGAAAAAAGTTTTCCTCGATTGCCTTTTTATGGAGATTTTGGAAAAGTTCACTCTCTGTTTTCCACTGCTTACTTTTTGTTTCTCTACCAGGTGAAGTAGTTGTTTATTTTATTTTATTCATATTGTTCCACTTTGTAGAGGAACTTGATCGAGGGAATGCAGCACTACTGAGTTTAAGTTCGATTGAATCTGCACCGGAAGTAGAATTTTATTTGTTTCGACGCTAATGGAGTGTGCTTTTGACAATGATGATAGCTCGATCCCTGGAAGTCCATTTTCTCTGAAATCATTAACGGCTGACGGAATAAACCAGTTTGTCATGCTTCTCAGCATCACGTCACATGGTAAGTAATGGTAAGACACGTCGATTCATTTATCGTGAACATCATGCGGAGAGAGGCAAGTGACAAAGCGAGTTACCAGCTCGGAAAAAGGGTACAATTATTCCGCACGAACGAACGAATTCCCTTGCTAAATCCGCTATGCTGAGGGGGAAACGGTGTATTCAAACGAGTTGCATCAACTACTGCTGCCACTGCTGCGCTTAGCTGTGTGAAATGGGTTGTCGTACCGCCCAAAATCCTCAGGAGTTAAAATTTTCACTTCGTCTTTCACGCATTCTGACTCGATGTCGCCTAATGATCCTCGGCTTGGGTGCGTTTCTTCGCCTGCTGAACGATAAGGAAAATTAAGAATCAAGCAGGCACATTCACATGCTGCTCTCCCGTACCAAATGCGCCCCGAAAGCTGGGAAAAGCTGGTGGGATTTAGTTGGTGACATTTTTCCTCGCAGGGAAACTATGGCAGCGTCTGCAAATATAGAGGGATGAGAGAAAGAGCACATGAAATTAATTGATTAAGTTTTTCGAGAGGGATTTGGGTTCTGTTCAAAAATGTTATATGCTTGTTGGCGGAATTCAATCTCGATTGCTGCATTACGCCAGGAATTGGAAAATTGCTTTTGTTCCTTTATAAAGGGATGCCATTGAAGTTTTCTGGAAAAAAATCTTTTTTTCCACCGTAGGAGTTTGAGCTGTTGATTGTATTTAGTAACGCCATTTCGCTGAATATAATTACGTTGTTGATGTTGATGCATCATTTTCTGGAATACGGTATATGAGAGGGATTGAGAGATTCGATTTATCAAATTTTAATTTTTAGGTTAATCGTTAGCGCATTTATTTGAAATTTTTGTTTTTCTTCCGATACTAGGGTTTTTAACCTAATTTGAAGATGTACAATGCCAAAATGTTTGTATAATCTGATTTCAGTGTGTTTAGTGAGCTCATGCTGATTGAAAATTTATATTTTTAAAATATTTGTAGTAGAAAATTGAAATTATAAGTCTCTAATTCATTTAGAGGAAAATTGTTACCTAAATTTCAGAAAAAAAAATCGGTCGACCGAATTTCCGGATTCTGAGCATCATATTGCCTTAAGAATGGCCATAGACTGGTACTGGCGATGAGAAACGGGTATATTTCAAGAACTCGCTAAAGAATCTTTACTCCCATGGTTCAAAATATAAGGATATCTGCCAATAACGAAGCGGAATCACATTAATAGAGGACCTCGATTCTATAATGTATTCCACTGGTGATATAAAAAAATGGAATGTGGTTGTTCCACGGACATGACCGCATCCTAGACGTAGAACTATGGAATTATATTATTTAACTCACTTGTCGCTTCGGATATCATTTTAGAATGCATCGAAATCTTTGAAATGATTTTCTTGTGTTTTTTTCTCCCATTTGTTTATTTATTTAAGCTCATTTACTTATTGGCATTAGCCATTAGGCACACCCGCATTTTCTGACAAAATAAAAAATATAAAGTTCCATATCCGCACTAGCGCAAAAATTCCTCGTATGCACCTTCTTTATCGTAGCACACTTTAATACACAGGGCTTCCTCTGTTTGTATTGAGCTGTGTGTGTGTATATGTGTGTGAAATCAGCATTAGGCATCAAGGATATCCGCTCGTTGTATTGGGCTTGCTAGCTCGCTCGTAACTGTGGTTTTCTTTTCATTCCATTTTCGTTTTTCGTCTCTAGCCCTGAGAAGGGCCTTTTTTGGAAAGAAACTCTACTCCACAGCTCCACGCCGTCTTGAGAAAAACAATTTACTCCCGTTTGACGCTCTCCGGCAATGATGTTGCTTCGATGACCACCAAACGAGAAGTGGTGTGGTTTCAACTCGCGGATGGCTTATTCGCGTTGACAGCATTGAGCTTCGTTTACTAGTTTAGGGGAGCGTCAAAGAATATTTGATTTCCAGGCGGAACGAACACGTTTTTAATATTAAAATAGTGAAAAATCAGCATTTCCGCATCAATTTAGCGTTCTGTTTAAATGAAAAATATTTTTTTTTGCAGATGGTGAAAACATCTCTTACGAAAATTGGTTTTAAAGTCAACTTTATACTATAATGAAAAGGTTTAGTAACAATGTTGGAAATGAATAGACAAATGGTTAAATATAAGTCCGAAATATGTGATTCAAGTAATTAAATAACATGATTTAAAATTTTTTATTGAAATTTTAACATTTTAAAACTGACTTCGTGTCTTCTAATCTGATAGAGATTACACTAACAAGTTGACGACCCAAATTATGGCCCCTAATTGAAAGTCGCCACCAGACGTAAATACTGTACGACTATCATCGCGAAATTCATACCGAATAAGTTGAAAATGGGCAGAAATGAATGTATTAGCCGCTCGTTCTTGACGGTACGGCAGAACAAATGTATGTGAAAATGAGAATGCTTCTAGTTTTCTTTAATTCAAACCGTTTGGGGATTATGGATTTGTAATGTACGAGTATAACATATCGAACCAATCCTAGAGAATTTCCGATTCGATTGGCATGCAAATCATCAGAATTCGTTCGCTGTGAAAATAGTTAATAAAGGTAACTTTATTTCATAAAAATGGTACCTGTTTTCTGATTTGGCACGTAGACGTAGTTCCACATTCCACAAAACATTCAATATTGTTTTTTCTAACCCATCTGTTTATTTATTGAGCCTCATAGGCATTTTAGCTTTAACAGAGTTGTGTTTTAATCATCTATATTTGGATTCGTGAAGATTACAGTAATCTCTGAAGACATTAAAACGATTTCCGAATACTTCCTCGCTTTTAACACTATCATCCCAACTTGTCTCTGTTGCAATAATTATCGAGATAGAAGAATTCAGAATATTAATTTGAATTTCTTTAATTTTAAGTGGACTTTTCATACGGTTGAAATTTTGGCAGTATATCAAAATTTCAACTACATTTAGTTGTTGAGGCGAGGAAGTTGGTTCATTATTTACTACTTGGTATGACGAGGCATCCAAATTGTTAAAACTTACTACTTCTCCTTGGTGTGAAGTTGACAATTCTTTATCTTCTGGGACGTCTGACTTTGTTAATGGAAACATCTCCTCCTGAGAAGATGTCATGTCTTGCCTTACGCCAGAAAGTGACGAGTTGTCATCCTCCAATGAGTTCGCTGCCGCCAGAAGCTCTCCCTTGGAAGTTGGATGTTTCTGTGTTGACCGCTAGCCATGTTTCCAAGTATACCTCTGTTGTTGATGTTGTTTCTGCTATTGATGGGGTTGTTTCGATTGTTGTTGTTGTTGTTGTTGATGTTGTTGTTGTTGTTGTTGTTGTTGTTGTTGTTGTTGTTGTTGTTGTTGTTGTTTTTGTTATTATTTCTACGATTGTTAAAATTGTTCCTGTTCATGCTGCTATTGTTAGGGTTACCATTGTATATGTTATTATTATTCTTGTTGTATTGGCGATTTTGTCTACGCCGTTTTCTGGTTTTATCTGCCTCTTGTTGTTGTTTCATACTTCGTAGTTGCCGTGCATCATACTCCGACCCATCTGGCTTCCATCTCCTTGTAGAATCCAAAATTCTCCAGCCTGAGTCCTCTAGAGGGTAAAATGGGGGATAAACTGGAGGAGTAAGTTCCGCACGCAATTCCTCAGCTAGACTGGGACAAGACTCCGGTGGAGGTGGTAGCATATGTTCATCATTGTTTCCTGTTTTTATAACAACGGCTGACAATGTTCTTAATTCTTCTAATATTTCTATTTCGGCTTGACTATCATGTGGGTTTTCAATTATGTTTGCCGCTATTTCCAGTGACAAATTCCCCAGTTGTTGAATTTCTTCTCGCATTTGGCTGAGATCGCGATTCAATTCTAAGGTCGTTGATTTCATGTAATCCGCTATATTCTCTCTCGTGTTATTCATTACGATATCAATGAGTGGCGTAATATGATTCTTTATCGCCACCACAGAGAGATCACTGTTTTTATTTGCGGACAATACATTTTTCAAATCGACGAGCTGACCCTCAACACTTGGATTTTGTTGCTGCAGTGTCAGCCGATATTGTATTGTAATTGCTCGTTGAAGTATTATTAGCGTAATTTCTTTTATTACTTAGTTCAGATTTCTCTCATGAACCCCACTAACTGATATGAGCCAAAGTAAAAGAGTCCTAAAATTCTATAAATAAGACGCCAAAAAACCGAATGATGACCTTCACAATTTAGGGGATTGATATAGAGAAACTCTCCCTGAGCAATCATGATTTCTTCTTGATTTTTATTTTCATTGTTCCTGATTTTTGAAAATTACATTTGACAACGCTGAATAGGAACTGTCTCCGCTTAGATTGGTTCTAAGCGGAGTTCCAGAGTGTTGAGATGAGTAGAGTAGAGAATTCTGTCCTCAGTGCCAAAAATGTCTCCGCCCAGTGAGGTACAGTGATGCTTCTGAATCCGGACACTTTTTCATTACATTCAATATCATGTCATAAACCATTTTTTGGATGTTTAATTAATGTGACTGATAGTTACTATTGTGTCAATTTAGTTATAGTGTCAAACATAGTACCTAGCTGTTAACAAAAAAATGTATAAAATCAAAAATCAATGTGAATTTCACAAACCCATGTCCGGAATAAAAAGCACATTCAGAAAATGCTTTTAAGTCCGGACGGTCAAAAGTTGACGATTAAATTTCTCATTGAAGGAGTTGCATAAGGGCATAAGGGCTTACTATGAATGCTATCTTTGATTTACATTTTTCATCTATAATTGTATTCTACCAATCGAACCCTTTCATTTGATATCCATATTGATGGGGTTTGAGAAAATATGTAATCCCCCATTTTGTAGCGGCCGCCATCTTGTTTTTACAGCTTTCATAAATAGCTGTATTCTACCAATCAAGTCCTTCCGTTTGATACTCATATTGATGGGGTTTGATAAAATCTGTAATTCACCATTTTGTAGCGGCTGCCATCTTGTATTAACATTTTCCATCAATAACTGTGTTCTACTAGCCAAGCCCTTTCGTTTGATGTCCATTTTGATGGGGTTTGAGAAAATATGTAATCCACTATACTGTAGCAGCCGCCATCTTGTAATTACAATTTCCATCAATAACTGTGTCCGGATTTCGAAGCATTACTATATCTGAGCAGAGTTCCAGAGTTGAGAGTAGAGACTGGCTACCCGAAAATGATGTAGAAATAATGAGAACGAATATAGCCAAAGCTGGTAGCTCTATACTGTTCTAAGGTTTATTTGCGAATGACACTGTTCTTAATTCAATTCTCTGTTTTTAAGAGGCTCTAAACTTTACACTGTTCTTAACATTTCATGCCCTATTTATATCATTGGTCCCATAGTCCTCTGAATAGCCTATAATTGCAATTGATTCTTTGGTCCGGTTTACTTCTTGAATGTTAGCAATAAACAATAGCGGGTTCGTTTCCATGCGTTCCCTATTCCGTGACAATTCTCTTGTTATTATCCGTTTGTTGTGATTGTCTTTTTGTGTTGCCTTCAATGCTAGTTTTTAGTGCTTAGTTTTGTAGTTTTTGTCGTGTGTTTTTATGAGAATGAATATTTTGTGTTTTCTTTTTTTTTGTGTTCGGCTTGGGCCGTAACAGGAACTAAAAAGTAAGATGACTTCCAAAATGATACGAACGACTTTGTGGTCTGACTTCACTGAAGACACATAATAAGGGAAAATATCAGGAGCGTCCAAACCACTTTTCACTGACGAGAACAAACAGGCCGGCTTAAACACAAAGTGTCACCCAATATCGGCACTCAAAGCATTAGGGGAAGTCCGGGCAAGATGCCCCTGTTAAGCAAAACAGGATGAAATATGTATTTTTACTACATATTTCAACGTTTCTTCACATCCACAACGTAGCTGCGTCTGTTTTCTTTGTGATGAAATGAGCAAGAACGATTAAAGGGTGTGTCACATCAAATTGCATCACGGAAAAAACGCTGTAGAAATTTAATTTTTAGGAATTATATCTTCAGCTTTCGCTTATAATCAGATAAGAGTGTATAGATCACGTTGGCCATGCTTCACTGTCAATTTTTCCGTAAATTTGGAAAAATGTCGTCGAACGAAAAAGAGCGTCGTGAATTAATCCTGTGCACTCATTTCGAGAATCCGGTGTTGTCACATCGGGACATCGGTAAGATGCTGGGAATCGTCCAATCCACGGTCAGCAGAGTACTAAAACGATACTTCGAGAACCTAACCATCGACCGGAAGGTGAAGAACGGCAAAAATGGATGCTCCGTCAGTGAAAAAGATCACAAGCGCGTAGTTAAGCAGTTTAGACGTGATCCGAGAAGTTCGGTCCGGGATGTCGCCAATAAGCTGAATTTGTCAAGTTCATTCGTCCAGCGGACCAAGCAGCGGGAGGGCCTGCGTACATACAAGGTTCAGAAGGCTCCTAACCGCGACGAAAGGCAAAACATGGTGGGGAAGACGCGAGCCCGGAAGATGTACACCGAAATGCTGACAAAGCCGCATTGCCTGGTAATGGACGACGAAACCTACGTCAAAGCGGACTTTCGTCAGCTGCCGGGCCTGTTGTTCTTCTCCGCAGAGGACAAATTCAGCGTTCCGGAGGAGATTCGCAAGCAGAAACTATCCAAGTTTGCCAAAAAGTACATGGTGTGGCAAGCGATCTGCTCTTGCGGAAAGCGGAGCGCCCCCTTCGTGATGACCGGCACGGTAAACGGGCAGGTTTACCTTAAGGAGTGCCTACAGAAGCGCTTACTACCACTATTGAAGCAGCACGAGGGCCCGACCATCTTCTGGCCGGATCTCGCTTCGTGCCACTATTCAAAGGACGTGTTGGAGTGGTACGAAGCCAACGGGGTCACCTTCGTGCCAAAGGAAATGAACCCGCCCGACGCGCCGGAGTTTCGCCCAATAGAGAAATATTGGGCGATTATGAAGCAGGCCCTCCGGAAGAACCCAAAAGTTGTCAAATCGGAGGCGGACTTCAAGAGAAAATGGATTTCTGTTCAAAAAAAAAACTACAACCTGACGTTGTATAGAACCTTATGGACGAGGTAAAGGGGAAGGTGCGAGCATACGGGCTTGGGCTCGAAGTATGAATAAAAAGAAAATGCCAAAAGTTGTTAAATAGTTTTTATTTTACTGTCTAAAATTTTCAAAAGGATCGGTCTACTGGGCGAATTTCTACATCGTTTTTTCCGTGATGCAATTTGATGTGACACACCCTTTACGAATAAGCAAACCAACAGAAATAACGATAATTCTAAACGCATTCATATTACACTATTCTTAACCCTCCTGTACTCGCGTGCAAAATCATAACACGTATACTCGCGCACGGTGTCACAGACCGAAAATTGAACTTCTCTGTAATGTTGCCGTTGTGTATTTTTTAGGATTTATTGACATTTATTTGAAGAAGAGAGTATGATTGAATGAAACAAATTAAAAAAAAAAGTTTTCTTCGTATTTATTATGTTTTAATAGTCATCTAATTCAGCCTCCTCACAATAGAGTAATGTTTGATACTCCAACACAAATAACGAAATTCGAATTTTTAACTGTTAATAATTAAAAGTAAGCAACTGAATATAATTCATGAAAGTAGAAATAGCTATAAAAAACATAAAAACGTATTAATCGATTGTGGTTTCATTGGAGTAAGAATCAGAACATAGCATAACTGCGTGCTTGAAACAAACATATTTTTTTACATTTCACGCAGTTGTTGCGTGTTTTTCGGGTCTTTTATCGAAGAGAACAATGTATAACGACCTTCTAGATAATTACCAGATGATAAAGGTTCTGCATATTTCTAGTACTCTTTGTCTCTGTTTTCTCGGTAAACTAAGAATTAATACCTTTTGTTAGATGGGGCATAAAACGATGATATTAAAGGATTTCTAGCAACTTCCTTTTATTTTTCTTGTTTTCTTGTCGATATTGTCCATTATAAAAAAAATATCCCCGAAACTGTAACTGTTAAAAATTACCAGCTACCGACCAGTTAATAGTTTACTGTTTACAATTCTTCCACAAGTGAAATTCTTTCACAAGTGTGTATATGTATGACCGTTATATTTAGCGAAAAACTATACGAAAGTCAAACATTTATATTGTGAATCTAACGACGAATATATCGACGAATAGTTAATATATGGATCCGTTCAATCCAGTTACAAAAAGGACTGAAATCAAATAAGAATAGTCCGGTAATGTTCATATGCATTATATCCGATAAATATTCCACGCCACTAACATTAATTTATACATTCCATTCAACAATATTCTAGAATATGAAAAAAGTCGGTGTGTTTGACCGAAAGTGTTAAAAAAGTGGCACACCCCCCCTTTGTACCAACACATGCGATACACTAAAAAATAACGAACGACGAATAACGAAGCTAGAAAGAATCGCAAAGTCGTAGTGTTGATATTTTCTGAGAAATGAGCGAATTATTGAGGTCTCGGTCTGACAGACCAATGCGCGAGTATAGGAGTGTTAAATAAACTAGGAAAGATGACCATATGCGTGTCGAAAATTCACCACAACAACGGGTCAAAATGTCAAACCACCATTAATATGTGCCGCTGTTCATAAATATATTGCGACGTGCCGCTGTTCACAAATGTACTGCCAGACTCTTGGCCTTTGTATTTATTAGTTTTTATTTTGATTCTAAGGTTTGTATTATTCTTAACAATGGATGAATTTTAGTAGTTAGAAGCATTGAAATAATTTTGTTCGTTCTGGTTTTTATTACGTAAGACAAGAAAAGTTATATGAAAATGGTTTTATGCTTTTCAGAAACTATCTGGGTATAAAACAATTGCTGAAAATATCTGAGTGATTTTTTTTGGTAACACTGGAACTGACTCACTCTTAAGATGAAGGTGGAACGTGTAAAAATGGGTAAATAGTGTTTGTGAGAGAAGAGCAGTTTGTTTCGTTTGTTTTAATCTTTTTACGTAAATAGATCAATTCTCTTATCAAACTATTTATATATATATATATATATTTATATATATATATATATATATATATATATTTATATATATATATATATATATATATATATATTTATATATATATATATATATATATATATATATATATATATATATATATATATATATATATATATATATATATATATATATATATATATAAGGTGTATTGGCATATGAAGCAAAACTCTGAGCTTCACATACTCACGTTGGAGAGCCTTAACTGTTCTCTTCGTTGGCCGAGGCATTTTGATTGAATGTAATACTTTTCCGTTTACTGTTTTTGAAAGCATAGGCAGCCGTGGTAGTGTTCCGAGCTCTGCAATACAATTTTCTTAACCAATGTTCAAGTTGCTGGAACTAACATTATAGACCCATTAAACCTAAAACCAATAATTGTATTGATATCAATTTTATTTTATTGATTTTCATGACATGGAACGCTATGACCCAGACCCAGGGAAGTGTGTGCAAACGATCATTTTCTTCACACTGTTTCCCAAAATTATTGATTTTCTGGCGAGGGGTAAGGGAGGGAGATAAAAGAAATGAGCGCCATTGTGGCAGCCATTTGTGGCTGGCTTCCACCTTCACTATAATTAATCTCCATACTGGAGCCATGTGCCCCATTATGAGATGGATTATAAAATTGCATTTAGATATAAAGAATGATTTTTCAACATTTTTTTTATTCAAACTCAATTGATAGCTCTGATACCAATTGAGAATGTAAAATTTGTTTGTAACATTTAAATAAGCTTTTAATGCTTCAAAACTCTTATGACAGAAGCGGTCAAAGTTGCATGAGATCATGCAGTTTTTAATATATTATTATTTTATGAAGATAGACGCGGTTTTTTGGTGCTACAATACATTTTATTGTATTTATAATGAAAAAAGGAAGTCCTGCCGATTACTGCGTTTTACATGATTTTTCATGGTGGTGCGTTTTACCGACACGGTGCGTCTTATCCAAAGTTCATAAATCTATCACATGAATATGAATGGTTTTCGGAACTTACTAAATTCCACTGAGACAATTCAGAACACTATTATCGGACTTTCAAAGCCCAAAGCAGTATTTTTTTTCGAATAACTAGTCATGTTTAGAGGAACGAGCGTTCGAATCAAATGTGTCGCCCATTGAAACATTTATCAACACAAATTTCACACCATTCAACGTGAGCTGGAGAGATGGCAAACAAAAAGCAAAAGATTCAAACTTAAGGGGGTATTCTAGTGTAGAAACACGAATTTCGGACGTTTTTTCGAACTCCGTAAAAATAAAACAAAGAATATTTTTACTATCCATTATATCATTATTCGTTTATCTATCTTTCAACAATAAAACAAAAATAGGACGGAAAAAAAATATTCATAATTAGAATAGTTACATGCTGGTGAAGTGAGGGTGTTCAAAAAAAAGTTGTGCCATGGCGTACACGATTCCAGTCCTTCTGGTTATCTGAAACAAAAAAATCGAACAGATTCTGAATCAGTAAAGATGTCGCTATGGCATGAACCTCGGACAAGTCAAAAACATGGGTTTTAACAAAATGGCGGCCGTTTGAAAACAAAAATGCTGTATAAAACGTTTTTTTTTGCGTTTACCGATTTTTAAAAATAGTAAAATTAAAAAGTTATAATTTTTTATTGGTTCATGCGATAGAGAGATGTATGCAGATTATTTTCATATAAATTTGACATAAATCGGTTCAGTAGAACTTGAGATATCGTGTACGCCAGTTAGAAAAAAACTAGTTCCGAGAGAAACGCGTTTGAAGTTCATTGTGATGGCCGTAACAGGTTAGATACCACATCACTAAGATGGCTCTAACTAGGTAAATAATAGGATTTTCGATAAGTCCTTTCTAGAGTATATTCTTGAATGCCTAAACTACAGAAATATGGTAAAAAAAAAATTTCGATTTTTTCAGATTTCTAGACTAGAATACCCCCTTAATAACGAATCGCTTTATCCTACACACGGACGACGCTGCTGCTGCCCAGGACGCACCACATTTGTTCATACCCAGCTCAGTACATTGTAAACAATGGTTCCACTCGGAAGCCTCACAGTTACGGAACGAAGCATTCCGCGGACGGACACCCGGCTCGAGTATATCACATGGCCGGCAAAAAAACTGTTTTAATGCCAACAATAAACATTTAAAATTTTTGTTTGTTCCTCCATGGCCTGAAGTTATATTTTCATTTAGTAGCCATCCAACGGCTCAACGATGGCATTGGCGGCGGCGGTGGCGGTTCACATTTAGCCCGGAAGGCCTGCTGGGAGGGATGCTGCGGGTGTGGAGCCACCGAGCACAGAGAAAGAGATGCTGAAATATATTTGCTCGTGTTTCCTGGCATTTGTGTGTTACTCTACTGCGTCGCTGTTCCTTTCTGCCTGGTCTGGCGTTGATGGGATATGAAGTCCCTGCCACCACTTGTGTCTGTGTGTCTTTATGTGCTGCCTGCCGGAGGAAATTTCTACACAATCATTTGCGCCGACCATACACATATAACTCCGGAGGCTCCATGAGAAAAACGAAACGTAGAAGTTAGATGTATTACAAATTGGGATGTGAAATTTGTTACCCAGAAAAAAAATAGGTAGGAGTGGAGGGAGGACACACCACATTACGAAAAGCACGCGAACGTAAATAAATTCCATCTCATTCTCATCAAAAGTTGCGTTCGAGAGCTGGATACGAAATGAACCATCCCCAGGGAAACTTTTCCCAGTTATAGTTGTGTGTAATGACGAAGTTGAGATGAGCTACAGGAGCATTAAACTTTCAACAGTCTGCTCACATTTGGATCGAGTTTCGCTGAGAATCTTCCTTCGTGACGATTGATTATTTAACATGAAATATTTTGGAATCCAACCAACCTCGATTGCCTCGAAGACTCGGACGGATATGAGAAAACTTTCTCGGCACCACGATGGCGCACTTTATGTGCCATTTTCAACAATTAATTCCCAACTATTTGTGCAATAATGGAAATAAGAAAAAATAATTAAAATTTAATTGTTTTTCTTCCACTGGTCCCATTTTCCGACACTTTCATTCTCTCTCTAGCTCATCCAGTTTGTAGCGAAAAGCTTAACTGCTCCTAGGAGATGTAATCGCTCTACGTAATTCCAGTGCTCGTGCCCTGCTGTGTCCTGCCTCGTGCACAGAAATTGTTCTCTGTGTGAATTGCGTCGACGTCATTTCCACTGCTCGGAACTCCAGTGTCGATTTTATTTTGTGTCCTTCCGCTTTCAGGGAGTTGTTTACCAGTCACGATTGACGCCAACAATCACGACCGATGGCACACACACAACCACCCACCCACATACCGATGGGAAATGGCACGTTCAACTTTTGCAATTATTTATGCGCAATTTTGCTATTGCTTCTGCATCCTTCGCCCACTTCGCCATTCGTTACGACCGACTTCCCCGGGTTTGGCTTGAAACTTGGAGCTGGATTGCTCCTGCTGGTGCCGTTCAAAACTAGCTTCATTATCTGTACTCGTCTGGACAGTCATTTTTATCTCCTTCGAGCCTTTTGGGGACGCAAAAAAAATCAGAGAGAGAGAGTGAGAAACCAAACGAGTCAACCACGAGGCGTCTCCACCCACCCCTTTAGCAAAGTGCTTCCAGAGAACAGTTTAAAGCTCCCCGTAGCAGACGGTGTTGCGACACACAGACATTTCATCCGTCCGTTCTAAGCCTCAGCGAAGACGGCAAAGTCGACTGACTCCTTCGTACGGTTGGATCGTATCAAATTTGCATAATCTCTGTTTTCTAATCCTTTAAGCAGTGCATCACATACACACCTCTACACACACATACCCACAGCTTCCAGCAGCGAGCCACAAATTGTTCTTTTCATCATCACATCGAAGATCGAGTGGAAAAATGGAACATTATATGTCCCCTTTGTTGCGGCTCTCTATTGTTGATCGTATGGGAGTGGGCCGGTTTTAAGCCGCGCTTTAAAATGGACTGCAATGCGATATTACTTGGCTGAAAATGAGCTTGAAAGGAGCGATTTTATTACTATTAGCTAATTAAAACATTCTAATCGTATCGAGTTTACGATAGAAACATTATTGCAAGCATTCATCTACAGTGATAGACATTCGTTTAGCCGCACTTGAAAAAAAAAACTTGAAACACTTACAAAACAACTAGGAATGTTTTTTTTCATCGGGATACTTATTTGCTGTAGTGGATATATTACCAAGTCAATTTTATTGAAAGGACGTGCGTCACAATCACACACACACAAGGCGGCATCGGTGGATATAAACATTCAAACGTCGTTTTTTCCCGAGTCATACGTTTAGCCGCAGGGCATAAAAATCGAATTTTCGCATAATCACCAAGCCCTTATCTGTGTTTTTTGAAAAAATGCTTGGGAATGTTCAATTTACAAGATAAATATTAGATGTGCAACGTAAGAAGTTTGTCAGATTAGTGATTTATGTAGAATATAAAGGAATGGCGAAAGGTATTCTATTGACGGAAGAGGGGCGGACAATAATAAAGATATTCAGTGAACAAAAGTTTTCTAATCGCTCGACCGTAACAAAAATTGGTCTATCTAAGAAAGTGGTACGGAATTTCTTTAAATAGTGCCAGAAATATGGGATATAGCGACCACCAAATGGGAACACCAAAGTTACTTTGCCTCTTAAAGGTCGAATAAGACACGAAGCAACCAGGAAACGATGTCCTGCTCATACATTAAGGCAGAATCGGATGTACCAGTAATGAAGAGGCATATTGCGCGCATCTTGAATGAGTCACCAAACATCTTCAAGAAACTTCAAGGGAAGCCGAAACTGACCGCCACCATAAGCAGAACCATCTTATTTTCGCCCGGCAATACATGGAATGGAAACTAGAATGGAGGAATGTTGTATTTTCCGACGAAAAAAGTTCAATTTGGATGGCCCGGACTGTTACAGTTGCTATTGGCACAATTTAAGTCGACGAAATGTCGTGAGATCGAAGCGAAACTTTGGGGGCGGAAGTTTGACAGTGTGGGGAGCCGTTTCTTATCACAGCAAGCTTCCCATTTGTTTCATTTTCACCCGAATGAACTCCGAAAAGTATCTTCAATTACTGGAGGACGTTTTGATTGGCCATATTGAGAATAACGCAACCGAGGATGTCGTTTTTTCAGCAGGATTATGCATAGATCCACGTTTCCAAGCAAAGTGATCCGAAATGGAGGTGGACATACTAAATATTAGCTACCGATTGGACTCGAAATTTGTCGCACAAATTTTCTTTTATTGAAATTTTAGGATGCGGCTAAACGAATGTCCACCCTGATTCCACATATTTCAATTACTTAGAAAACAAAAAGTGGATTTTAATAGAATGAATTAGATGAAAATAAACAATAATAGTCTTTTATGAATAAAACTGTACAAATAATTGACCTATTTTTAAAAATATTGAGGAAAAATAGGGTGCGGCTAAACGAATGTCTACCACTGTATATATTAGGCTGGTGAGAAAGTTTTCCGTTGTTTTCTCGGTAGCTGCTTTAGTGATCAATATCACGCATAATATCGATCATTCACTGCGTTTCACAACGTCTTTCATTAAGGGTGCCAAATCAGAAAACGTTTTTATGAAATAAAGTTAACGGTAATAACGCCAGAATCTGAAGCCCTTATTCAATAAATCATGTCTTGACTTCCCGGATGTTATGAATTGATGCCAAATTACCCAATTATCACGGTGTTTTTGATGCAAAAACAGAAGTAAATGAGTCTGAAGTACTTCATTGCACTTCTGACTGTACATTGGTGTTGATGAAAAGCTATCTGAACCAGGCCGTTTTGAAAATATTTTCTCAAAAAGTCCTGGTTTAGATAGCTTACCATCAACACGAATGAACAGTCGGAACTGCAACGAAGTACTTCAGAATACAGTAAACATTCACTAACTGGTCGAGAAGGGAAGACCAGTTATCGACATTCACGTTTTAACCTGAGAGAGAGGAGCCAGCTGAATGACAGATAGTTTGTTTTCTCCTTATTCTTTTTACGCATTCTCATCAAGAAAATTGAATTCGGACAATTTCAGACAAGCAAGTTGTTGTCATTCATTTATGAGAAAAGTGTTCAAACTTGACGTGAACATTTGTTTGTGAGTATATTTGTGCGTTTTTACCCCCGATTTGATTTCTGACGTAGAACTCCGTCTAACAGGAATATATGGGGGGTAAAAAATTTGAAAACTGATCATGTAGGAAATAATAAAAGATGTACCAGGTCAGTCCACATCATGGCTTCCAGCAGTATCGGTCCATTCAAACAAGTTTTTTTTTACTTTTGATAATTTCGATGTACAGGGTGGCGCATAAGTAACGCAACGCTCTCTGAAGGAAAAAAAATAACCATCGCGCTGCAACTATCGAGCGTGTTGGTTCCTAACTGAGCCAGTTGTCGACTTTGTATCGTTTTTTATTCGAGAATAAAGATTTTGTATCGTGAGACTTTTTATTATATGATTTTTTTTTGTGAAAATCGGTTGCGTGACTTATGCGCCACCCTGTAGAAGTCCCGAAGAATTATTTCGATTATTTTTAAAATAATAAGCAAACTGATTTTTATGATTTCTTTGTCGGTGGAGATCTTGTGTGAATTTATGGGTGTTTTGGGCTCATTTTGTGACTTTTTCCAATCGTTCATTCAGTTTTCGCGAATTGTTCCATTCTTTCATTGCTTTCAGGTTGATTTATTGCTGCAAGCTCAGTGAATCGATTTTAGGAATGTGGGCGATGATTGTATACTCTCCGATGCAATTTGAATATACAGCGTATGTGGAATATATAACATAAGTGCTAATCTCCTAATGCAAAGAGTCAACATTGATTTATCCCAGGTACATTTTGAGGGAATTCTGTTTGTGTCCGTTGGAAATAATAATAGGTTGACTAAAAAGGATGCTGTGTCTGCATTTTTAATAGGAAGTGATCACGATTCGGATGAAAATGAGAGTTATACTACCAGTCTCTCGACGCCTTTGACGTTATATTCTTGCCCATCGTTGGTGGACCATTCATATGCAAATTTCAAATTTGACATGCAGATCGCTAATCAACCCGATAGTGAAGGTGAACCAATCAGGGTTGCCCACAAAACAAGAAGGGTCAAGAGCAGGGCTTGGAAAAGTAATATTGAAAATATATTTTTATCAGTGTAAAGCGTTTATTTTGCCTGTCGATGCTGCTGTCATTCATTCGGCGGCAAACAAATTTACAACTGTGTTCATTCATATTCATTCTGTGCTATCTGAGCTTTCCTTAAAGCTCGAGTCATGAGAATTCATTCACATTTATTCATTGCCTTTGAATTTTCAGGAATGTTGTGACTGTTCATTTTCAATATCCCGATATGTGTGGGATTTTCTCATTGAGTTAGTGCCTTGCTTATTCAGTTATTTTGGAAGTTACTCCGAAAGGAACGCGGCGGAAATGCCAGCAAGAGAGCAAGATCTGCATGCACGCTCACAGCTAAGGATTGTTTGGACGGCGAGGAGGCATTCTGCAGAATCGATCCGAGCAGCGAATGCAGCCATGTCAGCCTAAGCTGGATGTTGGCAATTTCATTCGCTAATCCTATAGCACAGTTTGATCCGTTTGCAAAGAGAAGCTCGAAATATTCCCATTTCGGTCGTGTCATGGACACCACCATTTTATGTTCGTGTGTTCGGAATTTGAGTCAAAAATCAAATGTTTGAAATTTGAGTCAAGACGGTATTTTTTTTACATCGGAATTGGAGTCTTTTGAAGCATTTCTGACAAGTGGAATTGGAATCGCATATTCACTATGTAAAATAAAGCATTTTAACTGAGACGGAAACCTTGCAAACTTGAACAATTATGTCACTATTATGAGCATTCTGTACTTCGTTATCTTCCTCAACGAATTTCTCCGTTTCGTCAGTGTCCGAGAACGATGCTGATAGTGTATAAACTGGTATATTAATATGAATGAATGACAAAACTATGGATATTTTCATTTGCTCACATTCCGTGAACGCAGAACAGAACGAAAAAGAGAATGAACAAAACTGGATGAATCAATTGTGAGGGGCTGGCTGTGATTGTGAGGTTCGGCGTTGGTTCATTTTCGGTATCCCGAATGCAATGGTATAATGATCGAATGTGGCCGGAAATTCAGCTGTAAAGATTGATGTGATACAGATATTTCCAAGCACTGGTCAAGAGTCTTTCTCCTCTTTGTGTGTGATGTCATTTATATACCATTTCCAATAGATAACATAACTGTCGCTTCCAATCAGTCTACATAAATGTTGCGCTCACTCTGCCCTCCCTAACAACACCCACTTCCCGTTTGTGAAATTGTTGAGTGAACATCGTTTGTGCGAGTGTCGAGCAGGAATGAATTGTCTTTCTCAAGATTCATTGTAACCCTAATAAGTTCTCGAAAGATGTAATCTTACGTTGATCGCACTTGATCGAAGAAATTACAAAAAGAATGTATTTGACCGCAGTATTTGATAAACTCTTTCTGAAAAGAACTGGATTTGATTTGCTGAAAACACTCTCGTGTTGTGCGTTATGTGTGGCGACGGTAGTTTTTTTTCGAAGCTGCTGCTGATTTCTATGGTTTTCGGCTTGTATGCAGCGATTTTTGAGGATTTGTTCGACTTTTGCTTTCGGGCAGCCACACCAGCAGTAGCAGTAGCTTTCTTCTTGCAGGTCGCCTTCTTCACAGCAGCAAGTTTGTTTTTTGCAGCATTAACTGTTTTCTTCTCCCCCAATAGCAGCGATGATAGTTTTTGGATGTTTTCTATACCCTGCCCTTATTCCCGGAAATGGTGGCCTTTTTCGATGCTGGCGCTTTTTTGGTCGCCTTCTTAGCGGTACTATTCTTCTCTTCGGTGGACTCCTTTTTGGCCATACTTGAACGAACACGACGTGCCCTTCGTTTGCACAAGCATGCTTTTGGTGGTGACTCCGTTCATCAGCGCTTTCTTGATGAACAAAATTAGCTTCGTCATATCAATCTTGAGCAGCGATAACATGATTCAACCGCTGTACAATTATAATTGAGTGGATTTCCGATTTCAATAGCTTGCTTTCAAAGCAATTTTTGAGCTTTTGAAACAAATTTTTGGGAAAGAGGTATTATTGCTCAAAGTCCTGTTTCTCCAATGTAACACTCTGGTTCTCGAAGCTTTATTTTCTCGAAATTTATTTTCAGATAAAATGTCTTGCAAAAACTGGTATGTTCAAATTTTCTACATATTTCAATACTTCCCCTTGGTTCACCGTGACTGGTTCGCGCTGACATAAGGGTGATCACAACAAACGCGAGCTGGCTCCTCTCTCTCAGGTTTTAACTGGTCCGGCATGTGAACCGTCAAATAAAATCGAGGGGAACTTAAAAGAATTGTTCGATTCGCGTTACCTGCATTGCACTTAGTATTCCAAATTTGGGAAGCGACAATGAAAATATTGGATTTTCAGGTGGAATGAACACACTTTTAAAATAAAAATTATGAATGAAAATTAACTTTTCCCAATCAAATAAGTATTCTATGTAAATGAAAATTACTTTTTTCTGAAAATGGTGAAGAAATCCTCTGTGTAAATGGTTTTTAAGATGATTTTATATTATACTGCAAAATTTTAGTGGAAATAAAATAAAATTCAGAGAAATTAGGGTCAGGACTACGAGCTTCAAAGTAATTGGATAATGCCAAGCAAAAATTTTCATTCAAGTTTTATCGAAAACTGCTTTTGGCCCTTCTAATCTGATAAAGAATGATATAGAACCCAAACTCGAATGTCGCCACTAGACGTCAGCACTGTACACTGTATCGTGAAATTCGCGTTGACGGCATTGATCTTTGTGTTACGAATGGGGGTAGTGAGCATGACAACATGCGTTTGCAGAAGGAATGAACACACTTTTAAAATAAAAATGATTGAAAATTATTTTTCCCAAATCAAATTAATGAAAAAAAAGAAAATGAAAATCACTTTTACCTGCAATTGGTGGAAAAATGTCATACAAAAAATTGTTTTGGCGAGAATATCTGAAAAATTTATAGAAATAGTTCAAATTAGGATCAGGACAACGTACTTCAAGTAATAAAATAATGCAAAAAAAATCATACAAATTTTAGCAATTTAAAACTGCCTTCGGGCCGACTGTTTTGATAGGAAATAGTTTGCTTCATACAAACTAATGTCGTATCCAGATGTCGACACCGTACCGTTGTCATCGCGAATTAGATAAACAAAAGGTTTGCATTAAACAGACTGAAAGTTTTACATTGAGTGCGACAACAGGTATGAAATATGATTTAGGGAAATTATTTATCTGTAATTTAATCTTTCGTTTGCAGTACTTATCACTATGGACGTGTTATCTGGATCGAGCCAAAAACATAAGCAAAAAACACTTACTTTGGCAGAGAAGATGAGCATTATAGATGATTTTGAAAGCGGTGGAGGTACGCATGAGTATCATCAGTATCACGGTTTATTCAGCGTAGAAACGACATTCGAACTAAACTAGACAAATATAGAGAACATACAGTAAACAGCCGAAATACAATGAAAGAGCAGAATTTCCCTTTAATGGAGCAGTCCCTGTATATGTGGATACTACAACAGCGGGAAGCTCATATCATTGTCACCTTTGAAATATTACGGGTCAAGGCAGATTATTCAGAAGCGAAATTCAGAAGCGTGGTCATTATGAAAATCAACTATTTACATCTTCGGATGGCTGAATGCGCCGGTTCAAAGAGCGGTTTGGACTGCAAGTGAAGCGTGTTGCAGGTGAAAAAACTTCTGCTGACATGCAAGCTTATCAAAAATTCAAAGATATTTTGGCGGCAAAAATCACTGAAATGAAGGTTTACAATGCTGATGAATCGGCCATTTTCGTCAAATTATTAGCCTCACGAACCCTGGAACTCTCGCATGAAAATAATGTGTACGGTCGTAAATATAACAAGATGCGTTACACCTTCATGCCACGCTGATGGTTCCAACAAACTTCGATTGATTCGTTCCCAGCGAAAGAGATGCTCCCAGTTTCGTATTACAACTTGAAAAGAGATTTGTCTCGGGAGTGGTTTAACAACGAGTTTGTTCCGGCTGTTAGGAAATTTTCAAGTGACTATTCCTTGGAACCAAAAGCGCTTCTAGTACCAGATAATTGTACGGTTCACTATACAGGAAACGACGATTTGGTTTTGGATGATTAATTTATTAATTAAGGATTAATTAAGGTGAGAGCTCTAGAAAAAAATGGTAAACCGCAAATCTGATCTATTTATTTTCTGTAGGTAATTTATCTTCCGCCAAATGTCACCTCTCGGTGTCAATAAATTGACCAGACAGTGATCAATGATGTCAAAGCACGGTATAAGCGAAAATTTATGCTTTGCTTACTATTAGAAAACAAAGAGCTGAAATTTGAGGACCGACTCAAAAAAATATCGCTGATGCAGAGCAGTGACTGGTTGTTCTCTGCGTGGAATGATATCAGTCAGAGTACGATTAAAAACTGCTAGAAGAAATTGATAGACCAGTTTCCGGAATGTGAAGCAACATCTGATGATCCTCATGAACTTGATTTGAATGCCGACTTGAAAGCTTTTGCCACAGCGGTGGATTCTCTTGCTGGAACCTGTACCACCAATGAAGAGATAGAGCTGTGGAAGAGCAATCAGGTTTACGATGTTGACAACAATCCTGCCTGGCTTACAAGCGTGGTATTCAATGATCAAGAGATTGTTGATGCAGTGTTGCGTGAAAACGTTACTCCAGTTGAAAATTTATTGGCAGAAGGATCGATCGAAACGTTTCCCGAGACATCGCCTGTGAGTATTGGAGACCTGCTAGAAGAGCCGACGTTTTCTGATGCACTCAAGCATCTGGATGCTTTGTTGCGATTCGTGAGAAACGGTGAGGCAGATGTGAGTCGTCTCAAATCGCTACGAACGTGTTTTTGTCCATCGAATTTAAATTTAAATTTTATAACATCTTAAATTACATCCGAATGCCCCTCACACCAAATCTTCCATTTGAATATGGCGTCGTTTGTTTACGAAATTCTGCTTTTTAACTGGTCCAAGGCCTAGTTAACGTTCGCCCAGTAAAATAGCAGACCAGTTAAACCAGAACCAGTTAGCGAACGATTACTGTAATTTACTGCTGTTCTTACATCAAAAACAATGTGATAATTGGGTTATTTGGCATCAATTCATAACATCCGGAAAGTCAATGCATGATTTATTGAATAGGGGCTTCAGATTCTGGACTGATCAGCCTGTTTACCACATCAAAACACTACCAAGAACTTATGAGGAGTGATCGTGCGAATAGTAGATGCAGCTTACAAGCAGTATGAATGATTTGAAGAGCTTAAACAAGTATGATCCTCTGCGTAGAACGCGATGCACACTACAATATGACGCTGCTTGGTGGAAATCACCCCGAATGGGTTATATTGTAATGTATTAACATATTGTAATTTATGTGAAATTGACGTTAATTTTGGAAAGGAGTAAGAGTTTTTCCATCTGGTTCTATAGTTATGAAACACTCAGATTTTTGTTTTTTGAATGTCTCGCGCCTGAACACGATAATAAAATTCAAATCACCAGTCTTTTTAAATGAAAACAGTTTATATATCCTACACTATGTTCTTTAATTTAACCGCCTTCTTACATATCTCTGGAAACTCAGAAAAAAAGAGGGGTTCTATAGTTGTGAAACGCAGTGTACGAGGTATGGCTATTAAATAACGAGACTGGTTACGAATAAGGGTTATATTTTAAAAATTACGGTATAACGATATGCTCCCTTCAATGTACTCCCCTCGGCTCCTCACTCACCTTTCCATACGTTTTTTCCATTGTTCGAAGTAATGCTGACATTCTTCTTTTGTGATGGCGTTCAAAAGCCTCGTCGCTTTTTCCTTCGCCTCTTCTACGGTCTGAAATCGGGTACCTTTCAACACGGATTTGATCTTGGGGAAAAAGTCGAGAAAAAAGTCGCATGGGGCTAGATCTGGCGAGTACAGACATGTTCGAGCACTGGAATGCCCTTATCGGCTAAAAATTGCTTCACCGACCGCACGTTATGGGCAGGTGCGTTGTTGTTCGTGTTTTTCGTCACACATGATTTCCGACGCGCACTACAAACCACGTTCCATTCAAACCACTGCTGCTCGCAAACTACTATAGTGACAAAAACGTGTTTTCGTACGTTTATAGCAGACACTTCAAGCTACCGAACGCACTATTCGTTTGAAATTGGGTGATAAGAAATTGGGATTGTAAAAATGTATTGCTAGAGTTTTTCGCCATTAAGGATCAAGACCTCTATGATAGAAACATTATGAAGCTACCATAAGAATGGCAAAAAAAAAATACAACAAGGTGCACATTTGACTCAAATCGGACAATTCGAAGCATATTAAAAATAGTTTTGAATTTCACCTAAAAGTAATGGATTACTTTTTTTCCCAAACTAATAGTTACTCAGATTTGTAATTTAGTTTCAAGCAATATATCGAACCTGTTTTGAGGTTTTGAAATTTATTGTGATAACGCCAAAAAAAAAATCCAAATTAACATACCGTTCTGAATCATATTTCGGACGCTTAAGCCATATGATGCAGAAAACAGATCTCAACTTTATGCACAGGTATTATTTGGTTGATATTTTCAATAAATGAGTTCAATATGCATTTAAGCTGTCTACTTTGGTACCTATTTGATTGAAGACATAAAAAAATCATCGAATAAAATGCTTCTCAAATGAAACGAATAAAAATCAACGGGTAAATTCTACGTTCTCACGCTAAGCAAACGTCAAACACAAACGATAATGAGTAGTGTTGTCAGATTTTTGCCGATTATGTTAAAATTCAAATGTAGTTCTCATATGAAATGATAGTGAAACCAAGGTATTACTCTAAAGAAGCAATTGTGATATAAATTTTATGGTTATGTTAAGAGTACATTAAGCATTTCAAGATATTAGAACAAAGTGTCCGAAATATGGGTCAGAACGGGAGTGTGCATTTTCCAAGGAAATTGTCGTGATAAACCGTTTTTCAATTGAATCATGGTAATCTCAGACCCGTGTTCCCCACACACAAGCATACAAATCTGTCAGGTGGGTCAAAATGTGAAAACCACTCTATAGCCATGAATGAATGAACACTTCTAAAATAAAAAAATTATGAATGAAAATTTACTTTTCCGTATCGAATATGTATTTCATGCAATACAGTATTACGCTTTCTCGCAAATTGTGAAACAATATTGAACTGAATGTATGTCTGATGATGATTTTATATTATAATGGCAAGTTTTGGTAAATGTTGTGCGTTGTGAAATATACAGCCAAATGGTTAAGTAAGCGTCGTGTTTTAAGTAATCTATTCAAATTTGAATATTGCAAAATTGCCTTCTTTTCGCCAATTTGACAATTATTTCGAGTTAAATATGATTAGCGAACTTTGTTCCATAGATAGCATTGAAGTGCTAAGACAAAATAACGTTTTGAGTATGTTTATTCTTAATTCAAACATTCATGTTTTTTTTCTTTTTGAAGTTCATACATTACATTATTAAAAAAATATTTGGTTAATTCATCTGCGACGAAAAAACGAATGCCCGGGCTCTCATTTTCACATGCTGCATCAGATTTTTACAGTCGATTTGTCGACCTTCTCAGTTGCTACACGCCAATTCGCTTTGAATTGCTGCTCGCTCCCAACGACTTTTTTGTCTTCCGTTCCGCTTTACGATGGCCCAGTATTGTTCGATCGGGCGAAGCTCTGGGGTGTTGGGCGGGTTCTTATCCTATATTATATTATTGGCCGGATACCACTTCAGGGCATTTTTGCCGTAGTGGAATGAGGCCAAATTCGGCCAAAACAGCACGGAACCCGTGTGCTGCTGCAGGAACGCCAGGAGTAGTTTTTGGAGGCACTCTTTGACGTAAACTTGCTGGTTGATGGTGCCAGTTGTTACATACAAAAATGCTGTTCTTCTCTCCACACGAGCATATCGCCTGCCAAACCAGATATTTCTTTGCAAATTTCGACAATTTAATGTTTTCAAATATCTCTGACACCTTGCCCCATTTTTAAACGCCGTTTCTTTTGCGTGGCGGCCATTTTGACAACTGAAGAGGGTGCGCCGAAAACAAAGTAGACAAACCTGTGCCAACAAAAAAAAGGGGTTCCCATTTTTTTTTTCAAATAATCGATTTTTGGTCGTTCCACCATTCAATCAAGCGGCAACGATCCTGATAGTCAGGAAGATTTAGGTGATCATTCCAAGGCAAGTTTCGAAATGCAAAACGTATTCACACATTCACACCTTCTGGATGCGTTCGACGCGTAAAGTTCAATTTTGAAGCATAATCTTAGCATTAGTACCGTAAACTGGGGGCAAATCGATCACTAATTTCAGAAAAATGTGAATATTTCCGAATTACCCAATTACCAAATGTGAATATTTTTTTAGATTTATACCCAATTATTTTTAAATCAGTACTGGGGCTAAGCCCACAAAACGTTATGGTAAGTTTTGTTCAAAAAAAATCCTTAAGTGCTAATTTGGAAAATTTTTAGCGGAAAATATCAAAATGTAGCTCTGGGGTGAAATTGATCAATCTATGTTTTTCAGGATTTCAGGAAAAATGTATAGAAAATCAATTATTTCTTCACCTACGGCCATTTTAATGATAATTGAAGGGTTTGAGGTGACAAAAACCTGTTTCAATCCACCTAAAGGTGTCGTCATGCTTTTCCATAACTCGATTTAAACACTGTTCTGCAGGTCATCCGGAGATCATTCGGGTTATCCAAATGTGGCCAAAAAATCTTGAAATGGTCACCAATGAGCTAGTTTTGACAAACCAAGACGTTCGATATGTCGCATGATGGGATTCGGTTCTGGTCATTTCTGTTAAATAGTTTTATCTCACTCGTTTCAATAGTAATTACAAGTATTTGATTACTTATTCAACTCATCAAGTATTGGCTAGAAGTGAATTAATATATTTAGCGTCTATAAATATTGTTTTGATGTGTTGAAAATATGTGTTTTTACCATAGTGGAAAATGGAAACGAAAATGTTATTCAGAAAAATGTTAATGTTCATGCAATTTAATAAGAGATTCGTTAAGATCCATTGACAAAAAGAACCTTCAGATGATTATTGAACATATCAGATTAAAAAAGTTTAAAATTCAATTGCATAATACCTCTGAAAATATGGGTTTGTTTTCAATAATACGTTCGATCAATTTCACCCCGGTGATCAATTTGCCCCCGGATGACGGTACTATTGATTGACATATTTATATTGATACGAAGATGTTGTTGGTATACAGGAAGAGCTTAGTTTACAAGTTAGTTTCTAAATAAAGAGTTTTCAATAAAAAAATTCTCAAATCATTAATCATCGCCATTTGGTATTGCTTCGCCAGTGCTCAGCGGTATTTTTCCTCCGTCGCTGTTGGCGTCGCTTGCGGAGCATAGACGCTATTTCTGGCGTCATTTTCATCGGTCTACACTAGGATAGGAGTAGAGAAGAAGGAAGACACCCACATGTGGCTTTCCAACTGCTATGGCGGCCGTTGGTGGCTTAGCTGTCGGCGGTGCCCACTGCTGCTGGCATTCCTTGTCTGCGTGGAGGCTCCCTACCACTGCTTTTAGGTCCCCGTTACTCTACTGTTGGTTGGCGGTGTTTACCGGAAGAACGTACATTTTTCATCGGTAAATGAAAAACTTTTCATTTCCCAAATATATTTATCAGTGCCTTTTTTACTAAGCCTGGTGTACTTTGTGATTTTCCTCAAGTGATTGCGATTTTTACTCCTGGCGTTTGTGATACTGGAGAGCCTTATCCGAACATTTCTATAGGGTTTCTTAGTTTTTTTCTCGGTGAATTCACAACCTAAGTGCTGTGTCGATTGGCCCTTGTCGTGTTTTGTCTCCTGCCGTTTGTTTTGTTTTGTTGTGTTTAATAATAAATTTTAAAACATGCATAATTTATTATGCTATCATTTCTGACATCCAAGCAAACTGTGGATATTTTTTACTCACAATATCATGTCGTATACTTTTGTATTGCTCGGTAGGTGTTTTAACCATATTCTAATAATGTTTTCTAAGTGAAATCACAGCCTTAAGTGCTGTGTCCTTTGTACCCCGCCTCACCGAATCTCGGAATTTTGACGAAGAATTACGTTTTCCAGAGTTAAACATTGAAAAACGAAAAACGGGCGCATTGTGAAAAATGTCCAGCTTCGCAGTCTCTTCATGATGGATTTATGAAATTTTCAAACATCCAAAATCAGCATGCAACAAATAGCTTCACGTAATCCTACGTCAACTAGGCGGTCTCGGAGACAACCCTCCTGTGACTTTTTATTTTGGGTTGCACCAAAAAAAAAAATGGAACATTCGAATTCACTCAGCTTTATACGGAAATCAGAACATTTTACGTTTATTTTAAATTATTTTATTGGAGAATTCGAGCAGCATCCGAAGAAGCTTCAGCAACGTTATTTTCCTTTTTTAAAGCGTTGACAAATTGTTAGTAAATGTTACTTTTTTAAAGCGTTTTTGAATTGTTACATTTTAATTCATAACAACCATTACATTTTTGTATGTATCAGAAATTCGTTTTTGCTCTTGTAACTATGTAAAGCTTTATTACACCTTAAAAATGGATTGCATTTTTACTGCCTTATATATGTTTGTGGGCTTTACCTGGATACCAATAACATCTTCGTATCAACAAAAAATATGTCAATCAATGGTACTAATGCTAAGATTATACTTCAAAATTGAACTTATCAATTTAATACAGATAACAATACATATTTTTTGGAAAAAAAAAACTAAGATGATATATTTTTATTAAGACCAAAAACAAAGATTTTATCCTGGCAACCCTGTTGATTGCGAGTAAACAGCACACTGCAGAGAGAAACCATGCTAATATAGGATAAATTCAATATGGTGAGCAAGCAGCTCGAAACGGTGACAAAAAATCTTATTCACTCGTTAAGCAGATGCAAACTTTGTGTCACGAAGTGAAACTGAGCTTCAAATTAAATTCAAATGTGGGAAGATTGATGAAGAAACTTGTATGAGAATGTTTAAGACTGTCATTGCCATTGTCGCCGCCGCTCTGGTTAATCGACCAATCTTTCCAGTTACCAGATTGTTGTCCGGTTGTTTCCCAAATTTACAGTGATCTCCGAAGCGCAACGAAGCAGTTAATGAAACACCTTAGCCCATCGAACCGAGTTATCATCATCCATCAGTACCTGTTTCTGAAGGTAAAGTTCGACGGCGCGAACCAAGGCGGTAAAATTCTCGCGAATGTTCCTTGCCACCAGCAACAACGGGGGGCGACAATGCATGCTTGCGAGTAATTAATAGACGGTCGAAGCAAGGCTTGTTGCTGCTGTCTAGCATTTGTGCTCCACTAATGGAGAGTAAGGACAAAGTTCACACAACCACCCTTCCGCACGGGAAGGATATTAGGAACAGCTCACTGGGTTTCGAGTCCCGGCGGACTTACAGAGAAGCGCCTCGCTCGGATACTTACTTTGTCGTTCAATTAATTTTAATTAATCGTTCATTATGTTCGAATTTAAATGTAATTTAATTTAAACTGGCGCATGAGTGGCAATGGGTTCGCAGTGAGTTCCCGGCATAACGCCGTGGGGAGAATTTGTGGCTACGAATTGCTCGGCTCAATTAGAGGATCAAAGAAATGGCATGTGACCTGGTTTCCAAAATTTATGAAATCGATAACGGTAAAGTTTAATCACCATTTATCAAAATTTGAACTTATGCGCGTAAGCTGCAGCTTCACACACACACTCACATACACATTGACATCGCGAGTGTTTTGCTTGATATCCTGCCCAGTGCTCTGCCCATAGTTAATTAAATTGCTACCATAAATCACTAGCCCCCACGCGGGTGGCTTAATCAAAATTTAGCCAGCGTCTGCCATCCCCTCGGGCCAGCACTAGATAGGTCACGAGAGTGATTCCAAACGTGCGACCGAACGGATCCAAGTCTAGGGGCCATATATCTCGATGCCATTGTTCACCGCGGCGCGTTGTCCATCCGCGTGCGAATGGGGACGGACATTTACTAATATTCCTTCGGTGCCACGGCACGATAACTGACGTCGGGAAATAAATTGGATAGAGCGCGCGTGGGACCCTCCACTGCTGAGGCGGACATTTTTAGTGTGATCGATCAAGAACTGTATATATGTACGATTTTGAGTTTCTAAATTCATCGCATTCATTCGTTTAGTGCAATCATGTTGGGTTGCTCGAGCACTAAACTTGACTAATTTCTCGTAAAGTATCCGTACAGTCCGCGTCGAATAATCCATATTCACAGTTCGCGCCATGGAACAGAAATTGGAATCCAATCCGAATTTCATTTCATCACGTTCCAACCCATTCACACCCATCGCCATGACAATCCTCCACTGTGAGGGGCGAAATCGCCAAATGCATATTGGCGATGCATTTAAATCATGCAGCGGGAATCGGAGCCGCATCGGGTGATATTTATGGCACGAGTCAAGCCTCCGGTTCCGTTGGGTGTGGCTCGAAATCGGAAGACCGATCTCCGTGAACTCTCCGCCGTGGTTCGCGAGGCAAGTGTATGTAGTTTGAACCTCTGGTGCTGCAAAACAGAAGCAAGCAAATATGCAATCGAATCCACACCGGGAGTAAATTAAATCAGATCACTATTATTTATCTATTTTAATCCAATAAATTACCGAAGTGACCCTGCTGGCATATGTGGACAGAATCAATTGGTTTCGTTTTGTGCATCAATTTTGAATGGAAATTTGCGCGCAGTGAACGATAGCGATACGGGAAATGAGAGACGAAGGGTACTACTGGGTGGTTTACTCACTCCGGTTTGGGCAGTTGTTGTTTACATCTGAAAGCAGAGACAGAAAGACAGAATAGGTTATACATAAACAACTCATGATGGAACTGTATGTGATTGATCTAATTAGCATTTTAATTAGCATTCGGGAGACGAAGTTAGTTATCCCAAGTGCCAGAGTATTGCATACAAATGTATCATTTATGATGGGTATCATATTTTATTTACAGTGTATTTGTCTAAGCAACGCCACGGGTAATAGTTTGTGATCAACAATAATGTTTCAGAATTTGCTAGCTTCAGGATTTTCCACTGCCAACGTGGGCTTTTTGTTTAGCTTTTTCCGTTCACTGATTTTTTAGAACATCTGTGCGGAAGGATTTTGGAAATAATAAAGTAATTACAGTTAGTCGTTATTGAAAAATAGCCATTGGATTCAGTTTTGACGTAGGATTACGTCTTTCGGAAAATCTCAACCGTTATCCAAACGGAAATACCCCGTCTGATTGGTCGAAGTCGAAGATTTACGAGAGTTTTCCATCAATCATTTTAAACACTCATTCACTACATTTGTTTTTACTTAAGTATCTCTTCGGTTAACCAGTTAACCAGTTAAAAAAAACAAGTCACAAACAAAGTGAAAATGAATGAAATAATATATTTTATGAAACTACAGACTTCAAAACCAAGGTTGCTTCGTGATAT
Organism: Toxorhynchites rutilus septentrionalis; assembly: GCF_029784135.1. NCBI lineage: Eukaryota > Metazoa > Arthropoda > Insecta > Diptera > Culicidae > Toxorhynchites > Toxorhynchites rutilus. The sequence continues at coordinate 308,848,382 of NC_073745.1, read as the reverse complement.
TTCATATCAAAGGCCGATTATACCCTCGTTTATGTTAAGTTATTATTATTTTGTTACTTTGAAATGCATTGTAGTTGGTCATATTGTAATTTGTTTTGTGCAATAGTGTTTAGTGTTAAGATAGAATAAGCTGTTTTTCGTTAGGATTAAGATTGTGTCATTTGGATTATTTTATTCTGTTGACGCAAAAATAAGCAGGCCCATTTTAGAAAAAAAGCTTTTAGCAAACTAAAATGGGCAAAAATAAACAATCGATCATGCATTGGAAAACGTTTAGCACAAGTGTAAGTATACCTTTGTATGTGGTAGTGGTTGTGTTAAGAATGACTTCAAATATGAAACGATTTATTTCAATTTTCATAAATAAAAATTGATGCTTGATAACGGATCGTCCGATTTAAGCTGTCTGTTTTGTTGTGTTCATCTTCACCCAAAGAAAGTTCATGCGGCGCGAAAAATTGGAAGGTGAAGGAATATTCGAAAAAGTGTTTTCCCATATGCTCTACGTTTCGTATCAGGTGTTGTTAGTTTTATCGAAATTGGTATTGAGGCATATAACATAGTGTTTCGTTGGGTTTGAAGTGAGAATGGAAATGAGTTGAATAAACATTCTCAGAAAGTAAAAATCATAAAAGAAAATTACCATTTCCATTTCAAATATGTTTTCTCTATAATAAAGTAACATGTTTTTTTTGTGGTGAGAAAGATTGATAATTGTATTCGATAATGATAATTATCTTATATACAGAACACGGGAGCCATCTCGTCCAGGGCCATAAATGCCGGCTTTCGTCATATTTCATTCCACATGATTGAACAAACAATACCCAATAACCAAAAAAAAACCGTCCTTTTCAGGGCCACCAAATCAGAGTTTAACGATGTCATTTTTCAAACATATCCAAAATCAGCATGTAACATACAGTTTAACGGAATCCTACGTCAACTATGCGGTCGTGTTTCGAGCACAACCCTCATGTGATTTTTTTCTCTACCAATCTCGTAGTGACTACTACGAGGCCCAACATCTATGAACAAATCAGAATGACCTCAATATTGGTGGTCATTCCGGACGATCATCTTAATCAAAGGTTGAACACGAACAAATCCGGGCATATGAAAAATTCCGCCTGAATATATTAAATCACTGTAGGCAAGAGGTTTTCATTTGTTTACATCATTATGTCAACGGAACAAGTGCATTGTGAATCAATCCTGCACATTAACAATGAAAATCTCTAGGTATTCGTGAAATCCATGCCGTGTGATGATTTGAAGAACGTCTGACCATCGACAGGAAGAATCAGGAAAAGATAGAAAAGCATAGGCAGATAATCCTAAACCTCAATTGACAGTGGTGGCTCTTTTCGAAATGAACCCAATCTTATGTCCAGAAAGCAAAGAAGAGAGCTGATTTGAGCAGTTTTAGACCACAAATTGTATCGCTCTGTTACGCGAAGCGTAATCAGAGGAATGGATCTCGTGTTGAAACTAGCAGCGGTCCAACATATCTTCTCTGAAGGCTTCAGAAAAGGATATGACACACAACGACGTTGCTTTTTACTTGATCTGTGTGTACGAAAACGGTTAGAAGCAGCATGTTCATACCATCTGTGATATCTTTTAATCTTTACTGAAAATCACCAAGTTAGTACCACATGGGAAGAGTTTAGACTACGAAATTATTGCCGGCGAGAGCGAACATTGAAGAAATTCAATGTTAAAACTCCAATAGAAATATTACATAGTAATGCACGAACGTTTCGTTACGTCACTTTTAACCCGGGAACAAAGAATTGAAATCACGAAAATTGAAAGATCGATTTAACACGGTTTTCCAAATGATATTTCTCAAGGTCGAGTTGTTTGGTTTGATTTTTCGAATTGGTCTTTTCAAGGCTAAAGGAGAATGAACTCAAAAAGCTATAAATTCAAAACAACCTCATTGTACAGGGGATCTTAGTAGAAACATTGGTTGCGCGTTCGCTTAGTAAGCGATCGATCGTGAGTTCAAAACTTTGGGCCCTCATTGACCATCTTTGTGTTGTTACAGAATAACTACGTCCACGCAACAATCATCAGCGATGGAGATCGATCCACGGTCGAAATAAGATCGAATCATCCATACAACTGCTCTGCTCTGCAAGACACATCGGGCTGTAGTTCTATAAATAACTCAACAATGATCAATCAACTGTCTCCGCTGTCCGGTCTAACTGGGATAATGGAAGAACAGAAGGAAAACTCTTACGCCTAGATTGCTACTGTGTACAAATGTACCATGTGCAATGGTATAGAAGGGAATACTCTAACGCCGAAAAAATGGCAACTGTCTAGTGTGCTAATTATAGATATGACTAGCTGACCCGGCAAACTTCGTCCCGCCCAAAATTTGTTTTTTGTTATTTTGTTATCATTCATGTTTTCTTACTATGAGCTTACTTACTAAGTTCATGGGTCCAATCGCAGAACTGTTCATTGATTGATCTTCTAATCGACCCCATTACGACCCCTTTTACTATAAAATTCCAAGTATTTCTAACAAAACTCATCATTATAATATAAAATTATTTTCAGACACAATTCTCGTTCAAGATTTTTCAACCACTTGCAAATAACATGTTTCTCAGTTACATGAAATAAATGTTTGATACAGAAAATATGATAGAAGGAAGATAGCCCTAAATCGCCCAATTCCTTCCTCGAGTTCTGCTCTTATCAACACATTCGGCGATACTTTTTTATTGGTATAGATAGAAGAAGATAAAGGAGTGCGTTTTATCGTGCGTAGAACATATGGGAATTAAATTTTCCGAATTTTCCCTTTTTCCTTCAGAGTTTTCCGAGAATTTTCAATTGTCATGTTTTTGGTTGAAATATGTGTAATATTTTTATGGGACCCCCTCTCAATTCCAGAGGAGGGAGGGGTGTCATACTATCATAGAAACATTTCTCATACCCAAAAAATCCTCACATCCCAAATTGTGCTTGATTAGTTCTCGAGTTTTTCAGAAGTTTGTGTTTGTGTGCCCCCTGTAATTTGTGTTTCATTTTTATGGAAGCTCCCCCTTAAAGAGGGGGGGGTGGAGTGTCTAACCACCATAGAAACATTTATTGCACCTTAAAACTTTCACATGCCAAATTTCGTTCCATTTGCTTGATAAATTCCCGAGTTATACAGAAATTTGTGTTTCATTTGTATGGCAGCCCCCCCTTAGAGAGGGGGGGGGGAGTTTTTAACCACCATACAAACATTTATTACACCCTCAATCTTCCACATGCCACATTTCGTTCCATTTGCTTCATTAATTCCCGAGTTATACAGAAATTTGTGTTTCATTTGTATGGCAGGCCCCCCTTCGAGAGGGGGCTGGAGTTTTTAACCACCGTAAAAATATTTATTACATCTTAAAACCTCCACATGCCAAATTTGATTTAGTTTGCTTGATTAATTCTCGAGTTGTGTAGAAATTTGTGTTTCATTTGTATGGCAGACCTCTCCTACTCCGCTTAAAGAGGGGGGTGGAGTGTCTAACCACCGTGAAAACATTCATTGCACCCTAAAACCTCCACGTGCCAAATTTGGTTTCGTTTGCTTGTTTAACTCTCGAGTAATGAAGAAATTTGTGTTTCAATTGTATGAAGGCCCCCCTTAGAGAGGGGGGAGGGGTCTGGAAATATCATAAGAACCTTCCCCGAACCCAAAAACCCCTACATACCAATTTTCATGTCGATCGGTTCAGTAGTTTCCGAGTCCATAAGAATCAGACAGACAGACAGACTGCATTGCTGACGTAGAACTACGCTGTAGTTTAATTCAAGTCGCTTGTTTTTAACTGCGGATATTATTTTATAATGCTACGAAAATTATGAAATAGCCATTCTACCAGTTTGGTCGCCCTGAAATGTTTTTTTCATTGTAGAATCATTTGACGATAATTGTTTCAATTGTTTCATTCTCGTGCTCGCAGAACAATACATGCTCAAGATAAGCGCAGCTGTTATCCTTAGTGGAGAAAGTTTTGCTACTGGCATGCGAAACCAAATCACATACAAAATTCCAGAACGACATTTACTTTGTTGGTGACTAAATAAGGTGTTGTCAAGTCGGTGCCCTCACGAAGAATGAAGTTTGCCTCATTCATTCCATTCTTTGTTTTTGAGAGGCTTTAAACTTAGCAGTTCATTCCCCTCTAATTTGCCTCAGCAAGATCCACTGTTTATACTCTAGGCAAATATTACCCTTCATTGTTCTTCTTTTCCTTTGTTCACAGAGACTTTACATCTCACGATTTCCCCTTCGTTGCTCGTCGATAAGTTGCTCGTTATTGACCGCTCTGTTCGGGAAAGCGCACAAATGGGCAGAACAAATGTATGAGGAAATGGGAATGCTTTCAATTTTCATCAATTTAAACCATATACAGACTATGGGACTGTAATGTATAGCATATCAAACAAATCTTAGCCAGAATCCGTTCACGGTAAAAATAGTTATTAAGGTGAAGGTGGAAGCTAGCCACAAATGGCGCTCATTTCTTCCATCTCCCTCCCTCACCTCTCGCCCGAAAATCAATAATTTTGCGAAATAGTGTGCAGAAAATGATCGTTTTCGCACACTTCCCATCAAGTAATATCAACCAAACACTAATCGATTACTCACAAGATATTAAATTTTCATCTGCTTTCGCACCGTATAGTGAAGAACGTCGGAAAACTCGAGCAAGTGCTCTGAAAGTTAAATTTTCGTTTTTCAATCTTCTGCAATGGTTTTGTTTGTATTGGTGGAAGCATCGTTATTTTTTCGACACTGATGCCAAACAACAGCATCGAAACAGCTATAAAAACCACTCAATAAAATGTTATTCCGGAGTCATAGCGTCCCATGTCATGAAAATCAATAGAATAAAATTGTGTTGATATCAATACAATTATTATTTTTACGTTTAATGGGTCTATAATGTAAGTTTTAGCAACTTTAACATTGGGTAAGAAAATTGTATTGCAGAGCTCGGAACACTGCCACGGCTGCCTATGCTTTCAAAAACAGTAAACGGAAAAGTATTAAATTCAATCTAAATGCCTCGGCCAACGAAGAGAAGGGTTAAGGCTTTCCAACGTGAATATGTGAAAACAATACGATCAACGAAGGAAAATATTAAGGAATTATCTACATCGAGTTACTATGCGGAAGAACTTGTTAATACCAAAAGTGCCCCAATTCGCATGTGTTATAAATTTGCTCATGTTACGCTCGCGTATAATCAGAATCATATGCAAATGCACCTTCTATATATATTTATATTTGCAATTGTTCATCGGAACATATCGTTCATACATTTTACTTTAGTATTGAATTGTTATTTGTTTTTTTTTTCAAATGTATTCAAAGACTCGTGGCAATGAAGCGCCACACAGTCTGATAAGTGAATTTACGTGTGCTTTGCTCTTCTCTCACAAACACTATTACCCCATTTTTACACGAGGGTTTACCTATACTACTACAATGGCTAGCTTCCACCTTCACCTTAACGTTGACTTTTTTTCATAAAAACATGACCTGTTTTCTGATTTGGCACCCTCAATGAAAGACGTCAGTTCTACGTCAAAAAAATATTGGATTCTTTTTAACAATTGATTGGAATCTATCCGCATGACTCAGATGAGGATTAATACTTCTATGATAGTGACATCACGAAGCCACTTTTAAAACGCCACAAATATTACAACGAATTGGTGCATTCCCAAATCGGACAATCCGAAATATCTCAAATAAAGTTTTGAATTTGACGCAAAAATATTGAAGTTCTTTTTCCCCAACCTAATACAACATTAATGTTTAAGAGGCGGAAACCGTAAAAAGCTAGGTACTGTCACGTCACAAAAGTATTAGACTGGAAACAAGCGAATTCAACTACAAAATATTCTCCAACTGATGATGTCCTTGTATTTTCTCAATTTTACTTTTACATCGTTTGCTTTTTGGAAATCGTATAATTTATAACATGATAACGAAAAAAAAACTTTTTTAGCGAGCCAAAACGTTGTCACGTCACGCTGAAATGGGTTCTTAGGCCCATTCATATATTGTTTTATTCTTTCATTCTCAAGGATCAATCAACGCTCGGAAAATAATCGTACGCTCAGGAGGTCTGACAGACATCCCAATAAAACAATATCGAGTAATGTTTCGCTAAATTTCGAGAAATAAAACCGAAATAAAGGTAACACAATGAACAAAACAACCAACTAACGATCGACCTGACAAATACCTACTGAACACGAATAGCATACGGTTGCAGCAGCCAGTATTCGATATTGGCTGTCATACGGGATGGTAAGTGTTGCCAGATACGATTAACCCATTACGATTGTCGAGAGTGGTACTTTTTTTGCATCCGTCATTCCCCGTCTCCCGTGTGAACCATGGAAACGTAAAAGATAAAACAGGTGTTTTCTCAGTTATGATAGCGTGTCGTAATGTACATCAGATCAAGCAAGTCGAGTCGGGCACAATGTGGCCAGAGAAGGCCAGAAGTGAGCACCCCCCGGGGTCCCTCCGCATCCCGTACGTAACATGTTTAATTGAAATTGAAGCAAAAAAAAAAGAAAATAACCAGCGAACGCTAATGGTCAGTCCGAGAAGAGGAGGAGGAGGAAAATCGCGCGCGAAATTACGGACCAGGGGGAACGGTTAGTTGGATAGCAAAATAAACAGTGAATAATTTTCGCTGCTGTTATTGTTACCATCCCCCCCCCCCCTCTACATTGTCGGGTACATGTTTAATTTTTTAAATTAATCACTCCTATCTGTGTCACTCTGGATGGATTTTTATTTGCTTTTCCTGGAGGATGTTTTTCTGTGTGTGTGTATGCTCTCGCTCGTTGGCATGCAAAATCCTGCCAGCTTGGTCCAGACTGCGAGACCGGGTGAGGATACTTCGTTACAATGTGTTCGCTGCGACATGCACAGAGAAGATGGGGCATTGAGGAAGGGGTGGGGGAAAGCATATGTACGTGGTTTTCCCATCCTTTCGGATGGTTTGAACAAACTAAGCTTACAGGAATCGACATGAGCACGATTCTTTCGGATTGTGCCGCAGGGGAGCTACGAGCCACAACCATTTATTTTGCTGTAGTTTTTTTGCTCCTTCTCTACTGAGGTTTTATGCTGCAACGTTGGACACGTTCTCTGTCCGCCTGGAGAACCGTAAAGTTGTTCATTCATTAATGATTTGAATTAATTGTGTTATTTTTAGCTTGTTATTTCAATTGCTACCGAAATGTTTGTCGTTCTGAGAAGGTTTTCAAAATGGACCATTTGATTTTCGGTGCGAGATGAAAGACTGAAATCTTCTAGCCCAACGGAGTAGTCTCCAAAGTCATAAATATTCCACCCTTCCCCTGGCTGCGGTCGTCAGCAGTGATTTATCGAGTTTTTTTTACCTCAAAAACTGCAATCGAATAAAAATATGATTCCCTTGGGCGTGTCCTGGTCAAACTGGAGCCCGAACCCCTCACCGATCTCGTCGTTCAGATGTTTTCGTTGTCCGAACGAGTGAGTAGCAGCAGAGTGGAGTGGAGACCAGAAATCGAGTGTTGAATATTGATAACGGAACGATTGGTACAGAGATGACGCTCATATAATCGAAAGTACGAACTGATAAACTGCCATCGATCGCACTAGGGCGACCAAGGGGGTGAAGATTTTCATCATCCGTTAGTGGGATCTCCCTCCTCTGGGTGGGTGGCATTTGGTGGCGATAGCCCGGGACGGCTGGAACCAATGTTTATTCGATTGTCGACCGATTGAAAGGCACCCAAATATACACAGCTTGACTGAATAAATTTATTATTTGTTTGTGTGATAATTAATATTTCACCGTTTTCAAATTTTACTACTACCAATAAATTATGTATTCATACGTAATGACCGTTGTTTAAACTTTTTGTTTCTGAAAATCGATGACCACTTTTTTTTTAAGTATTTCTTGGATCCACATAATTTGATATAAAGTACACCGGGGCAAGTCGAAACGATTTTTTCGAAGTTCAACTTGAAAGTTATCTTAAAAAAATCACTAAATCACTAAATTGAAATCGGTTTGCAGCAAATATAAGGTATAAAAGATGCCTTCCGATAAAAAATAGGGATTCAAACTGGATGTTTCGCAAAATTTTCAATTTTGAAAATGTTTAGTTTTCATATGCATTGTATGAACTTGTCCCGTAGGGCGAGGTAAGTTGAAACGCGAGCTATCATGAGTTTAATGTGCGGTTTTGCTTCTCGAACTGTCTACATCTGATTTATGAAACACTAAATTGAAGGAATAACATATCAACATTCGGAAAAAGGGTTTTGGTACACGTGAGAAGTGAAGGAGTAGTCTAATACACACAAAATGCACACCACATACAAGGAATTAACATACGAAACAATAACATCAAGAATACTACTTTGGACGCTTTCATGTCAGAGTAGAGCTACTCGAAACGGCCAGTAATGAGATTTTTTGGGATCATTCAAATATTCAAAAATTACGTAACGCGCTCAAAAAGTGAGGAGAGGATTGCTTGTGGAAACTTGTTTTGTAATAAATCCAACTAAATCTAAGCATTTTTGTGCAAATGACCATTTGATACATGTTATGTAGAGAAGAGGGAGACTACAATAGTACGATGAGTACTATTTCCACGACCCCTAGTAGCAAAATTAACAAATTTTACTTGTATCAGGTCTGTGCATTCATAAATTATGTAGAACATACTGAGGAACGAAATATGAATGATTCTCATTTTTTCAATTTATGATCATTCATCCATACAGCAATCAAATAACTAATAACAACAAATAACGACAAATAACGTCCGACATCTGCAGCAATGTTTAAAAAATAGTCACTGGCTTCAACTTACTATAGGGTTGAAAAAACATGGGGTGAATTTAAATGCTCAGAGCTATACGGAAAAAGATTTTTCAGTTCAGTTTTCAAACCCACTAAATTTGATTATCATTATTTCTATACCAGACGTGCGATTATGGCGATATTTTTTGAAAAATCAATGTTTTCGGACCGGTTGAGTCAGCGCGCAAAAATGTTTGTTTTGATTTCACGGAACAAGGAAAAGTCAAAAAAGGCGCGGATTGCGTTAAGGTGAAGGTGGAAGCTAGCCACTAATGGCTGCCAAAATGGCGCTCATTTCTTTCATCTCCCGTCCTCACCACTCGCCAGAAAATCAATAATTTTGCGAAACAGTGTAAAGAAAATGATCGTTTTCGCACACTTCCCATTAAATAATATCAATCAAACTCTAATCGATTACTCACAAAATATTTAATTTTCATCTGCTGTCGCACTGTATAGTGAAAAACGTCGGAAAACTCGAACTAGTGCTCTGAAAGTTAAATTTTCATTTTTCAATTTTCGCAATGGTTTTGTTTGTATTGGTGAAAGTAAATTTTTTCGACACTGATGCCAGACAACATCATCGAAACAGCCACTCAATAAAATGTGATTCCTGAGTCATAGCGTTTCATGTCATAAAAATCAATGAAAATTGTGAAATGAAATTGTGTTGATATCAATACAATCATTATTTTTACGTTTAATGTGTCAATAATATAAGTTTTAGCAACTTTAACATTGGTTAAGAAAATTGTATTGCAGAGCTCGGAACACTGTCACGGTTGCTTATGCTTTTAAAAACAGCAAACGGAAAAGTATTACATTCAATCAAAATGCCTCGGCCAACGAAGAGAAGGGTTAAGGCTCTCCAAGGTGAATATGTGAAAACAATACGATCAACGAAGGAAAATATTTAGGAATTTTCAACATCGAGTTACTATGCGGAAGAACTTGTTAATAACAAGAGAGCCCCAATTCGCATGTGTTATAAATTTGCTCAAGTTACGCTCGCGTATAATCAGAATTTTGCTTCATATACAATTACACCTTCTACAGGGTTTTCCATTTTGGGCTTCCGAAAGTATACAGCCCTGCGCTGACAACCGTTTGACATAGCTGTCAACCAAAGCGTCATATCGTTAGTTGAATGTCTGCCATTTTACAATATGGATTGTTTTAGCATAGCACAACGTGTTGATTTTGTTAAATTATACCATAAAAATGATGAAAAACCGGCAAATGTTTTTCGAGCATTACGGACGGATTTTGGTCGTCATGGAAGGCCTACAGAGCACACAATCGCTAATGTAGTGCGTAAATTCGAACAAACTGGATCCGTAGCGGATAGCGAATTGCGGATATTGTGTAATGTGCGTTCGGCCGAAAATATTGCTGCTGTTGCTGCCGGTGTCGAGGATGACCCGAATGTTTCGATTCCACGGCGTGCTCAGCAATTGGACTTGTTAAACACATCATTGTGGCGAATTTTCCATTTGGGCTTGCACCTACATCTATATAAAGTCCAACTGGTACAAAAATTAGAGCGTGGTGACCATGGAATGCGTCGGGCATACGTCGATTGGGTGAACGAACAACAGCAGCAAAATGCTGAATTTTCGCATCAAATTTTCTTCAGCGATGAGGCTCATTTCGAACTCGGTGGCTATGTGAACACCCAAAATTTCCGTATATGGGGCTCAGAAAATCCACACGTGATTGTTGAGAGGCCAATGCATCCGCCAAAAGTCACTGTTTGGTGCGCATTATGGTCTGGTGGAGTCATCGGGCCGTATTGCTTTGAAAATGAGAACGGCGAGACGGTAACTGTGAATGGTGAGCGCTATGGCCGCATGTTAACCGATTTTTTTTTGCCACAAATTGAAGATATGGATACGGATGACATGTGGTTTCAGCAGGACGGCGCCACGTGCCACACAACATGACCGAACATGGCCATATTGCGAACGAAATTTGAGGGACGCATAATTTCGCGTTTTGGTGATGCCAATTGGCCGTCCAGATCATGTGATTTGAACCCGCTAGACTTTTTTTGTGGGGTTATGCGAAAGACCGTGTCTATGCCAACTCTCCGCAAACTCTTGAACATTTGAAAGACAACATTCGTGAAGTTATGACCGAGATACCGCCTCATATGTGCCGAAAAGTCATCGAAAATAACCTGTGTACCTGTGTCAAGGTGTGCGAGTAAGCCCTAGGTTGTATTTCACACATAATGGCATAAACCAAACTTTAATTTGAAATAAAAGTTTCATCGAAATTCGAATTCTAAGTGTGTTTTATTTCAATTTACTTTCGGAATTTAAAGTTGGAAAACCCTGTATATATATATTTATATTTTCAATTGTTCAACGGAACATATCGTTCATACATTTTACTTTAGTATTGAATTGTAATTTTTTTCAAATGTATTCAAAGACTCGTATCAATGAAGGGCCACACAGTCTTATAAGTGAATTGATCTATTTACGTGTGCTATGCTCTTCTCTCACAAACACTCTTACCCCATTTTTAAACGTGATTTTACCAATACTACTACAATGGCTTGCTTCCACCTTCACCTTAAAGCATTCCAATATTCTGCTAATAGCTGTTATAAGGTGGGATGAAAGATAATGTTCACTAGATATATATTTTTATCACATCAACCCATCATTCCTAGTAGAAGTTATGTTTTCTGTTTTAACTTACCCCGAATTTCAACTTACCCCGGTGTACCTTATGTTATTCTCTCTGCAATAACCTGGATGAGTTCAATGCAATTTAGCTTTCGAAATATTTCAGTCTCATCAGTATCATCAGTCATGTGCGAAATATTCCACTCAAACTGAGTCTGTTGTTGGAAACGCTATAATCGAATTTGACATATCGTATGCTCATTGTTTAAGATTACGGCTAGTGATGTCCGATTTTTGAAATTAATCCTTCATCAACTAACAAGGAGGCAGTCCTCGCTTTTATCACTCAAGCAGATACATCCAGGAATGTATAGGTCAGAATACGTGTAATGGTGTATGCTCCACATTAAAGATTTTTTTCTTTGAACACACGTGCTGTAATGTCATGACAATGCATGCATTTCGGCCTGGCAACGGCAGAGACTGTGTCGGTGTTGCTCATAATAGCGTTTCGCAAGTAAATGTGTTGTTCCTCACACCGTTTCTGTTGATTGTGTCGTAGGAATCGCAGACTTTTGCTCTCTACCTTGCACTCCGGAATGTATGCGGACTTCAAAAGCGATATGAACAAAACGCTTTACCTCGGTTATTCAAGATCGCCCCTTCATGTCATCAGATCACTGAGCTTTTACTGTTTATCGTTCCGTTCGGCAACATATTCGTAACAATTCGCTGCGATAAAGTCGATAACGTCGATTGAACAATATGAACGCATTACATGTCAACATCAATAAAAACTGAGTGCCTGAAGGTCATCAAATCAAGAAAATTTGCAATTCGAAAAGTACGTACACTTGGGAAATGCAATAACATCAAAGGGAAATGTTAAACTTATTGAGTAATTCGTCCTTTCACATATTTTGGAAGTCGAGGCGAGTGGTAACATCCATACCTCTCACGGAGAGATCACGAGTTCTATTCTTACTTCCGACATAGAGACACTATAATAGAGAAAACAAAAATATTTTGGAGTACACGATAAATGAATTAAATGACAAAGGCATTAAGGCATACATTAGACTTACAACGAAAAACATAATCTATCACAATGCATAAATTAATCTAATTTGGGATTTGCTCGCATTTAAATTCAGTGATTGTTTCATTCAATCACTGGTTTAATCAATGAATTAATCAATACACTCAAATGATTACTAAACCAACGGTAGTCCTACGTCAACCTTGCGTTTAAATCTTAAGTATAATCCACCCCTAGTTTTTCGGGTTGGATGCATGCCTGCATGCCTTGGGATGGATACGTTACGTTGATAACTTAAATTGTTCTTTCAATCAGTAATCTATACAGACCCCGTTCGATTTTGGCACGGTTCAATTTTGGCACATGTGGCAAAAACGAACGGTTTTCTCAAATCCTGTTTTAAAATTTTCTTGTCTTTCATTCTACCAATTTAAGCTCAACAAAAGAAAGGTAATATGATCCTTCAAGTTGCCAATATAAATGGCTTGAATCGGTTAACTGGTTCCGGAAAATGGCCGGAACATGTTCCGGTAATATAATCGGCATGATCAAAGCAGTACTTAGAACCGTACCATGCCCATCATGTGACACCTCTAATTACTCGGGATTTAAAAAACTAGCCCATTGCTGGTCATATTTAGTGTCTAGGTCGTCATAGGCCAGATGCGGACCTGTTCCGGTTGCGTTCCGAATACTCCCGGGTGGCTATTCTATTATTGAATCTCTAACGACTTAGAATCCAACAAGTAGTGTATTGGTGAACATAATAGGTGCATGCGACATTTCTTGCCTCATCTACATGTGCCCATAACCTGGGTAATGAGCGTTAATTCTTAGAAAAAACTTTAAATGGTGATATCGATCCACAAGACATTTGCATTCGAGCAGTGACTATATCATCATATGGTATCAATAATTATACAAACGTTCCTCTTTATTTCAACGGCTAGCCAAACAAATCTAATTGGAATCGTTTTTCTTGTAATGTAATTTATCAAACTATTATTTTGCGTTGCGTTATTTATTGTTTAGGTATGAGAGTCATTGCGATTTTAGCCACTTGGTGGTATTGTCTCGGTTACGCTCTCTCCGGCATAGCTGGAAGAATCTAGGAAGAATCTAGCCTGAAACTATTGAGAGCCAGAGCAGAGGGTCATGTAGATATTTATTTTTATTATTTGTAAGGGAAATATCCTGACCAACGATATTCCTTATCATATTCTATTGTTGCTAAATTCGGTAGAATTTTTTTTCGGCTGCACAGTATTTTCTTCTAAATCAATCTGTATGATTTTGACATTTCTTTTTTCGTTTCTTGAGGGCTTTGGATCCTCTTCTCTGGTTCTCGATAGTTTCGGGTTTTTTTTTTTACATGCTGTTGTAGATATCCGTCATTCACGGGTGGAGTTGTTCCGTCTGTCTCGCATTTTGACGCATTGGTCGGATGATGATTCTAATATGATGGTTTTAGAACTGCTATATTACAAACCTGTCCAAATTACTCACATCGAAACAAATTTTGTAATTAGGTTTATCGATCGTGAGAGGAATAATTTTATTCAACCAAGGTCTGAACTCATCACAAATGTCCGTTAAATGATGAAAAAATGAATTAATCCACCTAGAAGTGATATCGTACATTTCAGCAGTACAGACGGATAGACCCTCAACTGTTTTGCTTTTGGTTCCAGTCAGCTTCTAAACAGTGCACATTTGGCGATTTGATTTCTATTTATAGACGCAGGGCATTCTTTAGGACTAGATTAAACAGACTTTTCACAGTCCATCTCACTCATACTGGCAACTGTCCGTTTTACCCCACCAGTACAATTATTTCAATAATTTAAATTTTCCACTCATAAATGAATTTCCTTTTCCGTAAACACCTAATATCGCTTCTCTGTTAACTCACAAACCGAAATATAACCATCAGCGAAGTGAATTTTGTTCTTAAACCACTCAAAATGTTTAATATCGAAGCAGCTAAAATTACATCCACACGCGGAATCATGTATGATTTTCGGTTTTTGTTTCCCTTTTCCACTTTTGATCAGTATTCATTGCCATAGAATGGCTTAAATATTATAGAATAACATGTAGAAGGTGTTCTCATTAACAGAAATTGGAAATTCAAAATGTTTCTATACAAATCAACCACCTGTCCATATTTCCCCCACTGTCCGTATTACCCGCGGGTCCCTTACCAGACATCGCTAATAACGGCGAATGGAGAACGAATGTTTCTTGGTCGTAATGAAAATTCTGACCGTTATGTGGTAGAAAGCTGTATTCGTCCCAACTCACGAACGCTAGAAAGGGATCAGAATCGCCTACTCAAACTCTAAAACTACGAATGTCGCTAGGATGCGCCCAAACCTCAAAGCTACATTTCGGGTTATGGACTGTGAAACTTACGTTTGCAATGGCCAGGAATGCAACATCTGCATAATTCAGCTTTGAGCAATGCAATAATGATGTTTTTAATGCTTGAATTTCTAAACCATATCCCAAACTGATGAAAAAACACACTAGAGCTATAACACATTAAGGAAGCTTTATTTCAGTTGTTGACTGTCCAGATTATTGCGGATACAGATCCTCACTTGTTCGGCTGAAACCCAGCCAGCCATTCTCCGATGAATGTTATTAGTGATAATACCAACTCACAGAAATAACAAGTGTTGTTCTATGCGCTGCACAGCAGCGATTTGCTGAATAATCACCGAATGCGTTGCTGTGAAAACAGCACCAAAATCGAAATTAAATTTTGAAGTGCGTATAAACAAACTGCCCACTGTGGCTGGTGTTGTAAATTAATTGGGAACGCAAAGTGCATAGTTTAGTTTCAAACCGAAAAATGATGCCATCTGGCACGAACTCGACACGGACGCGTGTTTAACACTAATTGATCCGCGCTTGGTTGTTGTGGGCCAAAGCTCAGTGAAATGTATAACCGCAACAATGTTTATGGTTTCGCGAAACGAGCGAATGCTCGATACAAAAAAAAAAAACAAAACATAACCGTACCGGCGATTCATTAATGTGTTATTTGTTGGAAGTGGTTAAGCCGCTCATCAATCGCAACACAACCGTCAAGCGGTTTAGAAAATAGCATGTGTAGATGTTCTACGATACTTGCAATTCAATCATAATTGGTTCTGTGAAGAGTGAAGCGTTGGTTTCCCGAGTAGATTTCCCACGTTGATTGATTTTTTGGATCATTTTGATTTTCTTTGCTACATTTGAAATCGAAGAAATCGTTCATTTCCAAGGATATGTTACAAACAATCGGCTGTCAAGAGGCAATTAAACTTATGTGTAGCTTATGATTTCGCTACCCCATTCATTTCACCTAGCTTGTGGATTTTGACAACAAACACAAGCTAAAATGGGGTTGAGTGTTACAACGGTATTACCCGTCCGTTTGTTTAGTTTGAGAAAGTTATGATCTGATTTCTCAAAGAACCTTTCGACGGAGCTACAATGTAAGGCTCCCTTTTCGTTCGTTGTTATATATTTGGTTGTTAAGATATGATCAATTGTCTCCGTACAATGAAAAATATTTCCTGTTCACTGCAATCTAAATGATGAATAATAGTCGTAATCATTTCATAGCAAATGTATTCGTTTAATCATCTAAATTCGTATTATTCTCTTCAAATGTTATCCATTTCTCGAAAGTTTCCCGACATTTTGGTATAGAGACTAGAGACTCTAACGATGTTTGTTTATAGGGTGTTTCAATTATGTCTAAGCACGATTTTGACACGCTGCTGTGTGTTAGTGTTTACAGTTCAGCTTACACAGAGTTTAATCGTGAGCGCCGATTATTACCATTTTAGTGGAAATGCGAAACATTCCCCCGAAAAAGCGCAGAATGATCGTTCACGATTCGTGTACCATCCCGAAATTTCGCTGAGTCAGTTGGCGAAGATTGAAGAAGTGCGCATTGAAGCGTGCAGCTTCCAGGAAAAAAAATCTGGACGAAAACCGGAACCGGTGGACAAAACCGTTGGACCGGATAGTCATATGTGCTAACGCCAGTAAGAAGGTTGCCAGTAAGAAGATTGTCGAAAGGATCGGTGAAAAGGCAATGGTTTGGTTAAGTGTGGTATGTTTTCCGAGCCGTTCATGCCCACCGAGGGTCCGTGAACTAAGAAAGAATCGAATCCTCTTCGCCTTCCTTCACAGCTCGTATACTCTGAATATTATTTCTTCTCTTTCTTTTGCATTACCTCTATTACATTTTTCTCTCCATCTATCTCTTCACCTTTCTTTACCGCTATCGTCATTCGGGAGCGGCATTATTGTAAACACTTTCGTCGCCCCGTGACCCACATATGGATGACACTTTCTTGGTTAAAATTGAATACGATTTTAAAAAGAAATTTGATAGAGTAGGCACCTAAGGGTAACTATAGGATAAGTAGAAAAATAATAAAATTATAACCATATCATTATAATGTTTATACTATACTTTTTAATAATTTACTAGCTGACCTGGCAAACCAAAACTTCGTCCCGCCCAAAATTTGTTTTTTTTTGTTATCAATACCTTCAAACATTCTTACTATGAGCAAGTTCATGGGTCCAATCGCAGAACTGTTCATTGATTGATCTTCTAATCGACCCCGTTGAATTTTGTATGGCAGCTCCCCCTTAGAGAGGGTAGTGGAGTGTCTAACCATCGTAAAAACATTTATTGCACCCCAAAAACCTCCATATGCAAAATTTGGTTTCATTTTCTTGATTAATTCTCGAGTTATGCAAAAATTTGTGTTTCATTTGTATGGCAACCCCACCTAAGAGAGAGAGGGAGAGTATCTAACCACCATAGAATCATTTATTGCACCCTAAAATCTCCACATGCAAAATTTGGTTCCATTTGCTTGATTAATTCTCGAGTAATGCACAAATTTGTGCTTCATTTGTATGAGAGCCCCCCTTAGAGGAGGGGGTGAAGGTTTCTAACTACCGTAAAAACGTTTATGGCAACCTCCACATGCCAGATTTGGTATCATTCTCTTGATTTATTCTCGAGTTATGCAGAAATTTGTGTTTCATTTGTATGCCAGCTCCACCTAAGAGAGGGGGGAGGAGTATCCAACCACCATAGAATAATTTATAGCACCCTATAACCTCCACATACCAAATTTGGTTTCATTTGCTTGAATAATTCTCGAGTTATGCAGAAATTTGTGTTTCATTTGTATGGCAATAATATTTTCTACTAAGATATAAGTCATTCTCAGAGTTGCCACATATACAGAATATTCTGTATTTTACAGATTTAACGCCAAATTTCAGATATTGAAACTGTATATACAGAATTACAGATTTTTTTCAAACTCAAATTTAAATGTTAAAAAGTAAATTACAGTTCATTTTCTCTGTCTTCCTTCTTGCTAATAAACTTTGTTTTGTTTTTGTTTTGTAAACTTGATTTATAACAATGTATATGAAATGTCACCTCACTTCTCCATTCCTGCTAATCCTGCTGCTTTTGGGATACTTTTTGGTAATTCCACATTCATCAGCGTGTGTTGAGCGAATAACCTCGCTTCACAGTGCCAACAAAACAGGTCCCTAGGTTGGATTTTCATATGCGTTCTGAAATACGGTGGGAGCTTGAATGATAATGTACTTCAACTTCTATTTTAATTCAACAGATTACAAGGTATTTACATAGCTAAATGAAGTGAACTGGAATAAAGTGATTGGAAAAGAATTTACAAATTGCTTGGTCATCTATGTGCATGACGTAACAAAAAATTTGTTTCAATTATTTCAGGAAACTTGAAAATATGGAGCATCTTGAATATTTCAAATAAGAATTTTGTGTTATTTTATAGGGGTCGATATTCAGACCCCGTCGGTCCCCAAAAACAATTTTCGTTCCTGTCGACCCCTGGGAAATCGAAATCGACACCTGGGGGTCGATATCGACCACTTTGAGAAACCCTGATTTAGACCGTATTGGTTTGGAAATATTAGGCGTTTTGCTTAGGGGGTCCAGATTGCCCCTACTTTCTCTAACTGTTGTTTTGAGAGCGTTTGACACCGAGGGGTCCTGTGACATTCCATTTAGAGAATTATCTTCGAAAATTCTCATTCAATTATGGAATCAATGTTTGTAATTTAGTATCAGAATTACAACCGGGATCACATCCAATTGAGAGCTTTCAGCCATGGAAGTATTACCCCTAGAATAGTTTTCAGGTTTGAAGTTTGTAGTCCTAGATTTTCAGGTTTGAATCCAAGGTATCTTATCTGCGACAACAATTCTTTACCTCTGTTGCACTTCCGTTTATAACATCATTCAATAAGGTAGTAATGTAACCCACCATTAAATTTGCCTTCTCCGGCGCTATCTTCCAATCACAATTCTGTCAAAGCAAACTCATCAGTGCCAGTTACGGCACACGAGACAAAAACAATTTATCTTACGCTGGCTGTCGACAACGCTTGACGAATTATAATTTACACCCGAAGAGCGGCGTGGTGGCCTACCGGTTGCGCGATGTTCACGCATAGCTGATCTCAAAAAAAAAAAAAATAAAATAAAAAAATATCTGTTCCACATTTCGCGTGTCGACAGCTCGGGCACTTGATTTGCGTGTTAACCGATCTCGACGCGACTCAAAATTTAATTGAGAGATCCGATTTGAGTGTGATTGAGTGTTTGTTTGGGTCTGTGTGTGATAAGTGCGTAGCTTATCAACGATTGCTTTTTATGGTCAATCTTGACGGGACCTGAGAAAAAAGTGCGCTACTGTGGAGGAGCTATTCTCTTTTCCACTTGTTCTCCCGAGTGCTGCTAATCATTCGTTTCCATGTCTCTCTTATAGAAAGCTCAATCCAGCGCGCAGCAATTCATTGCATAACAAATAATTGCTTTCGCGCCAGCCAATTGCGATCGCAACTCGGGAAGAGATTATCAATGCTCGCTCATGAAGTTGGTTCCATTCAATACATTATACTTGAATAAATTGTGTACTTAGTCGTGATGGAGTGCGCTTTTGAGTCCTGTTGGACATTGCGCACGAAGGAAGTTATTATGTCACTGTTGTTGCTACCGCCCCTCGTGGGAAAAGGTGTAATCAGTACATTTCACATACGAAACAACGTCAAAGAAACGGACCAGAACGTCGAATGTTGTCTAATGTGGATTTTATCTCTTAATTCGACTGTTCTCATTAACAGTTTGAGCCCCGGATTGTTCTTGCTACGCATTCCATTCAGCCCGCATCAAGTGCGTTTGGACAATATCTGTGTCGGTCACAACTCCCAAAGATACCTATTGTATGAATAGAAAATAGTCAGAAATTCTACTAGAAAGCAGTCACATTTTGTAAAACATCCGAAAACAAACCATATATATTTTGATTTTCCTATTTTGTAACTGTCAGTCCCAGGAGCTTCCCTACCAAAAAGCGCAACGTGTTAACCCTTCTTTGCATGTGTTTTCTCTTAATTAGTGAAATAAATCAAGGGTCAGACACGATCAACTTAAAGTGAAAATTTGGTGGTCCGGAAAAGGGCCGTTTTTGTAGATGGACAATGAAACACCATTAAAGCGGTTAGCAAGAAAATCCTCCAAGTAGCAAATACCACCATAAAACCACCAGAAGAAGTAATCTCCGCCACAGCGGTAACTGCAGATGCCGCCAATAACTGTACAGGAGCAAAGACCACCACAGTGGCTAAAGCTCAATTAATAGATGGCTAATCCTCTCCTTGCTGAGTTATGGGACGAAAAACGCAGAAAAGGATGGTTTTAATATAAACCCTTTCGGAGTGCTAAGGTACGATCTTTTTGGTTCGATATCCAAAGCGCAGTGAATGAAATCTTGTGCCTGACTGTGTTGAATTATACGGACTTTAAACTTTTGCAGTTCATTCGTCCTTAGTCCTGAGAAAGGCGCTTGGCGACAACTCAATCCAAACTTCTTCGCCACCTGCCATGACAAAGACACTTCATTGTCGTACGGCGCTTTTCAGTAAACCGTGTCCGCTTTCAACAATATCGAATATATCTCTCGTGATTGATTGATGGGGAAAATAATTGGTAAAGATAAATATACAAAAATGGGATTTCAAACATTTTTACAGTGTTGCCGAAAATATTCAAAATTGAATAGTTGCATTCACATTTCAATTAAGGAAAATTTGTACTATCGATTCTTTGTATAATTTCGATTCTATCATGTCCTGTGTTTTCTAAGAGAGGGAAACATTGCACCACAAGTTCCACCCCTACAACTTTTTGTGATTCTTCTTTGATCTCACATAGTATAACAGCAGCGGCCAAGCAGAGAAGAGTATATAATTGGATACCAACCGTGAAGTAGTTAACAATCAAATTATGAGCAAAATAACAATCACTGCAGCAGAAATACTATTCAAAATAAAAAACAAGAAGTGGGTTATATCTATGGTAGAACCGCAAGGGTGACGTAGGACTATCGTTGATTTACAGATCATTTGTTTGAAGTTGAATCTGAATTCATTCTGAATGAATGAATATTTGGGGGACTTCGAAAACGAGAGCGTTACGTTGGAGGCACAAGGTTTTATGCATCCAATATTGGATACGGAAATATCCTACTGATGGGGAAGAATAATCTTCAGAAGCTATCCTGTTAATTGCGATTGATTGAAAAATCACAAAACCAAATGTATTTGGTCACAGTGTTACATGGATAGAAAACATTCAAATAAACTCTTTCACATGAATGTAATTTTAAATTCCCAGAGGAACTGGCAGAATATTTTCAGTAACGATTAGATATTTCCACATTTTCCTCGATACTGGAAGCCCACCAGTGGTTAATGCTAACTCGATATCCATCTGTTAATAGCACTTGATTGAAACATATTTGGTCACAGTGTTACATGGATAGAAAACATTCAAAAAAACTCTTTCACATGAATGTATTTTTAAATTCCTAGAGGAACTGGCAGATTATTTTCCGGATCTTTCTCGATCCAAACGGAAAGAATTCCGTGCGTGTATGTGTGTGTGTGTAGCGGCTGCTTCGAGATCTTCCCGGGGAACCGTTTGTAGCATCACTCTCCTCCTGATGGATTCCCTTCTGGCCTAAGGTGCACAAACAGGCTCTTGGTGACACCGTTCATCCGCGCTTTCATGATAAATGAAGAGCTTCACCACAACAGCGACAACATGCTCCAATCGCTGTTCAATTTGAACTGAGTGGATTTCCGAGCGGCGCTCGCTTATATACCGATTGGTGATTTCAATAGCCTGTTTTGAAAGCAATTCTAAGACTATTGAAACAAGTTTTTGGATCAGAAAGTAACAAGTATAGAACGCGTAGACATTTTATCTTTTGAATGAAGTGTTTATCATACCATTTCGTTCAGTTGTTTAGGAGCTATTAACGCTCAAAATCTCGGTCTCCGGCGTAACGCGTTCGTATTCGAAATTTTGATTTTACACCCCGGTATAGAAATGAAAGACGTAGTCCTACGTCAAAAAAACACTGCATAAACGCTAAGTTATACACCCTTATTCTTGTTGACGTGGGATTACGTCTAACCGGAGTATATGGGGGTGAAATGAAAGCCTAAACATAGAATATGCAGGAAAAAATGAAAGATTCTGAATGCTTATAACTCGGACATTTCTTAATATATTGGAAAGATGTTTGCATCAATTGATAGGAAATATTTCTACGCGTCTATCACAATGAATAAAATAGTATTTTTCATGAGAAAAAACAATTGAATAACAGTAAAATGTTAAGCGTTAATTAAACGCCCTAACTGCCTAGTTTTGATTGGCCCGATTTACGGTTTCTCCAACACAGACTTCAAAATCAACCTACCTGTAGGAATCCGCTTTGCAAATATACATGCAAGTAGGGGTATTTTTGTTTCCACCGAGCTGTGTTTCCCTAACACGAACTTCAAAATCAATGTGCCTGGAGGAATCCGCTTTGCCAATATAAACAAGTTGGAGGTATTTTTGTCCCCACCAAAAAGTGTCCCTACGATGGATTTCAAAACAAAGACTGCTGGAGGAATCCGCTTTGCTATATACTATATTGCTATATACAAGCTGCGAGTATTTTGTACTTTCTTGTCTTTGTACAGACCGGAATATATTTCCGGTCTGTACAAAGATTAAAACGCATAAGCAGACAGCAAGTCTATCCCCTACCTTTGAACAGACACCTTTGAACGATGTATTAACAGTGTAACAATTAAATGCTGCTTCATTCGAACGAAACTTCTTCTTGAATCTCAAAAAATAAATAAATAAATAAATAGAAATAAATGTCTTTTAATAAAAATGCCTAACTCTAAGAATTGATAATTTTTACTATGTTGTTGAAATTTTTTTTTATGTTGGTTTTCTTTCTAAGGTAACTTCTAAGGTTCATTCTGAACGAAGAAATGTTGTCTTCCATCATTGCGACATAACCCATCATAACAGTGTCTATTTTTAGTCGTGTGAACGAAAATCACAACAGCACAAGACAATCACTTAATATTGATCTTCTGTATCCTTTTATCAAAACAGATCTAAGAATTTATGGAGAATCAAAAAAATGGAGATGGAGAAATCAATAAACCAACGATTCAAACCAAATTTAACGCAAAGTGGCTTACCGTTCGTTTATTTAACAAATTAGCTACATGCTGATAATCTTATTGATGAACCATTGTTGACATTTGGTGATTTTGATATAAAAACTGTGGCACTACGCCTTCCAAAATTGAACTTTCCCACAGACCTCCTCCAACACTTAAATTACAAATGTTTCATCTCATTTCACACTTGGTGAAATTCAATTATCCGAGATCCTAAACCCTCCTTAACCACAGGTCATAAATTGTTTATCACCCACCAAACAATTTATGACCGCAGAAACAACACATTCCCACCAAAGAAGTAAACATGATACTTGAACCGTGTGTACAATTCGTCACACGACGCAAGCGTCAGTGTTTTATTTCAATGACCCACTTGAGACATGCTTGTGCGTGCAAGGCGGAAACCCAATTGCAAGCACAAGAAAATTTCTCCGTCCTCGTTCTATCCCTTTCACTTTCTACTTGTACCATTTCCCTGTGCAATGCTCCGCCCAGTAAATTACGTTACGTTTTGTGTAGAGTTAAGAAAATAAGTGTAAACTAGTATTTAAGCAGAGACATGGAAATAAACCAGACAGTCGGTGACAGACATCGACTCGTGAATTACGTTAAATCCGAAATCCGAGCATGCCAAAGGGACAGGCATGTAACATGGCGACCGCGTATCATGATCCTGTATCATGGCGGCAGTGAATTAGTGTACGGCGACCTGTGATAGTTTACATATACGTCATGGCGACCGTGACAGGACACGAACCTGCAATTTTCGGATTCATTCACTTGAATTGTTTAGAGCGTCTGAACTCCTTGCTGAACTTGATGAGATGGTCCAACCGTTTACAAATCCAGCAAGACTTGCTGACTGCGCATTGAAATTCTTCATTTCGGCTCTGCTCTAATGCATGTACATCAGGGTGGCAGCGAAAATGGTCATGTCAAATTTCAGAAACCGACCATGTACATTTTGTTTATTGGCTCAAAAAAACGATCTGTGCAGCTCAATCGGACATAATTTAGGGGTGCCTGAAAGCGAAAGTTTTGATTTTTTGATCCACAGGTCATTTTTTGGACCAATAATCAAAATGTACATGGTCGGTTCTTTAAATTCGATACCTTCCATACCTTTCCATACCTTCATTGCCTCTCAGGCTAAGTCCCAAAAGGTATATTTTCGGCCAAAATTTTTTTTTTCGAGATGACACCAGATCTTGACGTTTCATGCATTTTTGAGTCATTTGGCACCGAAAAAAAATCGATTCGATTTTCCAAATTTCCTTTACTCCCCCCTTGAAAGATTTTCGTGGATAAAAAAATCAAAACTTTGAGCGCTTTGGGGTACCCCTAAATCATGTCCGATTGAGCAGAAACTTTGCACAGATCATTTTGATGATGATTGATGATGAAATGTTTCCCATATATCCATTGCCACCCTAATCAACATATTGCACACCAAAATAACAGAATATAGAACAACAACAACTTTGATATTCGGTTGAATAATTATGGTACAGATCAGAAAATACATCATGCCAACAAAAAATGTTTCTATCATGGGAAAATAATCATCCGAATTTTTTCCAACATTTGGCATTCACATCTCGGCTTCCCTGTTATCTAGCACTCGGTCAACGAAAATGCAGTAAGAAGAGTAAGAACTCAGTTGTCATGTTTCGTCTCAGCTATACATCAAAGGATTCTGATTTAAATCAAAAACTAATCGGAACTCAAAATCAAAACATAAATACTTAGTTTATTCATTGATGGTTAACGATAAGTTACCGCTGGAATTGTGAATTTCAAGTAGCGTTGGCGTTACTTTGAATGTGAATTGTGCTTTACCGTGCCAACCTCTCACCAAATCCAAATCCAATAAATCCATTCACCAAACAATACTACTTGCTCCACTTGCTTCCCTTTCCTGATGGGAACGGATCCTTATTGCGCCCTGCTATGAACTTAAAGGTCGCCACGGGTTATGTTTCCTTTAATAAAATTACAACCCGACTACGTGCTCCACGTGCTTACGATGCATAACAAGCATTGCTTATATTGGCAGGGGTTCACCTTCTCCGAGCTGATTCCCCTTGGCCTAGCGGTAATCACTATAAACTTTTACTTCTTCTTTCCTTGCCGATCCGACCGCTCGGCAAGGCGCTTATAACTGATATGATTAGGTGTGGCAAGGTGAGGTAAGAGACAAGAGCAAGAGCAAGAAAAAAGTAACCACTTCCGATTCTGATCACGCACACCACCTGCACATGCTCGTTATAAGGTTGTTACTGTTGTCGCGAGGGGAGGACACACTTTCGGACCGGGCCGCGGCGATGTGATGATACAAAACACGTCAACGTGGGCGGGGGGTGATTTAATTTCATGTGAATGAGTGTTACGACACATAAGGAGTTTGGAAATGCTGCGACAAACGCATGGGAAAAATCCGCACCCATTGTGAAACGCACCTTTACGGTGCGTTTCTGTTGTTGTTGTTGTTGATGTCCGGAACCATTATTGGATGCGCCCCTTGATCGTCGTCATCTTAGCCTCCTGCAGGGAGCTTGAGATGATTCTATACCATCTAAGCCAGGGAGGGATGAGGGGCGATTCTCCTTTACGAATAGAAAACGTGCGAGAACAAAGAACGCGTTTGGCTGCTTTCGAGATGAATATATTATGGATGCACAGCAGGGCATAATGGGTAATGTGCTGATGATTGGAGCGTTTATGGGACACGCGTGCGCCGCACGACTTGATTATCGCGGGTGCCAAGCGCCCGAAAAAAAGTATGAAATATGATATACCCGACAGTTTCTAATCATGGTCTTGAGAACTCGTATCGTCCCAGAACCAACCAACGAAAGTCTAATACCGAACGACACGCCACGATAAATTACCATGTTTGTTTCACTAAACGTTACACACGTCAACCTGCTGCCAGGTATGAAATTCAATTTCACACATCGTGTGTCGTTCACACTTACTGCTTACAATCTTGATAATAAACTGTATTGTAATTTCCCCTTCGACACTTCATTCAACCTTTGTCAGGGTTCATATACAGGTTGAACACGAACAAATCCTGGCGCTCGAAAAAATGCTGTCATTTATTTATTTTATGAGTAAAGATTTTCAAAATTTCACTGAATTGCGTTGAAAGTTTATAAGATCACAGTAGACATTTGTTGACAGGATAACTTCGTTTGCTTACAACATGGCGTCACCGATTGAAGTCGATTTTGAAGGGGACAGTCATGAATCCTAGTATTGTATACCCGAAGTACATAAAAATAAAACAATAAAACGTATGATGTTCTCCAACAATTTTTTTTCTCCTATTTTTTCGTGTTCAACCTTCGTGACAAAAATGTCCTTTCGTTTTTACCCCCACATAAAAAGAAAAAAGAAAAAAAAACACAATCCCGTCCGGCGACGAAAGCGTTTAATAACGTGACCAAGTGTAATTTATATCTTCCACCTTACGATTTTTATCTCTCACCTTGTGCACTGGTCCTGTTCCCATTCAGGGATATTTCCGACCACACTTGCAAGCAGGATGGGAAGGGATGTGTGAAATAACTCTGACTGAGACGGGGGAGGTAGTGCTCAAAGGGAATGACATTTGCCACAGATGTTAAATGATTTGTGTATATTATAACCAAAACAAAAACACTGTTTGCACCTTCTTTTTCGGTGACAGTTTGCCGCCCTCTTCGGTTGGAATTGTTAGCGTAAAGGGCGGACTTTTGACCTCCGTGCTGGGTCTTTGAAGTGACAGTAATGAGGGTGAAAAGGGCTAGAAATGCACAGTGACACAATTGCGTGAACAATTGTGGAGTGGCGTTGAATTAAGAATGGCAGAGTGTTGAGTTCTCTAGGATTGATACGGGTAGTGTTACCACATGTAGAGGAGATGTGTCTAAAACGCGCCTGCCGGGCAATTTGCTCGCTTTCGGGCCGATAACATTCTTACGAGAGAAATAACTTCAAATTTCAAATTTTCATTTTTTCAAATATCTCTGCATGGCACGTCTTCAAATGTAATCATAATGAAAAAAAAAGAGCGAACCATCACGATATTTCTAAATCATGTTCGATAAATCACACAAACAATTGTTTTCACATACTTTGAAATGACCTCAGTATGTTTTCACAAAACTAAATGTCTTCAAAACGAAAACATGTCTTCACATCTGGCATCTATATAATGTGCTCAGAGAATGTAGGAAAAAAGAGAGGGCGGACTGGAGAATTCATGCACGAATCTTGGGAGAACACGCTCACCGGAGGAACGGTTTCTTCTCTTCGCTGGTGGGCATGAAGGGATTAGATTGATGGTATATCTCATTCATACAAGCGGTTTCTCTGAGTTTACTAGTCTCTGAGAGAAACAACTGATGAGCATATTATACCTCTGCTGGGACATTCAACACCGTATGATTGGAAATTTAGAATTTGGGCGCCATGCAATATAAAATTCGTAGCACTTTTGTTATTCCGTATCTAAAATACAGAACGATTACAGATGACAGGGAGTTAACTAATTTACGTACTGACGTAGTTGTTACCTTAAATTTTGAAAGCACGGTCAAGATAAATCCATTCTCGCTTAGGGGGTGCGTATTACCTACTTCTTCTATACAGATTTATCTGGAAAGGTACAAATTTTTTCGTTTTTTTTGGGTACAGATTCCGTACGGTACAGATTACAGATAGGTACAGTTTTTTTTATCGTGAAATTATGGGACTGGTCAAACAGATGAGAAATAGATTTAATTTCAATGATTCGACCCTCAAGGTTGATGCATGTTAAATCCTAGAAACTTTTCCAATCTAACAGAAGTGAAAGTTCTCGAAGAATCAAAATTTTTCATTTGTTTGATATTTTGCGGGCTATTTTGGGGGCAGTATTTTAAACCTTAGTTTGTCTTTATGTCGCTTTGTTCTTATTGTTCTATTTCTTCACTATTTGTTTTTTTTCGTTATTTTTCTTCTACTTTTACTATTTTCTGGTTATTTATAAGTTTGAACTACTTGATTTTGACTATTCATTTTTTAAAGACTAGCGTAGTCGAGCTGTTAGTGGTATCTATGCAAAATCAAAGAATCAACAGTTGTTCAGTTGTTTTTATGGCCATAATTATTTTGCCAGCGTCGTTTTTTTTTTAAATTTTCAATTCACTTTTTTTGCGTTATTCAAGTCTTATCCTGTTTTCGCTTATTTATTTATATAATCATATTTCATTGTTCTCTCGTTCTTTTGAGATTTTCTTGATTGATTTTTCGTTTGATGCAAAAAATTCTAAACAAAATTATAAATTATAAACAATGCTTGTTCGAAAGCATTGTTACGAGCAATAGTAAAACAGAATAAGAACTCCTGAAGAATTATAACAGGTATTAACCGAAACAAATCTGAAATAATTTCCAAATCGATGATGAAATGTTCTCGTTTTTAGAAAAATAAGAAAAATGGAAAAAAAAAGTTCTGTTCTATTAATTTCGCTTGTTTATCGCGTTGGATATCAATTATCAATTAGAATGGATATTAGAATGAATTGGAACTTGAGGATTAACTTTTTAGAGAACTTTAAAAACGAAGATTGGTTTGCGTGGTTTAGTTGAATTAGCCGAAAATGGTTGATTCAATCCTCCTGCCTTCGTGAGGATAATACACAAACGCCTAATATGATACGAATTATTCCATTGCGGCACCACTGGATGGCAAGTTTTTTTTTATTCCATTTGTTCTTATTTTTATTTAAACTCATTAGCATTTTAGCCGTAACAGAGCCGAATTTTAATTGTATACATATCTACAAATTTATATATAAATAACACATTACACAGATGCCATATTAGGCGTAAGAGTATTCCTTCTATAGTATAGAATCCATACCATTGGCATATGGTACATTACACAGCAGCCATTTAGGCGTAAGAGTATTCCTTCTGTTCTTCCATTGTCCAGTTAGATCGGACAGCGGAGACAGTGGATATGATCATGGATGTGTTATTAATAGAACAACAGCCCGATGTTTCTTGCAGAGCAGTGCAGTTGTATGGACGAATCGAACTTCCATCGACCGTGGATCTATAACAACACAAAGATGATCAATGAGGGCCCTGAGTTTTGAATTCACGATCGATCGCTTACTAAGCGCACGCGCAACCAATGTGGCTATGAAGACCCCCGAATGGCACGTTGCGCCGATTCGTTGGCTGTTGGATGAATGATTTTCAAAATGTTCCAATTTTGTAGAATAGTCGGATGTCCTCATCGTGTAATTTCGATGGAAAGACTGAAGTAGAATAATAACTGCCACAGCAAAATATTGTTCATTTTGCGCTCTCCTTCCATCTGAAGGATTAGCTTCGTAATGTTCTTGATCTATGAAAATTGTGCCCCGCAGCAACGTTAGGTACGTTAGATACAGAACAAATGCATAGAAAAATGGAAAAGCATCCAGTTATTGTCAATTTAAACGATTCACGGACCGAGAAAACGTCATGTATTGGAGATCAAACAAATCTCAGAGAAATTCCAATTAGATTAGTATGCAAAACATTAAAAAGTAGACAAACCTATGTTTGCGCAATCTTTTTTTTTGTGGTTTGCTTGTATAGTAAATTCCTTACATTAGAAAAGTTGCAGGAGATCGTTTATTGGAATAACGTTCACTTTATTCAGGATTTTATGTATTCGCTTACCATCAGTGAGTTTTTCTGATGCAATTCTACAGGCTACAAGCTGACAAGTTGCGTGACTACTGTGTGTCGAGATTTCCGTTTCCCAAGTTCGGAAATAGGCTGCATCAACTTTGTTTGGGGGTCAGTGATTAATTTTTGATCTTCTGAAGGTCTTGCCTGTTGCCATGAAACGGGCCAATTAGGAGATCAAAAATTAAACTCACGATCGTTCGTTTGTCTACGAAGTCGTATATCAGTCGTATATCCATTGGACAATATTTTTACTAGCTGAAATCATTCCACAAGAACCAGAACAGGTGATAATCATTGGGGGCAAGGTTCAATCTTCGCATTTTTCCTCAACTCTAAGGTTAATAAAATAGGACACTGATTACTCGCATTTTACTCGGATTTAAAAAGGTGACATATTTTCTTTAGGAAAAGGAATTCTAAATTTTGATGTTTATTTGTATTGTCTAATCAGAGAAAATCGTAAATTAATCATTCTAATGAAAAACCTGGTTTCAAATTATTTCATTTTTTTAACAAGAGTCGGAGTTGGAGCCCTGGTGATAACCCTACAAGAACTGCTGAACCGTATAGTTTTTCAAAAGATGCCGACTTGTATTTAAAAATTTGAATAAGCAATTGTTATCTAAAGATCCTTATTTCTTTCTTTTCGTGATGAGAGAAACAAGAATAGTCGGCACCCCACCATTAGCCCGTGTCCTTGACAGTCGTAAATGTGTTAAAATCCTTGTGATACAAACATTTCAAATTGTTTATATGTATTGATGATGATGATGGTCCCGCCTCCTTCCCCTACAGAGGTTTGAGCAAGACGAGTTATCTAAAAGATAATTTATTTTTCTCAGCATTAAAACCAGTTTAACAAAAGAAAACGAATTGATTTTATTTACAGATATAAATTCGTATATAGTATTACAATGTCAAAAACAACCCAAGCCGATACCCAGCCGTGTCCGCCACAGAGCCGATACGGTCCCGACCAGACTCTTGCAGCCAATTGGTCCACCAAAGCACAAGTTCAACCGCCAGCCTTGTTTTGGATTGACAATGAATATCCTTATCCAGAGAAGTCGAGAAATTTTCATTAACGAAAAATTCCTAGACCGGCTCTTAAAAAAAAACTTTTACTTTATATTCTTTATATCTGTGAAACGCGCGCGGGGCTCAATTTTTTGTAGACTACTTTTATTTTTTTTAACCAATACAAAACAAAAACAACAAAAAATAAAAACAGTCCATCATCACCAAGATCATGATAGACATAATAGAGACGAATTTTTATATTTGTATGTAAAATCAATTAACATTATTTATTTATTTATTTGTTTGATAGATAGCATAAGTTTTTGTATCTTTTAAATTGCTTTTATTTATTTATTTATTTTTTTGATAGATAGCATAAGATTTTGCATCTTTGTAATTGCTACATAGCTTGTTACTACTGACATTACATAAAAAAATTACAATAATACAATTCAATTATTAAGAAAACAAAAAAAAACTGGAAGTGGGTTATATCTATGGTATAACCGCAAGGGTGGCGTAGGACTATGGTTGATTTAGTGATCATTTGTTTGAAATTGAATCTGAATCCATTCTGAATGAATGAATAAATTAATATTTGGGGGACTTCGAGAACGAGAGCGTTACGTTGAAGGCACAAAATTTTATGCATCCAATATTGGATACGAAAATATTCTACTGATGGGGAAGAATAATCTTCACAAGCTTTCCTGCTAACTGTACATGATTGGCAAATCACAAAACCAAATGTATTTGGTCGCAGCATTATATGGATAGAAAAAATGAAAATAAACTCTTTCGCTTGAATGTAATTTTCAGTTCCAAGGGGAACTGACAGATTTCTTTGCAGCAACGATCACATTTTTCTCGATTCTGCTCGATAACCAGCAAACGGAGTTGTATGTGTGTGTGTGACGACTGCTTCGATGCATCAAACGGAACCAATTTTCGATGCTGATACTCTTTTGATCGCCTTCTCTTCTCCTCTTGATGGATCGGCTCTTCTGCGCTCCCTCACAGTTCGAAACATACTGAATGCGTTTCAAGGAAGGTCTTGTATTATAGAGACTTTAAACTTTTGTAGTTCATTCGTCTCTAGCATTGAGAAAGGCCCTTTGAAAACTCTACTCTACTCTACTCCAGCGCTACCACCTCCACCCTTTTGCCTTGAGAAAGGCACTCGATCCCTCGCCGTCTAGCTCGTCCAGCAACGATGTTGTCCAGTCGGTGTCCACACAAAGAATGGAATGCGTTTCACCACCAGAATATCGCATAAGTATGCTTTTTGTCCGTGATTGAATCGAGAGAAGGTGTGGTTTACGATGGCAATTTGGAAGGCAAACTAGAGGTGAATGAACTCTGAGTTTGAACTTTCAGCAACTGAGCGATAACCGATTGAACATTATATGATTTTCGCGATGCCAAATATTTTCCGTTGCGCGCGAATCCTATATTGCATACGAACATATTCTACTGATGGGGAAGAATAATCTTCTGAAGCTTTCCTGCTAACTGCACTTGATTAAAAAATCGCAAAACCAAATGTATCTGGCCGCAGTATTATATGGATAGAAAAAATTAAAAAAAACTCTTTCGCTTGCATGTAACTTTCAATTCCAAGGGAAACTGGCAGATTATTTTGCAGCAACGATCACATCTTTTTGGATTCTGCTCGATAACCAGCAAACGAAAAGAGTTGCGCATTTTACACTCCGGTATAGGAATGAAAGACGTAGTCCTACGTCAAAAAAATCAAACTATAACAATTATTAAAATTAATTCAGGTATTTTTTGCATTACTTCTTGAATGTTGTGAATGATTTTCGATTTCTCACTTTGCCACCACTGTCGATAGCAGCACCAACATCATCATAATTTTTTAGCATAGCCGTTTTGGTACCACAGTGATGAAATTTTGGTCTATCTGAGAAAGTGGTACGGAATTTCTTTAAATAGTGCCAGAAATATGGGATATAACGACCAACAAATGGGAACACCAAAGTTACTTTGCGTCTTAAAGGTCGAATAAGATATGAAGCAACCAGGAAACGAACTCCTGCTCATACATAAAGGCAGAATCGGTTGTTCCAGTATCGAAGAGGCATATTGCGCGCATCTTGAATGAGTCACCAAACATCATGTGGAAGAAACTTCAAGGGAAGCCGAAACTGACCGCCACCCATAAGCAGAATCATCTCATTTTCGCCCGGCAATACATGGAATGGAAACTGGAATGGAGAAATGTTGGCTCGGACTGTTACAGTTGCTATTGGTACAATCTAAGTCGACGGAATGTCGTGAGATCGAAGCGAAACTTTGGGGGCGGAAGTTTGACAGTGTGGGGAGCCGTTTCCTATCACAGCAAGCTTCTCATTTGTTTCATTTTCATCCGAATGAACTCCGAAAAGTATGTTCAATTACTGGAGGACGTTTTGATTGGCCATATTGAGAATAACGCTATCGAGGATGTCGTTTTTTCAGCAGGATTATGCATAGATCCACGTTTCCAAGCAATCGAAGGCATGGTTTGCCGAGAAGGACATTCCGCTTCTTGAATGACCTGCTGGCAGTCGATTGCAATCCCATAGAGAACCTATGGAGAATCTTGGCCGAGAGGGTCTATGCAAACGGATGACAATTTGACAATTTGGCAGTAATTCAGGAATGTTGGGCTATAATCAATATGGCAACACTTTAAAAGCTGTCTGACTCGATGCCAAATCAAGTTTTCAAAGTGATCCGAAATGGAGGTGGACATACTAAATATTAGCTACCGATTGGACTCGAAATTTGCCACACAAATTTTCTTTTATTGAAATTTTAGGATGCGGCTAAACGGATGCTCACCCTTTTTCCACATATTTGAATTACTTAGTGAATTTATTTTTTTTTTAGAATGAATTCGATGAAAATAAACAATAATCTTTTTTTATGAGCAAAACAGTACAAAGACTTATTTTTAAAAATATTGAGAAAAAATAGGGTGCGGCTAAACGAATGTCTACCACTGTATGACCCGCACTATAACGAGACTAAACAGATGTTATTAAACTATGCTCATGCAAATAAGAGCACATTTGAGTTTTTATAATTCTTTCGAAGCTTTTCGATATTGCGCATAACATACTTATGGGTCGTAAGTTGCCCAATAAATCTATGTTGTTTTTCTTTTTCAAAGGTATTATTTTGGATTATTTCCATGCTTGGGGATATTTGGAATTGATAATGATATTGTTGAACATGTATGTTGATGGATCAAGTAAAACAGGAAAAATTAATTTTACAAATTTTATAGGAAGGTCGTCTAGACACACAACATTTGACGAAACTTCATAAATAGAATTTATAACATCGTAGTCCTGAATTTTTTTGTGAAAGTTACCATTCATTTCATTGACACCGAAAGGAGGCGATCTGGCGTAGTGGTAACATCCATACCTCTCACGCAGAGATCGCGAGTTCAATTCTCACTCTCGAGATTCTTCCAAAAATGGAAGTAAAAGTGACGAACCATCCGAAACGTGTTGAAAATCACTATAATAGAGAAAAAAAAACCGAAATTTATATCATTTTGCATTGATCGGCTAGAAAATACTAATGCCCGAAACTTTTTCCAAAACTCATTAGGTGACAAGCTAGCAGATAGTTGAGTGTTGTAATAGTTACCACTACTATTAATAAAACTAACATTTCTATCGATGTGAATCCATAAAATAAAAATAGATAGAAACTTTAAACGAAATTTAAGCGAAACTCAATTATTTTCTTGTTTTTTTCCCCAAAAAAATGGAAAATGTGGAGGAATGTCCACGTGGACAACAGGGTAAGGGGTATTGACAATGTCCACGCTTCTCCACGAGTGCCTAAAATCGAGCTTTTTATGTCAACGTGGTATGCGGACAGACCCTTACTTGTTATATTCTTTTGAAAACACCAGACATACATTCTTACTTTTTTTTGTGTGGGGTGGAGTGTGAATCCTCGTGAAAATCGACGGATCTATTAGTGTATGCTAAAGTAAATTAGCAGCAAATGAACTAATCCAATTAGGTAATCCAAGACAAATTTCATGCCAACTTGTCTTAGGAGTTGGCAGCACCATTTCAGATAGTAGTGAAACGTTATGGGTGTAAAGACAAGGATCATTTAACCAACTTTGCATACTTGAAATATTCGAAAAAAATTAGACTATTTTTTGGAAAAAGCCAATTTTTTTCTTAATTTTTTACAAAAATTTATAACCTAAAAACTATGATACCTACAAAATTCTTGTCGAGGGATGAAATGTAGGAAAATATCAAGATAGCGTTATAGTGTATTCGACAAACTTTTAGATCATGTTAAAATATAAACTTTTGTCGAAGACATCAACTTTCTATCTTTTATAGTTTTTGGAATATAAGTAATTTTTGTATGAAGACTCTTGAAAAAAATAATGTTTTGCTCGTAACATTTTTGTGTGTAAATTCTCACGTTTGACATGTTCTTGACATGTTTCTAAATAGAGAAAAAATAGCAGAGCATTTAAAATGCGATAATTCATACGTAAAAATGTAACGAATTGAACATTTGTAAGGGCTATTTATGTTTTTTTTGGGAATTTAAAAAAAATCGTTATTGAGAAAAATGAAATTTTATTTTTAAAATAACTTTTTTGCCAGCGAAATTTTTTAATTTTTTGTAAAAATTTAAACAATTTTCAACATTTCATCCTTTGACAAGAATTATGTAGGTATCATAGTTTTGATGTTATAAATTTTTGTTTAAAAAAAAAAAAAATTGGCTTTTTGCAAAAAGTAGTCGAATTATTTTTAGTATGCAAAGTTGCTTAAATGACCCATGCCTTTACACCCACAACGTTTCACTGCTATCTGAGATGGTGCTGCCAATGGCCAGTTGAGTTGGCATGAATGTATTTGCTTTTTTATAGTTTACGTGGTTTCGGGGTTAAGGGCGCTATATTTTTCAAACATTTTGTTCTTGAAAGCTGAGTTTTTTACATAAAATATCCAAATAACAGAGGTGTGATTTTCATCGTTTTTGAGTTACGATTTTTCAAAGTTGAGATGTTTTGATTGTGATAGCTTAATTGACAGAAAATAGAAACATGCGAAATCCACTATATCGGTTTGACATGGAATGGCTGAATATGTTTATGCATTTTGTTTTCAACAATACTTAGAAATGTGTAGTAATCTTCGCGCAAATCCTAACTTGTTAATTTCAACAGTTGGTAAGGATACGAATGCACCAGCTGCCTCGGTGTAAAGTATCCCAAATAAACATCAACAATGACAACAGTTGGTGCTTCACGGGACAGACTACGTATTGTGGCGGGCGTTACGTCTCTGGCGGAAAATTATTCCGAAAGGATTATGAAAACATAAATGTAAACAAATAACGATATCTGATCTTGATTAGTTGACATTCAACAAGTCGACAAGCAGCAATTATACACGGATCATATGTGTAAAACCTGCGCACTCACGATGACTTAAAATTGAACCAATATGCTGCACTGATTTCAGATTGCACTTCACATTTTTCGAACCAGTATTGAGGTAATTTCTAATTCAAACGGAGTTATGGTGAGCACCTGACGGTTCCAAGCGCAATAAACAATTTGTTCACATAACGGCCATAAAAGTTCATTGGAACCAGATACTTTGCATGCGGTGCGGTTCTTCTGCGAACTGCATCTTTCCAAATGCCATTCCATCTGCTCGCTCACCAAGGCAAGGTCAGCCCGTGATTAGGAACTACCTATCTACGATGTTACATTATCCGTGTATCCGGTGCGACATTTGGGGCGAGTTGCACCATTCCTGTGCATTTACCTTGGATCGGTCTGAGACCGCAAAGCGATGTGTGCTGCTGCACTATTGGCCAGGACTAAGTGCGGTAGTGACAGTCAGCTGGGGTTGCTAGTATGAACTCATTTAACCAACTTTACGTAAAAACTCCGAGGAGTGTACATATGGTGCAGCCCATAGCGCGTTTCGGCTGATGCACTCACAACAGCAACAACAACAACGGCGGCGGCGGCAAACCACCGATGGCCAATACGATACCAAGCCAAAGCAGCGAAGGAAAAATACGGTAAGAAGTGGTTGAATTCATTCAGTGCTTTCGATTTACGGCGAGAGCATGGGGTGTATAAAACCACCAGCTGATCGGTGGAATGGTATCATTCACTTGTGCTCATCTCGCCGGCCAATACCGTCGATCCTACCAACCAGTACACTGTGGAGCGCAGTTCTAACCGCAGCGCGAAGGCAATCATGAAGGTAAAGTATCTAGAAAAAAAATCTATTCAGAACAATTAATAAAGAGTTCATTTTCCCGCAGGCGTTCATCGTGTTTTCCGTGGCTTTGGCAGTCGCCGCCAGTGCAGCAGTCGGCGAGTCCAAGAAGGAGAAGCGAGGTCTCTACGATCTGGGTTCGGAGTACAAAGGATTCGACGATCATCATTTGCACGATCTGGATTACCACCACCACCACCATCACGACTTCGATCATCACCATCACGCCGAGCTGAAGCATGTGACGATCGAGAAGAAGGTTCCCGTCCCGTACCCGGTCGAGGTGGAGAAGCACGTGCCAGTGGAAGTGAAAGTACCCTATCCGGTCGAGGTCGAGAAGAAGGTCCCGGTGATCGTCGAGAAGAAAGTTCCGTACTACGTGGAGAAGAAGGTCCATGTGCACGTAGACCGTCCCGTTCCGTACCCGGTCGAGGTCAAGGTCCCCTACATCAAGAAGGAATACGTCGAAGTGCTAAAACCGTACGCAGTTCATGTCGAGAAGCCAGTCCCAGTGTACATCCACAAGCCGGTGTACATCGAGAAGACGGTCCCAGTCACTTTCAAGATCAAGGAGCACAAGAAGGGCTTCTGGGGCTAAGTGCGCGCGCGCTAGTTGGTTGTGTTAGGTGCCTACTGTTAGACTGAATAAAGTTTGTTTTATTTCCTTTTTCTGTTTGAAAAAAATAACTCGAACATCGCTGGGTTTATTTCATTTTCGAATCCACCAATTGGTAGTCCTCGGGAGAACTCTCCGCCTATTGCCGTTCGCTTGTCTCGCATGTGATTGAAACGGATTGCGCAGGGCGGTCGGGTGCACCGTGAATGCATAAATAGTGTTTGGGTTACGGTGACGATTATGGGAAAGTCGTTCGATAAACTCGTGAGACATGATTGCAGCGAATGCAATGTAGCCGGATGATGGAGTGGAATTTTCACATAGCAGGCTCGCGAGAACGCTTGATTTCGCTACACACGCGCTGTGAATTGCTGCAGGCTCAAATTGGTCGGGTTTTATGTCCCCACACAAACAGTAGACCATGACCGAAAGCTGTTAACGTTTCGTATGTTATTTTTTCTGTTGCGTTGAATCATTCGGAACGAATGCTACAAACAAGATGCTGCCATAGACAGGTGGTCCGTTATTGTGACTATCCGTGTGGGACACATTTGGGGTTGCAAGACGATAGAGTTCCGATTTATTTAACAACATGGAAAGCATTAACCATCAATTGTAGCTTTCTGTTGTGTGTTCCAGTTATTTACTGCTAGGCTGACCAAACGGTCAGGAATAGAAACGGATCACATAAGTCAGAAAAATATATTTTGATATTTTTTAAAGAATTTTATAGAGTGAATAAAACCGAGTATTAAACAAAATAATCAAACATGAACTCACTTTGTTCGACATTTCAGATTATGAAGCGACGTTGTGAAGGAGGTTAGGATTTTTGAAAGCTTCATCATGTGATTTGTCACATTCCAGATCGAAGATCTGTTTGACATTTATCATAACTTATTATCATGGTTTCAACATTCACTTTTCCTTTGTCCACATATTTTGTTTGTTGGCCTAAAAAAATAATCTGTGCAAAGTTTTAGCTCAATCGGACATAATTTAGGGGCGCCTCAAAGCGCTCCAAGTAATTATTTTTCAGCAACGATGATATCTTTCCGGAGTTCCGCGCGTGTATGTGTGCTGCTCCAATGTCTCAAGGGGAACCGTTTTTCGATGCTGAGTATTGATCGCCTTTTCAGTGGCATCACTCTCAAGGCTCTAGGTGACACCGTTCATCAGCGCTTTCATGATGGACGAAGTTAGCTTTACCACAACAGCGACAACATGCTCCAATCGCTGTTCAATTATAACTGAGTGGATTTCCGAGCGGCGCTCGCTTATATACCGATTGGTGAATTCAATAGCCTGTTTTGGAAGCAATTTTAAGGCTTTTGAAAAAAGTTTTTGAACCAAAAAGTAGTAAGTATATAATGCGTAGACATTTCATCTTTTGAATGGAGTGTTTATCATACCAAGTTGTTTAGGAGTTATTAACGCTCAAAATCTCGGTCTCCGGCGTAACGGTTTCGTTTTCGAAACTTTGATTTTACACCCCGGTATAGAAATGAAGGACGTAGTCCTACGTCAAAATTTTTGGCCGAAAATCGACTTTTTGAGACTTAGCCTGAGTGGCCAAAAAATCTAAACTTTGACAGCTTTGAACCACCCCTAAGTCATGTCCGATTGAGCTGAAATTTTGAACAGATAATTTTTTTTGGGCCAATAAACAAAATGTAAATGGTCGGTTCTTTAAATTAGATTTTTTTTTCATACCTTCATTGCCTTCAAGTCCCAAAAGGTCGATTTTCGGCCAAAAATTTTTTTTTGAGATAACACCAGATCTCGACGTTTTATGCATTTTTAAATCATTTGGCATCGAAAAAAAATATCGATTTTCTAAATTTCCTTTACTCCGCCCTTGAGAGATTTTCGAGGATCAAAAAATCTAAACTTTGACAGCTTTGAACCACCCCTCAGTCATGTCCGATTAAGCTGAAATTTTGCACAGATCTTTTTTTTTTGGGCCAATAAACAAAATGTACATGGTCGGTTCTTTAAATTAGATTTTTTTTTCATACCTTCATTGCCTTCAAGTCCCAAAAGGTCGATTTTCGGCCAAAATTTTTTTTTTTAGATAACACCAGATCTCGACGTTTCATACATTTTTAAGTCATTTGGCATCGAAAAAAAAGTCGATTTTGTGATTCTCCAATCCGCAAACGGTTTGAGTTACCGAAAAATGGAAACATTCCCATTTTCCAACACATTTGTTCTACTTATTGGTGTGCTTATCTACCCGTGCTGTCAATGTGACGCAACTTATGCATATGTGAGATATAATATTATATTTATATAACGCTGCGAATCAAATGCAGCGTTCGTTCTATAGGCATCGTGGAGAGAGGGAATATTGCAATGTAAGCTCCACCTGTTCTAACTGATTATAAATAACAGAGTATAAATAATAAATTATATTGATAAATGAATATGTTGTGAATTCAGGGATGTGTTCGGACTTACTGATGACTTTATTCGATCGTTCATTCTATCTTCGTGAATTCGAACATTGTTTTCGGGTTAAAAGTGGCGTCTAAGTGCAGCGTACTTCAAACCGAATGTTTCTGGCAACTGGTTCTCGCGTATGTTTCTTTGGGGGAGGTTTATGCTTTCGGTGGTGCTTTGCACTCCAAATATATTTTGTGCTTAAGCTGAAGGGATGCAGAAAAAGAGTTTGAAACTACGACAACACTTTTAACTTCACGAAGTTGGAAGAAAATTTCGAAGCTCTAAGTTGATATTGACATTGGTAAGATATTGCCACATCGAAAATGCTGCTCGGCTTGAAGTAGCTTTAAAGTGCAGCGAATTTCAAGCAGGATGTGATGAAGATGTTATCCAGTGATGTGGGCTGAGTAAAAATTGAGTTCAATATTGATAATTTTCATAACTCGATATTTTTTTGAATATATCTACTTGTATTTATATAAAAATCTCGTGTCACGATGTTCGTGGTCGAACTCCTCCGAAACGGCTCGACCGATTCTAAAGAAATTATACCCAAAAAACTTGGTATGCATGAGAATAGGTCGCAAACTATATATGATACCGCTACGATACCGATTACTGCATATTTAATACCGATTAGTGTGGTACTATGCAGAAAAAATTCTGAATAATTTTGGTTTTGTTTTTTTTTGCATAAATTTGGCTTAAAAATACATAAAACCATATATAACCAATTTTAACACCTTTCTCCGATTTTTTAATCGCCATATTTCTATTTTTATATAAACAACAACGTTTTTCAAACAGGACGAATTTATTTACGTTGTTAAATGTCAAATTGCACATCATTCTCTTCATCGAGCTTTTACCACACACATGCGCAAGTAACCTCAACTCGACTAAAGCTAGGCGCATCGACGGCGAGCTGGAAGCCTTTTTGGATGAGCACAATAAATTATTGAAATTATTCTAACCACACACATGCTCAAAATGCAAAATATCAATCACTCTATTGTCGTCAATCCTGATAAAAAAAAACGGCTGGAAAGCACGTGTGTAGATCCAATGCATCATCACTAATTTTTAATTAATATTTTTGAACATGTGGTTGGAGGAGACGAAACAAACAAGAGAGTGCGTTTGATAGATTCTTATGTGTTTCGTTTGATGAATCGCGATTAGTTGAATTAAAACGTCGTTCTACGATGTCTAGAGCTGTGCCAACAATCAATGGTTAACATATACGCAAAGGTACTCACGAGACGCTATCATGACACAGACGCTATCACCGACACAGCCTTTGTTGTTGCCAGTTCAGAACGTTTGCTTAGCTATGACAGTACGCGTATTCAGACAAAAGAAATGAAGTCTTTGATTAGCTCCATTACAAAATTACACGTATTCCGACCAACATGTTGCTGGATGTATTCGGTTGAATGACGAAAGCGAGGATTACCTCATACGCATATTTTTAGTTTGGTTAGTCGACAAAATACGCTCTGAACAAAACGATAGAGTAATTTCCTCGGAAAATTCTAGATCCATCAGAATTACCCGAACGGATCGAAACTCAAGTTCAATCGAGTTGTGCAAATCGCCATGCAATTCGACATTGAGCTTCGTGTTCCATTTATGTGAAGTGAAAATTGGCAATGAATTTTCGGGTGGAATAAACAAGCTTTCATAAAAAAACTTATAAATAAAAAAAAGACTATAAGGAAAAAAAAAATTAAAATAGTCTCTAATTTGCGTTCTGTGTAACAGGATAACACATTCTCTGCAAGTGAGGGAAACATTAAACGAAAATTGTCTCCGATAATGATTTTATATTATGGATAAAGTTTTGGCGCAAATTCAAGGAGACTAAAGATATGACTATGTCTTCTAAATATTTGAACAACATTGAGTAATGATTTAATTAAAATTTTAGCAATTTAAAATTGATTTTGTGTCTGCTAATCTGATAGAGAGTAAATTGTTCCACGAATACGGATTAATTATTTTGAAGTTTATTTTGCGTCAAAGCAAGATTGCTACATTTCATAGCACGGTTGAATTGACGTCGATCGAATTTCAGAATGCAAAAGACGAATCGTGAGCTCTGATCGAATTTGAACACACTCACGGTACACCAGTTATTTTTTATTGAACAGACAAAATATTCAATAGAAATGATTTAAATGGCGGAACAACGTTTGCCGGATCAGCTAGTTTTTGTTGTAAAAATCTTTCAATTTCACAAAGTTTGACGTGGTGCCAAAATGAAGATATAAATATGAAAAATCCAATATTTTGCAAAATCGAAATCGTAGAATTTAAAAAAAAAAAATAATATTTTTGTTTTAATGAGTTCGACATAGCACCACTCTATATCAAACTTTGTTAAATTGAAAGGGGTTTCCAATAAAATATCGAAGGTATAATAGTTATTATTAAAATATATTAAGGTATAATTAATATAAAATTCAATTTTTGAATTAGATTTTCTAACGATATATTCGAAATGTTATTTATTCCATTGATTTTCCAACAACTTTGCAGTTCATCATATTTTCATCAGACATCTGTATTCCGAGCTATGTTTTTTCGCAAAAAAGGGTCAATGTTTAAGATACACCCTTATAAAAAACAGTTATAATTGAAATTGGTGGTCTCAATTCTCAAAAAAAAAAAAATCTCAATAGCCCCTAAAATTTCCAGCAAGTCACCTATACATCGAAAGAAGGGCACTGCTACAGGGAAAAAGTTTTCCTTGCAAATTTTTTTATTTTTATTTTTTTTTTTATCCAAAATATATATTTTTATTAAGGCTCTTATGGCGTCAACCTGACGGGGCCGGGAGTTCAATATTTCGACAATGTTTGCCTTATAACTATGTTAGTAATATGTAACCGATTACTCGCGGTTGGCTCGAGGTTAGTATTACAAGTGTTTTCGTAATTGTGATGTTGCTGTCTTCAATGATCTGTACCTGTGCCCGACACGGGATACTTCCTATTGGGATGCAGCTGACCATTAATCAGCAACGCCCACCTAGTCTGTACCCCATATCTAGCGTGGTGCGTCTTCTCGAGGAATCCAGGATAGAATGGTCACTAGCCGGCGCAATCATCAGCTCGTGTAGAGTTGTCATGAGCGGTACAACCTTTGGCTTTTGTTGAATCATCAGTGGACTGCACAACCTTTGGCCCGTGTATCTGTAAAGAGTGTGTGTATGTATTGCCGCGACTAAGTAAAAGTTTATAGATCGAATAGGAGGGATACGAAACAGGGACACAACGAAGGAAAAATCATTAAACGTTGACATCGGCGTTCCTGAGGAACAGGTATAGATGAAGCAGAAGATCAGGATCACGGCTACATAAGATATCCCGGACGGGGATATCCGATTGTCTGCCTTTTGCTCTCAGTGCTCTAGAGAGCTGAGAGCGAGCAGCATGGAACCGGATACACGACCAGACAATATGCTCGATGTCGTGGTAGCCATCGCCACAATCACAAAGATTGTTTGCTGCGAGCATTATTTTTTTTTTTAGAAAATTTACTATTAATGTTTAACTCGTTATTTTAGTGTCTAAAATACCACGATTGACATATTCTGCAAACGTCAAGAACATGTCAAACGCGAGAATTTAAACACAAAAATGTTACTAGAAGTTCCTTTGGAGGAGTTATATATGCAAAAATGCTAAAAATGCCGTATACAACTCTAAAAACGA
Organism: Toxorhynchites rutilus septentrionalis; assembly: GCF_029784135.1. NCBI lineage: Eukaryota > Metazoa > Arthropoda > Insecta > Diptera > Culicidae > Toxorhynchites > Toxorhynchites rutilus. The sequence continues at coordinate 308,804,365 of NC_073745.1, read as the reverse complement.
GTTGGCACGAAATTCTTCCTATACTTTTCACAGCAGTTCACGATGATTCTCAAGACGCGTTCAGGTCTAACGATGACAGAAATAAACCATCGCTCAAATGAATAACCGCATTTTCTAGAGATTCTAGAAGAAAATATCTTTAAATTTCGGTTCATGGTAATGTCCGAGTAGTGGGACGTCATTTGGATCTGCTCGAATGATATGATTAATTAGTGCTTTATTTCTTATTAATGAACTATATTTATGAATTCATATAGTTGTGTTTGTTTCCACACAAATTAGAATGATAGAATACTTCAGAGAACGGTAAATATTTATTTTTAATATTTGATATTTTATTATCTACTTTTTTTTAATATTTAAAAAAAATAAGGAAGTCAATTTTTCTCCCTTGAAAAGATTGTCCAATTGGAGCTCATTGCCCTCAAATGGAATCCCCATAAATCGCAAAGATGTTTGCATCGATTGATAGGAAGTATTTCGACGCATCTATCACAATGAATATCATTTGATTTTTCTTGAGATAAACAACTGAATCATTGTCAAATGTCAAGCATTATCCATACGCATTAAGTGTCACGTTTGGATTGGTCCAATTTGTGCCCTTCAGTTGATACCGACTAACAGGTGCAACCAGAGTAACAGCGGAATGCGGTTTCCCCAACACATACATCAAAACAAAGCGGAAACCGACATTGCAAATACATGCAAGCCGGGGGCACTTCTGTTCCCAATGCATAAAGGGTGTTCGGATCAAAAAGTGGTCAAACTAAATTGCGTGTAAATCGATTATTTGTTTATTAAAAATTCAAAGTATCTTTCTTTTTGAAGTTCAGTATGTAAAAAAGACGGAAAAAATACTCAGTTAAGATTCCGGTCGACCTATTCCAAAATGGCGAGCCTTTCGTTTGACGCCTGCCATCAGATTTTGTACAGTCACCTTATCCACTTTTTTCGCCGCAGAACGCCAGTTTGCTTTGAACTGCCTTCTCGCTGCTAACAGTTAGGTCTAGCTGAGGTTCTGCTTAACTATCACCCAATATTTTTCGATTGGGCGAAGTTCTGGTGTGTTGGAAGGGTTCTTATCCTTGGGCACAACCTGCATCTTGTTAGCGGCATACCACTCCATGGCCTTTTTTCCATAATGGCAGGATGCCAAATCCGGCCAAAACAGCACAGACAAGTCATGTTTCTTCAGGAAAGGCAGCAAACGCTTTTGAAGACACTCTTTCACGTAAATTTCCTGGTTGACGGTTCCGGTTGCAACGAAAATGTCGCTTTTCAAACCACAGGTACAGATAGCTTGCCAAACGAGATATTTCTTGGCAAACTTTGATAGTTTAATATGCTTGAAAATGTCTGCCACCTTTCCCCTTCCGGTTGCTGTATAATACTCTTGTCCAGGAAGCTGTCTGAAATCTGCCTTGACGTAGGTTTCATCGTCCATTACCACGCAATCAAACTTTGTCAACAATGTCGTATACAGCTTCCGAGATCTTGTTTTTGCCGTAAGGTTTTGCTTATCGTTGCGATTTGGAGTCACTACCTTCTTATAAGTCGATAGTCCGTATCGTTTTTTAGCTTCATGCACGGTTGTAGACGATATTCCCAACTTATTTGCGACATCTTGAACGGAGAGGTTGGGGTTAAGCTTAAAAGCGCTAGCCACTCTTCTGTTCGTCACTGCGGCTCCCGACTTTCGATTTTCCCCAGATCCAGGCTTTCTAGTTGTCGACAAACGTTCCCCGAACACTTTTATTACTTTGGTGCCGGTTGATTTGGCCACATTCAACGATTTTTCTATTTCTGCGTGCGTGTAGTTTGGATTTTCACGACGCATGTACAAAATTGATAACTAAAGATCTAATGTCAAAATGCAAATAGAGGCATCATTCTACACACACACACATACACACACACCTACAAAATGAGGGGTGATCAGGTTTTTTATATGAATGATTAGAAAAGATACGGCGAATTTAAGTTGACCACTTTTTGATTCGAACACCCTTTATATGCAAAACGGAATGAATGTGTTTCCCTAACACGGAGTTCAAAAACAAGGTGTCTGGGAAATTCGGCATTGTAAATACTCGCAAGCCGGTGGCACTTATGTTCCTTATGCGTGAATTACAAATCCGAGGAGCCTAGGAAAACCATAATGACAGATACTAAAGGAGACTGAACATTCTAGTTTGAAGTCTCTATAATATAGAAAATTGAAAATAGGTACGAAAACAAATGATTATCAAGTCAACGGTAGTCCTACGTCAACCTTGCGGCTACATCATAGAATTAACCCACCTATTTTTATGATATGAAAATTTATTACAAAAACAATGAATGCTTTTTTGCCACTTGGTGGAGCTCCAATTGATTTTACATATTTCTTTTGTTTGTGTAGCAGAAAAAGGCCCAAACAATATGTCCTTTCAACAGCAAATGTCTTCGAGAAAGCAGAGCTTCAATTTGCTTTGATCTTCGCGTTATGTAATTTTTTTCATAGACATTTTCAGAAAGTAAAGAAAAAAATTTCATTCAAAACAATGACACGATTTAACTTTGACAGATAAATGACTCATTTTTAATAAAATAATAATGCGTTACTAATAAAACAAGTACACTGATTTTTTTTAAGGCGACTGATGCGTGCGCACAAGAAAAAATAGCATCATTTCAAGAAAATCGAGTAATTTCGAGAGAATCGGGTAAAAAAACATTGCCCCATCACCGGTGCGCGCTCGCCACAACCACATTCGCACACGCTCTCGCAGAATTAATTTCTTTCTCTTTCTCTTCCCAAAAAAGAAACGTTAGACAGTTTCAAATCGCGTAATTTCAAGAAAATCACGTAATTTCGAGAGAATCGTGTGAAAAAAATCGCGTAAAAAAGAATCCAGTATTACTGGTCCGATGTGAAATTATTATGTAATGCAAAATACTTGTAGTTTCAAGACTTGTAACTTATAACTTGTAACGAATATTATTAAGTTGACTATGCGACAGGGTCCTGGATCAGAAAATTCGCCAGGCGAACGACAGAAATTTGATAATAAATACGGAAATAAACATTTAACATTGTTAAAATCGCTCGAATATTCCAGTTTTAGCTTGGATTAGCTCCCATGCTAGTTGGAAAACAATTTTCTTTGTTCATAATCCGCTGTAGTGACGAAAATCGGATTAGGTAAGTGACAAATTTGATTTATTCCAACCGATAAACTCCCATTCGCTATGGCGGCGGCCGGGCTCGGGTGATTTTTCTGCTCCATAAAACACTTTGTATAGGTATTCAATTTTCCGACCGTAAACAGTTTACCGAGCATGCATCACCCGCATCATGGGAACATTGTGTAAATGAAATTAAAATTTTCCTCCCACCCGAATAGAAATTAATATTTTAAACAGAACGAACAAACTGCGGAGGGGGTGTTCCGATCTGTTGGAGGCTCCCCCCCACGCCTAATCCACGGGTCCTTCCCGCCGCCCAGCGCGACGATGAAAAAGTGGTTTATTTTGCGTAATTTATTTTAGTCAGTTGCACACAGAAACTGAGTGCAGTCGATCGTCCTGTTTGTATGGTGTGCACTTTTTTCGGTAGAGGAAACTTGTTCCATTTCAGCGCTGCTGGTGGAGCGCTGGTGCTTGGGGGCTACAGCGCACCGATAACGCTGCCCCTCCCGCTGCGGTACCAGATTTCATGGTCTCTCGAGCATGCACCAAGCAGGTTCCCGCTTGGCACAGGCGCCAATAAGATTTGGATATGGGGAGCAGCGATTTCAATTTAAATAGTTGATGTTTTATTCATCCCCGTCCATGGTCCTCGAATGTGGTGGGATGGGGATAGTGCAGATGAAAGTGAGATTTTAGTGAGCCGACGACTTGCAGTGGAACAGGGAGAGTGATTGTGTGCATAAACTATTTACTAGACCCGGCAGTATTTTTGTTATGAAAGTTATTTGTGAGGAAAATGTTATGCAAATCAGTTACAGAATCAACACTTTTCATGCCCGGTTACACCAGTTATCGCTCGTCTATTTGCTGTCATAGTTTATAAAAGATAATCATGCTACTTTGCAATCAATTTAGTACCTGAATCGATAAGATTTGATCTACAGGATTTTTCTTTAACTCATTTGTTTATTTATTAGCACGATGAGCCCCGAATAGATCTTGCGGCGCTTTCCATTCAACCCACATCAAGAGCGTTTACACATTATCCGTGTCGGTCCCAGCTCCCAAAGATACTCATTGTATAAATAGAAAAGCGTCAGAAATTCGATTAGAAAGTAGCCACATTTTGTAATAAATCCGAAAATAAACCATATATTATTTTCATTTTCTTATTTTGTAACTGTCAGTCCCAGTCAGTCAGCGTTTTCCTATCAAAAAGCGGGTCTCAACGTGTTAAAGATCATGAACATTCCAGCCGTAACAGAGCGGGATTTAACAGTGTACATGTTACATGTTTATTGTATCGATATGGTAAATTACACAATAACCATTTCGGCGTATGAGTATTCCTTTTGTCCCACTATTCAGTTATACCGGACAACGGAGACAATTGATATGATCATGGTTATTATGAACCCAACAGACCGATGTTTCTTATTACGAGCAGGAGAGCGTATGAGAAAAAAAAAGAAAAGAGGCCAGAGCTCCGACCGTGAATCGATCTCCATACCCGCTGATTATTCCTCAATAGCACACAAAGATGGTCGATTGAAGGGCCCTGAATTTTGATCCACCATCGATCGCCTAGTAATCGAATGCGCAACAAGTGGGGCTTCGGAGATCCCCTGATGGTTATGGTTACTATTCTATATTTGGATGGTTACAAATAAAATTTAATTTTTTTGGTATACAATTCCACGTCGAATGACCGATTGATCAGACATTCTACTAGATTATTTTCATCAAACAATACTACTTCGGCATTCGCCGTCAACATGACTTGAGTTGACTAAAAATGAATTAACAAGCGTTAAGAGCGAGAATGACTGATGAACTATTCTAACAAATGGTTATTCTAATTGACGTGACGAATGAATACTAATCTGCCTCTTCATTCAATCTTTCAACACTTTTTGGCTGGTTCGTCATTTTTACTTCCATTTTTGGAAGGATGTCGGCAGTGTGGATTGAACTCGTAACCTTTAGCGTAAGAGGTATGGATGTTATCACTACGCCAGAGCGCCTACTCCTTCAACCTGACTTCAATCCACCACTACTACTCAACCCTGACATGAATATCGTTGCTCGCGCATACAATCATATTTTAACGTTTATGTATACAGCCATTCCATGCCAAACCGATATAGTGGTTCTCGAAAAAAGTGGTAGTTTTGTTCTTTATCGAAAATTATTAGACCCGTATTTTTTAATTTTTTTTGTTAGGTTTCCATTTCCATTTTAGGATGGTCCGAAAAATCTAATTTTTCGCATTTTTGCCAAAAATGACTTTTTAAAAAAAATCATAACTTTTGAACCACTGGACCAATTCAGATGTTCGATATATTAAATTAATGCTAATTAGCTGGTCTTTTTTTGAAAAAAATACTACAGTTGCATAAAATTTGATTTATGTTTTCGTTATTATTGATTGTAAATGTTTTTTAAAGTTTTCGTGGTCTCGGGACCAAAGGCGCTATATATATTTTTTATATTTTTTCTGGAAAGCTGAGGATTTTTAACAAAACATATCTCGAAACTAGGGAGGCGTTTTTTCTCGTTTTTGAGTTATGATTTTTCAAAGTTAACCGATGGTCCAAAAATCATTTTTCCCAAAAATAACTTTTTTCTAAAATTTATAACTTTTGAACTACTGGACCGCTTGAGATGATCGATATATCAAATTAAAGCCTACTTAAGCCTATTAAAGCATGTTTTGAAAAAATAAAATACTTGTCAATTCATTGGATTATAGTCACATACATCCAGTCTTGTCGCATAGAAATATTGAACGAAAACTGAAAACATGTTAACTTTGAAAAATCATAACTTTAAAACGAAAAATAACAGCTCTCTGGTATTTGGATATATTATGTGAAAAAAACCTCAGATTTCAGGAAAAACTATAAAAAAATATGGCGCCCTTAGTCCCGAAACGATGTAAGCTATAAAAAACAAATATAATCAATAATTACGAAAACAAAATCCTTTTTTATTCAGAGTTTAATATTTTTAAAAAAAAAGACTAGCTCATTGTCATTAATTTAATACGTCGATCGTCTGAATCGTTCCAGTAGATCAAAAGTAATGATTTTTTTATAGTGGAAAAAATGGGGAAAAAATGATTTTTCGGACCATCGGTTAGCTTTGAAAAATCATAACTCAAAAACGAAAAAAAACGCCTCCCTAGTTTCGAGATATGTTTTGTGAAAAACCCTCAGCTTTCCAGAAAAAATATAAAAAAATATAGCGCCTTTGGTCCCGAGACCACGAAAATTATGAAAAACATTTACAATTAATAATAACGAAAACATAAATCAAATTATATGCAACTGTAGTATTAAAAAAAAAGACCAGCTAATTGGCTTTAATTTAATATGTCGAACATCTGAATTGGTCCAGTGGTTCGAAAGTTATGAATTTAAAAAAAGCCATTTTTGGCAAAAATGCGAAAAAATAGATTTTTCGGGCCACCCTAATGGTCACCCTAACAAAAACAGACAAAACTACAACTTTTTACGATAATCTGAGAACCACTATATCGGTTTGGCATGGAATGGCTGTATAGTGAAACGAAAACTTGATTTCTGATGCGAAAAAGTAGTTACACCATTTATCAACGGCTCGATTGTTTACCCACCGTGAACTCAAACATCAATACATGCATACATGATACATGAGAGGAAGACAACTGAAATAGAACACCAGGTAGGGATAGTGGGGACTAATTGATCATGGGGGGCAAAGTGGTTACCTGCTTGTTTGGTAGTATAACTACTGACTATGGTGCCGTATTCATAGTCACGTTATGTTTGAAGAATTTGATGATTTTTGAGCCACCCTGTTCTTCAGTAGAGCTGTCACATGTAAAAATATAAATAATTGCTCTCTCGATAGCCATTCGGCCGTAGTTTTGTGCACTTGGTATTTAAGGAATTTCTCTTGAAATTTAGTTTATTTAATCTGATATATTGGACAAATCATCAGTTTGGACGACTGTTCACATATTCTAAGAGAGGTGAACAGATGTTGGGTTTAGTCTCAGAGATTAATTAGCATAGAAACTACTGTGATGTTTGGGGGCAAAGTTGTCATAGGTGAATAACAACTTACAATGGTTTGTTTTCTAAAGCTGATATATCGCATGACATTCTGCTCTTGAAGAGAATCTTTTTGTGGCCTTGACCGTGGATAAGTATGCCACTCCAAATAAACCAAGCCTCATCATGCGGAACGTTATGTGTTTCTTACTACGTTTTTGTATGCATGAGAAAATTTAAATTGAGACTCTAGGGGAGTGGGCCAAGCTTATTTTATACATGTAACTACTAAAACAAATATGATTTGAACAAATTTGGACGGAAAAACGCATAAATCGATCCCAGTCAGCTAGCTACGTGCGAATGACTGTTTTGCGCCCTCTAGGTGACCACTTTACCTCCAAACAAAAAAAAAAGATCAGTTTTTCGCCTTTTTTCCCAATGACGAATAGTGTACTATTTTGATGTTTTAAAATAAAAGCCGTTAGCAACCAGAAGTAACAATGAGTTGAGGCATAATGTTCTTCAAGAAACGGGAGTTGAAGCGATGTATGGCCGCCGGAAAAGAGCGTATTCCTTAGGGTGACCAGTACGCCCCAGAGTTTATGTGTGACACACAAACTCTCCAAACAAACAAATTAAATTTAAGAATTAAGAATTTATGTGCACATATGGTGTGTACATATGGCTTTTTTTTGGCTGTTTTCCTGAAGAGAGAGAGAGAGTGAGAGTGAGAGCGAGCGCTAGAGAGAGAGAAGAGAGAGAGAGAGATTTGTCGCGAAATTCATTTGACGGCGAAGAATGAAATGAGCTCGGAGCGCTCTCTACGAAACGCCCGAATGGTTGTTGAGTCATGTTGACGGGGAAACGTGATTTCATTTCTTCATAGTCCCCTGACTATCTTGAATACGACTTTGCCGGACCCTGTTTGTACAAGATAATACATCAAGACTCTGAATCCTATTGAAGAAGTTCTTTGAAATGATCAATTACCAATGGATTCGTGACCTAACAACGAATGAGTTGCCTCTTCATCTTTGGAATGTCTTCCGCAGGTCTTCGGAACCACGACTTTTGAAAATCATTAAGCTACTGATTGATTTGTGGAAAAATAGAACATCTCTGTTTTCCCTGTAGATATTCGATACCCAGCTGCAAGTTGTCGTAGTCTGCAATGTCTTGAAAGGCGATTGTCGTTATCATTAACATAAAAGTTACCAAGTGTGCAAGTTGAATTTTTCCGATGAAGAAAACATATAGTTTTCAGGATGTTTTTCAAGTTGAGTTATTTGAAGTAATCCCCGTTTGGTTCTGCAAATTTCGATCATCTCTCACGGCTCTAGCGGTGTGCGCCAATGCGTTGTTATGCGGCTTCACCAGGTCAAAGCTATGATTTTCTGCGCTTGGGATTCTCTAAATAACGTTATAACAAGAAAACGAAGTGCTTCGACCGCTTTTTTTCAAATGAGAAAATAAAAGTTCTTTTTTCGGAGTGATACTCGACTTTTTCAACACGCTGAACAACCAAGTTTTGGAAGGTCTATATAGCTTAGTTGAGAGACTGTAGAATTCCATTGGTGAAATTGATGTATTTTGACGTAGGACTAATATAGACACTGAACATGTAGGAAATCATGAAAGATTCCGAACGCTTATAACTCAACCATTTGTTTACATAAATTGATTAGAAATATTTCTACGCATCTATCACAATAATATCACAATAAATTACATATTAAATTTGATAAATTTAATAAAAAATTGAATAATTGTAAAATATCCCACGAATTGATTGGCCAGATCTGTGCTTCTTGAATTGCTTCTAGGCTTCTAGGCATCTAGAATAACAACGGAATGCAATTTGAATACATCAATACCACTGCGAAAACAATCGTGAGTAGCCACCGTGCATCTATCCTTTTCTTTCCTAATGCTGCTGATACATACGACGAATTTGCCTAATACAATGGAAGCCTGAATAGAAACGAAACATTGCATCGCATCGCGGACCTACAGACAGGAAAATCGAATAAATATCACTTGCTTCGTCCCGGACCACTCATTCCAAGTAACCCGATCCTGCTCAAAGTGCTGTTATGGTGGTGATTTTTTTAAAATTAAAATCGTTTATTTTTACAGGCTCAGTTACATAGGTTTAAAGGAGCCGAACTCCTTACTGTATTGTTACTAGTATATATACATTTTTCCTTAATTCTAATGTTAATAATATAGGAAACCGATTACTCGCGGTCGACTCGAGTTTAGAAGGGTGACATATTTTCTTCAGGAAAAGGAGGGGATATGAGGATATGTTTGCAATGATCACACTCACACTCTCAATCACACTCATCACACTCAATTCTTAAACCTATCTTATATCTAATATGTATTTACATTTCATCTTATTCTTAAGAAGGGATCCGATCTCTCACAAAGGAAAAGGAAAAACTAAGGGTATAAGGACAATCACACACAAAGATCGATAGCTTTAATGAATACATATATTTGGGACATGTAATCAAGGTCTAACCGAGCCAACACGTCTCTCACCGGCACCGATCTGGCGAAAAGATACAGGTCGCACGACCAAACAACGTGCTCGATGTCGTGGTAACCTTGGCCACAAACACAAAGATTGTTGCCGGCAAGATTAATACGAAAGAGTAGCGCGTCCAACGAACAGTGATTGGACATGAGTCGGGAGAAGGTGCGAATAAAGTCCCGATTCAAGTCCAGACTTTTGAACCATGGTTTGAGGCTAACCTTAGGGATAATCGAGTGGAGCCACTGGCCCAATTCATCTTCGTTCCATTCGCGTTGCCAGTTAACTATGGTATTTTTGCGGACTAAAAAATAAAATTCATTGAAGGCGATTTGACGCTGATAAATATCACCTTCAATTGCACCTACCTTTGCTAATGAGTCAGCCCTCTCATTACCCGGAATTGAGCAATGTGAAGGGACCCAGACAAAGGTAATGACACAACAGCGTCTGGATAAAGCACTCAAGATTACTCGTATTCTCTCAAGGAAGTACGGCGAGTGCTTTTCCGGCCTCACTGAACGGATAGCTTCGACAGAGCTAAGACTATCCGTTACAATGGAATAGTGTTCAACAGGTCGTGAGGCGACGCTGTCCAGCGCCCAGTGTATCGCTGCCAATTCAGCAATATACACTGAGCAAGGATTCTGAAGACTGTGGGAGGTGCTAAAAATGGTGGTGATGATACAGTTGAAAATTCTGCATTCAGTGCATCTGGAAGAGGGTTGGCAAGAAAGACTGCTTGTTCCAGCGAGAACAAAAACAAATCCATTCTCTAAGAATATGGCACCTTTCGGAGCCACCGAGTCTTTTACTAAAAAGTTATATCAATACAATTCAATGCAATAGTTCGATGAATTATAATGTGATATCCGAAATAATGAAACACAATGTGTTTTTCTTATAGTTTTCACGAATTTGTGCATTGTTTTCGGATTGAAAGTGGCGTCAGAGAGTAACGCATTGCCGAAAAGGAAGAAAATTTTCCTATAGAGAAAGCTGTGATCATCGATTCAGAAGTGAAGGTGAAAAAATCGTTCCATTGCGATTGTTCCATCGCTGTTGCTGTTCTGCGAAAGGTGCTGCATGATACAATTTGTGGATTATTTCTTTTGGACGAAGGTATACTTGAATTTGCGATAAGTTATTTAAATTGACAGCTCATGGTGTAGTCCTATGTCTCTCGGGTTATGCCTCCAACATTTCGACGAATGAGACTCGATGTTGTACGCGAAACGGTTGAAGAAAAATACAAACGATAGAAAGCCCTCAACAAATCACCGAGAATCTGGAACAAATCTGGTGACCAGTAGCCACCAATGCTAATCAGGTTAAAATTAGATAAATTTCTTCGTCATTCTTACCTGAATATGAATGTTTTTCGAAGAATTATGAATGGTCGAACAGTTTTTTTCCCGATTCCATCTTTTTTCTATTTCTCGAATATGGTGAAAGACGAGATAGATGAATTCGCGACGAGACACTAAGTGCAAACGAATCTATGGTTCTAATAGGAGTACCGGTAAGTTTCTTCGTTTTTTTCAAAAATTAATGTTTTCTTCTGCATAAAAGGTTACAAATTTAATATTCAAAGTATTGTCCATCGATAGTCACAACTTTATCCCATTTTTCTTTCGATTGACACGGATCTCTTTGCGGAAATAATCGGCCGGTTTGTCGGCTAACCACGAATCGATCCAATTTTTGACTTCATCAAAATTGGAGAAATGCTGGTCAACCAGGCCATGTTGCATCGATCAAAAAAGGTAGTAATCGGACGGAACAATGTCTGGAGAATACGGTGGGTAGGATAGGACCTCCCATTTCAGCGTTTCCAAGTATGTTCCGCGACAGGCGGCCGAGCATTGTCGTGCAGCAAAATAACTTTATCGTGTCTTTGCTCGTATTGTGGCCGTTTTTCCACAATCACGTGTACCAGAATTGGCTACTTTCGATTGACATTTATTTGTATCGATGGAATACGCATTTGCTGAGCAGCGCCTAAATTTTTACAAAAATGTGGAAAATGGAACAGTTCTTTCGGCGTGGCATCCACAAATTGCCAGAGTGGTGGGATTATATAGCTATCGATATATATATCTATCGATACACAATACTGTTGATAGATTATGATTTTCATCTTGATATAATAAACGGTGGTATTCCTAAAAAAAAAGTTTCATACTTGTACACCAAGTACTCTTCGGATTTGAGACGTTTACCTTCTTCAGCTTACGAAACCCGTGCAGACTCATTTTTAGGGCTATGTTATAACGATTCACTGTTCAACATACGAACGAATATTGTTAATTCGTAAGTGTTATAGCTTGTGAACAAACAATTGATACTAATCACTTCGTTATGTTCGTTTCATCTCCCACGTAAGTGCTGCTAAACATAGAAATGTAATTTTCCTCGAATCGCTGCTAATGAATATGCTTTTGCACGCTTGTAAAAAGGCAACTTAATTGTCGTTTGGGTCAAAGCTGTGCACTGTAGCATGGAACAATGATAGTGGATAAAATGTGCGTGCAATACAGTGAAAGGTATTTGTTGATAGAGGGTATTTAATTACCAGTGATTGGATTTTAATTTACAATACAACAACCATAATTTGACATATCAATTATGTTTTTGTTTTGTGTTTTACCCAGGACAAGTGAACGATGGAAACGTGACATTCTTCGGTTTAAAAGCGATTACAATGTGCACTCTTTCCCATTTTTTTGTAAAATGATGTTCAACGCTTCGGTTGAAGCCGTTCGAACGGTCATTAGGGGAAAAGGGGGGAATTTTGACCACCTAAGCAAATCGCCTAATGTTTAAACCAATACGGTCTAAATAAAAAATGTCACATTGTACACTGGGCTACACTTGTTTTCTCTCAATCAATAATGTTTAATCACTATATCAAGCTTCAAACTACCAAATCCATCATAAAATAAAAGAGATGATTTTTGGACATTAACATTTGATGCGGGATGATTTGGACCATCTGTGGGATGATTTGATCCAGTGTGTGTTTCATCGAAAAAAACATACTTCTGTTTATGTAAAGTATTATAGAATAATGTTACAATCAGTAACAGTGTTCTGGGATCGATACCATGTGTCTTGGCCAGATTCCAGACCCGAAAAATTGGATTGAGACCATCTCGAATTCTGCATGGATTTTTTCACTGTTGTTCGAGCATTTTCAAACACTTTTGATGCTTGGTCAAAGAAAAGCCGTTCTTGATGGCCTGCGTTGCTCTTTCAAGCTCCTCCTTCTTCCAACTTTGTCTGCCAACCTCTTTTTGTAATTCAGCGGCATCTGGAATCAATTAGACCAAAGAAAAACTCCAAATCTGCAGGACCAATTCACCCCACAAAAACGTATCCATGCCACCCCGCACAACATGCAAAAATTAAAATGCAATTGATTTCATTTATTGTTATCAAAATTACAGTTTCGCTGCATTAAATTGTTCCTCTTCTGTAGGCGAACAGAACTTTACTGCACAATACACAAAAAGTTTGTTTAATCAGCGGGAAAAACCTTAAAACCACGATCGGAAAATCCACATTTTTTGACAATCGAAGTGCTTGCTGTGTTTATGCTACCATTTCCTTCCACCTATCGAATTTTACCAAAGTTGTATTACGTTAGTTACATACGGTTCATTAATAAAAGAAGATGACATTATAAAAAATCCAAGTTGAGCCGTACTTTTTGAGATAATGGGGTGGTCCAAATCACCCCGTGTTACCCTAATGCTGATAAAAATATTCTTTCAATTTTGCATTCAAGGGGTATTCTAGTGTAGACACATGCATTTCGATCTTGTTTTCAGTATCCATTATATCATTATTTCTTCATCTATCTTTTAACAATAGAACAAAAATTGAACGGAGAAAAAATATTCATAACTAGAATAGTTAGAATAGGTAGAGCTGATGAAGTGAGAGGGTTCAAAAAAAAAATTGTGCCATGGCGTACACGATTCCAGCCCTTCTGGTTATCTGAAACAAAAAAATCGAACAGATTCTGAATCAGTAAAGATGCCGCTATCCTCGCTATGAACCTCGTACAAGTCAAAAAAATCTTTTTTGACAAAAGGGCGGCCGTTTGAAAAATTAAATGCGATTCAAAACGATTTTTCTTGCGTATCCCGATTTTTAAAAATAGTAAAACTTAAAAATATCATATTTTAGAGGTTCAAACGATAGCGAGATGCCTGCATATTGTATCCATATAAATTCGACATGAATCGGTTCAGTAGAACTTAAGACATCGTGTACGCCAGTTTTAAAAAACTTGTTTCGAGAGAATCGTGTTTGAAGTTCATTGTTATGGCCGTACCAGGTTAGATACCGCATCACTAAAATGTAAAAGATATTAATTTTTTTTTAATTTCTTGACTTTCTAGTACTGCCTTAATTGTTAGGAAAACAGAAAGATTACACAGACCAAAGCAGATGAGAATGACAGATAATGTAGGCCCCAGCTGTGATTTCGGGCTAACATTAACTAGAGATTTGGCACATTTTCGTTCAGAAGAGCCTAACGGATTCTGGCCCTCACATATCTCTAAACTTTGGGGTAATATTTTCCCACTAACCGATAAGCCAGGTGGAACAAACTCTTTATACATAATAGTTTGACCGGTTCATGCCCAGTTTGTGTATTTCATCATCAGCTGTTAAGTCATTACAAAGTTAAAGTCTTTCAATGTTGAAGCCTGCTCTTATCCTTTTCTATCGATCATATTTGAAAGCTCGAGGAGGCTCCATTTTTGAAGCGTAGACACTCGAATTGCCACACCATTCTTCCATTTTCATTGATGAAAAACGTCACAGAAGGGTTGTGTCCGAGACACGACCGCATAGTTGACGTAGGATTTCGTTAGGGTATCTGTTTCATACTGATTTTGGATATGTTTGAAAAATTACATCGTTAAACTCTTTGCCAATGATTTGGTGGCCCTGAAAAGGGCCGTTTTGTTTGATTGTTGGGAATTAGTTGTTCACTCCACCAGTGTTTACAAACGAGTGATGATGACAGAAGGATGACGATTAGTCGTTGGATGGTGCTTATTGTGTGGACCATAGGTTATAACAAATTATAATAAGCTTTCGAAAAATTCTATTTAGATAAAGGCTGACAAATGTATGTGCGAATGTATGAAAATTGACTGAAACTCATATCGATGGTGTATTGGATCAGAATGTTTACTTAAACATCCTGAAGGAATATATGAAGCAAAGTGTCAACAAAATGAGACTGAATCGAGGATTTACCAGGTTTTACCAGGACAATGACCCAAAACACAAAGCACAAGGCACATGATTCTATAACATTTGCTCAAATGTTATCCACAGTGAAAAATGTGAAACTATGGAAGTTATCTGTGAAGAAAATTTAGAAACCATCAAATTTCTGAAAACGATTTTGAAAACCACTTGATGGAAAAATGGATTAATATTCCTTCCGAATACACCAAACACTCGTAGATAACGGCTACGAGACAGCTAAATACAGTGGTGTTAAAAATCTTACGAGCACGAGTTATATATGTGACGAAATGTAAGTTTTCAAGGATATGTAACTTAACTAATTTAAATTATCCGGTAATAACCACAACTTACAACAATCACGGGATATATTTTTGTTGTTCTAATTCGGGAGCGGGATGGTCACGTAGGATGATCGCATTATCTATATCGATAGCGGATTGAATCGATCGTGCAGGATTTTGTGGATAGCGACACGGAAAAACCGAGAAGGACTTAATCGATAGCGGCTCGGGATGAACGTGCAAAATTTTGTCGATAGCGGTTTTGTCGATTTTGGATGACAGCACGGGATTTTGTTGATAGCGACTCGGGATGACCGCGTTCTCCGATATTGAGCGGGCCAAATCGGTCGAGCAAGATTTTGTCAACAGCGGATCTGGATGACCACAAATGATTTGTTCGATAGCGGAATCGGGATGACCATGCAGGGTTTTGTCGATAGCGGATCGAGATGACCGCGTTTATCGATATTGAGAGCGAGTCAACTCGGTCGCACAGGATTTTGACGATAGCGGATCGAGATGACCGCGCAGAATTTTGTTGATAGCGGATCGAGATGATCGCTGTCTCCGCCTGTCGCACATACATTTGTCATTCTTTATCTAAGTAGAATTTTTCGAAAGCTTTTTATAATATGTTATAACTTATGATCCACGAAATATATTGAACGTCTCTTTTATTGTTGTTGAGGAGTATCTCGGTGACCTTCTCAGGTTTTCCATTAATAAACTCCATCGCAGGGTGATAGAAAATTACAAAAGTTAGAGAAAGTGTGCGTCCCGATAATCCACGAGATATTTTGAATGTCCCTCTCACTGTTTGGATGCTCCTCGGTGACCTTTTTAGGTTTCCCATGAATTACATCCATCGTTGGGTGTCAACATATTAAGAAAATTGGGAAGTTCGCGACGCCTTACGCTATGATAAAAATTATAGGTCTGTTTTATCAAAGAGGCGTGACCTTTTCAGGTTTCCCATGGGTAACCTCCATCGTAAGGTGATCACAATTAAAGGTTAGAAAGTATGCAATCCGATAGTCCAGGAAATATTTTGAATGATTCAATCAAAAACATGCATCATCTGTTAAAATCTATAGAAAAATTAGGGAGTTCGCGACGCGATAAGCTACGATAAAAATTATAGGTCCATTTTATTATGGAGGTGGTTTTGGGTTACCTTTTCAGGTTTCTCACGAATATTCTCCGTCGTCGGTAATCAAAATTTGTGGAAAATTAGAAAGTCAGCGATGCGATATGCCACGATATATATTGTAGGTCCGTTTTGTTGTGGAGATGGTTCCAGGTTGCTTAGGTTCGTTCAGGTTAAAATATATGAAGAATTGAAAAGTATGACGCATGATAAATTAAAAAATTTCTTGGTGAAAAGCGTTCGATTCTCGGTATTCCGCTTCGTCGAGAGATTGAGAGTTCGCGTTTATAGAATCACATCACATACCGCTGTGAATCCTGATTGTTAACCCTTCCCACTAATAACTATTCCTTCCTTGATAAACGCTAGGGAACCACGCTATAGAGGCGACCCTTCTGGCCTTCGGGCGGCGAATATCATACTAACATTCCTTCCCTTCCCTTGGTGACTGTAAGGACGTGGCCGGTGTCGTTATTGACCATTTAAAGCTCGAATCACCGAAAATTGCACAACGAAAATGATTTGCTAGTCCCAAGCGTCATTCTGTGAGTTCTTTGTGCAATTTGGTTGGTTCAGGCCAATCACGGAGAGCAACTACGAATTGTTCAGTCTACCTAAGCTCAAGCTCAAGCTGTTACGTTCAATGATGTGTTCAAAGAAAAATAAAAAAATTGTGTTTTCTTTTTACGTGTTCGGTAACAATCGCATTTACCGATATTGAGAGCTGGTCAAATCAGTCGTGCAGGGTTCCGTCGATAGCGGGTCGAGATAACCGCGTTTACCGATATTGAGAGTGGGTCAAATCAGTCGGACCGATATTGAGAGCGGGTCGGCATTGGTCGATTTCCTCAGGCTCTTTGGCTTAGAAATCTGTGATAAGCCGATTTCCCCAGGTTTTGTAGTCTGTAGTTTCATGAAATATACTATTTTATTTATTTTTACTGTAATGGAGTTATAGAGTGACCAAAATGATTGATGCAAAACTCTCATAAATCTATCAGAAAATGAACGAGCAATAATTGTGAGTACAAGAGGAAGCTTGTATCTTCGAATTCGACCAATCAAAACGAGGTATTTCCGTTTGGATAACGATTGGGATTTTTTAATTTTTCGGTAGTTCTTTCATGATATACATTATTTTGTTCAATGTTAAAAATTGTTATAGAGTGCCGAAATCGATTGACGTAAAAATCTCATCAATCCATCAAGAAATGACTGAGCAATGAACGTTTAAAATTGGACATTTTTCACGATGCGATCAATTTGTACCCCCAATATGTTCCCGAAAGATGTAATCCTACGTCAGAATATAGAGCGAACAATTTAGTTTCATGGAAAATCGCCAATATTTTTCCCGGAAAACCCGGACATCTCATATTCGGGGCTGGACAATGTAAAATTCACCACGCATCCAACTATCCCCACAAAGACCTTTGATCGGTGGCGGCGCTCGAGGTCTACCCAGTTTTAAAACCCGTCACATCAGATTTATAACACCCTCGCCAGGAAAAAAATATAAACAAAAATAAAAAAAAGGCGCAAAATCCTTTTCCCGATTCCGTCGGAAGCTGCTCAATTGCATGCAATATTTATGACCCGGTGTTTGGCGTTCAATAACAGGGCTCGCCGGCCCTGAAAGCCGACAAACCGGGATGATGGCCCGCTATCTCTCGTTGATATTCTATCGATTTTGTGGCTTCTGCTTTAAACCAACTTTTTTGTTGCGGTCCACTGAGAGTAGAACAGGTTGTCGTTGTTATTTTTACGCAGAAGCTGAAGCGAAATTTATTGTGAAAACATAAAAAAATAATCAAAAGCCACAAAATAGTGAATGAATGAATTGTGAAATATGGGTGCGCGTCGGAGTGGTACGGCAATGCTGACTGCTAAATACATAGTTGTCCTATGTGTGAGTGGGGGGAGCTTTGGGGATGGTTAAATCGATTTATGGACCACTCGTAGTCATTAAACGCACCCACGCTCGGTATCCGAAATGTGGCCAGCGGTCAGAATCAAGTGGTCACACCAAAAACCGTGTCTCGTTTATGGACAGACACCCGCTTGCTCTACCCTTCCCTCCGCCCCGAATTCGGAGTCATTATGAATTTATGAATACATTAATTATTATTAATTATAGAGTTAGTGAAAATTCACTTACCCGTAATTGATATTCGCTGTTGTGTTGCAGTTGCCTTCGTCTTCTCCGCAATAGAGAGAAGAGTCGCGTGTGGTTGGGAAGTAGGCGGCGGGGGCGCGCTGAAAGCCTATCCATAATTAATGCCTTACAACAGAGGGGCGAAATAGTTTCTCCTTCACGGGACACACAACAATGGCCCATATCGGACCCCATTCGTTGACAGATGTTTTCATCGAGTTTTCACCCTTTGGACCTGCAAAATAATCGATAGAAAAAAAAAGATTACATCAGTTATTACCGTTTTTCATCGGCAATGTGTTCTTTTTTTTCGGTGTCGTTCCAATTGGATCCCTAGCGCGTTGGTTTAATGTTTTTTTATGATTATGGTTATGGGCTGGGGCAGTAATGGTGATAAACTGATTAAAATTATCACTTTTCCCCCGACGCATTATTCCGGGTGAGGAAGGGATATGCGTATGGATCCGAAAGCCGGAGTGGATTAAGCTATTTTCAGCTTAATTGTGATTGGCAGTGATTTTAAACGGGTGCACGTGAGGGCAGAATTATTGTCGGTGGTATAATTCGACAATATATTTGTGAGGAAGTGAGGAACCATGTGTGGGAAATGAGTGCGTGCGAAGGGGCGGCTTTATTGTGTTAATCGTGGGTTGTTACTTTGATTGGCCCATTTCAATTTGGTTGTGGTAACGGAGCAGTCGTTCGGTGGATTATGGCACTCGATCTCCCCGGGAAAAAGGGATTGTCACATTTAATGTTCATTTTAACGCATCATGCGTTTTCTGATACCAAATGTCTCAATTTATTTTCACCCATCCTATAAATTGACTCACACTAACGGCCAAAGACAAAGCAAAATCTCCTCTCGCGCGTAATTGACCTCCCCCGGAATGACCCACTGAAAGCCGATGGACATTGATCCAATTTCTGAAATGAGACTACGAACCATTTTCATGTTTTTTTTCTCCACTTGCTCACAAGGTACGCGGGGGAAAGTGGAAATCATTCCCCGTTCGAAGAAGGGGCAGCGGCAGAGGATTGGTTATCGTAATAGGATCGTGGCAAAGAATTGCCCGCCAGAGAAATGGTGCTGTTTGCAATTGGGGACCAACGAGGGCCATAGAATTTAATGGAAACGAGAAAAAAATCCACCACTGGCTGCTATCCGGAGCCATCCGGTCCAGAGAGGCAGATGTAGCAATTACTTTGGGTCCGATGGAGTCTGAGGAAGATTTTTTTTTTCTCATCTTCCCGAACACGAAGCGGGTGTGAAGTTCTGAATCTGTTGGTGGCAGCCCGAATTTCGACCGAACTCGACGGTGGCGGTTCAAGTCAAGAAAGAGTCGAAAAACATTTTCCACTAAACAGAACAAAAACTAAATGAAAAACCCATTTTAAAGCTGGTTTCTAATTGTTTGCTTTGTGTGTGTGTTGCGCAATGGTGGGAGTGTACAAAAAAGCAGCACAAAAAAAAGTGAGAGAATAGAACGGGAAAAGTGCTTTTCGCTTTCGTTTTTTTAGCACACTTTTTTCCTTCAATCTTCTACTTTGTGTTACGACCGCTACTGCAGTAACTTGATTTCGTTTTTAACTACAAATTAAATTTTTCTCTATTATTCGCATTTGCGAGCTTCTTTTTCGCTTGCTGCATTTGCTGTCTCTGGAAGCTGGAAAAATACAATTTGCAGCTGCGCTGAAAGCTGGCTGCAACGGCGATCCGATGTTGATTTTATTATATTGCTTTCGACTGTTGTTGTTCTATTGCAAGATTGTTTACGTTGAGGGCAAAAAATGTTGCTGCAAGCAAACAGTGAAGTGTGGGCGAACAGATATTCGCCAGGAAGAATGTTTTTGTCACTTCAGTGGTCAGTTCTTAATTTGAAATTAGTTTTAATAGATTTTTGGCAATCGATTTAACCGGCAGTAACAAAAAAAAAATCCAACACTTACCTAATACATAATATTTGGATGAGCTAGTTCTCACCACCTGTTAATTTCCATATGTGTTAGACAAATTCAGGATAAGAAACATTTTTTCAAACCAATTGGTTAATCAGTTGCTAAACCAGGCTTGTGAAATGTTGTGTTGTGTGATTGTTCATGTCACAGATGCGTTATACACTCTGTCCAACTTCTATAAGATCAGGTGATGATCTTGCTGCTTTGTGTCATTGTAAACAAATAATGCTCCAATTTATATTCTAGTGTGTAGGTATTAGTGTATACCATACACTGCATGATTTTCATATGTGTGTGTGCAAGCGCTGAGCGTAAACGATTGTTTTTGTATTTTTCCAGTGTCAAGTTTCTATAAGACCAGTTACATTTTCTGTTGTTTTAGTTGTTTTGATCAATTAAATCTGGCAAATGCCGAAAGGAAAAGTCCTCACGGAGAGAGACGAATGACAAATCGTTGCATTTCACCAAGAAAAATTTGGTATCAGAGAAATCTCTCGTCGGATTGGACGATCCAATCAAGTAGTGCTCAATTATTTGGCGAATTCTCAAGGATACGGTAAGAAGGAGAGAGCTCCACGTAAATCGAAGCTCTCTGACCGGGATGAGCGAGAAATAAGCATAAAGAGGGCTTAAAAGGTTAAAACTCCTCATCTTACACCATCTCACATCGGAAGACGTCTGAGTTTTGCCAAAGCTCACATGCACCGACAGTGGAACATGGTATGTTGTGACAAAGAATTTTTCCGAAAGAATACATTTTGCTATATACCGTAACGAAAAGTTCTACAATGTATAGGTTATCTTTACTGACGAAAAAAAAGTTCAATTTGGATAGTCCTCATGGTTTTAACGGGCACTGGCGTGATTTACGGAACAGTATTTTTCAACCAGGAATTTTGGTAGAGGCTCATGCATGGTTTGGGCGGGATTCTGTGCAACCGCAAAGCTCAAGATAGCTTTCGCATCATTCAAGGATTACACACTTGTTCCGGAATCCTCTGTCCTACCGTTTTTGCGTGGATATCGTCACAAAAATTCACATTCCAGCAAAACAATGCTACTATTTATACCAGCTAGTAAACTAAGCAATGGATTAAGGACCAAAAATTTATTTTCTGAACTGGCCGGTTCGCTTTCAAGACTTGAATCCTGTTGAAAATCTTAGGGAGGATCCTTGTACGCAGAATCTACACTGAGGGAAAACGGTACACCACGATTCAAGAGATCAAGGTCGCAATTTCGGAAAAATGGAAAAATATCGAGAAATCCGTTCAGCAGAATTGGGTAAATAGTATTCCAACACGAATTTTCAAGGCTATTAGTCGAAATGGCAAGGTTACCAATTATTGACATGTAAATCAGCCGATCGTTTGGAATTTTTCATTGATAATACTTTTGAACTCTGAAGTGGTCTTATAGAAACTGGACAGCTGAAATTATCATATTTGAGCACAATAAATAAACAAACAACTCTTCTGAACGAAATTGACGTGAAATATACTTTATTCTATACATTCAACAATGTATGAATGTATCTTGTTGAAATTATAACTGTTTGTGTTGCAATGAAATAGAATCAGGGTGGTCTTATAAAAGTTGGACAGAGTGTAGTGGTGCATTATAAAATAAGCGAAATGAACATGCCATGAACTGACAGAATCGTGCAGCGTTAACAAACTGAATGGTACACTCAAACTTGGTGTCAGTATATCTAAAACAATTGTGGCAACATAGCCCTTTATGTATCAGGATGCCAAATCAGAAAAGATGAAAATATGTCACGTTTTAGATGTTTTAGACAGTGATAGGCATAAAAAACCCACATCGGATGTTTAGGAACTGTTCTCAATTTCTGGATTTTATCAAAAAAAGGTAAAAGCATCAGTATTTAGTGTGGCCTCCTGAAGCTCCAATGACCCGTTAAAGATGTTGTGCATACTATCGACCATGTTCTGGAGTTCTTCATCATCTTTCCGCCCAGGGATACCACATTAAATTTTGTTAAATTTTCTGAAAAAAATCTGTATATCTGTATTTTTAACAATGAAATCTGTATAAAAGATCTGTATCGGAAAATTAAAGGAAAAAAATAAATGTTTATTTTCATTTTGAATTCATTTTTCTCATTTATGGGTTGTTAAAGTCGTATCAATACAGCCCAAAAAAGGGTTTTCCCATAACCCTCTGAATTGTTTGATGTTTATACATGGTTTTGTTGAACTTTGTCTTTAAATTTTTCGTCAATTTCATCCTTAAAGCTCCTACTTGAGCCGATACATAATTTTTCGTTTTCAAAATAGAGTCTACAATTGTGGGTGTCAACCGATTTCCGAACTTTGATTTAGTGACATTGTAAAGCGAGAATATTCGCTCAATTCACGCCGATGAATATTATCGAAAAGTGTCATACGAACGGCAATAGATAAAAATTTCTCATCGTGCCTCTTGGTTTATCTGAGTCACTCAATTTTTGCCCCATAAGATTGGGCTTCAGTAGCCTATATTCGTTATCCAAGCCTTGTTTATTACCTGCTTCAACGAATTGAGGAAATTGGCTCACTAAAATCATTAAGGTTGGCGAATTGTTGAGGATTTATCAAGGCCACAGTTTTGGTGACCGGATTGCCGAAATCAAATCGCTTTGAAGTCTGTTCACGAGTTCAATATAGAAGTCACGAGAAATCGATTTGAAAGTCAGCCTCCTAGTTGCATCCAATTCTTTTTCAGCTTCTTCTGCATCGATACCAACATCCTCAGATTTCTTCAGAAAGTTTCAAAATCATTCAGATCAAGGACAGCATCAGCGAATCGTTGCACGTATCTCTCAAAACAAGTTAACTCAACTTGATCAACAATAACATTCTTGTTTCATTATAATTCCGCTTCTTGTTGAAAAAAAATAACATATTCTGCTTCGCTCCTGTCACAACACATCATCATGATTTCGGCAGCTTATTAGGTGGAGCAGATGGCAGAATTTGCGAGCGTAGTGTGCGTGATAGCAGGCGCTGCCATAGCTTCTTTTCAGATTGTGACGTCGATATTTGTGTTTACATTCAATTGCCTTCCACATCCATGTGAAAACGCTTTTTTCGCCAAGTTTCTTATAAATTAAAATCAAATCTTTCCGTGGAGTTCCCACTGAATATGCATATAATGTGACAGTGTGCAGTGGATATTTGTGAAATAATGTCGGAAAAGAAGAATAAAAGTGATATTTTTGTGTGCTATTTTCACTCTCTCACCTTCATAGAAACAAACAATTTTTTTCTTATTTTCGCGATGATATGATGATATTTTAAAGGCTCCCAGTACCGGTGTATGGGATTTGAGAAAAATAGTTTACGATTAAGCAACATTTCACTGAAAATTCTACAATTTCCGTGGACTAAGAAAACGACTGTTCTATGGACGTTTAGATTTCATGAGCATTTTGGCTCATGACATCATCAAATTGTGAGTTATTTAAACATTGTTTTGTTTCTCCCATATACATTCCATATTGAATGCGAATAATGACGACACCATAATTCGTTTACCAATACAAGTTTACTTTGCCTACTGCTCCACCTCATATGTACGTCATTGGTCTTGAATAAAACAATATATGAAAAATATAATATATTCGTATTAGTTTAGTATATATTTAGTTTGTATTAGTTCATTAATTTGATTCCGGACCTACCTTAAAATACCTTACCGAATCTTATCAAAATATTTAATCTAATGAAAATGCATATCTATATGGAGTTCTTCATAGTCCAGGAAAGATGAATTACCTAAATTCAATCTAATAAATTTATGAGATACAAAAGCAATCATGGAGATTCATATATATTAATATTAATTATAGCTCCATCCTAGTCCTAAATCCTAATCCTATCCAATTAATCTAGTGTTAGATTTAGTTATTATTAAATTGTTAGTCTTAATTATATAGAAAATATTTTTTTTTTAAATAAAAATTCGACTCTGTAAACGTTAGATAATAAGTAATTGAATCTGATTAATGAACGTTTTGTGGAAAAAATATATTAATTACTAGCTGACCCGGCAAGCTTCGTCCGGCCAGAAATTAATTTTTCGTTATCACATCCACACTTTCTTACTAAGCGCTGTTCATGGGTCCAATCGCAGAATTGTTCATTGATTGATCTTCTAATCGGCCCTTTAAAATTTCCTTTTACTAAAAAAATCCTAGTACTTCTACCAAAACTCGTCATTATAATATCAGATTATTTTTCAACCACTTGCAAATAACATTTTTCTCCGTTACATGGAATAAATGTTTGATACAGAAAATATGATAGAATAAAGACAGCCCTAGATCGGACAATTCCTTTCTCGAGTTTTGCTCTTATCAACACATTCGGCAATCCATTTTTATTTTTATAGATACAAGACGATATAGGAGTGCGTTTTATCACATCAAAATCCATTTCAATTTTCGAACGAAGATCAATTTCGTTAGCGCAAACATTAAATGGACTAAAAACGCTTGTAGAACTTATGCGAATTGAATCATTTTCCTTCAGAGTTTTCCGAAAATTTTCAATTATCATGTTTGGTTGGAATATGTTTGGACGAAATATGTGTATTATTTTTATGCAACCCCCTCTCCATTCCAGAGGAGGAAGGAGTGTCATACCATGATAGGAAAGTTTCTCGTACATAAGAACCCTCAAATCCTAAATTTGGCTCCATTTGCTTGAACAGTTCTCGAGTTATATAGAAGTTTGTGTTTCATTTGTATGGCAATCCCCTTGCCCTTGAAGAGGGGGAGGTGTGTCGAATCACCATAGAAACATTTATTGCTTCCTAAAACCTCCATATGAAAATTTTGGTTCAATAGTTCTCGAGGGAGGGGGAGGGGAGGAGGACTGTTAAACCACCATAGAAACATTTATTGCCTCCTAAAACCTCCATATACCAAATTTGCCTCTGTTTGCTTGATAAGTTCTTGAGTTATGCAGACATTCATGCTTCATTTGTTTGATAGCCCCCTCCTCCCTTAGAGAGGAGGAGGAGTAGTGTCTACTTACCATAGAAACGTTTCCTGCCCAATAAAACCTTCATATGCTAAAATTGGCTGTATTTGTTTGATTAGTTCTTGAGTTATGCAGAAATATATGCTTCATTTGTATGGCAGGGGTTCTGGGCTAAAAATGTATCTGCTAACATTAGCAACTACTACAATATTCGCATAATCACAGAATGTTTCTAAAACACACAAAAAAAATTTTTTTTGCCGCCTTTAAAAAAAAATGTAGATTAATTTTTTTCGTCAAAATAATAAATGAACGTTGCACAGAGTTTGTTGGAGTTTTCAAAGCTCTGATTTGCGTTGCGATCATTATTCATTGAATTATTGATCATCAAAGACGATCATTTTTCATTAAATTAATAATATCTCTGTAGTAAAGAAATTTTTAGGAATGTTTTTGGAATCAGTTGAAAGCTGTTTGATAAGGATAACAGGAATTGTCATTGACATGGTTAATGAAATATGTAAATGTGTAATTCTACAATAGTTCTGTTTTTTCTATTTATTTTTATTTTTATGGGTAAACATATATTCCATTGCTATTTTCTCGATCCTAATTGTCAAGCAGTTTGCAAATTGTTCTGAACAACGCTGATTATACTTTGAATGACTTTGATTATGTTAACCTTCAGGAGCATCCCCAGAAGATATATACATCCAAGCATCATGTCCATTGCAGAGTTGCGTGACATATTTCATCGTTTTGTTTTTTTTCCCCAACAGATCATTACTTCAAGATTTACAAACAATACAAGCTGTACTACCGCTTGTTCTTTTTGCTCATTGAGGAAGCTTGAAACTCCCGCCCAGCATTCGAACTCACAAATCATCATTACCGGGACAAGATTAATGAAACCAATTTGCCGTTGCCACCGTTGAGTGTTTCCGTTGGCTGTTTCCGTGTTGTCTCTCGTCCATGACTAAATCCAGCGCGGGTTTTTTTCCTTCTGGTTCCCCACCCGGCAAGAGGGATTGGGGACTGGGGTACGCCAGTTTCTTTTCAACAGTAAGCATTATTTATGAGAGCGGATTAAAAAGTTTTCTGTCATTTCGTGAAGTTTTCCTTACAAGTTGTATGTTTGTGGGCTACCACAGACCTTCCCCCCCGCGGGGGTAGGATGCCGGCCACAATTTGCATCCACACCGTCACGTCATCCCATCCCGACAAATTTGCTCCCGTGAATATGCTGGAATATAAATTTTCGGTAAAATATGCTGACTAAATGATGGAAGCGCTGAAGCTGAAGGTTGGAAAAAGTTACGCCAACAAGATGGTCTGGAAAGTGCGCGGGTAGCAGATTTTCGCCGGGGAAAGCGTCGCAACCGAACTTGCGGGTTGGCACAAGAACACTTTATCGTATTAATCAATCACACAAAATCAACGCCTTTTCATCAATCACACATGGGAATTTTTTTGTAAATGGAAAAAGTGGAAATAAACAAACTTTTCTCGTTTGGAAATGGGTTCCCAATCGGTGCTCCCCTCATTTCACCGTGTCAGACCAGACGAGTACTTAATTATGAATCAATTTCCAGCTGGAGTTTACGTAATAATGTACCTAATTCAAATAAGGAACATGTGGCTTAATTTCCATACATTGCATATCATTCATATACCCTATAAAAACTTCTCATCGAAGCTCAACGATCATTAGTCAACATTTTCTCGCTTTTGTCAGAACAAATCGGAAAAATGTTGAAGTTCCTGTCTATTCTGGCTTTGCTGGCTTCGCCAGCCTTGGCCGATCCCAGACCAGATATTGGCGTTCCAGCGACCATCAGTGGAGTCTCCTTCGGCAGTCTGGACACGACCGGCAACATCGTAGCCAACGTCGATCGCATCCTATCGATCCTCAACCAGTTCCATACGATCGTTGAAAGCTTGTATTACGTCGAGACACCCGAGTATAGCCTGGCCGCCGAAAACTTCCGCTCAGTGATGGACAGTCTGGTTGAGGGTGGTAGCCCCATTTTCCAGGGACTGTCCAACTTTGCCAAGGTTTCGTCCGGAGACGCGAAGAGAGCGATCGGTGCTATTCAAAGCGATATACAGTATTCTGCTGGATCGAATCAGGAGCATCTGCAGCTGCTGAACCAAACCCGACTAGTGCTTGGAGACAAGACAGCGGATTATTTCCGAACCGTGCTGAACCAACTCACCACCAATCTTGGAAACATCTCCGCTGTCTTGAACAATATCCAAGAGGCGGTCCTTCGCATACAAGCGCTTGATACAAAAACTGACGCGGCCATTAAAGCGCTGGTTCCTACAAACGACATCAGAGCGTTGAATGCTGTCCTCAGACAATATATACTGATAGGAGATGCTGCCGTTCCGGAGATTCGATCGGTTGTGACTCGTATGCGATCGGTGGATAGCTTCCGCTCGCGACTGCAGAGCGTTGTGAACCAACAAAGGTTGTATTTGAATTCTACGGTAGAACGTATATCCTCGTATGTACAAGCCAATGTTGTTGGTCGTGTGAAGAACAGCTTGACTGCAGTACGCGACCAGTTGATAACACGAAGCTCAAAGGCAGTAGCAGGTCTTTCAGGACTTCAAATCTACAGTTTGTCTGATTTGTGGGCTGCCGCCAACGAAACTGCACCGGTACTTAGTTCGTTCGTTACTCGAGTGTCCAGCGGAGTTAATGTTCTCATCGGACAAGTATCGAGACTAGCAGTTGACGGAGAACGTAGCTTCGCGGCTTTGAAGTTCATCGAGGACGGTTTGTTGAACAGCACCCGCACTATCGCGCTGGCAATGACCCAACGCTACCCCAAGGCTGATACCTGCTTCGCCCAGAACAATTACGAGTTTGATAAGATACCTCGTGCGGTATATACTCAGCTCTACAATTGTCTTTGGGATACGACCAACGATCTGACCTCAGCGGCCGTCGACTTCAACTACGTCCTCCAGCTGGCCGTAATCGATATGAACTACGGACTTCTTGGAGTGGAACGATGCCTCTCGTTGCTGTACCGGAACGCGCCAGATCTTGTCCAGGTTCAAGCGGCTGCCTGTCTGCGGGAAGTAACAGCATTCCTTGCCGGTCGCCGCGTGTACGAACAGCAACTATCGAGCTTCCAGCAGCTCGCCACCAAAGAACCATTGTACAGCTCTCAACGGTACGAATTTTGTCTGAGGTCTCCTCAGGGCCAAGGCATCGCCCAGATTAATTACCTGCAAGTATCGATCAATCGTTGTTTGAATATTACCGCACCTACAATCGTGCCGTTCAAATTCCGTGGCAAGGTTACAATCCACTTTGGTTAGTGTACGCCTTGGTCAGGTCCTTGCCTATGATGATTCAATAAAATTTGCATTCATAACTGTGTTGGTTTCTATGGGATGTTCATTTTTCCATGCAGTTTATCGTGGTTATTCGATTTTAACTGGAGAATGCTATTATGGTGGGAGTTTATTGTCACTTAGGGATGCAGTATTATTATTTAGAAAATTTCTCTCCTATCCTGCGCATTGACTTTTAATTTTTTGAACTCACTCACCATTATGTTGTGCACCCGTGGCCGAGTGGTTAGCATCTCACATTACCATGCCGGGTGTTCGGGTTCGATTCCTGTTTCCTTCGACTTGCACTGTGGTCACGCGTATTCTAGAGCTTGCCCCTCGGAATACATTCAAGGTGTGTTATTTGGCTTAAGAAATCTCAACTAAGTATTGATAAATGACGCTAATTAATGCATACGTTAAGACGGCAAAAGTTCCACAGCCATTCCACAGCCGTTAACGCCATTCAAGAAGATTAACCATTATGTTGAAACTGAACTGCTCTGACAGGGGTGAGTCCACTGCGAATCAAATACAGCATTTGTTCTAAGGGCAATACGTAAAATGGGAATATGGCGTTGTAAGCTTCGCCTCATTTCATCATTCTTACCTGATGATGAGAGGCGGATGAACTATATTCATTTGTCCCTCAAAACTTTCTACTGAAGAGTTATTGAAGTTTGCTCAATGCGTTCTAAAGTAATATCCGAAATATTTGATTTAATTAATAATTGAACTTGCTTTCGAAACTTTTTACCAGGGAAGAGCTTGTGTGAATTAAGGAGTGTGTTCGGGCCGATTGGTGACTTTTCCTGATCGTATTCAATTTTCATGAGTTTGAGCATTGTGTCCCGGTTAAAAGTGGCATCAATGTGCAGCGATTTTCAAACCGGATGTAAAGAAGGTATTTTCCAGTAGTGAGAGCTGTATTCTTCGGTGAAAACTGACGATGAAAATTTGTTCCGTAATGGTTGCTGTAGCCATCGCTGCTACCATCATCACACTACTAGTTATAGCTTGTGAATTATTACTTTGAATAATTATATTTTTGGGAGGCAGTTTTAGTGAGAGAAAGTGATAAACTACTTGGATATTCAATAAGATCGGTGTTATAGATTCGCTCTAGAAAGCTAGCAATCAATAGATGTTAATGCTGAGAGTTAAATTGTCGATTTGCTCAAATTGTTTTTTATTGATTTGCGAACCGTTCTCGTTGTTCTGCCCGTTCAGCATTCATTCATCGACCCTTGTCAGTGCTACCAATCGCCGGGAATAATTTCGTAGTCATACGTTAACAATGCGATCTTGTCACCAACCTTCTTAATTATGTCACCATGCTCACCATGCTTCAAATTACTCTGCTGGGAGCAGTCGCGATTCCGCAAATTAGGTATACTTTGAGACTTAGCAACTCTGATTGGTTGTACAATTCTGATGGCGCACCATATGATTCTTTTTTGTTCCAAATTTCAGCGAAATTTCGTCGGGAAATGCATTTAAAAACATGTTCTGAGATCTGAGCAGAACGGATTTTTGTTCGTTTGTAATATAATAAAATAATTTTTGGTATAAATAAATTATTTTATATATATATATATATATATATATATAATATATATATATATATATATATATATATATATATATATATATATATATATATATATATATATATATATATATATATATATATATATGGATTTCTGTCTGTCTGTCCGTGTATCTGATTCTTATGGACTCGGAAACTACTGAACCAATCGACACGAAAATTGGTATATAGGGGTTTTTGGGGCCGGGGAAGGTTTTCGTGATAGTTTGAGATCCCTCCCCCTCTCTTCTATCATACTGCCATACCAATGAAACACAAATTTCTGCATTACTCGAGAATTAATCAAGCAAATGAAACCAAATTAGGCATAAGGAGTTTTTAAAATGCAATAGGTGTTTAGACACTCCACCTCCCTCTCTAAGTGGGGGCTGCCATAGAAATGAAACACAAACTTCTGAATAACTTGAGAACTAATCAAGCAAATCGAGCCAAATTTGGGATGTGAGGGTTTTTGGGTACGAGAAATGTTTCTATGATGGTATGACACCCCTGTCTCCTCTGGAATGGAAAGGGGGTCTCAACAAAATATTACACATATTTCAACTAAAAATATTCAAATCAAAATTGAAAATTTTCGGAAAACTCTGAAGGAAAAAGGGAAAATTCGAAAAATTACATACTGACAAGCGTTGTTAGTTCATTTGATGTTTGCGCTAACGAAATTGAATTGTTCGAAAGTGGAAATGGATTATCAGGTGATGAAACGCACTCTTATATCTTCTTCTATCTATACCAATAAAAATGTATCGCCGAATGTGTTGATAAGAGCAAAACTCGAGGAAGAAATTGTCCGATTTAGGGCTGTCTTTATTCTATCATATTTTCTGTATCAAACATTTATTCCATGTAACGGAGAAATATGTTATTTGCAAGTGGTTAAAAAATATTGCACGAGAATTGTGTCTGAAAATAATCTGATATTATAATGATGAGTTTTGGTAGAAGTAAATGGAATTTTAAAGTAAATGGTAAATTCAACGGGGTCGATTAATAGATCAATCAATGAACAGTTCTTCGATTGGACCCATAAACTTGCGTAAGAGAACGTGAATGTTTGATGGTATTGATAACAAAAACCAAATTTTGGGCGGGACGAAGTTTGCCGGGTCAGTTAGTATTGAATAAAAAATATCCAAAGGATTTGGATATAATTGTACAGCGAAATGGCGAAAATGGTACTATTGTTATCTTCACTAGGGACACAAAAATGGTTCTGTTACCAAGAAAAACTAGAAGCCAGTGAAATAAGTAAATAGTCTTCGTGCACAAATTACGTAACGCGAGAAGGAGAAGGGAAGGGGGGGCGGTCGAGGTTGCGTTACTTACCGTGTATTAGAGATAGGAAATTGGGTTACGTAGAGGGGGGTGGATAGTGGTCCAAAGTCCGGATTTTTAGCGTTACGTAATTTGTGCACGACGCCATATATCGAATAAATGGATGAACATCGTTTGAAAACGACTCTAACTGTTGGAAAGCAGTTTATCTTGGTCGTCTTGTGTCCTGCATCGTTTCTCCTCTGATCTCAAAACAAAAATTACAACAATTGATTCATTGTTTTCGAGAGGCTTCAAACTTTGCAGTTCATTCGCCTCTAGTTACAATAATGATTGCGAAAGATTGAGCCACGAGCATATTAAGCTGTTTTTGTGTACTATTCAGGTTCAACCTGAGTCTTATTCTCAGTGCGAAGTTTAATCTAACCCATGTTATGAAAACAAATGTTCAAGTAGAACCAATGTTGAACCTGAACAAAAAACAAAAAAACAGTATTAAAATGAATTAAGAAAATTATTCGAGAAAGGCGTTTTAGAGAACATAAGGAACTTTAGCTTCTTGGTGGACTCATCCTTGACGTAATTGCCTTTTCGTTAACTACAGAAATACAATGATGAGTCTTCCTCCAATAAGTTTTGTAATTGCATGTATGATACATTCATTCAAACTTTCATGATACGCGAGTTTTGAAAAAAAAGTTTTATTCTCAAATTGTAGAATTAATGAAAAGTCAGGCGGCCCCTCCAACGCTAATAGAAGAATAATTAACAACATTTTCGTTTATATTCGAATGTTCTTCGCGATATGATATAATTACGACAGAGTATCCCTTTTTTGTGTAATAATAATGAGATGTTTCGTTTGTCACTTAATAACTTAGATAAACGGTAATCATAGATTAACTTCAGATTATATATCTGTGCCTAATCTCAAATTTCTTCATGGCTACAATCGCTTAAAAGTAGTTGCTCTTCGTGATTGACCAGAGTCAGTGAAATTACAAAAAAACACACACATCGAATGACGCTTGAGAGCAGCTGATCATTCTCATTGTGCTAGTTTCGGTGAATCGAGCTTTGAATAGTCAACCACGTCCTCATAGTCACCAAGGGAAGGGATGTTAGTATGATAATCGCCGTCCGAAGGCCAGAAGGGTCGCCTCTATAGCGTAGTTCCCTAGCGAATATCAAGATATAGTTGGGATAGTTGTTAGTGAGGAAGGTAGGAATCAGGATTCACTGTGGTGAGTGATGTGATGGATAACAATTATTACAACCATCGTTCTTGGGGGCTTTGGACCCTCTGCTCTGGTTCTCAATAATTTCGGGTTCTTTTTTCATGCTACTATAGTGATTCGTCATTCGCAGGCGGAGTTTTTCATAATGGAAGCGGTTAAATGAAGAAATTGGAACACTACTGGAGATAATTCTGGATAACGAGGATTAGTATAACCACAATTAGTAAATAACCGAAGATCTAAATTTGGATCCGTACACTTATCGATTTAGATTTTTTGTGTGCCAAGTCAGTATTATTGTTATCTAACATATCAGTGCGCTACAAAGTTTTTTACAAGAGCGTTGAACGCAAGACGAAGAATCGTCGAAGGTCGAAGAAGGTAAACGCATGATGTGTGAGCATATGAAAGACACTGTGGATGCATTTTTTCTGTGTAGAAAGCATTAGGGTGAGTATGTAATTCAGCTTGTTGCCAGACACTTAGGATGCGATTGGCCATTGAGAGTAAGAACTTTCAAAACAACCGTATACTTGCCTTTTTTATCTAGACCAGTGGTACTCAAACTTTTTTCAGAGGGGCCACAAACACGTGTTAGTCATAGTGTCGCAGGGCGCAGAAAAAAATGAAGAAGGGTGGCGTTCAAGACAAGACCGCATTGTTAGCGTATGACTATGAAATTTTAACTTTTTTAATTTAATTTTTTTTAATGCTTTCAATGAGTGAGTGGTACGAATGTTCCGCGAACGAAATTCAGAATTAACATGTATCGTTGATCGCTCGCTGTGTAGAGCTAGACTGAAACACTGAACTTACTGAATATCCAAGTGGTTTTCACTGAAAACTTTTCAGTACATCTTTGGAAAATCACATTTACAACGTTCCTAAGAATACTTTGAACGACAATAGAAATCCCCAATCCGGTACAGCTGCGGAACAAATTTTCACTTTCAATTATCTACTGAAGAACACAGCTCTCACCGCCGAAAACCACATTCGTCACATCCGGCTTGAAATATGTTGAGCTTTGAAGTAACTTTGTTCGATTTCACGAAAATGAGATGATCGAGCTTGAGCCTAAGCTTGAGTTTGGGTAGACTGCACACTTCATAGCTGCTCTCCGTGATTGACCAGACCAGAAATTGTATAAAGAACATTCCGAATGACGCTTGGGAGTAGCAAATCATTCTCATTGTGCAAATTTCGGTGAATCGAACTTTAAATAGTCAATAACGACGCCGGCTACGGTCACAGGGGAAGAGAAGGAATGTATTTTATTCGCCGAAGGCCAGAAGGGTCGCCTCTATAGCGTGATTTCCTATCGATTATCCAGTAATGGATAGTTGTTAGTGAAGGGAGATAAGATTCAGGTTTCACTATGGTGAGTGATGTGATTAGGAGTTAACCCATTTCTTTCCTTGCATAATAACCATGGATAACAATTATTACAACCATCCTCTTTAAGGTCTTTCTGCTTTGGTTATCAATAGTTTCAGGTTACTTTTCGGACATGCTACCATAGAGATCCGTCATTTGCATTTGCAGGCGGAGTTATTACGAAAATCAATTGACCGATCAGAAAACGTCACCAAGCAGTCACTCACGATTCATCAGTCATCGTGCTAGCGATGGCAGTGAGGCTTTCTAAATGGCCTTCAAGGTCGAGTATGGGTTTAGTTTTTCGAATTGGCCTTTTTTGAGGCTAGAGACGAATGAACTGAGACAGTCTAAGAGACTGAGAAAGCATCTATTCCAAAACATCATCATCATTACACTAATTAATCCGAACATGGATTCACATAAGTTCTCTTCCATCAAAAAATTATGAAAATCAATTCAAAAATGATTTTAGAATGCATCGAAATTTTAAAGAACCTGATTTTGTAAAAGCAGTTGAAGATGGGTTGGCAATGCCCATAGCGCACTCAGTATGAATCGGGAATATTCTTCTAGTGATTTGATATTTAATTTCTTAGGCTTTGCTTTTGCTCGTCAGTCTCGTCAGTGTTGGCTCTGCACTATGCTTCCATCGCGCATACTCTGAGAACGCATACTGAGGTGAAATTTTTTTCAAAACCAACAGCATTCGACGGCTTGCATCAACCGCTGTCAAATCTTAACTTTGATGAATTTTAAGCATATTTATAGATTATAGTGATTTCATTAATTCATTAATTAATGAACACGCTTTGCCCTATTTATATGATCACTCCCATAATCATTTGAATGGCGTAATTGTTTGGGATGCGTTTGGAATATTCGCTACAAACAATTACTCATTCTACAGCGGGTCTGTTTTCATGTGTTCGTGTCTTTTGATAATTTTCTTGTTATTGTTTCTGTGTTGTGATTGTTTACAAGGTGTTTTGTTGAGCTGAATAGTGAGTGGTAAGTACTATTTGTTATGTATTGTGAATAATATAAGATTTAATCATTTTGCAGGTATACCCATACCTCGCTTTACGGCCTAGATACGTTGCTGGGCCGCTAAGAAAAAAGCCGTATAACGAATCAATTATTCCAATACAAATTAATTCAAACTCTATCGGATCGGTTCCAAGCTTGTTCAATGAAACGCCGTATAAAGAGCGGCCGTATAGCGAGGTATGGGTGTAATTGTTGCTAGTAATCGAGGTAATCCACGAAGTTTAATTGAACTAATAACGAACTGTTGGATATACGAGAATTTTTTCTCTGTTCACTAGTTTTTCACTAAGTAACACATTTGGCGATTCATTTTCTGTTTGATAATTATCATAGCTTTAACGATTTCAATATTTTTGGCTTTTTCGTTGTCCCCATATTGTTCATCATAGAAGAAAAAATCCTTTCGACTGATGCGGTACTACCAGACAGACACAAAATAAAATCAGTTCACGAATTCCTCA
The DNA here is from genome assembly GCF_029784135.1 of Toxorhynchites rutilus septentrionalis. Taxonomy (NCBI): domain Eukaryota; kingdom Metazoa; phylum Arthropoda; class Insecta; order Diptera; family Culicidae; genus Toxorhynchites; species Toxorhynchites rutilus. The sequence goes on along the minus strand of NC_073745.1, from coordinate 308,768,444 downwards.
CACTCTAGAAATTTGTTTTCCAAAATTGCGACTGATGATTTCTAATTGGCACGAAATCTTTGCTCCACCGAATAATATTAATTTTTCTAATTAATATTAATTTTTCATCATCGTGCACTTACCAAACGAAATGTTTTCATCTATATAAGGAAGTTTTTACTAATGCTACTTTGAATATCAGACCATACCGAAGTGGACTTGAATAAAATCCATTTAATCTACTGTGATTTCTTAAAATAGCTCAACAATAATTTTTCAGTGCACTCCAACGCAGTATCGTAAAATTCCTCAGTTTAAGAAATTTAGTCTCCTGTATTCACTTGCATTTAGTAGTGTTTTGAAAATATGTTGCACCTCACTGGTCAAAAATACTTCATCCTCTCTATGTTTAGAATTTTAATGAATTAATAAAAAATTAACAACAACCCCAGCAACCTTCTCCCCCAACAACACCAATAAATGTTCGAACCTCTCGATAGAAGGTCAGAGAAAAAGGAGAAAATGTTATTCAACGATGAAGTCACAAAAACTATTCAATTGTTCTACATAAATACGAAAACACTGAGCATAATTTGAAATCTAAATTTCAATTAGCTGTTCATTCGAATAAATGTGTTGAAAATAACGACATTGGAATAAATATTTTTTTATCCTATACTTTATACTCAAAATACGGTACAGATTTATGAAAAGACTGTCCCGTAAAAAAATAATTTTGGGTGTAGCCTTGAAAAACGGACAAATTAGGAAACCAAACTGAACTATTTTCTTTTTGCTAAACTGTGAAATTGCGAAAAAATCGTTTATTCTCAATAAATTGAAAACGGGTGGAGCTTTAATTGCAACATTTCTTCTATCCACTTTGTCTATAGAACGAACGCTGCATTTGCTATTTGTATAGCTGATCTAGACAGCTGTTCATTTGTCTTCAGATCAAATATTTGCTCACGCCAACATGAGGATCTTGTTGCGATGCGATTTGAGTTTTGAAGATTAAACACGTTCACGTACCCATTTTCCGATGATGGTAGTATTCTCAACCAGATGGTTGTAGGAAGATTATTCGATGTAGTGACAGATTTTATTAAAAATTACAAAGAAGTAAAGAAGTAAAGGGGTTAGAAAATGAGGTTGGGTTACCATTTTTATTATACAAGTCTAATAAGAATATCATCTACAATTCAAGTGCTAATCTTATTTCAATAAATAATAGTAAATAGATTTTTCGAATTTCACTAGCTTTAAGTTTCTTACCTCAACAACACCAATAGTCCCGTACCATTCGAGTAAGATAACCTCCGGCGAACCAATGGGAACACTCTGTAATGAAAAGAAAAACAAAACTATTAAAATAACATCGTGTTTCTGTCCTTCACCTATCTGGTTTTCGTCGAATTTTCTAATTCCTTCAAACAACACCACGAAAATTCCAAAATTGAATCCATCCCCAATTTAAGCAAAACCCGGTGGGACCCGACCGAGCTAACCTGTTAGTATCCCCAGTTCCGACCGATCGACCAGTCGACCCTTTGAATCCTTCGACAGAAGCCAATTTTTCAAAGTCTCCACACTTCGAAGCATAGATTTGAGCTCCCCGGAGAGAAGGTTGGGATGAAGGAAAAACGATAGATCTTCCTCTCATCGTGGCAGCGGCGGCGACGTCGGTGATGGAGTGTGGCAGGGAAGGTAAGTATCGCCCAAACCCTAGTCAATCTAGCGAGGACTCTGTTTCTCTCTTCGTATCAATAGATATTCATCAGCTGTCCCGAATTTGATGCGGCCCTGCGAGAAGCGAACGGGGGAGAAAGGTGTCATTCCCTTGTTCCGGTTTGTTTACAGGCCATCCGCCCTGCTTTGGTTAGTTGGAAGCGATCCGGAAGAAGAAATGCTGCGATGATAAGGATCATTAATATTGGGGATTTTCGGATTCGATCCGAGTTAATGGAAAATTATATGAAATATGAACAGGAATGGGCTTTTTGTGGTTCTTCTCTGCTCCGTCCGTTCGTTGGAATCGATTATCCATCCTTCTCCCCCCATGGCGATGAGCCAGTGGGTAGGAGGGTAAAGCAGCGCATGAATATTCCGTTGTGTTTGTGGCAGAAAGCGGTTTTCTCAAGGGCCAATTAGGGAATGTTCGTTGCGTCGCGGCGTTGGGACAACGCCACCAGCAGCAGAGGCACAGACGGTGTAACTGGCTTTGAAGAGATTATAAATTGCTGGTTTGACATATCTAATAAACACGATTTCATCACAAAGCTGAAACGATTAATCTAATAATAAAACTCTGTAAAATGGATCGGTGCAATGGAGTCTTTGCCGTTGCCAAAACTGGCACACGGGTTAGGGCCACATGCGACACAGTTTGCGCTCCCATCAACTCAAGAGTCGAGTTTTGGGACTAGAAATATTAATAACATTCGCTCTTACTCCTTCAACAGGACCTTATCTTCTCGCTCTCAACGCCAACGGAACTGAAACAGAGCAAGTCGTCGTCTGGTGTCGTCGTCGTGTTCCGCCATGGTATCAACGGGCCTTGTTGGATGACAACGAATCACCAGAGCACCACTAGCACCACTCAAAGAGAAATAGCCTATTGTAGACAGTGCCAACCTCGGTGCTCCGGCCAAACGCAACGTTTTTGTGGACTTGCGTCTCCATCGCTAGAGAAACACACAGACACACACGGAAGTGGAGTGGGAGGGGGAAACGTGCATGTTCATAAGTGATGCCGTTATTTATGCTGCTATATGTGGTGACGTGATTAATGATCATCTCCAGCGTTAGCGGGGACCGATGGGGTGTACTGGTTGCCTAGTGCGATGTTGACCACAAAGGGTAAAACCACAACGAATCCGACGAAGAGTGGTGAAAAGTTCGGCTGTTTTTTTCTCGCCCAATCCTCCCCCTCATGAACGAGCAATGTGACTCCAGCCGCAGGTCAACGGTGAGTGTCAGTGTTACTCACCTTTCGGCGGGGCTTATCGTGTTTAGAGAAATAATGTTGTTCCGGGTTCCCGCAATGCTCGAGGTGATATGAATAACTATTTTTCCAGAAATCCTAGCAGCTTATTTGAAACTAGTTTAGGTAAGTATTCCAACTATTCCGATGAGCGATCAACTTTTCACCTTTTTTCATGTTTTTCCAAAAATGAAATGTTTGCATTTTCAATTTATTTTTATATTCAGGTCTAAACCACTTGCAAACCATATGTTGATTTCCTTGATTCACCTCTTTCATATTTTTCGACTATCTCCACGGTTATCTGACCTAGAAAAAAACAGCCGCGATAGCTTTCGTGATGAATACCCAGTTCAATGGGTACATTGACATAAGGTAACATTCCATCTTGTGAATTGTTGTCGCGAGATTAAGAATGAATCATAAATCAACTATCTTGAACTGCTTCCATGAAAACTCGCAAAGCATCGGCCCTTTTCAGGGCCACCAAAACGTTCTACCAAAGAGTTATCTATAAAACATCTGTTGTAACCCAATGACGGACATGTGTTCGACACATAATGCTTGCAACGAACCTTCATTTTCGGAACTCATCGAAGGGCTGAGGTAAAAAAATATACATAACTTCAAACGGCTCTATCTCGAAAAATATGAAAGCAAATTGAGGGCGGATTGAAGAAATTTGTTCGTTACAGAATTTCTGATAATAAAATGCGATTTTGGTTCCTAGAGACGCCAATCCGCCGACCTCTCCTGAGCTTCGTCCGATTGAAGGATATTGACAACTTCAATAAAAAGAGATGAACCGAAAACATTGCAGAATTCCGTAGTAAGTGGAACATCGCAGTCCGGAAGGTATCCGAAACTACAGTACAGTCTCGAATGGAAGACATACCTTTGAAGATAGAAAAGTTCTATAAAAATTGTAAGGGGTTGTATCTAGAACACGACCGCACATTTTCGACGTAGAACTACGTAATTATCGATCATTGTATTTTACATTTCCCTCTGAAATTATTCCACATCTCATGTTTACGTAGTTCTCGAATCGCGAAATTTCATTCACCTCTAGTATCAGAAATGACGATTTTCCCAGGCTTCTCAGTTTTAATCATTACTGCCCAGGTGTACAACAACTTGATCCAAACGGCATGAAACTTTCTAATCCATCTAGGTTTGTCCCGAAACGGGGGGGAAACGCAATATTTTGGTTTGGAGTTCTTTGGAAGTTGAGATATCTGACGTATGAAATTTCATACGCTGAGCCGATACAGTATCTAAAATGGAAATCATTTGAATATCGAACAAAACGGCTTTATTTCATAAAATTCAACTTCAACAACCATTTTCATGGTTTTTTTAGCACTTTCGTGTACTGCCGTTCTACGCATGATTGTCCCACGGTTCATAGGGATTGCATAGAACATAGTACATTTATGCGCAGAACGGCAGTGTATCGGATTTAGTATCACTGAGTATGGTGCCGGAAAAAGCACTCCGAAGGGTGCAAACATCACACTTCAAGCAAATATACGTCGTACATCGGTTGCAATACGCACACCTTCATTGGGTACCAGTTGGATTCGTATTAATGAAATGATTTATTCCGTCAAACCTAACTTCCGATGACTTCGATTGTTTAGGCTTGATCTGCATGAACTCGATCCTTGCTGGATTTATGTCACTCATCCGAATTTAAGGTCATTTTTTCTCAGTGTCTGGCTCTCCGCTTCTTGCTGCTGCCCGAGGAGCATTCTTGTGATTGGCCTCGTTCAATGTTGCTCTTCACTTGTTTGACACTAGATTTTCGAAAGCGTCTTCGTCCAAATCAATCGGATAATTGTACAGCTCCTCCGGATTATCGGGAAGCTGATATATCCTATTGAGAAAAAATATATACCGTAGTTGCACAGCGTATGAAATTCCATACACTCAAAAGCAAACATAGATTTTTTTGCGGTTTCATAATTTTCTTCGGATTTTTTGCTAGATATCATTTTTTACACTCGTCTAGTAGTCACGGATTTGAGCAATTTAGAATCCTTTAAGAGGTAAAACTTTGATAAATTTATGTTTACTTTTGCGACATCGTTAAACTCGAACTTTGCAAGCTTCAATACACAACAAAACAACACAAATGACAGATAAAATGACACTGACACAAGAAAACACTCTTAAACTGTCATGTGGTATCATTTAAAATGAGAGAATTTTCGATTCGATTGGTATGCAAATCATGAGAATTCGTTCACAGTGAAAATAGTTATTAACGTTAACTTTATTTCATAAAAACGTGACTTGTTTTCTGATTTGGTACCATTCCTGAAAGACGTTGTTCTACGTCAAAAACAAAATATGTGAATTGTATTACTATAAGTTTAATCAGAGATTATTATTATATATTTCCTTTACAATTTTGTTTAGCTTTTTATTATAGCACCATTGGTTTGGGTGTTACATCTGTTTTAAATTATGCATGTCTATGCCTTATGCCTCATTCCTTAGTAAACCACTATAATACACAGACTTGTCCGAGAATAATTGTTGCGCAATAAAACCATTTTTTCGTAGAACTTTCTAGAACAAAAAGTTTAAACTGATTGTTCGACTTGATTTAATGTCGTCTATCTTTCGTTTAGCTTCCATATCGAAGTGAATAGAAGAATATTAAATTTTGGTCAAATTGAATTCTAGAATTACTCTTAATTAGAATACTTAAAAAGCTTTATTTTAGAATACAGCTTTTCAGGTATTGTTATAAGTGAAGAATAGAAACTAAGAACGTAGTAAAAGCTTTATTTACTATGTATCCTGTACTATTGACTTAATAAAACTTTTAGGGATTTTTTAACCAAACAGAATCAAGAACAAAGGTTCAAAAAATTGGAAATGTTCATGTTTGCTCACGCAATAATTTCGATGCATTCCAAAATAATATATGAAGTGATAAACAAACGAAAAGAAACACCTATGCCAGCAATGCGGTCGAATCTCGTACATAACCCCTGTAATTTTTTGGTAATTCGATTTGAATCATAACACGCAAGCCATCGTTATTATCAGGACCCTCCATTTCGAATTATTACTTGAGTGGGAAGGTCGTGGATCTACAAGTGCTCTTTGAACTTTTCGTCTACTTCGGCTAGTCTACTTTCGGCAGGTACAAAAATCTTGGTCCGGCGATCCAACTGTTATTACTCTTTCGTCGATTTAGTTGACTATTCTCCGACGTTTATTTTCGTATGAAACCAACACCATCCCAAGAGGTTCATCCGGGGTAAACATTTTCACCATAAAATAACAATGCAAAGAAGTGTTTGCCGATTGAACGTTTCACTGAAAAACTCACTCTCGTTCGTTCAAATATGATCTTGCAGAAATCATTTCCCCAGTGGCATTCGTTTGTTTTTACATTCAACGAATCATGACACAAACGAGAACGAGATAACTTTGCTTCGGTTAGCACTTCATGATATATAAGCATGCGAACTAAAACGTCATGATCGCTTTCGATGGTACGAGTTTATATTTTTCTTTGCCTCTCATTCGCTACATATCGAACCTCCTATGCATCTTAGAGCAGCAGAGTCATGCGGAACCCGCGAGGTGAATGATTCATATTGAACTAGGCTGACCAAACATATCGTTTGGAATTTATAGATTTCATTTTTTATTTATATAGATAGAAGACGATATAGGAGTGCGTTTTATCACATTAAAATTAATTTCCACTTTTGAACAAAGATCAACTTCGTTACCGCAAACATCAAATGGACTAACAACGCTTGTCATTAAGTAATTGTAGAATATATGCGAATTGAACTTTTCGAATTTTCCCATTTTCCTTCAGAGTTTTCCGAAAATTTTCAATTGTCATGTTTGGTTGGAATATTTTTGGTTGAAATATGTGCATTGTTTTTATAGGACCACTCTCCTTTCCAGGGGAGGAAGGGGTGTCATACCAGCATAGAAACATTTCTCGTACCCAAAGACCCTCATATTCCAAATTTGGCTTCATTTGCTGGATTAGTTCTCGAGTTATGTAGAAATTTGTGTTTCATTTATATGGCAGCCCCCCTAAGAGAGGGGAGAGGAATCTCTAACCACCTTAGAATCATTTATTGGCTAAAACCTCCACATGCCAAATTTCGTTTCATTTGTTTGATTAATTCTCGAGTTATGTAGAAATTTGTGTTTCATTTGTATGGCAGCCCCCTCTTTAGAGAGGGGGAGAGGTCTCGAACTATCATAAGAACATTCCCCGAGTCCAGAAACCCCTACACACCAATTTTCATGTCGATCGGTTCAGTATTTTCCGAGTCCATAAGAATCAGACAGACAGACAGACAGAAGTCCATTTATATATATATATATATATATATATATATATATATATATATATATATATATATATATATATATAAATTACGTCCCGAGGGTTTTCGAAGGGTTTTTTAAAAAAGAACACGCGATGTAATCACTACTTGGTTGGAACAAGAACTGACTCTAATTTATTTTTCACACGTTTATATATGGGTAGCTAATCTAAATGGAACTTATTGATAAAGCACTTTCTGGGATTCCTAGGTGTTATGTTCGGCTCGCCGTCGCTCGTGTATGTCGAGTCTGCATTCTTGGTACCGGTGCTGGTTCTGGCGTCGGGTTACGGAGTGCAGAATTGTGTGTCTGTTGACTTGTTGCCTGATTCTAACGATGCCAATGATGTCGCTATCTGTTGTTGTTGTTGTTGTTGTATTTGCTCGAGCCTTTGCGATATGTGTTGTTCCTGGGATTTAGGGTTGAAGTCGGTTGCCTCGGTAACTGGTCTCTCCCTAAGTGAGGATCGTCCCGATCCGTTTGCTCTATTCTTGAAGTAAATTTTGATGATCATGAGAACAATGAAAAGAGAAGTACTGCTGGTTAATGAGAATCCGCCGAATAAGGTCCAAACTTTCCGATTCAAGCTATGTTGTTGTAAGTAGACATGTTCCAATTCCTTCCGGTTTTTTGATGTTTCATTACCAATTGTTGATATGTCGAAATAGTCATGTTTGTTCCAGGTCGTTCTGACGTTATGGAGTGCCCCGTGGATGATGTCCATTTCGTGTACTACTTCGTTGTTCTGGAATGATTGGTTGTTCAAGTTGATAGTACAATTTGAAAATGTTATTAAGAAATTTCCAACTAAAGTGCGATCATCTGGTCCGCAGTTGCTTCGTAGGAGGTTGTCTTTTGCGTTTTGAATCAAGAGCGTACCTTCGGTGATTAACTCTTGAGTTGTTCTGTCATAAAACGTAGAGTTGCACTCGGATTTCTTACCAAAAATCAATGGGTAAATGCAAGCGTCGTTTATTGCTTTCAAATATGCTGCTTTCTGAACGAACTGCTGCGGATTGCTAGTAGCGTAAATGGTGTTTCCGATTTTGACGACATGCTCCGGATAGTTGTTGATGATTTGGTTCCTGTGTACTAAGGGGTGCAGCTGAATAACGGAGGATGTCTTGTTGTCCAGTCGGGGAACATGAAGGATGTACAGAAGGGTCCCTTGGCTTACTGCAAATTTGGGAATTACATGTTGAAAGGCGTCGTCTGGGAGGTCTATTGTCACGCCTTGATTTTGTAATAATGACTTTATAAAAGAGATTTCTTGAATCGAAAGTATTTTATTTGTTGATATTGACGTCTTAGATAGGATGATGGCCTCTTGAATGTCTTCTAATAGTTTATTGATGATATCGATATTAATTATCGTGATTATTGATGTGATCTCGTTGGTTAATAATTCATTCGTTTTCATGTTCTCGATGATTCTGTTGATGGTCCCCGTCAGGTTTGAAATCCTTTCGTTGATATGATTGTTTACTTCAAACTGTTGGTTGTTCTGTGTGATTAACTCATTGAGCGTGGAGTTTATAATGCGGAGGTCGGTGATGTTGGAGTGGTTTTATTTGGAGGAAATTGTTATAAAGTTTCTTCACTTTTAGTTTAACTACATCTCCTAATGGATTTCTAATATCTACTTTATCATAAAAGGAAGTGGTTAGGTAGTCTATAGACTCCTGAATGTGGGTCAGATTTATGGGATGTATGATTTTTAAGGTTCCTGTTTGGATTTTACAATTTCCTACGTTTAGTAGTAACAAGGGGTCTTCGTTGAGATTTCTCATCGAAAGAAAGGATGCTGTTGTCGGAATAGGGATCGTAGTGAATATCAGGAAAAGGATCTGGAAAAGGGGTTTACAATGTTAGGTGCTTCTATGCTGGCGTAAAACTAGTGATATATAATAGAATATATTTTTTTTTATAATGGTCATTCATGTTTCCTTTTCCTTTTGATTTTTGATTTGTGTAGTTTTATGTCTCTGTAATCTACAAAGGTTTTTCTTCTATTGCGTTTTACTGTTTGGGACTTATATCTCGGTTTTTTCTTGTTTCTTATACCCTGAATTCTGTTGTAAATAACTTCTCCTCTTGAGAAATTCGGTTCGTTTTCTCTATTTTTATTTCTGGTTTCCAATGTTTTTTCCTGATTTGTTTTAGTTTTTGTGATTATCTCGTCAAAGATTTTGTTCCTGTTTTCGAGGATTGTTTCCAAATTCAAGGGTCTTTCTTCCCCTTCTTTAATACCGAAAAATATTTCGATGGGTTTCATTTTCGTAACGCTGTGTATGGTCGAATTGTATAGACTTGTTGCAATTTTGTAAATTTCTTTATGCGAAAGGTCGTTATATTTGGCCTTTATACAGAGAAATATTTCCGACAGGGTTGAGTGAAAACGCTCTACCATGCCGTTAGTTTCGCTATGGTTAGAGGGGGTAAAATACATTTCTGCTCCTACTCTTTGGAGCAGTCCTCTAATTTCTATAGAACGGAATGCCACTTCATTATCGCAAACGAGTAGGTTTGGAGTTCCATAAGTCGAAATCAATTTCACTATGCCTCGCTTGACATCGGGAATTGACCTGGACTTAATTGGAATAAGCATTGCGTATTTCGATAGTTTATCTATCGCCGAAATAAAGAGATTTGGGGAAGATATAAAAATATCTACATGAAGAATGTCAAGTGGCTTTTCTGGGATAGGAGTCTCTGCAAATTTAATTTTATAGGGACTCCTTTCGTATTTGTTCTGAAGACAGGTATCGCATAAGTTGATAAAAAGTTGAATTTTCTTACGCATTTGGGGGAAATAGTGTCTCCTGATGACTTCAGCATGATTCTCCTCTGCGCCTCGGTGAGCTCTTCCATGGACCTCTTCGATCAGGGCGTTCTGTTCCTCAAGTGTTCTGACGTCCTGCAGAAGAGTTTGCGTTAGTTTAATTTTAAAAGATTTGTTGCGGGAAAAATGATTTTTGTATGTGATCTGTAAAGTATTAATCCATCTCTCGGGACAGAGTATACAGTTGATCTTACTGGGGTGCATGTAATCTCTCAGTATCCTTATCGCCAGTGGTACTCCAAATGCGAACCTGGTTATTGTACGACGTGTGACACCTGGAAAGATCTCATCAAACTCTTCAGAATTTTTGTCTCCTATTTTAATTATTATTTGGTTCTTGAAAAAATTTAGTGGGTGCTCTGTCATTTGTATAAGTTCCTCGGCATCCGAGTCTGCCGAATGGGCGGCTACAGTATCAGAAGATGATTCCTGTTCATTATTGTTAATTTCGGGTAAAATTCTTGACAAACCGTCGGCAACAACGTTTTGTTTGCCGGGTCGATATTTGATATCATAGTCAAACTCTTCCAATCTCAATTTCCATCGGATTAGGCGGTCATTCGGAGTTTTTAAACTCAAAGCGTAAGTTAACGGCTTTTGATCCGTAAACAGAGTAAATTTTCGGCCATACAAATATGGACGGAAATATTTACAACCCCAATCGATAGCAAGGAGTTCCTTTTCTATCGTGGAGTATTTCTCCTCTGTTTTGATCAGCGTTCGGGATGCATAGGCAATGGGTTTATCATGTCCGATAGGGCCCTGTGATAAAACCGCGCCTAATGCGAAATTGGATGCATCAGTAGTAAGGACGAATCGCTTATCAAAGTCTGGGTACTGCAGTATTTGACTACTGCTCAGTATACTCTTGCATTTTTCAAAGGCCGAAATGAATTCCTTTGTATGCTTTATAGTTTCTTCCTTCCGTAGCTGTTGAGTTAGGGGTTTGGCAATTTTTGCAAAGTCCTTAATGAACTTCCTGTAGTAGCCAATAACTCCCAAAAACCCTCTTAGCTCTTTCTCATTTTTAGGCAATGGCCATTTTCTTATAGCATCTATCTTTTCCGGGTTAGGTTTTACTCCTTCGGGTGTAACTACATGCCCTAGGAACGCAACTTCCTTCCGGAGAAACTCACACTTGTCGAGTTGTACCTTCATATTATAATTTTTTAACGTTTCTAAAATCAATTTTAAATTAATTATATGCTCTTGAAGGCTAGTCGAAAAGATGATAATATCATCCATATAGACTAGACATCTCACTCCAATATGTTCTCTGAGAATGTTATCCATTACTCTCTGGAACGTGGCTGGAGCATTCTTGAGGCCGAAAGGCATTCTGATGAACTCGTAGTGTCCCCCGTCGACACTGAACGCAGTTTTCTGGATGTCTTTCTTTTGGACCTCTATCTGGTGAAACCCTGAAGCAAGGTCAAGGGTTGAAAAATATTGGCATTTTCCTAATTTATCGAGTATATCCGTTATATTAGGAATAGGGTATCGATCATCTGCGGTCTTATGATTTAATTTGCGATAATCAATAACGAGCCGCCATTTCTTCGTGCCGGAAGCATCAATCTTCTTCGGTACGATCCAGATTGGTGATGACCAAGGACTCTGGGACGGTCGAATAATGCCTTGGTTGAGCATTTTAGTTATTTGTCGCTGGACCTCTTCTCTATGACAGAAGGGGTAGCGGTAATTTTTGGAGTAAATAGGTACATCGTCCTTTGTATTAATTTTGTGTCTCACAGCATTTGTGAATGTTAATTCCTCATCGTCGCTATAAAAAGCTTCCGGAAATAGTTTTAAAACACTAAGAAGTTTCTCTTTTTCTTCCGTGTTTAGGTGATCGGTTCTAATGCACCGTCCTAGTTCAATTTTGGCTTTATCCCGTTTCTCATTTGTGAGAAAAGATTCGGGAGAAACCTCTTCAAAATTATGAAGCTCTGTAAATAAGGCTTCTTTGTCTATGCAGACCGTTACTGGTTTATCGCCAGTGTTTATTAAAAGAAAAGTGGTCACACCATCTCGAGCACTGTATACCCCGCTAGGTATGACGACATCTTGTCCGATCACAATATCGTGTTCTATTAGGAAGTCTCCCTCCTGAAGCCGTACTGGAAACTGCTTCACAAGGGTTTCATTTTGGTGGAAATTCAATTGCTCCTTATCGGGGAATTTTTTCTTCAGCGGTATTCTAGTACCATTGATGGTGATTGTGTTGAATACCGTATCAATTATGGCCCCTATAGATCTCAATGATTCAAAACCAATGAGTCCATCAAAGTAATCATGAAATCGGAATAGAAAGAATTTTTGACTTGGCACACCTTTGGTAGTATTAAGGAAAGGATTCAAATACGTGAATTGATTAATAAAATGGGCGCCACTCACATTTTTTATTTTATGTTGTGGCCCTGATGCAACGCCTTTTGTGGGGACTAACTCAGGGGTTATATAATTTTTGTTGGCCCCCGTGTCTATTAAAAATTTCAATGGTCTACCTGATTTTCTCGGGACCTCTAAATACGGGAGGAAATTGTTCCCTACTCCATTATTTGTTGGTCTGGGACCATACAAAAATTTAACTCTTCGTGAGTTTCTTCTACTACGGGTGGCAATATTATTTCTTCATGATTTTGTTCCGGGGCACAGGCGTCCTGTGTTTGCTCCCAAAACTGTTCATAATTTTCGTCTGATGTTGCCTCACAATTATTCACTTGTGCTTCTCGTCTCTGGAAAGGCACCATTTGTTTCAAATGACCTGAGGGGTCGGGTTTAATGTAGGGTGCTGTCGGTTTTTGGAATTGAGGGTTTTGTTGGAGAGGTTTTTGGTAATAGGTGCTTTGGAAAGGTGGTCTTTGGTATGGGGGATTTTGTGCAGGTTGTCTTAGGAGTGGAGGATTTTGCGGCTGAATAGGCCTAGGGTAGGGGAACGATGGTTTGAAACTTGTGTGCACAATTGGTTTTTGTGGAGGCGTTAAAATTTTTGGGAATTTTTCCCGTCTACGCTGGGTAGCGTTATATTGATCCAATGCCCATTGAAATGCCATCAAAAGCGTATTTGGGCGAGATGTCCTTGTTAAAGTGGAGTAAGGCTCATTTAGCCCATCCACAAAAGAGTTCAATATCATGTCCTCGTAACTCTTAGAGAGAACTTTTAAACATGATTTAGTTTCATCGTCCAATAATAATTTTGCCACGATATCGGACAGTAGTTCCCTACACTCATTGTAGAAATCTGCTATACTTTTCGTACCTTGTCGTAGGTACGATATTCGAGTGACGAGAGTGCCTAAGTCTCTCTTGTCACCAAAGTATTCTATTAATACTAGTTTCATTTCTTCCCATGTCGTGGGATTGTTTCTTGAGGCCAATGCGTCACTAGCCTCATCAATAATTTTATCTCGGATTATGCCCACCCATAGTGCCATAATCTGAGCAACGTCCGCTTCTGCGGGCAGTAAATTTTTCGCGAAACCTATTTTGCTTTCCACGGAATTGATCCAAGTGGAGAGCGATTTTTTGTCTTTACTATCCCCTCTATAGGGAACAATCATTTTGATTGCGTCCGGTATCCGAGACGCATCAAACCTAGCCGCTGTTGTTCCCGCTGCGCTTGGCGGGGGCGGGTTGGTGTTATTGCTGCTCCCCTCTGAGGCTCTTGCTTCCTCTAGGGTTGCAATCTTGAGGCGCTGGGCCTCTAGTTGAGAGCTTAGCTCTTCGATTAAATTTTCTAATGTTTCTAATGTCATGCTTCTGGTTTTCATGCACAATAATCTTATTCTCACTATTAATTCACTTATTAATTCACTTAGTAATTCACTTATTAATTAATTAGTTTGGGGGAAGGGTGTTAGAAGAAGCAGTTGGCGTACCTATGCCGGGTAGCCAGATAGTAGGAAGGCGAAAGTTTTAAATAAAAAAAAGGGGTTACTCACCTGATATCAACTAGTAAGCCGCTAGTGATTCCGATGATGGAAACGCCGGATCTTTCCAAGGCGCCAACGAGTTTCACTCACTTGTTTTGGTATCCCACCAAAACGGACACCGGACGAACACGCACACAATATTCTTCTCAAACCGCTTGATATTCACTCAAGGATGGTATCTGGACGAACACGCGCACAATATTCTTCACGAATCACTTGATGTACCGTCAAGGATGGTATCCAGAGTTCACTCGCGACAGCCCTGTACTTGATCCGCGCCGACTGCGCCAATTACGTCCCGAGGGTTTTCGAAGGGTTTTTTAAAAAAAGAACACGCGATGTAATCACTACTTGGTTGGAACAAGAACTGACTCTAATTTATTTTTCACACGTTTATATATGGGTAGCTAATCTAAATGGAACTTATTGATAAAGCACTTTCTGGGATTCCTAGGTGTTATGTTCGGCTCGCCGTCGCTCGTGTATGTCGAGTCTGCATTCTTGGTACCGGTGCTGGTTCTGGCGTCGGGTTACGGAGTGCAGAATTGTGTGTCTGTTGACTTGTTGCCTGATTCTAACGATGCCAATGATGTCGCTATCTGTTGTTGTTGTTGTTGTATTTGCTCGAGCCTTTGCGATATGTGTTGTTCCTGGGATTTAGGGTTGAAGTCGGTTGCCTCGGTAACTTATATATATATATATATATATATATATATATATATATATATATATAGATTATATTCCTTCAACATAAAAGGGACAAAATATTTTTGACTAAGATGATGCAAACTGTTCTTGAAAGTCAAATTAAGTGAACTGGAATACAGGAGGCTAAGTTTCTCAAAACTGTGGAAAATTTCAACGATATTGCGTTGAGGTACATCGAAAAATGGAAGGGTAGTCTAGGAGAAGCACATTTCAATAAATGGATTATATGAAAGTCTTCTTGACTTTCTTTCTTGAATGAGCGAAGATTCATCGTAGCACTTGTGAAAAAATTCTAGAGCCGCAAAGCCGCTTCATCATCTAACTAATCATTCGTCGTAGAGAACAAAGCAGGTAGGTCTAAGAATGTTTGATTTTATGGTTTTATTCTTAGACTAGTTGACCCGGCAAACTTCGTCTCGCCCAAAATTTATTATCCGTTATCACATCCACGTTTTCTTACTATGCGCTGTTCATGGGTTCAATCGCAGAATTATTCATTGGTTGACCTTCTAATCTACCCTTTAGAATAACCTTTTACTTTAAAATTCCTAGTACTTCTACCAAAATTCGACATTATAATATCAGATACTCCTGATACTCAGATACTACAATTAATCAAGCAAATGAAACGAAATTAGGCATAAAGAGGTTTTATCCTATCTAACCAGCATAGAATCATTTATTGCACCCTAAAACCTCTTTATGCCTAATTTCGTTTCATTTGCTTGATTAATTGTAATGTAGAGTAATGTAGAAATTAGTGTTTCATTTGTATGGCAGCCCCCCCCCCCTTAGAGAGGGGGGAGGGGTCTTGAACTATCATAAGAACCTTCCCCGACCCCAAAAACCCTTACATACCAATTTTCATGTCGATCTGTTCAGTAGTTTTCGAGTCCATAAGAATCAGACAGACAGAACAAATCGTGGTAGCAAGTGGATCAAAACGTAGCTACATATATGGCAAACACTGTCAGAACATCAGCAAGGCTAGACCGAAACAGGAACCACTGAGCTTGTGTATTTCTTGGTATATGTATCGGGTAGTACGATTATTTGATGTTCCCACATAATACGATTCGCCGTTCGTGAAACTTGTTGGCTTTCGACGTCAGAGACTACAGCATGTCTGGTCCTTTTAACAGCTCTGTGTTGAGCAAAATTTCATCCACCGAGGCTACCACGTCTCTCAGCAGATGTACTTGCCTGGCTTCCGCAGGTGGAAAACCACATTTGAGGGAAGATACAAAACCGTATCATTATTCGTTCCAGCTAACATCCTTTTCGTTAGTTGGTACAAACGCCTCGTATTCCGGTAACTGTCGGTGACTTTATTGGATGTTTCGGATTTTTGACGTGGGACTACGTCTAACCGGAGTATATGGGGGGTGAAATGAAAACCGAAACACAGAACATGCAGGACAAAATGAAAGATTCCGAATGCTTATAACTCGAACATTTCTTACTGGATCGGAAAAATGTTTGCATCAATTCATAGGGAATATTTCTACGCTTCTATCGCAATTAATAAAAAGTTATTTTTCATTAGATAAACAATTGAATAACTGTAAAATGTTAAGCGTTATCTAAACGCCCTAACTACCTCGTTTTGATTGGCCGATTTACGGTTTCCCCAACACAGCCATCAAAACCCAGCAATCTTAGGGAAATCGGCATTGCAAATACATGAAAGTCGGGGGTATTTTTGTTCCGACTGAAATGTGTTTCACTAACACAGACTTCAAATCTATGGAGCGTAAGGAAATTGGCATTGCAAATTCATGCAAAATCGGGGGCATTTTTGTTCCGACTGAATTACACAATCTTTTTACTCAGCAAATATATTGAATTCAATTGAATTCGGAAATTGTTTCATTCAAACAAAAATTTAATCAATACAAACAATAGATTGCTAAGCTAAGGTAGTCCCACGCCAACCTTGCGGTTATATCATAGATATAACCCACCCATTTTTTTCTGTCGTTTATCCACATCGCCATTGTCATCGTCAACGTCATCAAAACCTTACAACCGACTCTGGAACTGCAATGCAAGAAATACTGTTGTTCCACAGAATGTACTGAGTCTGCGGCTTCTCACGGAGAAACTCGACGCTGATTGATTCAACGAAATGAATGTACCCTGAGGGTTTTATTTCCGCTTACTAAGCGAACGATCAGTGGCTTATATCTCAGGGCTTCTAATTTGACTACCTTTGTATGTTATTTGAGTTCCCAATTCCCAATCAGAATCCTGGCATCTCTATGTCCAAACAAGGTATGTTGCTTGCAATTCGCATGCTTTCAACCAAGTTTTGCAGGTAATGTTGATCAATTTGTTCCCACGTCGTTGAAAGTTCCTCAAACAGCAGAGTTTGAGTGCTTTTATCCATTTTTTGATCATAAATTGACCACAGATTCTCGATTGGGTTCAGATCGGGTGATTGTGGTGGCTAATCCATCAACTTCACACGAGATTGACGGAAGTAGAACATCGTTTTGTGTGCCGTATACTTCGGATCGTTGTCTTGCTAAAAGATCCAATCCTTCGGCAAACCGATTTTCTGTGCTTAGCTATTCGAATTGTACATAAGGACATCGATGTACTTGTCACCATTCATTATACCATCGATCTGAATCAGGTTTCCAACACCGAACCAAGCAAAACACCCCCAGACCATGATGTTGCCGCCACCGTGTTTCACTATCTTCTGAACGTTTTTGCCAAGCAGCTCCTCACATAATCCATGCTCTCCCCCAGCACCTTCTCCCGGAATGAGATTGACTTGTGGACGTATTTATTGGAGAACTCCAAATGTTTGATCTGGTTGACCTTACGGATTAAGGGTCGCTGAAACGCAATCTTGCTCCATTATCCTTGCCTTTGCAACCTCAATCGCGTTGTTTGTTCCAATATGTTCAATGACAAGCTTTCCTTCATAGTTCTGCTTGTAGCTCTTGGGTTTTTTCGCACTTCTCTGACGATACCCGGTCTCGGATGACTACCCGGTCGCAAAAGGGTACTAAGCTCTTGGTGCTTCCTCCAAAGCTTCTGAATCGCACCAATGGTTACATCGTGCTTGGTCGCTATGTTTCGGAAGGATACGTCATCATGGCGGTCCTTAACTATAAGTTATGAAATTTCTATTTTCATTATCAGCAAGAAAAAATTTATAACAACTCGCGAAACCGTATTCAGAATCAACAAACTCAATCTGCCTTTAAAGAACGATGGAACCCAAACACCGAAAGCGTACATAAATGTCATTGATCTCAGTAATGACGTGCCATCTCTAGCTGAATACGAAAACTGTTCACCTGTATTCTGTGGTGCTAAATTCAAAATGACCCCTTCTACAACATTATTCATTTGTCACAAATATGATCAGATCTGGCACATCTAATGTACAAATCTTGTACTGCAATCCAAAAACAATATTTGTGGTGATAATTGATATCTTACTTATTCAAAACAAACGTTTCATGAGCAAAGAGGAACAATTTCTCAATTTTCGCAACGTTTCATTATTTTTATTTTATATTAGCTTTCATCTGTCAAAACTTTTGGAAAATTTGAATTTGTCTCAACAAAATTTTCACCACCAAAAGAGGAGAGCTTGCCAAACAATCTGCTGTCAAGACGGCTCAGAACTAATAGGAGCGCTGTAGCAAAACGAGCAGTGCGTACAGATTCGGCTAAAGCTAGCTTTATAGAAAATGCACCCACACTAGCGTTGGCAGAAAACATTTTATCCAAGGCGCCTAGAAGTATGTCCTAAGGTGAGGCCGTTTCGTCACTAAAGGTGGCCGTACACTGTTTGCTCGGAGGTCAAATATTTGTTATTTTTTGACAGATAAGGTTTGATTTGATATTTGTACAAACACTATTTTGTTTGCCACTCTTCAATTTTCAACAGTAGTAAACAATATCAAACACCGAACATGGAAAAAATCAACTGAAATATTCAAGGTAACCTAACCATGTACCGACAGGTTCGAAGAACAGACTGAAAAAATATTTTAGGCATCCAATAATTGAATATTTGCTTGTCGTGTTTTGTGTAGAATATATTTGATCAGTACACGTTGACCAAATTTTATCTGTCAAAAAGAGTCAAATATTTGGCTTCGGTCAAACAGTGTATGAGCACCCTAAGTTGGTTAGGGGAACGGTATATGAAAACAGTATGGAAGAAAGCAGAAGGGAAATTATTTGCTTGAAGCGTAAAAGAGACAGACTGATCACAAGCGTATTGTGTTTTGTTTACAAACAGAACACAGTAGACTTCCGAGATGGCTGGAGAGTGGTTTTAGCAAGTTGGCCCACCTTAGGATATACTTCTAGGCGCCTTGGTTTTATCTCCGTCAGAAAAAGTGCTTTTTCGTGTTTTCGTGAAAGATGCAATGTAACTAACTTTCCTAAAATCACAACAAATATTCTTACAGAGGGGCTTATGAGACGGGTGAACTTTTGGTGCCATCTTGGCAACGGAATTTTCCGATTTTGATTTATCTCCTAAGATGTAATGTAAATGAGCTTCTCGAAAAAACAGATTGCCGGAAGAAGTGCGATTCACATACAACATCCACTTCACGTTCACGTCCCGTCACGTCACGTTACATCAGTTATTCTACCATGCAATTATTATGAAAACATTCACATACACCGGCAACGTAACGACACGTCAGCATACGTTCAACGAAAACGACCGGCAGGATTTGTAGAAAAGAATAATAGACGGAGAGGAACGGTTCCTTGGGTTTTTGTCTGGGCTTTGTGTCTCGGCTTTTGTTTTGATTTTGGTTGTACAGTAATTTACATCTAATTCGACACTTAGCTAATTGGACAGACCTGTGATGCAACACGTTTAATTGGACATTTTTACCTCTAATTGGACATTTTTGTAAACATTGAGTTCGGGGTCCAAATTATGGTCCCAAATTGAAAGTTGCCACCAGTCGCGAATTTCCAATTACTGGTCAAAATCGCCTCCAATGCGACACTAAGTGGTGCCTCGACATGTCGCATTGAAAGTAACTTACGGTGCTTCTCATGCCACTTAGTTCCAAATTTCGGAGTGAAAATCATTCCCGACTAGCTGAGAGAAATAGTCTATATATTATTATTGTTGAATGAGGGTCGGACTACGGGAATCAATCTTTTGAATTCAATGATTGTCATTAAATTTTTTAAAATTTAGGACTGATTCTAGGCATGCTGATTCGAAAGAGGGCATTGCAATTTAAAATTGTTGTAGTTGGCGACACCATGAATAACATTAAATAAATCATTCGTTTGACATTTGACGTGACCGGCTGGTGGAAATATTGACGGCCTGTGTGAATTGGTGGAGACGTTGACGGAACGTAGACGTTCTTCTCCGTAACGTTCTATGTGAATCGCACAAAATACGTCCATACCACATTATGAGCTTCTCATTACTCTCAAACTGTTAACAAAAATATGCAGTCGCAATACTAACAACAATCGACAATCGTAATAGCGGTAGAACTAGTTAGTGTATTATTTGTCATTATTTTCCGCAAACATTTTCAATTCATTTCGGAATATAACAATGTTGTCAGTTTTCATTCACCCATAGAGGTAGAATTTTTTTTCTCCATCACGTGAATCCAATGTTCGAATCAAGCAACAAACAGAGCACCACCACAAGCTCCCCACACCACCCGTTGTCAGAAATGAAAAAGTTTGTACAAAGAATCGCTTCTGGTATGCCATAAAATATATCGAGCGTTTTATGTTTGGCTTAAAAAAAAGTGAGAAGGAGAGCAGAGAACACAAATGGATCACTCGGCCAGACTGTGTATGTTTCGTATGTGTATACGGTACCGGGTCACAAAAAGACCACCCGAAACAAGAAAGGAGCAAATAAATCGCTTGAATTAAATCCAAAAACAGTCCACCCTTCCCATCGGCGTTGACCCATCGCCAACACGAAGGCCCCCAATGTTGTTAGCAGGTGGGAGGGAGAATGGAAAGCCCGCAGCTAAAATCGGAAAATCTGAAAGAATAACGCAGCATAGTACAACACCACACCACACGATGGCGGTGGCGGCCTCGACTGGCGTGTTCAGAGTGGGCCAGCCAATACGGAACATCCCTTCCCCGCGAAACATGTAGCAAAAAATGCGATAAGCTTTAAACTGACAGGAAAACGAAATATTTTTATTCGAGCTGTCATTTTACCGAGAAAATAATGAAAACAGCGGCTCGATTTGTCCTCCCTGCAACCCAGCTGTCACTTTTTGTTTGGCAGAGCTCTGTTTTTGGTTGGGTGAGCTATGTTGTAGTTTACAATGATAGTTCGGAATTTTTTTTCGTGTTCAGTAAAGAGGTAGGATGATAGGGGTTGTCCGAACTGATAATTGAGGAAATGGGAGTAAATAGAGGATGGTGATGAATCCATAATCGCCTTCTCGGGGGCGCACGGAATCGTTTCACTTCGTCGCGAATAAACCACGTGCAATAAGCGGAATTTGGTTACGGCTCATAAACTAATATATTCAAATCGCTAGGCTGCAAACAAACATCATCCGAGCGTGAGTTTTAGGTGCGTTCAATTTAATTTTTTTCTGTTTTTTTTTATTCGGGCATTCCACCTGTCAGATCGAGAATCCGACACGTTTTGTTCGGAATTTCAATTTCTGATATCTATCAACACGTCAAGTTTACCTCGACTCCATGCAAATTGCGGCCTATTTCAATGGTGTTAGAATCGGGTTTGATTTACGACAGCCCCACTGTAAAGAGTCCACGTTCGATTTAATTACAGGCGTGTATTCACTGAACACAAGCGGTTGCAATAATTAACAAAATTTCATCTCAACCCTCCTATTGGGTTCCCTCGCCGCCCACAACTGCTGACGTTCACCGGACGCTAGGTGAATGGATATATGTTGTTTTTCCATCCTGTTTATGTCCTCGCAAAGTCCTTCTGGAATTACAATGAAGCCCAGTATACGGTGTGTGTGTGTATGTATCACCGAGAATCGCCACGTGGCGAAAAATGGGATATGAGATGGCAATGGGATGCTGCGACGCTGTTGGTCACGCGCTAGGTGCTGACCGTAGACGTGCTCTCATTAAAATTTGATTGTTTCCCATTTTTTCGATGCATCATTAATCGAGGCGTTTGGCTGAACGAGCGAATAGGAATGAGCTCAACATTATGGCTACGGCCGATTGCCATCGTTTGTAGGCGCTGGCTTTAACATTTTGGTGATCAGAATTGACACTTAAAGGAAGGTGATTTTAAACGGGATATTCTTGTTTTAATTTTTTTAGCCGAATTCTAATGACATTTTACACTGAGGAAAAAAATGAGGCAGTTTCAGGTCAATGTGGTTGACCTTATCCACTTGGATGTCCGATAAATGTATCAGATGAAGAAAATGGTAGAAAAGAATGCGATTTTTACTAATTTGATATTGATTCTTTGATAGTCTCATATAAAGCAGCTTGCGTACCAGGGACACCGACACATTTTTTCAAATGTCTCTACATGACATTTACATTGAAACATTGAACAAAAATTTTAAAAAAAATATGATGCTGTTCTAAAACAAAGTTAGATAAAGTACATATACAAAAATTTCCACAAAATTTGAAACTTCATCACAAAATGAAATATTTGAAAGTAAATCAAAGTCTTTCAACTGAAGAATTTTCTTTAAAGCATTCAGTGTGCTTTAAGTCATGAAACGTAAGTTTCTATTTACTATTTTCTATTTTCTATTTTCTATTTTCTATTTTCTATTTTCTATTTTCTATTTTCTATTTTCTATTTTCTATTTTCTATTTTCTATTTTCTATTTTCTATTTTCTATTTTCTATTTTCTATTTTCTATTTTCTATTTTCTATTTTCTATTTTCTATTTTCTATTTTCTATTTTCTATTTTCTATTTTCTATTTTCTATTTTCTATTTTCTATTTTCTATTTTCTATTTTCTATTTTCTATTTTCTATTTTCTATTTTCTATTTTCTATTTTCTATTTTCTATTTTCTATTTTCTATTTTCTATTTTCTATTTTCTATTTTCTATTTTCTATTTTCTATTTTCTATTTTCTATTTTCTATTTTCTATTTTCTATTTTCTATTTTCTATTTTCTATTTTCTATTTTCTATTTTCTATTTTCTATTTTCTATTTTCTATTTTCTATTTTCTATTTTCTATTTTCTATTTTCTATTTTCTATTTTCTATTTTCTATTTTCTATTTTCTATTTTCTATTTTCTATTTTCTATTTTCTATTTTCTATTTTCTATTTTCTATTTTCTATTTTCTATTTTCTATTTTCTATTTTCTATTTTCTATTTTCTATTTTCTATTTTCTATTTTCTATTTTCTATTTTCTATTTTCTATTTTCTATTTTCTATTTTCTATTTTCTATTTTCTATTTTCTATTTTCTATTTTCTATTTTCTATTTTCTATTTTCTATTTTCTATTTTCTATTTTCTATTTTCTATTTTCTATTTTCTATTTTCTATTTTCTATTTTCTATTTTCTATTTTCTATTTTCTATTTTCTATTTTCTATTTTCTATTTTCTATTTTCTATTTTCTATTTTCTATTTTCTATTTTCTATTTTCTATTTTCTATTTTCTATTTTCTATTTTCTATTTTCTATTTTCTATTTTCTATTTTCTATTTTCTATTTTCTATTTTCTATTTTCTATTTTCTATTTTCTATTTTCTATTTTCTATTTTCTATTTTCTATTTTCTATTTTCTATTTTCTATTTTCTATTTTCTATTTTCTATTTTCTATTTTCTATTTTCTATTTTCTATTTTCTATTTTCTATTTTCTATTTTCTATTTTCTATTTTCTATTTTCTATTTTCTATTTTCTATTTTCTATTTTCTATTTTCTATTTTCTATTTTCTATTTTCTATTTTCTATTTTCTATTTTCTATTTTCTATTTTCTATTTTCTATTTTCTATTTTCTATTTTCTATTTTCTATTTTCTATTTTCTATTTTCTATTTTCTATTTTCTATTTTCTATTTTCTATTTTCTATTTTCTATTTTCTATTTTCTATTTTCTATTTTCTATTTTCTATTTTCTATTTTCTATTTTCTATTTTCTATTTTCTATTTTCTATTTTCTATTTTCTATTTTCTATTTTCTATTTTCTATTTTCTATTTTCTATTTTCTATTTTCTATTTTCTATTTTCTATTTTCTATTTTCTATTTTCTATTTTCTATTTTCTATTTTCTATTTTCTATTTTCTATTTTCTATTTTCTATTTTCTATTTTCTATTTTCTATTTTCTATTTTCTATTTTCTATTTTCTATTTTCTATTTTCTATTTTCTATTTTCTATTTTCTATTTTCTATTTTCTATTTTCTATTTTCTATTTTCTGCATATATCTATTTTCTATTTTCTATTTTCTATTTTCTATTTTCTATTTTCTATTTTCTATTTTCTATTTTCTATTTTCTATTTTCTATTTTCTATTTTCTATTTTCTATTTTCTATTTTCTATTTTCTATTTTCTATTTTCTATTTTCTATTTTCTATTTTCTATTTTCTATTTTCTATTTTCTATTTTCTATTTTCTATTTTCTATTTTCTATTTTCTATTTTCTATTTTCTATTTTCTATTTTCTATTTTCTATTTTCTATTTTCTATTTTCTATTTTCTATTTTCTATTTTCTATTTTCTATTTTCTATTTTCTATTTTCTATTTTCTATTTTCTATTTTCTATTTTCTATTTTCTATTTTCTATTTTCTATTTTCTATTTTCTATTTTCTATTTTCTATTTTCTATTTTCTATTTTCTATTTTCTATTTTCTATTTTCTATTTTCTATTTTCTATTTTCTATTTTCTATTTTCTATTTTCTATTTTCTATTTTCTATTTTCTATTTTCTATTTTCTATTTTCTATTTTCTATTTTCTATTTTCTATTTTCTATTTTCTATTTTCTATTTTCTATTTTCTATTTTCTATTTTCTATTTTCTATTTTCTATTTTCTATTTTCTATTTTCTATTTTCTATTTTCTATTTTCTATTTTCTATTTTCTATTTTCTATTTTCTATTTTCTATTTTCTATTTTCTATTTTCTATTTTCTATTTTCTATTTTCTATTTTCTATTTTCTATTTTCTATTTTCTATTTTCTATTTTCTATTTTCTATTTTCTATTTTCTATTTTCTATTTTCTATTTTCTATTTTCTATTTTCTATTTTCTATTTTCTATTTTCTATTTTCTATTTTCTATTTTCTATTTTCTATTTTCTATTTTCTATTTTCTATTTTCTATTTTCTATTTTCTATTTTCTATTTTCTATTTTCTATTTTCTATTTTCTATTTTCTATTTTCTATTTTCTATTTTCTATTTTCTATTTTCTATTTTCTATTTTCTATTTTCTATTTTCTATTTTCTATTTTCTATTTTCTATTTTCTATTTTCTATTTTCTATTTTCTATTTTCTATTTTCTATTTTCTATTTTCTATTTTCTATTTTCTATTTTCTATTTTCTATTTTCTATTTTCTATTTTCTATTTTCTATTTTCTATTTTCTATTTTCTATTTTCTATTTTCTATTTTCTATTTTCTATTTTCTATTTTCTATTTTCTATTTTCTATTTTCTATTTTCTATTTTCTATTTTCTATTTTCTATTTTCTATTTTCTATTTTCTATTTTCTATTTTCTATTTTCTATTTTCTATTTTCTATTTTCTATTTTCTATTTTCTATTTTCTATTTTCTATTTTCTATTTTCTATTTTCTATTTTCTATTTTCTATTTTCTATTTTCTATTTTCTATTTTCTATTTTCTATTTTCTATTTTCTATTTTCTATTTTCTATTTTCTATTTTCTATTTTCTATTTTCTATTTTCTATTTTCTATTTTCTATTTTCTATTTTCTATTTTCTATTTTCTATTTTCTATTTTCTATTTTCTATTTTCTATTTTCTATTTTCTATTTTCTATTTTCTATTTTCTATTTTCTATTTTCTATTTTCTATTTTCTATTTTCTATTTTCTATTTTCTATTTTCTATTTTCTATTTTCTATTTTCTATTTTCTATTTTCTATTTTCTTCGGGCGTGTAAAATTAAAAGAGGAACATTTGCTTCATACAAACTCTATTCATGGTATTGGGTTGGGGAATAAGTTCCTAACGTTTTTATATTTCTTGTATTTTACAACGGTTTGTTTGGGCAAAGGGTAACATTTCAAATTAGCGGTCCTGAAGGAAGCTCTAAACATTTACTTTTGTGTATAAATTTTCATTCCAAGGGTAGGGAAAAATTGATAAAATTTTGGGCAAAGCTAGTTTAGAGTGTAATATTTACATGTGCGTGCAAAATTTCCTTGCAATCTGTCAAGTGGTTATCGAGACGACTATCAAGCAGGAAGTGATTCGACAAAAAAAGATGGACGTAGCCGTGGAAAATCCAGACCAGTTCCACGTGTACATCGCGAAACAGTTGGGAATCGATCATCGGCAAATCCCGCCTGGATGTTCCGGAAGAAGCATGCCAGGAAGTACTTAGTGTGACAGGCGAACTGTGGATGTGACAAGTTCAGCAAGCCGTACCTAATGACAGGCTCCATCAACGGCCAAATATATTTAGAAGAATGTCATTTTTTTCGAGTACGATCTTTAGTAATCAAAACTTGCAATTGGAGGTTTGATGACCAGGTTCTGAAGAGGTAAAAGGATGCCTGCTCTTTGATGATAAAACTTACGTGAGGATTTCGGACAGCTTCCTGGTCAAAATTTTTCCCTGGTTATGGCACGAGGAGATATCTCGGCAGATTGAGGTTCACGTTCATGGATAAATTTGCTTGGATTTTCGTGGGGCCATATCACCAGTAATTTTGCGTTGGATAATCGTGAGATCAGAATTGGATCGTCCATGCATGTCTCCAGCCGGTTGTGTCCCATTTATCCGAATACGATTCACCCGAAACACGTTTACCCGAAACACATTTACCCGAATGTAACACATACCCGAATGATATTCACTCGAATGTAACAAATACCCGAATGCAATACATACCCGAATGCAACAAATACCCGAATGTAACAAATACCTGAGATAATTCAATAATGAGCATGGGTTATGGAACATTTTCCGTTTTTTAAATTTAAATTTCAATTGAAAATTAAAATAAAAGAAATAATAAAAAAAATTTGATAGAAAGCATAAATGCCATCGCGCCAGTTAATTTTTTTTTCACTCGTTATTTTGTTTCGTGCGATCCTTCCAAAGAAGTATTCATTCATTGAGTGTCGTTTTCCACTCTTTGTTCTGTTATGATCACTCTCAGTCCCGAATGAAGATGGTCGGAGAGTGTAAAATAATTCATCGTGCAATCTCACGTTTGCTTGCTGCATTCTTTTCGTCATGATTGTTCCTAGCAGTTACAAGAGTGATTTATAATTAGGTGTGGAGAAATGAGCGAATGAACTTTCCCATACTTGGATACCGTTGACAGATCAAAAAAACGCACCGAACAAATACGGTTGAGATGTGTCAGATATGTCTATCTACAGAATTAACTGCTCGTTTCTGCAACTTCAGCTTTAGATTCTTTGTTATTAATTTTAATTTAATTTTTATTTGTTTTTAATTTTCTTCTCGTTATGATTCCCTGTGGCTGTTTTTTATGAGCAAAAGCTGGACTCGTTACGCGTTTATGAAGCTTGTCTTGATGCATGTTCTCAGAAATCTCAGAAAGTTATTGCTGACTACAAAAACTTTTTTCACTCGACACATTTTTCAGCACGTTTTCAATACACGTTTTTCATTTTAGAAACATATTTCGATTTTCATGCCATCTCATCGTAGGGGTTAGTTGCACCATCTCAGATTGCAGTGAAATGTTGGGGGTGTAAATACATTGATCATTTAAGCAACTTTACATACTTGAAATTCAAATAAGACTACTTTTTGAAAAAGGCCAACGTTTTTTTTTATTGTTTTACAAGAAATACCAACTCAAAATCTGTAACAAATTAATAAATTTGACAAATCTTTGGTCAAAAGATTAAATGTAGAAAATTGTTCAAATTTTCATAAAAATGCCAAAAATTAAAAAAAAATCTTTGAAAGGTTTTTATTTTTCTCCAGCCCTATATGAATAGCCAATACAATTACCAACAAATCATGCATATATCGGAAGATGGACATTTTTACTGTGATTTTTTTTTTCTCACAACAACTTTTTCATGTTTTCTTTGAAAAAATACTACTTATATTTTACTCGTAACATTTTGTGTGTAAATTATCTCGATTGACATGTTCGGCAAGAAATTTCCTATTTAGAAACTTGTCAATCTCTATATACAGTCATTCCATGCCAAACCGATATAGTTGTTCTCAGATTTTCGTGAAAATTTGCAGTTTTGTTCTTTATCGCAAAAAAAAATTACCCGTATTTTTTATTTTTTCATTAGGGTGACCACTTCCATTTTAGAGTTGTCCGAAAAATCAACTTTTTCCTCTTTTTTCCAAAAATGACTTTTTTCAAAAATTCATAACTTTTGAACTACTAGACCGATTTAGATGATCGACATATCAAATTAAAGCCAATCACCTGGTATTTGTTGAAAAAGTACTACACCTGCAGAAAATTCGAATTCTCTTCGCTCTTGTTATTATTGATTGTATTCGTTTTTTATTGTTTTCATGGTCTCGGGACCAAAGCCGCTATATTTTTTATATTTTTTCTGGAAAGCTGAGGATTTTTCACATAACATATGTTGAAACCAGAGAAGCATTTTTTTTTGTTTTTGAGTTATGATTTCTCAAAGTTAACCGATAGTTCGAAAAATATTTTTTTTCTTTTTTCCAACACAAAAATTCATAACTTTTGAGCTACTGGACCGATCCAGATGATCGACGCATAAAATTAAAGCCAATTTACTTTTTTACTATATTTTATCTATATCTTTCAAGCAAGAAAATGTTGGTTAAATTTGTCTAATGGTATATAATGGTATATAACACAACATATGTCGCAATATCAATTTTGAGTAATAAGCGTTTGAAAACTCTTAATGAATCGTTACATTTTTCGTAGAGTGACCCCCCCTATGTAGAAATCAAAGACATAGTCCTATGTCAAAATCGTTTTTTGGCGTCTTGAACATCGAATTGAATGATTATTTTACTATGTTTTCTATCAGCAGTTAAGGTTCATGAGAAACAGAGGCATAATTAGTAGTATTGGGTGACCGATTATTTGCGGATGTTTCGAGATTAGTTAGGGTGGTACATTTTCATCATAAAGAAGAGATGTCATGAGAAGAATTGAACAATACTGTTGATTGCACACGGAGATCGATAGTTTCGAGGAAAAGATAGATTTGGGACGATCTAACATAGCCAAGTTTGAAATTGCTACATTACATTCAATTATTAACAATTGGACAGTTTTGTTGTGAAATCTTCGAAGCTATTTCAAATATTCGAAGTTGAAAATTTAGCAGCGTCCATTTGTTTAGTCTTTTCTGAAAAATATTAGACTTGCGAAAACAAAATAGGATTTTGATTTCGTAATTATTGATAGTATTAGTTTTATATAATTTACATGATTTCGGGACCAAGGATGCTATGTTTTTTATATTTTTTCTTGAAAGCTGAGGTTTTTTTTCGTAACATATCCAAAAATCAGAGATGTGTTATTTTTCGTTTTTAAAATATGATTCTTTAAAATTAACATGTTTTCAATCTTCGTTCAATATTTCAGCTTATATATATATATATATATATATATATATATATATATATATATATATATATATATATATATATATATATATATATATATATATATATATATATATATATATATATATATATATATATATATATATATATATATATAAATTATGCCGTGACTTAACTCGCGGTTTAAAAAAAACTTTTATTTAATTTCTAATTACCCTTTTTATTCGTTTATAACACTTTACATTCGGTTCATAAACCTTTATGCCCGTATTCAACTCGGCTACGCTCAAGACTAAATTCTATAATCGTATTACAAGGCTTAAATAGACTACATCTGCTGATCTCATTATTTCCGTCGGTGGTTCGAACCTGATCGAACCTTTGTTCGCGTCGTTCGATTGATTTCCGCGGCGTCGGCAAATGTTGGTTTACACGCGCGGTGTAACTTTGACGCCTCTGTCTGTTGCTATGGGTCTCGGCTGGGCTTTTGCTGACGTCTTGACTTCTGGGACGCCTTGGTCGGTCGGTTGTGGTGTAACGCCTCCCCCCTTAGATTCTCGTCCGTCCTCGGACGATCTTTCGAAAAGGACGAGACTCGGTAATGGTCCAAATTCTCCTTTTCCAATGGTTTGTTTAAGTTCCGTGGTGGTTCCAACATGGCTTCGAATTTCCAGAGTTGCTCTTTCCTTCGCTTTGAATCTTCTGTCGATGATATAAATGGTAAAAGAACAGATAATGATTAGCATGAGGAGGACTCCTCCTCCGATGGTTGTTGTCCTTTTTGAACGATGCAGGTCTAACTTTATGTCCTGCAGACTGTTAAGGTTTTCCAATTTGAGGTGGTTGATTTCATTATTCTCCTCTGTATAGTTTAATTGTATCAACTTATTTCCGTATATTGGGAGAAGGTATTCTTCACTATTTCCAAAAGTTACTTGGTTATTGAAGGTGATGTTCATCACTTTGATTGTACAGTTGTTTGTTTCGATGATTGTCGGGGTGTTGATCAGTCTGGAATTGTTGCATGAATCAGAGATCAATACATTTTTGTTTGTGTCAACAAGTATGACTCCTTTCTTAATTTCTTCGACACGGATGGGTTGTCTGACGGGTTTTATGATACATTTTGGTGTTTGGTGATTCAGAAGGTTATAGATGCAATCATCTTCGAGAAGGGTTGTAGCTTCGCAAATGTCGCAAAGTTCGCTTTGTCTGTAAATGATGTCTCCATGCTTTGCCACCAGTTTTACGTCTGTGCTGATTCGTGTACTGTTTATGTTGAGCGTCTGAATGTTGATCAGGTCGAACTCGTTGTCCCCGAGGATGGGTATTTTCACCAGTATTATAATTTCACCTTGGCTTACAATAACGCTTCCTGAGCTGTACTGGAATATTTGATCTAAATAGTCTAGCTTTAGCTTTTGAGCATTGAGTCTGTTGAAAATGTACTTCTTCTCTTCAAATGAAAATAAATTTCTGTTTAAAATGTTGAGTTTAGCAAACTCGATTTGTTCTTCCATATTTCCGAGAATCTGAATTATAGAGTCAAGGTTTACAATCATGTTGATATATTCCAAATCTGCTCTGGTTACCAAAGAATTGTTCCTCTGTTCCACAATCTGTTTATTGATCTTTTTGAGTACGTCTGTTATGTTATTAATTTTGTTTTGTATTTTTTCGTTAATGATTATTTGTCTTGATATAGATTTCGATAGTAAATTTTCCTGTTTCTCTAAAGTTCCCAAACTATGGTTTATAATTTCTAAATCGTCATTATCAGGGTTTCCTGCTATTAATTTTATTGCTGTTCCTAGCGTTTACTAATGCTCTTTTACTTCTGTGGGAATACAAGCTCATCAATTTACCTTTTGAGTTTTGTATTTTGAAATCTAAAGTACTTCTTAAGTGGTCTATAACTTTAATATTTCCTGCGATTTTTTCAATGTAATTGATATTATGTTCGATAGAGTGGATATTAATCTTTTGGATAATTCTCTCGAATCCTATCCTAATCCTGACTTGTTTTAATTTTATGGCAACTATACCATTGTTGTGAGATAGATCTTTAAGTTTTGTGCAATTTATTATGACGATGCATGAAAATCTGCAACGAGAGTTAAATAATTGATTTATCGGTTATTTCTTTATTCTATTTTTGTGGATTTTAATATTATTGACGTCTTCAAATGTTAGTTCGTTGTTGTGTTTAATCGTTGTTATTTTAAACGGATCTTTGTCCTTTGTTAAACGTTGAGAGTTTTTTATGTATTTAATTTCGCCTGGTTGAAGATCTTCAGGTTTTTCGTTATTCATATTTTGTTGTTCGTATTTATCTTTTCGTCTATTTAGTTCGATTTTAACTGCAGATTGCAGGTTTTTAGATTTTTCAGATATTTCTTCCATATTCGTAGATCCAGAGTTATTAAAAATCAAATTTCGCGGTTGGGTTTTTATTACTGAGTGGAAACTATTATTGTAAATGTCGATGGCGATATTTACTTGCTCGTTTAATGTTAAATCTTTAAATTTTGCTTTGTTTGTGCGGAAGGTTTCAATTAAAGTGGAGTGGAAACGTTCCACGATACCATTTGAATTGGATCCACTTGCGAGGTGTATCTCTATATTGAGATCATTTAGGAATCCCATAAAGTCTATGGACCTGAAAGATGGCTCTTGGTCACTCACTATAGTTTGAGGTCTTCCAAAATTTCGAATGTGTTCGGTTATTGCGGTTTTGATATCAACTATTGTTCTTGTGCTTAATGGAATCGCGTTTGCAAATTTTGAAAATGAATCAACTATGGTGAGCCACTTTTGACCTTTTAGGAAGAAAATGTCAATGTGGACTCTGTCGAAAGGTTTCTGTCCAAATGTGCTTTTTCTAATTAGTTTGGGTGGATTTCTGTCATATTTGGCTTTTTTGCAAATATCACAGGAATCGACATAAATTTTGACCTTTCGATCGAGTTGCGGGAAAAAGTGTGTTTGTAGAATCTGGTTCCGGTTTTCTTTGATTCCTCTGTGTCCGTATTGGTGAATTCTTCTTATGATCTCGTCTTGCTCGACTTCCATTCTGATGTCCTCCAACATGGTCTCTGAAATAAATACTTTGTAAATAATATTTGAGGAAAAATGTTTTTTATACGTCTCCTGCACTAGTTGTGCTAATGAGATAGGTACTTTTATACAACTCAAACCCTTCGGATTCAGGGTCCGTTTCAACGTTTCAACTATGTCTTCTTCGGTGTATGTTCTTTTTACTATTGTGTGTCTGTGATATTTTGGAAAAATTTGTTCGTAGGCTGCAAGTTCTACATTTCCTATTTTGAATATGACTTGTGTCCGAAAAACGTTGATAGGTCTCTCAGTATACCGAATAAAGTAGTCATCACTCGTATCCGCTGAGTGTACTGTCGTTCCGTCACTTTCGTCGTCTGAAGGTTCGTTTCCTCGCTCAGAAGGTTCAACATTTAGGGAAAGCGATGATTGCGAGTGTGCGTTCAGGTGTTTTTCTATGTTTACGCGCGACAGCGCGTCGGCGACAACGTTTTGTTTTCCCGGTTTGTAGATTAGTTCGTAATCGAATTCCTCTAAAGCCAGTTTTCCTCTAATTATTCTGTGGTTAGCGTTCGTGAAAGAAAATGTTAGTGGTTGGTGGTCGGTGAACATTTTAAACTTTCTACCATAGAGGTATGGTCTGAAATGTTTCACTGCCCATACTATCGCGAGGAACTCCTTTTCGGTAGTGGAATATCGTTCTTCCGTTTTATTCAAAGTACGTGAGGCGTATGCGATGGGTCGGTCGTTACCTGCTGGCCCTTGTGACAACACTGCACCAATAGCGTGGTCACTCGCATCCGTTGTTAGTGAAAATTCTTTGCTAAAATCAGGGTAAATTAATACCGGGTCGATCGTCAGAAGTTGCTTACACTTTTCGAAGCATGTTACTACTTCTGGTGTAATTTCGAATTCAATATCCTTTCGGAGAAGTGCTGTTAACGGCTTTACAATTTTTGCGAAATCCTTAATAAATCGCCTGTAGTAGCCAAGCATTCCTAGGAATTGTCTCACTTCTTTTTCGCTTTTAGGTATTGGCCATTGCCTTATTGCATCAATTTTGTCGCTGTTTGGTCGTACTCCCTCTTCAGAGACTGTATGACCTAAAAATTGCGTTTCTTTCCTAAAGAACTCGCATTTGTCCAGCTGAATTTTTAGTCTTGCTTCTTTCAATTTTGCGAAGACTTGCGACAAATTTTTCAAGTGCTCTTGAAGCGAGCTGGAGAAGATGATGATATCGTCCATATAGACGAAACAACATACTCCTACTAAATCTCTCAGAATGCAATCCATGACTCTTTGAAAAGTCGCTGGGGCATTCTTCAAGCCAAATGGCATACGAGTAAACTCATATTTGCCACCGTTTACGGAAAAAGCAGTTTTTTCTGTATCTTCCTCCGCTAATTGAATTTGGTGGAAGCCAGAAACTAAATCGATTGTTGAAAAATATTTCGCCTTTCCTAATTTATCCAGAATATCCGTAATTTCTGGTATAGGGTATTTGTCATTAATTGTTTTCTCGTTTAGTTTTCGGTAATCGATCACTAAACGGAATTTTTTTCGTCCAGATGCATCGGACTTTTTAGGAACCACCCACACAGGTGACGTGTAAGGCGAGATTGACTCTTTTATGATTCCGTCTTTCAGCATCTTTTTAACTTGCTCCTGCACCTCGCTTTCGTACACGTAGGGGTACTTATACGATTTGGAGTGTATCGGAATACTGTCCACGGTGCGTATTTTATGTTTAATTTTATGGGTGAATGATAACTTATCACTTTCCACATATAAAACGTCGTTGTATTTCCTGATCAATTTCCTGAGGGTATATTTCTCCTCCTCATTCATATGATCGTCTCTTATGGTGTAATTTTCAGAGTCAACCTTTTTCGGTAGCTCTGTCAGCTCGAATGGGTCAACCTCTGTATCCAAGTCATTGCAAAGCTTGATCTCGTTCGAATTGATTTCCATCGATTTTTTTGTATAATTTTGCACTGCTACAAAGGCTGTGTTATTAGCACTTCTGTAGAGGCCTGGCAAGATAGAAAATTTTCCGTGAGGCTTTTCTTCCTCTATAAGAAAATCTCCATTTTTCTTGGTTTTCAATTTTATGAACTGATATTCTTGTTCATTTAAATTGATTTTATGTTTCTCGGGAAATCTCTTTTTCATTGCGAAAGTTTTTCTCCCGATCCTCAATGTATTTTTACTGACGTCGATTTTAGCATTTAAATTTCTCAATGACTCGTATCCGATGAGTCCATCGAAAAATTTATGAAATTTGAAAATGAAAAATTTCAGTTTTTTATTTATAAGAAATGGGTCGAAGGAAGCGGATTTATCGATTGTAAAGGTTCCCTTAATGTTGGTTACTTTTGAAATCGGTTCTGTTTTGCAGTTTTCTATGTTTACATGCTCGGGTGATATGTAATTTTTGTTCGCTCCTGTGTCGATCAAAAATTTCATCTCGCCTTTGGATGTTGCAATGGTGATGTAGGGAATAAAGTTATTATCGTTCATTATTTTTCTTTTTGTAGCGCCTCGGCCACGTGAAAATTTAGTTCATCGTTGACGAAATAATCGTCATCTTCCGAATCGAGGACGGATTCGTCCAGCTGTTCCGAAGTGTCAGGTTCTGTTTGATGATTTTTGCTGTGTTCTGCTGTTTCGTGTCTGTTAACCTCTGCCCGCGATTTCGCTGTCCTCATCGAGACATCGTCATCTGGCGGTGGAGCTCTAGCTTTGAATTTCGCAGACCCGTATGGTTTTTGATTATGCAAGTTATTGTTAGAATTTGAGGTGGATGGCTTCGCGTTAAAGTGATTGCCATTACTATTGGGGTTGGGAGACGGTTTCGAATTATGTGAACCGTTACTATTGTTGGATCTGATATTTTTATTTGTGTCAGATGGTTTTTGGTTTAACTTCTGCCTATATGCAGCGTTGGCATATTGTATGGTGATTGCATACGCTTCCTCCAGACTTTTAGGTCTGTAGCTTCGCACGTGCATAGACAATTCCTCTGTGAGCCCATCTATGAATCTAGTGAGAGTCATAAGGCTCACTAGATTATTTATTGCTCTTGTAGAGTTGTTATAATCATCCATTGTCGCTGCTGTGGATTTAATAGCAGTGTCTATGGTTTTGATTCGGTTGTAGTATTCAGTGATGGATTTTTTTCCTTGGTTTATATAAAACAACGATTGGATATGAGATGTCAAATCTCTCCTATCGCCGTATGAATTTAGAATAATTTCTTTGATTTCTGCCCAACTGTTCGGGTTGCCGGCAGCAATCAAAATTTCTTTGGCCTCTCCCACGATTTTATTCTTTACCGCTCTGACCAATTGGCTGTAGACCGGATCATCTCTGTATCTTTCAAAAAGATGCAGGGTGTTTTCGGCGTCTTCAAGCCATGCGTTTGTTTCCCGTTTGTTTCCGGAGAATGTTGGTAAATTCTTAATAGGATCCGGAGTTCTAAACTGCATAAACGGATCCTCCGCTTTTGCTTTAAGTGTTCTCAATTGCCCAATCAGTTCGTTCTGATTGTGAGTTAGGCTCCTTATGTGTTGGAGTAACCCTTGAATTGTTATTTCTTGTTGCGGAATTGGTGCATGATCATCCAATTCCGGGGCCAGAAGTTCCGGAGAAATCATTTGCTCCCGCTCGGCCATTTTAATAAATTTGTTTTTTCAAAAGAGTTTGTTCTTTTTTTTTTTTTTAAAAAACAATCTTACGTACTTTATACGCGCGAGAAAATGTGTTGTTCTACACTTCACTTGTTAATGAATTAGTTATTCACTTTGTGATATATCAAGTGTCCGCTTACCACTGGTGGGGGCTCGCACTTCTGAATTAGTATTTTGTTGTGTTAGGTTTAGATAATTGTTCGTGTTTACTTACAGGAAGATTACTGCTTTCATCTCCTGGAGTCTGGGTAGGTTGAATCGGTTTCCTCGTAGATCGTTCGTTCCAGGTGGCGGGATTAGTTTTCCTAACGGCAGCGAGTCCTTGATTTTCGCTCAGGGGGTCCTCTCGCTTGTTCGTTTGGTTTCTTCAGTAGATGTAAACTTCTCCTCTTTAACTCGGTGGCGGTGCTTCCAGATATCCGCTCTATAAACACTACTCACTTCGTTGTACCACTTGGCCAATGACTGCGCCAATTATGCCGTGACTTAACTCGCGGTTTAAAAAAAACTTTTATTTAATTTCTAATTACCCTTTTTATTCGTTTATAACACTTTACATTCGGTTCATAAACCTTTATGCCCGTATTCAACTCGGCTACGCTCAAGACTAAATTCTATAATCGTATTACAAGGCTTAAATAGACTACATCTGCTGATCTCATTATTTCCGTCGGTGGTTCGAACCTGATCGAACCTTTGTTCGCGTCGTTCGATTGATTTCCGCGGCGTCGGCAAATGTTGGTTTACACGCGCGGTGTAACTTTGACGCCTCTGTCTGTTGCTATGGGTCTCGGCTGGGCTTTTGCTGACGTCTTGACTTCTGGGACGCCTTGGTCGGTCGGTTGTGGTGTAACGTATATATATATATATATATATATATATCTTTATATATATATAGATATATATATATATATATATATATATATATATATATATATATATATATATATATATATATATATATATATATATATATATATATAAATCTCGTGTCACGATGTTCGTAATTGAACTCCTCCGAGACGGCTTGACCGATTTTGATGAAATTATTCACACAAAACTTGGTAGGCATGAGAATAGGTTGTAATCTATATATACGATATCGCTGGGATACCGATTACCATATATTTAATACTGATTAGGGTAGTCCTATGCAGGAAAAAAAAATCTGAATTTTGTTTTTCTTTTCATTTGACTTTAAATAATTGATAATTAAATTTAAACCTTCATACCCTATTTTAAATGGTGATTTTAGTATTTTTGTATAAACAATATTCAAATAATTTAACCGTCCTTCGTTTTTCAAACAGAACGAATTTATTTTTGTTGTTAAATGACAGATGGCGCTACGCCCGCTATGATAACAATCTATGACAACAAGTATGCGCGATGGTAAAGAGTGTGTGTTCAAACAAAAAATTAAGTGAAATCAACAATACATTGAAGTATCATATTCGCCTCAGCTGAGTGAAACACTCAGTGTTCATATTAATGTCGAGTTCTGCTATTCGATGTAAAACATAAAATACATTTGCAAGTCATGTCTGTATTTTAAATTCTGAGTACCGATGTGAATACTCATTTAAATGATAACGACGAAATATTGCGCTACAAGATAGGCAGGTACATCAGATCTATTGAAGTTATCTGACGTATCGTTGTTCCCATTTCATGAACAGTTATAAATCTAACCATCTATCGTGTAAAGGGTAAGCGCGTATTTTCCGCCGAGACAACAATCGAACGAAATTGTTTTTCTACTTTACGACAAATATATATTACTTTATTCACCTTACGTTTAACTTTTAAGAGATCAAACATATCAGTTACATTAATTAAATACATTGAATCAAGAAACATTATACACATTTTCGTTCAAATCTGGTCACATTCGAATAATTTTATAGATCGTTGAAACATTCAAACACTTTTACAATACATTATATATGTTTCATTAAACACCCAAAATATTCACTAGAAATAATTATATGGCGCGTTGGGATGTATGCCCTCAACGCATACCATGAGTCTCGAGGTTTTGGCAGGCCTACTCCCACTAAAAGATCGCTTCAAATTATTATCTCTTCGGTTCTTCATCCGGTGTAAGGTCATGAACCCATTGGTGATCGGAAATTTTGAGCAGCTGATCGAGCTAAATTTTCACTCCGGATTCATGAGTTCATATCATGAATTCATCTCCATGCAGGTTGATCCTTCTTCGTATATTCCCAACCGTGTTTGTTTCCCTGACTACATCAATTCCTCTGTGAATTTTGATCTGTCCATGAAGCAAGATATCCATGGATATTCAGATTACCAACGATCGAGGATCGCTCCAACGATCTTCGATGAAAAATATAGGGGTATCAATTGTGATAATATGTACTTTACTGATGGGTCCACTATAAATGAGTCCACAGGATTTGGAGTGTTCAACGAATTTTTTAGCACCTCACACAGTCTTCAGAATCCTTGCTCAGTGTATATTGCTGAATTGGCAGCAATTCATTGGGCGCTGGACAGCGTCGCCTCACGACCTGTTGAACACTATTACATTGTAACGGATAGTCTTAGTTCTGTCGAAGCTATCCGTTCAGTGAGGCCGGAAAAGCACTCGCCGTACTTCCTTGAGAGAATACGAAAAATTTTGAGTGCTTTATCCAGACGCTGTTACGTCATTACCTTTGTCTGGGTCCCTTCTCATTGCTCAATTCCGGGTAATGAGAGGGCTGACTCATTAGCAAAGGTAGGTGCAATTGAAGGCGATATTTATCAGCGTCAAATCGCCTTCAATGAATTTTATTCTTTAGTCCGCAGAAATACCATCGCTAACTGGCAACGCAAGTGGAATGAAGATGAATTGGGCCGTTGGTTTCACTCGATTATCCCTAAGGTTAGCCTCAATCCGTGGTTCAAAAGCCTGGAATTGAGTCGGGACTTTATTCGCACCTTCTCCCGACTCATGTCCAATCACTGTTCTTTAGATGCACTACTCTTTCGTTTCAATCTTGCCAGCAGCAATCTCTGTGTTTGTGGCCAAGGTTATCGCGACATCGAGCACGTTGTTTGGTCGTGCGAGGTGTATCTGGTCGCCAGATCGAATTTAGAAAACTCCCTTCGGGCCTGAGGAAGACAGCCCAATGTGCCGGTGAGAGATGTGTTGGCTCGGTTAGACCTTGATTACATGTCCCATATATATGTTTTCCTTAAAGCTATCGATCTTCGTGTGTGATTGCCCCTATGTCCTTATACCCTCCTTTCCTTCCTTTGCGGGTAATTCGTCCCCTTGCTATAAATAGTATAATAAGTTGAAATGTAAAAACACTATAGATATACAAACAGATTTAAGAATTGAGTGTTCATCAACATTGTTACAGTTTTCTTATACCCCATCCTTCTCCTAAAAATATGTCACCCTTCTAAACTCGAGTACACCGCGAGTAATCGGTTTTCCACCTTACTAACCATAGATGTAATAAAATTGTTTATATATATAGTTTTAAAATTATATTTAAGAATTCGGCTCCTTTAAACTTAAGTTACTGAGCCTGCAAAAATAAACGAATTAATAAAAAAAAAAAAAATTATATGGCAGAACAACGTTTGCCGGGTCAGATAGTATTCTTATTAAAATTTAAAAAAAAATCGAGAAAGAATAATTTTATTTACAAAACATTTTTTTCCATTCAGTTTATAAAATGAATTGTTTGATATTATTTTTCATGGAAATTCAATTCAAAATTCCAATTTCCTACTTTTCATTCTTTGACCAAAATGGTGTAGTTCTTATAGTTTTTGAGTTGGATTTTTTTGTAAAACATCAATAAAAATACTTTGGCCCGTTTTCGAAAAGTTATCTAATATTTTTTTGGAGTTTAGTATTTACGTATTAACGTCATCGGAGCCGAAATCTGATTTATAAATACTGTGTAAAAAACGGTACTACGTAAACGATATGTTTAATGTTCTCATGTTTTATTCTGACGTCGGATTACGTCTTTCATTTCTGTACCGGAGTGTAAGCTCAAAGATTTGAAAACGAGAGCGCGGCGCTTGGAGTGTAAGGTTTCGAAGGTTTTCAACCTTTGTCGGCTGAACGGAGTGACATGAGAACCACTTCATTCGAAAGACAAAATGTCCAAAAGTTATGATTGACCCGAAAACTTGTTTGAATAGCTTAAAAACTGCTAGGAAAAACAGGCTCACAAGAATCACACAAATCTGGCGCCCGCTCGAAAATCCATTTAATTGTTATTGCGATGTGAGATGAGGATGGTCTCTGAGGTACTATCATAGATATAACCCACTTCGAGTTTTTTCTATGATGGAGGATGGAGGATACCAATCATGGTACGACTCAGGTATGATCTCCTGTATTTCAGTAACAATATCACTTGAACACGCGAGGTTCGCAGATGTTTTCAAGATGAAAATTATACGTAAGTGGGTTCAGATTTCTGAAGGTTTGCTTGCTCGTTTATATAGGGGAGGATGGCCCTAAGTTGACCTGCTGAATTGTGGAAAGAGATAAAGTATCTAAGAAATCGTTTTTTGGCGTCTTCAGCATCGAATTGAATGATTATTTTACTATGTTTTCTATCAGCAGTTGAGGTTCATGAGAGATACAGAGGCATAATTAGTAGTATTAGGTGACCGATTATTTGCGGATGTTTCGAGATTAGTTAGGGTGGTAAAATTTCATCATAGAGAAGAGAGGGCATGAGGAGAATTGAACAATACTGATGATTACACACGGTTTCGAGGAAAAGATAGATTTGGGACGATCTAACACAGCCAAGTTTGGAATTGCTATATTATATTCAATTATTAACAATTGGACAGTTTTGTCGTGAAATCTTCGAAGCTATTTCAATTATTCGAAGTTGAAAATTTAGCAGCGTCAATGTCTTTCCTAGGACATGTTCCTATGGGATATTATTCGGATTATTCTAAATGTACTTATATTAAAACGTGAAAAAAAATCCTTTCGTCATAATAACCCCAATATATACCCCAGACTCGCACGGACCTATCTCCTATCTTCACGAAGACGAAGTAGATTCTTCGCGCCGTTTCCCGCTGATAAGGATTCCCCGCTCCGAATCGCTTTTCTTCCTAATTAATCTACTGAATATACATATAAAACATAAATCTTGACCCGGGGAATACGAGCAGCTTGGGCTCCGTCTCACTGGTAGGCTGGTAGAGCCTTGCCTACTTACGGTACGATGTGACGTGAACTGAGCCGTGGGAACTGCGAGGAAGAGCGATGGGACGTGGATGTTGAACCACACGTTTAATCCCATTTAACGGTGGGTGGTGGGGTGAGGCTTTGCTGTGTAGAACATGTGAGATGGCACGGTTACACTCCTCGAAAATGTGGGAGCAATTTGAGGCAAGCATGTGTATTATTATTTCATGAATTAATGATCACTTGCCGCAGCGACTATGGAGTTGGAAAATCTCGATGTTCGTTCGTTTTGCACCATTCCATGGTGGGAGTGGGGAAGTGGGGTAGATGGATGAAATCGGATTTGATTCGGCAAAGTTTTTCAACACGACTCACACCCTTCCCGGTTCCCAAGAGAGGGTTTTAGAAAAGATCAACAACAATTTGAATGCGAAAAGTAAGTTTCGGGTTAGTGAAAATTTCATGAAAATTAACAAACACTTAACTTAAACTGATCCATGCTGTTTGCGGATGGCGGAAGTAATGTCGGGACCACCGTTTTGTGCCGAATGTTTCCCATGGGAAAGAAACCACGCTCTTCCGATGCCGAAGTTAGGCACGTTGTTGACATTCGAGAGGATTCGGATGTTTTGGAGGGGATTTGTGTGTTTGCTTGTGTCTCGAGTATAAACGGCTTCAATAAATGTCAGTTTTAATTAAGAAAAATGTGCTGTTACTGAAGTAACGTGTTGTAAATTAAAGACCTCCATTCATCGAGATTGGCTAATGAATAGAAAATAGAACTCGTCGAAACATCGATTTTACTATCACCTTGCTTGGATGAAAAATATTCCAAATATAGGCACTTGCAAAGAGACAATTATGCATCCTTGAATACTGAACATATCAATCTACAAATTTCCTCGAGCAGGTTAACTACGGGTGCGGATGCTATTAAATATGTTCTCATGTAATTTTTATCACCTCAATTTATCCGATGTGTTTATGTCTGAGCTGTCAATTTTGTCTGCGGCAAAAGGAGTTCGGTTGAGCGCTTTTAATTTATTGCTCTTTTGTCATTTGTTTTACGGTTGATGAGGACGATGATTGCGTTACAAACATTCAACAATGATGAGTGAAAAATGTGACTAGAGTTTCAATTTACCCAAAAGTGAAATATTTTGATATTGTGACCAGGGATACCAACCTTCCTGATTTTTCAGGATTTCCCAGACTTTTTGGCTCGTATCCTGACATCCTGACGAACACTCGATTTTGCCTGATTTTTCTAAAGTGATCCTGATTTTTCCTGATTTTGTAGTCTTTTATTTTATCACAATAAAAAGGATCCTGCTTGGAAATGAGATCTACCTACCTAGCCTACATAAAAAGGTCTCCGGTTCTCCCTTGCATAGTGATTGCTCTTTCTTTTTATTATTCATTAATTTGAGGATAATTTTGCGAGATCTTTTTCTCTCTCTGTCTCTTTTTCTTTCTCTCTCTCTCTCTGTCTCTCTTTCTCTCTCTGTGTCTCTTTCTCTCTCTGTCTCTGTCTCTCTCTCTCTCTCTCTCTGCAGAATTCTATGTCAAGGATTTCAGAGTTATAGATATTTAGTAGATTTTTATTGTAAAGTATATAATTATAAATCATTCAAAAACCGTAAAAAATGTCTGACATTTATTGTCGTAGTCATAGTATCACGAACCACAATACTAATAATGCATAGTTGTGGAAATGCCTAAAAAAGGACAAGTGGAAGTTCGCTCAAGTAAGGTTCAGGTCTCTACAAAATTCATTCAAGGACAAGAACTTCGATTCTATGGATAGCATAAAAAATATCTTGAACAGTTTTCGACGAGAAAGCGAACATGATCTGGTAGGATACAATTTTAAGGCTGTATGAAACACGGCGAAAGATTGTGTAACAAAACTGTGCACATAAAATTGAATAACTGTATGTCTGCCTATTAAAATGATGCGTTCGTTCTCCTAAAAATCGGCTCGAACTTTTCGGACATCCCAAAATG
Organism: Toxorhynchites rutilus septentrionalis; assembly: GCF_029784135.1. Lineage (NCBI taxonomy): Eukaryota > Metazoa > Arthropoda > Insecta > Diptera > Culicidae > Toxorhynchites > Toxorhynchites rutilus. The sequence continues at coordinate 308,724,948 of NC_073745.1, read as the reverse complement.
AGCTATCCTGATTTATCTTGATTTTTATTTTCATTTTCCTTGATTTTTGAAAATTATAGTTGGAAACCCTGATTGTAACGATCATAATCTTGCTTTTGCAATGGATTTGCAGCAGTAGATGGTATATATTTAGACGAAAAATTGTATAGAAATCACACAATTAAAAAATAATATTGTTGTTGTATGAATGCAAATGTGATGATTTTTAAATTATAATTTATTTGACAATAAATTGCGATCTTCGGAGTACTTCTTCTCCTTCTACTCTTTTGCCAATCCATCTTTAATTTTCTTTTGGCGCTCTCGGTTCCTGTAATGGATTCCAATACTTTCGGCGATTCTTTCTTTATACTTGTGCTTGTGTGAGCTCGTGTTGGAACAGATGAAATAAATTGCCACTTATACTTCTATACTCAATAATGGGTGATTGCGTCGAATAACTTCATGCTTTTAATTTATGTATTGTGGAAGAAAGTGTTAAGAAAACATTCGAAGTATTTAAGCTCTCTTCAGTAAATTCATTCATAGTAAACGCAAACGTAAACGTAAACATATAAATAATACGACAAGACGGATGAGAGCTAAAGAAAAAGATAAATAAATAAATAAATAAATAAATAGATAAATAAATAAATAAATAAATAAATAAATAAATAAATAAATAAATAAATAAATAAATAAATAAATAAATAAATAAATAAATAAATAAATGCAAGAATACACAAATAATTGCAAATGTTGCTTAACTTCCATATAATGCTCCCTTACGACTGAACGATGGTGCACTGCACGACTGATTTCAATTGAAGTTTTAAGTTCCGATGTAACTTTTTTCGTAAGTGGCTTTTTGTTGGACAAAATTACTTGTCAACTTGTTATTCAACAAATATAACATGTATATCGTTGAGGAAGCGGCTTATTCCAGATACAAAATTGAACTCACATTACAATTCCACTGCTCTTCGTCCTAGCAGGTAATCTGAAACAAAAAAAAAAAAAAGGATTAGATTGGGCATTCATGCAATGAAGGGTTAAAGAACGATTATACGGAGTATTTTATTTTTGATTTAAGGAAATGTTGAATAATTTGTATAATATAATATTGAATTGCTAATATGGGTATCAAACGAAAGGGCTTGACTAGTAGAATGCTGTCATTGTAAAACTGCGTATTCCATGATCTTGAAAAATGGTCGCCTTCAATATTGGTAACAAATGAAATGATTTGATTAATAAAATACAGTATATCATGAAAATATTCCGAAGAAAGTTAGGTAAGAAATAAAAATAAAAAAAAACTTGTTTGAATGGTTTTAATGTAGAGAAGTATACTAATGATACAGATAATTTACTAAAAACTAGAAAATAAAATAAGTAAAAAAAAACTTTTTAAGTTAAACGGTTCAATGTACTTAAAGTTAGAAAATAATTAGACAAGTAGCAGTTAGTAGTTATCAGATTCGTTCCTTCATTAATCTAGGACAATGATGAGAATAAAATAAAATCGTGGGGTATATGATGCGATAACTAATTGTGGATAATGGTCCAAGAGTATTTCTTACCTAATTTTCTTCGGAATATTTTTATGATGTACTGTATTCTATTAGTCCAATCATTTTATTTGATACCGATATTGAGGGGATTGCAAAAAAAAAACATAGTCGATTATTCAGTGGCGGCGACCTTTTTGAATTTATGTTGTTTATTATGTTTCGTGTTCTCCAAGTCAAGTCATTCAGCCATTTTGTAGCGGCCACCATCTTGGATTTTCAAGATCATGGAATACGTAGTTTTATAATGACACCACAGAAAAAGATGTGTTCCAAATTTCAGATCAATCAGTCAACAGGAACGGGGCCAATTATCTATTAAAGTGGGACAACCTTATAAAAATTCAAACATACATAGAAACAGGTCAAGCTGAATGCAACAATTTGAAAAGTAATTAGTTGATTGGGGACTGCGGCCTGCGTTCTATTAGTCGAGAACTTTCTTTTGATACCCATATTGATGAGATTTTGAAAAAAATATATATGGCGGCCAGAGATTAACGAATAGTAATATATAACATATCAAACAAATCTTGAAGAATTTCCGATTCGATTGGTATGCAAATCATGAGAATTCGTTCACAGTGAAAATAGTTATTAACGTTAACTTTATTTCATAAAACAGGAAGTGGGTTATATCTATGGTATAACCGCAAGGGTGACGTAGGACTATCGTTGATTTAGAGATCATTTGTTTGAAGTTGAATCTAAATCCATCCTGAATGAATGAATAAATAAATATTTGGGTGACTTCAAAAACGAGAGTGTTACTTTGAAGACTCAAGGTTTTATGCATCCAATATTGGATACAAAAAACCTTGTTCTGAAGAATAATCTTCAGAAGCTTTCCTGTTAACTGCACTTGATTGACAAATCACAAAACCAAATGTATGTGGTCGCAGTATTATATGGATAGAAAACATTAAAATTAACTCGCTTGAATGTAATTTTCAATTCCAAGGGGAACTGGCAGATTATTTTTCAGCAACGATCATTTCTTTCCAGGTTTCCTCTCGATAACCAGCAAACGAAAAGAGTTGCGCGCGTGTATGTGTGTGTGTGTGGCGGCTGCTTCTATGTCTTCCCGAGGAACCGTATTTCGATGCTGATACTCTCTTGGTCACCTTCTCTTCTCCTTCTGATCGATCGGCTTTTCTGCGCTCCCTCACAGTTGAAACAAACTGATTGCATTTCAGATCAGGTCAAGCGAGGTAATGGATACCTCGATCCCTCACCGTTCAGATCGTTCAGTAACGATGTTGTCTTGTCGATGTCCTCAGGCGTCGTGCACAAATTACGTAACGCAAAAATCCGGATTTTGAACCTCCCCCCCCTTTCGTAACGCAATTTCCTATCTCTAATAAACAGAAAGTAACGCAACATCTAACCCCTCCCCCCTTATCGCGTTACGTAATTTGTGCACGACGCCTCACGAAAAATGAATGGGTTTCACCACCAGAATATCATTTCAGTATGCTTTTCGTGCGTGATTGAATCGAGAGAAGGTGTGGTTTACGATGGCAATTTGGAAGGCAAACTAGAGGAGAATGAACTCTCTGAGTATGAAAATTTCGGCGACTGAGCAATAATCGATTGAAAATTATATAATTTTGGCGATACGAAACATTTTCCGTTTTTCATGTTATGCATCCATTATTGGATACGAAAATATCCTACTGATGGGAAAGAATAATCTTCAGAAGCTTTCCAGCTAATTACACTTGATTGAAAAATTACGAAATCAAATGTATTTGGTCGCTGTGTTCGCCATATAATTAGAAAACATTAAAATAAACTTTTTCGCATGGATGTATTCTTCAATTCCCAGGGAACTGGCAGATTATTTTTCAGCAACGATTAGATCTTTCCGGAATTTTCTCGATGCTGTATGGCATCCAAACGAAAATTCTCGTTTCAGTTTGGCCTGCAAAAAACTTTTCTGAACTCTAATCCATCAAATTTGGAGCCCTGAAAAGGGCCGTTGATTATATGCTAAGCTAATATAGCACCCTCTCCTTGGATTCGACGGGCCAGCTGAATGTCCTTGGGCATGATGTGACGCGTTTTACGTGGATAGCACACAAATTTGTATCTTCGAATAAGCCTCCTGCAGCGTCATAACCGCGGAACTTTGGAAGCGCAAGTCGGTTTTGAAGTCCTGAGCGATTCCACGATCCAAAAGCTGCAAAGGTAGCTTGCGGATCAGCAATTCGGTCGACTTCCGATAGCGATGAATTTCACGCAAAGTTCCCGGTCGATAGCGATGTGGCTTCTTCACCTATCCTGCGGCTGGTGCGCTTATCCGAGCTGCTTTCGTGTGCCTTACCACTGAAAGACTAACCTGCTATCTGCTTGGTCCCAAACAAACGAGTCGTCACGGTGCGAGAGTAGAGTAAGAAATGAACGAAAGCAAAGGAAGCGTCATTTTATAACCTGTTTTCGAAGCTATCATTAAACTATTGAAACAATTTTCCGACTCAATAAATAGCAATCATATAACTCTTGGACATTTTATCTTTTGTATGAAATGATTATCACTGTTCCGTTGATCCGAAGCAGAATGAATCACGCTTAAAGAAGGAATGGATTTTTTCTTGGAATTTACTCAGCAAAAATAATGCCCTTTCCCAACACTTAAAAACGACAAACGGTAAACAGTTTCATCAAAGTGATTTCTTCGATATGGAGATATATTCACTACATCATGTCATATATTTCATATTCTTCATTATGAAATCCATATCCATGGCACCTATCGGTATCGAATTATCATCGACACCACGATTTTCGCTAAATGCTCCTTTCAGTTCGGCCTGTAAAAAACTTTTCTGAACTCTAATCCATCAAATTTGGAGCCCTGAAAAGGGCTGTTGATTATATGCTAATCTAATATAGCACGCTCTCCTCGGATACGATGGGCCAGCTGGATGTCCTTGGGCATGATGTGACGCGTTTTGCATGGATAGCACACAAATTGGTATCTTCGAATAAGCCTCCTGCAGCGTCATAGCCGCGGAACTTTGGAAGCGCAAGTCGGTTTTGAAGTCCTGAGCAATTCCACGATCCAAATGCTGCAAAGGTAGCTGCGGATCAGCAATTCGGTCGACTTCTGATAGCGACGAATTTCATGCGAAGTTCCCGGTCGATAGCGATGTGGCTTCTTCACGCTTCCAGCGGCTGGTGCGCTTATCCGAGCTGCTTTCGTGGTGCCTTACCACCGAAGGACTAACGAGCTGTCTGCTTAGTCCCGATGAAACGAGTCCTCACGGTGCGAGAGTAGAGTAAGAAATGAACGAAAGCAAGGGAAGTGTCATTTTATAAAACATAAAAGAATTGAATGTAAACCCCACCCTCTTTATTATATAAGCTTACTGTATACTCACGAATATAATAAGGGTGGGATTTAGATTCTATACTTTTATGGTTTATAAAATGACGCTTCCTTTGTTTTCGTTCATTTCTTACTCTACTCTCGCACCGTGAGGACTCGAGCTCGTTAGTCTTTCGCAGACAGCTCGTTAGTCATTCGGTGGTAAGGCAAACGAAGTCAGCTCGGATAAGCGCACCAGTAGCAGGATAGGTGGAGAAGCCACATCGCTATCGACCGGGAACTTTGCGTGAAATTCATCGCTATCAGAAGTCGACCGAATTGCTGATCCGCAGCTACCTTTGCAGCATTTGGATCGTGGAATTGCTCAGGACTTCAAAACCGACTTGCGCTTCCAAAGTTCCGCGGCTATGACGCTGCAGGAGGCTTATTCGAAGATACCAATTTGTGTGCTATCCATGCAAAACGCGTCACATCATGCCCAAGGACATCCAGCTGGCCCATCGTATCCGAGGAGAGCGTGCTATATTAGCTTAGCATATAATCAACGGCCCTTTTCAGGGCTCCAAATTTGATGGATTAGAGTACAGAAAAGTTTTTTACAGGCCGAACTGAAAGGAGCAATTAGCGAAATTCGTGGTTTCGATAATAATTCGTTACCGATAGGTGCCATGGATATGGATTTCTTAATGAAGAATATGAAATACATGACATGATGTAGTGAATATATCCGAAGAAATCACTTTGGTGAAACTGCATTATAAAATTATTTGTGTACGAATGCCGCAATCGAAAGTCGACTCTAATTTGCGCTGGGTAATTTCCTCGGAGGACTCGATTCCTCCTTTGAACATTAATAATCTCTTTCTGGCAAAACGATGTGGTATGAATCACATTATTTGAATGATAGAATGAAGAAGTTTTCTGCCAATTTCCTTCAACCTCCAAACGTATCTTTCTCCCGTTTGTCGTTTTCGCGTTCGCTAATCCTTTCTCACAACACCCATTTCTCGTTTGAGAAATTGTTGAGTAAACATTGTTTGCCAGTGCGCGTAGAGCGGGAATTCCTAAAGATTCATTGCACCTCTAATAAATTGCCGAAAGACGTGGTCTTACGTTGATCGCACTTGATTGAAAAAATCCAAAACGAAATGTATTTGGTCGCAGCATTATATGAATAGAAAGCAAATAATCGCTCGAAAATGACTTGATTTTCGCGATGTGAAACATTTTCCGTTTTTCATGTTATGCATCCAATATTGGATACGAAAATTTCCACTGATGGGGAAAAAAATATTCAGAAGCTTTCCTGTTAATTGCGATTGATTGAAAAATAACAAAACCAAATGTATTTGGTTGCAGTGTTATATGGATAGAAAACATTAAAATAAACTCTTTCGCATGAATGTATTTTTCAATTCCCAGGGGAACTGGCAGATTATTTTTCAGCAACGAGAAATCCGCGCGTGTATGTGTGTGTGGCGGCTGCTCCGATGTTTCAAGCGGAACCGTGGCATCACTCTCCTCCTGATGGATTCCCTTTTGGCCTTAGGTGCACAAACAGGCTCTTGGTGACACCGTTCATCAGCGTTTTCATGATAAACGAAATTAGCTTCACAACAACAGCGACAACATGCTCCAATCGCTGTTCAATCATAACTGAGTGGGTTTACGAGCGGCGCTCGCTTATATACCGATTGGTGATTTCAATAGTCTGTTTTGAAAGCAATTTTAAGACTATTGAAACAAGTTTTTGGATGAAAAAGTAACAAGTATATGACGCGTAGACATTTTATCTTTCAAATGAAGTGTTTATCATACCATTTCGTTCAGTTGTTTAAGAGCTATTAACGCTCAAAATCTCGGTCTCCAGCGTTACGCTTTCGTTTTCGAAACTTTGGTTTTACACCCCGGTATAGAAATGAAAGACGTAGTCCTACGTCAAAAACGTGACCTGTTTTCTGATTTGGCACCCTTCCTGAAAGACGTAGTTCTACGTCAAAAAATCAGTTTTCTCTCGGTATACGCAATACAATTATTAATTACACTTCTTTATTAAATGGTTTTATCTAGGTTGACCCGTTTGTATGTTTGTGACTTTGTAACTTTGTAACTTTGTCTGTAGCGCTGTACCACATTAATAGAAATTTAACTCCCTTTCTGTTGACCGATTGATCTGAAATTTGGAACACACCTTTATCTCTGGTGTGATTATAAAACTGCGAATTTCATGATCGTGAAAATTCAAGATGGCGGCCGCTACAAAATGACGGATTATATATTTTCTCAGAATCGCTTCAATGTGGGTATCAAATGAAAGGGCTTGACTAGTAGAACACAGTTATTTATAAATAATGCAAATCCAAGATGGCCGCTACAAAATGGCGGATTAGACATTTTCTTAGAACCCCATCAATATGTATATCAAATGAAAGGGATTGACTAATAGAATACAGTAATTTATGAAAAATGCAAATCCAAAATGGCCGCCATATATATTTTTTTCAAAATCTCATCAATATGGGTATCAAAAGAAAGTTCTCGACTAATAGCAAGCAGGCCGCAGTCCCCAATCAACTAATTACTTTTTAAATTGTTGCATTCAGCTTGACCTGTTTCTATGTATATTTGAATTTTTGTAGGGTTGTCCCACATTAATAGAAAATTGTCCCCGTTCCTGTTGACTGATTGATCTGAAATTTGGAACACATCTTCATCTGGTGTCATTATAAAACTACGTATTCCATGATCTTGAAAATCCAAGATGGTGGCCGCTACAAAATGGCTGAATGACTTGACTTGGAGAACACGAAACATAATAAACAACATAAATTCAAAAAGGTCGCCGCCACTGAATAATCGACTATGTTTTTTTTTGCAATCCCCTCAATATCGGTATCAAATGAAATGATTGGACTAATAGAATACAGTACATCATAAAAATATTTCGAAGAAAATTAGGTAAGAAATACTCGTTGAACGGTTTAAATTAATGAAAACTGGAAGAACTTCCTTTTTTCTCATACATTTGTTCTGCCGATTTGTGTGCTAACCCTACCCGTATTTCGAATACCTATAACTCGAACAAGATCGGAAAGATGTTTGCATCAATTGATAGGAAATATTTCTACGCGTCTATCACAATTAATAAAATGTCATTTTTCATGAGCTGAACAATTGAATAATTGTAAAATGTCAAGCGTTATCTAAACGCCCTAATTGCCAAGGGTTGATTGGCTCGATTTACGGTTTCCCCAACACAGGCTTCAAAATCGATGTACCTGTGGAAATCCGCTTTGCAAATATACATGCAAGTCGGGGGTATTTTTGTTCCCACCGAGCTGTGTTTCCCTAACACGCACTTCAAAATTGATGTGCCTAGGGGAATACGTTTTGCAGATACATGCAGGTCGGAGGTATTTTTTGTTGTTGAGTACTTTTGTACTCGCTTGGCGTTGTGTAGACCGGAATATGTTTCCCTAAAACTTACTTTTAAACTGAGAAGCCTGGGAAAATCGTCATTTCAGGCACTAGAGGTGAATGAACTTTCGCGGTTCGAGAACTACGTAAACATGAGAGATGCAATAATTTCAGAGGGAAATGTAAAATACAATGATCGTTTGATAATTCTTCCGTTCACATATTTTGGTAGTCCTAGACATCATATCAAACGTAAAAGGACGGTCATCAAATTTATTCGTAACGAAGAACATAATCTATTTCAAAAATTTCGATGCATTCTAAAATAATATTCGAGGTGGTGAACAAATGGATCGCATAATATAATTGCGTAGTTCTACGTCGAAAATATGCGGTAGTGTCCTAGATACAACCACTTAGAATTTTCTTATGACTCGATTATCCGGGCATGGTGTGTTTTCAGTGCTTCAAAAAAGGAAAAGATTGATTTACGACCCGTTCGGAAAATGAGTCAAATATTATTTTAGATGAAAAATAACAAAACTATGCAATTTCGATTGCTTACGGTCTGCTCATCTAAATAAGCTATACAAATAGATTCTACATGTTACTTGGAACCTTATTTGGAAAAGTCTCAAGAAGGAGAACGTTTACTCATGGGCTTACCATTAATAGCTCGCACATGCCATGCTCATCGGGCGGCACTACCTACTCACTGACTGTAGGCGTTGAATTTGTTTTCTTTTCCGTTCCTGTCTCCGTGGTCGGTATAAGACTTTTGGAAGTGTCAGAAAAATGGCCTATGTTCTGAACTTTTTAACACTCATGTACCACACCTTTTACCATGATGTTACCAGTAGAAAACATAGTTTAATAATTATGGTATACATTTCAATGCTGAATAAATAGAATAATTCAGTGGATTCAGGTCGGAATTTAGAGTGCGCCATTGTTGTACGGTGAAAACACATGTTTCTGCCATTCTTGGTAAACACGCGACATATGGAGGTGCCGAGATTTGCTAGAATTTGTTCCGGGCCCCTTCGGAATGCAAAGTCCAAGCAATGGAAGCAACATTACTACGATTGAGAAACAGACACACTGTAGAGCCTACCTCTAAATTATGATATCTGAATATAGAACTAAGAAAAAAAACAAATAAAAACATTTTAAATAGATTAAAAATTTGCTACTGCCGTGGCCGTGCCGTCGCATATCGTGAGATAAGGGAAGCTTAGGGTTTGATGAGAGAAATATTGGACCAGTTTTTATCCAAGATGTGAAGTTCTTGGGGTGTTTCCGCTTCTGTTTATTCTTTGTTTGTTTACGTGAAAACGAACTCGCTATTTGCTTACATTTGAACCGTGAAAATGAATTATTTCATACACATACTCAAATGTATCACAATTTTTTCATTCAGGTATGTTACTTCCGTAGGAAAGTTTATGCCTTAATAAATGTAATGCATGTACGTTAAAAATAAGCCGAACGTGCGCGTCCGATACTCAAACGCCCGCAGGTACGAGTAAGGCAAAGTGGAGCAGCCGTTAAAACGAGTTCCGTTTTGCATGCGCTCTGTGGCCGGCCGCTGATACGCACCGAGAATTGATATACTAATAATGTAAAAAGTCGTAACACAATCACACACCGTCTGGAAACACAAATCCAATCTATAATTACATAATTGTTTTCGCGTTACTTTTGCATCGCAGCTCACGTCTGTCAGTAGTGTTCACTTTCCTCCCTCCCTCTCTCTCCACCGCTTTTCGTAAGCGTTTGCGTTCCGATTCCTTCGAACGAGCGAGAGAGTGGATAAGCGGTTCGGTTTTTCGTTTTTGTTTAGTTTGTTAAAGATTTATGTTTCGCGTAATGACTTTCGAGTCGCGACTGGACGACGTGCAGCGCTTTTTGCTTTGCGTCGACTTCTGGGTTTTTGTTGCGCCGGAGAAGCCACGGAAAACACGTAATGCTATGTATTTGAACACATCTTGATTTCGAACCCATGCTGTCAACCAATCGACCGACCGCGTCGTATGCACTCTGTAATGTGCATTATGATTATCATGATTATCGTGCGGGCTTGTCCGCAGGAATTCCAAACTCGCGGAAGTATGAAGAACTAGTTGACAGAGTTATACGGCATGATCCGCAAATTTTTAAAGATGTATGTAAATGGACATTGCATCCCATTAACTTAAGTTTTTCAGATGAACGTATCTTACCGTTTTTCGGAAACGGTCTACAACACGAAACAATTTTTTTGCAGTCCATTGTGGTATACTGTTATTCACTCTATAAGGAAGATTGTTCGACTGATGAATGATGTTTGAATCTGAGTAACTTTATATACATATATAGGTGTACTCTTAAGATACTGACTTCAAGTACAATCTAGGTATTACGTAAACAAGTAAGTTGACAAATTAGTTTCTCGAAATAAATCTTGTTTATTTTTAGTGGCGCCATCTGTTGAAAAATCCCGGGACTTCTCAGCCCATGAAGTAGTTTTTGCTGCTCGAGCAAGTATTTTCGACCATTTTGCATGGTCCCGTATTTTTGTCAATGTGTATCGTATTTAGAGTATGAAGAAAAAAAAATTATTTGGAATACTGACATGTTGTATTACTATTAGTAATATTTCGAACATTAATCGGTCTTGTTGAAAGAGATGATGTATCTGCCACTAAAGTTGCTATAAACTGTGATTTTATTAATTCTTCCACACAAAAAGGAAGCAGTAAGTGCAAAGTGTTCTAAGAATATATAGAGGCTTATGTCCAGGACGATACCACAATGTTAACGCAGGACAGCGGAATTAAATCGGCTGAAGGACCGGTGTCCTGTCGCTCTGTTTGTCCCTTTTGAAATCACCATAATAGTTTGGTGTGGTGAATATCGTCATCCATGTCTTTTAAGAAAACAAGCGAAGATCCGTGATTGCGAAACAAAGAGACTTAAGTCGACATTTCAATAATCCCCGCTCAGAATCGGTCCCCTATGTCTAAAGCAATGTGAACATGGTTAATCCGTACGACTGCCACAGGAAGCACAACTCTAAGGCACAAAATTGGAAGGTATAAGAGTTAAAAAATTTCTGAAAATGTAATATGAGTGAGAGTTTGAATGGAGCAGTCACCGAGACGATCTGTACACAAATATATTGTTGCTTCGCTTTGATTTAAAGTTCCATCTCTACTGTGATTTTGTAGAGGTATTAAATGTACGTAATCATATCTGTCACAACAGGCATTGCGAAGAAATGCTTCAGACAATCTCTCTACATGAGTTTTTCGCGAGTAATCGATCGCGTCCACTGGACTGGGATTGCAAACAAGTAGAACTTTCGGTATTGGAGATTGCCAATCCAAGGGAACCCTATGTACTCAATTTACGCTCTCCAAAGGTTACAGGGTTACAGTACAGATTTTTTACCGTTTCAGCATCTGAGTCCGATTAAGCGCATGGAAGGTTGAAATGTCGGCTCTCTGTCGCATCACTGAGCGATTGTTTCAAAACAGTTTGTTTTATCCCCGAAGTGATTCTGCTCTTGAACTTCGTATCGGGCAAAACCGTTGTGTATGGCATCAACATTACGAGAAACCACTAACTGCTTGCTAGTTGGAGCGAGACTGAGTATTACAAATCGCGAATGGTTTATTTATACCCAATAATTTATAAACGGGTGGGGTTAATTTGCAGTATCTCCTCTCTCCAAAGTGTCTGTGCGAATGAGCGCTATATTTGAATTTCGAGCTAGCGATTTACGCACGCCTCATTCGCAGTGGTATATAAAAATTATGCAACGACTCCACTCGTTTGTCGATTCGTGTATAGAAAGAACATGTAGGAGAGAACAGAAATGCACTGAATAAATGTATGGGAAATGGCGTGCTTCCAATTGTTGTTAATTTAAACAATTTATGGATTAAGAATGGGTAATGTTTATCATATCAAACAATTCTCCGATAATTTCCCATTTGATTGGTATGCAAATTATCAACTTCCGTTGGCATAGTTGTTAACGTTAAAACTGTTTCATAAAAACATGACATGTTTTCTGATTTGGCTCCTTTACTGAACGACGCAGTTTCGACGTAGAACTAGTTCATTCAGAAGAAATACAGGAGGCTAAATTTATCAAAACTTTGCAAAATTTTGATTACATTGAAAATTGTACAAAATTGTAAATGGAAGGCTAGTCTAGGAGAAACATAATAGTATTATATGAAAGTCCATTAAAGTCATTTGCCAGTGATTCCAAATGGCATTCATATAAAAAACTTCATGCAGATTACAGAAATTTTAATTAATATGATAAAAAGGTGAAGGGGTCTTCGTAGCCTAATTGGTTGCGTGTCCGCTACTAAGCGAACGATTATGAGCTCATAACTCAAGGCCTTCAACTGACCATCTTTGTGGGTTATTCTAGCTACTACGTCCTCGCAACAATCATCATGTGATGGTGATCCACCCTCTCACGTTACATACGATCCAGAGCTGCGATTTGTCATGAGTGTGATGGTACTCACACAAAGATAATCAACAAATTCTGTACTTCGATTATCTTTGGTGACCATCCCAAAGCCAGTTGAATAACGTGAGAAGAGTATCAGCACAACACTAACACGCGGTGAGCTTCAGCTTGACAGTGAAAAACTGAGCTCATTAGTGAGTGCCTTGTTGCTGAAATGTGAGAATAGGACGAGACTCGAAAGCCTGGTTGAATGGTTTGGTGTTTCGATATTCACAACATTCGCTTCTTTGTGTTCGTTCTCTGCGAAGAGGGGTGCCAGATGTGAATGTACAGCATCATTTTGAATACAATTTGAAGAAAATAGTATTTTCAAACATGTATTTTCTAGTCTTCTTTTCAGATGGTATTACCGTTTTAAGAGGAACTTCGCCTTATCAACATAGTATTACATGAGTCATTTGAATTAGGCGTGGAACGCCTTGAGTATATTTTAAGTTCAAGAACACGTATTTACCAATTCTTGGTTAGAACGGAATTGAATCCGAAATCCTTATAAATCTACTAAATATCTACCGAAAATAATGATAATAAATCGTACCATTTTTACCAGTAACTTTTTTTTCATACTCACTTATTTATATTTATTCATTAAACCTTACCGTTGAAATCGCGACTGTTTCTATATACATATACACATATCGAACCATCAAAAGGGTTGCGAAAACATGTAAAGAACTATTTTCTTGTTATAAGAAAATATTTGAAAAAAATCACCTGGCATCCCTATTCGTAACTACGGAGCGGAGTGGCAGTTTGTGTGCGTGAAGCATATTATGTTTCCAAATCGAAATAACAATCGCGATTGTCAAAAATGATTGGAACTGTCTGGTCACTCATTTTTCTACTAACATCATTCTCGTCATGAAAAGTTATAAACAGAGCGATCGGCAGTGAGAGCCATTGGAACAAATCATCATTAGGTCAGATGTCAGAAACAAATGAGTGTATATCACAGCTGAGTATTCGGATCACATTGGCCGTGAGAGGAATTGAGTGGCTATGGTCGGGGATTTTGTGACACTGACGGTGATGGATTGCAGAACTGATATGATCTGTTGCGATGGTAATTGGTACTATTAATAACACAACAATGGAAGCCTCATATCAACAGACCCGCTGTCCAACTGGTGAACTGGTTAAGAATTTATTTTATGATAATCTTCTAGTTACTTGGTTGTTTCTGTTATGTTTTAGATTAGTTTGAATGTGTTCATGTGTAAGTTTAGATTAGTTCAGATATATACGTATCTGTTGGATTTAATGTAATCTGCTTGATACTTAAAAGATGAGGTTTTGCGTCCACTCGTGTGGGCTTTTCCCTCCAAATAAAACAAAAAAATAAAAATAAATAGATAAAATAGGAATACCCTTACGCCTAAATGGCTACTGTGTAATAGAGAAAAATGTGTATCGATAAGATAAAAATGTTCTTACGCCTAAAAATGGTTTCTGTGTAATATACAACAAAAATTATCGTGAGGTAAAAATGCACACAAACAAATTCGGCTTTTTTACAGCTGAATTGCTAAATGAGCATAATAAAATCCATATAATCAACATATTATATAATCCGTATCTGTTACAAATCATCGTGCATTTTCGGAAAAGGAAAACAAATTACTGAAATTTGAGGAATTCGTGAAGCGCACTGAATATATTTTGTGTGTGGCTGGTAGTGTCGCATCAGTAGAAAGTTTTTTTTTACGATGATCAATATTTGGACTACTGAAAAGTCACCACATAAACGCTATGATAATTGTCAAACAGAACTTTGAAGTGGAATGTGACAAATATGAAGATAAAATTTCCAAAAAATCATAAACCCCTACGCAAAGTCTTATCGGCATCTAAATGTTTCTTCTTTGTAGAGACCAAAGGAAGGAACATCTAAGAATGTTTGATCGATTCGTTTTATTATTGGTTTTATCCACTCATAAAAATTTTTCAAAAAAAAAAAAAAAAATTAGTGGGCTATATCTATGATATAACCGCAAGGTTGACGTGGAACTACCTTAGCTTAGCAATCATTCGTTTGTATTGATTAAATTCTTGATTGAATGAAACAGTTTCCAAATTCAATTGAGTTCAATATATTTGCTCTGTGAGTGAAAAAAATGAACAAATGCCGTGTAAAGTCAATTCATTTATTGTGATTGATTGTTCTTCGTTACAAGTATATTTAATGACGGACCTTTTACGTTTGGTATGATGACTAGAACAAAATATATGTACGGAAGAATTATCAAACGTTTGATGAACCAGCCTAAGGCTGAAAATCTTTCCAATAAAGACAAAAAAAATTATCAAACGATTATTCTATTTTACATTTCCCTCTGAAGTTTACATCCCAAAAGTGTACATACTTCTCGAATCTCGAATTTGCTTGAAACTGGGAAGTTCATTCGCTTCTAGTGTCTGCACGATTTTCCCAGGTTCCTAAGTTTAGAAGATCATATTAGGACAGACATATTCCACTCTGCACAAAGGCAAGCGAGGACAAAAGTACTCGCAGTTTGCATTTATTTGCAGAGCCGATTTCCCCAGAAACCTCGGGTTTGAAGTCTGTGTTAGGGAAACACATTTCAATCGGAACAAAAATAACCCCGATTTGTATGAATTCGCAATGCCGATTTCCCCACGCTTCATGGATTTGAAGTCTGTGTTAGGGAAACACATTCCAGTCGGAACAAAAATACCCCCGACTTGTATGAATTTGAAATACCGATTTCTCCAGGCACCTTGGTTTAGAAATCTCTATTAGGGAACACATTTCGGTGGGAACAAAAGCTCCCCCTACTTTCGTGTGTTCTTCTTCTTCTTTTTGGCTTTAAGAGGGTTTAAACTTTTCAGTTCACTCGCCTCTAGGCTCTTTGGTGTGTTTCTTCTTCTTCTTCTTCTTTTTGGCTTTAAGAGGGTTTAAACTTTTCAGTTCATTCGCCTCTATTTGGTGTGTTTGCAATGCCGATTTCGCTGCTTGGTTTTAAAGTCTGTGTTAGGGAACATTTTTCGATGAGAACAAAAGCCCCCCTACTTTCATGTATTTGCAATGCCGATTTCCCCAAGGCTGCTTGGTTTTGATGGCTGTGTTAGGGAAACCGTAAATCGGGCCAATCAAAACGATGCAGTGGCGTTTAGATAACGCCTAATATTTTACAGTTATTCAATTGTTTATCTAATGAAAAACAACATTTTGTTAGTTGCGATAGATGCGTAGAAATATTCCCTATCAAGTGATGCAAACATCTCTCCTATCCAGTACGAAATGTTCGAGCTATAAGCATTCGAAATCTTTCATTTTTTCCTGCATGTTCTGTGTTTAGGTTTTCATTTTACCCTCCATATATTTCGGTTAGACGTAGTCCCACGTCAAAAAATGTTTAGTTTTTTGGGTTTACGTGCCCCGTTTTTATCCTTGAACGTTTTGGTCAACCGACTATAGTGCATATGCTTGTTATGCAAAGTATACATATTTTTATTATAAACTATGCGTCAAATAGGAGATTTTAGATCATGCGTAGTATTAATGCTATCTAGAACTTAAAATCCTTTGAGTGATCATGAGAAACTCTTCATTAATGTCTCATTTATGTACGGAAGCAAAGTTACTTTGATCCCATATTCATATCAATTTAAAGTCAATGGAGCACCTTCACTCTAAGATTTTCTGAGCTTTACAATTATTAGGAGGATCTATAACTTCTGATCTATATATATATATATATATATATATATATATATATATATATATATATATATATATATATATATATATATATATATATATATATATATATATATATATATATATATATATATATATATATATATATATATATATATATATATATATATATATATATATATATATATATATATATATATATATAAGTTAACAAGTTAAATGAATTTACGTTTACGACGTTTTCCTGCTCTCATCCAAAAACAAAGGTTGTAGGTCCTGAATACGATGACGCTGCTATAAGCAACAATGATCATGGAGACGGTTGACAATCCTCCGAAGATTCCCCAAAGTTTCAAGTCAAATTCGTTTTGCCTGAGGTAGACATGTTTCAATGTTTCTCTGTTGCTGATAGTTTGATTATTTACGTGTGCGATATCGTAAATTTTCTGAAGTTTCCAGTATACTTTGACATTATGCATTGCTCCCTGGATTATATCTAGCTTGGCAGTATATTCACTGCTGTAAAATTTTTCTTCATTGAAGAATATTGTGCAGTTGTCGAAGTTGATTAGAAAGTTTCCTTCCAATGTTCGATTATCTGGTCCACATGTTGATATTAAAGTTTGATTTTTTGCGTTGCGAATGAGAAGGTTGTTTTCAGAAATGAGGTTTTGTAGAGTTTTATTTTGTGTCTCGGAAACACATTCTGTTTTCCTACCGAAAATCAGTGAAACAACGCATTTATCTGTAAATTCCTTTAAATTCGATGACCTTTGTACATAATCTTCAGGATTCGTGGTGGTATAAAGGGTATTCTCGTTTTTTATAAGGTGCGTTGGAGTATTTCGTACCATCTGGTTTCTTTGTACCAATGGATAAATTCTAATGACAGTAGACGTTCTGTTTTGTAGCTGAGGTACACTCAAGATGTATAACAGCATCTCTTTGTTGACGACTATCTTGGGTGTTACAAATTGAAGAGCTTCGTCAGGTAACTGTATTTCTATGCCTTGATTTTGGAGCAGGGTTCTTATCACGGATATTTCATGGATAGAGAGCATTCGTCCGTTAATCGCTGATGTTTTTGATAAAATAATTGCTTCTTGAATGTCTTCCAACAGGGTGTTTATTATGTCGATGTTCAAAATAATAGTGATCACCTTCAATTCATCCAAAATGATCTTTACTGTGTGTAGATTAGATGTAATTTGATTTACTGCATTCGTTAGTGATTTGATTCGTTCATTGATCTGGACGTTAACTTGATATTGCTGGTTGTTTTGTTCAATAAGGTCGTTCATTGTTGAGTTAATTATTCGCAAATCCTGAGCGTCTGGTGATCCTGCGATCCACTTCCACCCATATCCTAAGCTGTCCCATCGTTTCTGTCTACTATGATTCTGCGGTTTGATGTGATAGAAATTTGTGTACAATTTTTTTATCCTATATTTTATAATGTTTGTTAATGGATTTTTTTCTTCAAACTTTGTGTAAGATAAGCTTGTTAATAAATTAACAGTTTGTTCTATTTCATACATATCAATCGGATGGATGATCTTAATATTCCCTGTCTGCACCCTACACAATTTCTCGCTGGTTATCAATAGGGGATTTTCGTACAGATTTTGTATGTGTAATTGGGATGAATTTGTTATACCCAATAGGCTGATGAACAAGAACCAACATATTTTGAATTTCTGAAATTAAAGGATAGTACCTCATGTTAGAAGTGCATAATAATTTGCAAAATGTTTAATTAAAAAAAAATGTTTTACAATTTTCTTTTCCGTTTAATTTTTGATTTATGTAGTTTTATGTTCCTATGGTCAATAAATGTTTTTCTTCGATTATGTCTGACATTCTGCCTTTTGAACTTTGGTTTCTTCTTTTCTTTTATACCTTGAACCTTGCTATAAACAGTCTCGTTTTCTACTAAATATGGTTCTCCAACTCTCTTTTTGTTATGAGCTTCATTAGTTTTATTCTGATAAGCCTCTAATTTTTCAGTTATTTCATCAAATATTTGATTTCTATTCTCGAGAATTGTTTCAAGATTAAGGGGTCTCTCTTGTCCATCTTTTATTCCGTAGAAAATTTCTATTGGTTTTAATTTTGTTGCACTGTGAATTGTTGCGTTATATAGTGTCGTGGATATTTTGTAGATTTCTTTGCTAGTTAGATCAGGATATTTTGGTCGTACGCAGAGAAAAATCTCATTGAGCGTTGAATGAAAACGTTCTACGATTCCGTTCATTTCACTGTGATTGGAGGGTGTGAAATACATTTCTACTTCGAGTCTTTGTAGTAATGCTCTAACTTCAATTGATTTAAAAGCGACTTCATTGTCGCAAACAATCATTCTTGGGGTACCGTATGTTGAAATTAGTTTAATGAGGCCACGTTTGACGTCTATAATCGATCTCGATTTTATAGGGATAAGCATAGCAAAGCGAGATAGTTTATCCACAGCGGACAAAAACAGATCGGGGGAGGAAATAAAAATGTCAAGATGAAGTATATCCAATGGTTTTTTAGGAATGGGAGTACTAGAAAGTTTTATTTTATATGGGTTTCTTTCGTACTTGTTCTCTAGACAAGTGGAGCAGAGATTAATGTATGTCTGAATCTTTTTTCGAATTTGTGGAAAATAATAATTTTTAAGGATTACCGCATAGTTCTCATCTGCCCCTCGATGTGCTCTCTGATGTGTCTCTTCTATGATCCTGTTTTGATCCTCGTTAGTTAGCACGTCCTGTAGAATAGATTTAGTTAATACAACTTTGAAAAGTTTATTACGTGAAAAATGATTTTTATATATCTCTTGTAAGGTACTAACAACACTTTCGGGACACAATATACCTGTTTTTTTTTATGGTGCATGTATTCATGAAAAATCGTGATAGCAGTTCTGGAATCGTAGTCCGGCCGTGAAATCGTTGTTCTATAGACTCCTGGAAAAATTAGCTCAGATACGTTATCCTCTTGTTGTCCAATTTTTAGAACTATCTGGTTTTTGAAATAATTTAGTGGAAGTTTTGTAATTTTGATAAGATCACTATCGTCAGCGTCTGTAGAATGGGTTGAATTGTCATCCGAGGATTCATCAAACTGTTCGTTGTAATTTATATCACTGTTTATCCGCGATAGTCCATCGGCAACTACATTTTGCTTTCCTGGTCTATGACGGATTTCATAGTCAAATTCTTCTAAACGAAGCTTCCAACGTAGTAATTTGTTATGGGGATCTTTTAGATTCAAAGCAAAAGTTAAAGGTTTGTGGTCAGTATAAAGAATGAATCTACGGCCAAACAAATATGGACGAAAATGTTTACATGCCCAATCGATAGCCAAAAGTTCCTTCTCAATAGTGGAATAATTTTCTTCGCTTTTTGACAAAGTTCTAGAAGCAAAGGCTATTGGATGATCTTTGCCCACAGGACCCTGTGAAAGTACAGCTCCTAAAGCGTATTTGGAGGCGTCTGTTGTTAATATAAAAGGCTTTTCAAACTCGGGATATTTTAGGATTTGACTACTACTGAGAATTTCTTTACATTTTTGAAATGCTGAAATAAAATCATTACTATGTTTTATAGTTTCGCCTTTTCTAAGCTGTTGAGTTAAGGGTTTCGCTATACGTGCGAAATCTCTTATGAATTTTCTGTAATATCCTAGTACTCCTAGGAAGGATTTGAGCTGTTTCTCATTTTTGGGCAGTGGCCATTCCTGAATTACCCTAATTTTATCCGGATTGGGTTTTACACCATCTGGAGTAACCACATGACCTAGAAAGGAAACCTCTTTACGGAGAAACTGACATTTGTTGAGTTGCACCTTCATATTGTGTTTTTGTAATGTTTGAAAAACGTTCGTGAGATTTATCAAATGTTCTTGAAGGCTTGTTGAGAACACGATAATGTCGTCCATATAAACGAGACAACATATACCGATATGTTTCCGAAGAATATTATCCATGACCCGCTGGAATGTCGAGGGTGCATTTTTTAGTCCAAAAGGCATACGTACAAATTCATAATGGCCATTTTCAACACTAAAAGCGGTTTTTTGAACATCTTTTCCATCAACTTCGATTTGATGGAAGCCAGATACCAGATCGATTGTTGAGAAGTACACAGATCTCCCTAATCTGTCTAGAATTTCTGTTATGTTGGGTATAGGGTATCGGTCGCTGATTGTTTTCTCGTTCAGTTTAATTACGATAATCTATTACCAAACGCCACTTTCTTTCGCCAGAAAAGTCGAGTTTTTTTGGCACTATCCAAATAGGAGAAGACCATGGACTATTAGAGGGGCGGATAATTCCTTGGTCCAACATTTGTGAAATTTGTTTTCTTACTTCCTCCTTATGTACGTAAGGATATCTGTATGATTTTGTATAAACAGGTAGATCGTCTTTAGTGTTAATTTGATGCTTGATAGCGTTTGTAAATGTCAATTGTTCGCCATCTACAAAAAAAATATTCCGGTGCTTGTTTATAATGTTTAGAACTTTTCCTTTCTCCTCTTTGTTAAGATGATCACCCCGTATTTGATCTGCGACTATGAAATTTTTTGTGTTCTGCTGATGAGCTGCCTGGTTTTGCGTTTCGAAGTTATTAATCTCTACGCGCAATGGTCTGAGAAATTTGAACTTTATAGGTTTTAAATCACGATTACATACGACCACATTTGCACTATTATTTAGAGTTTCGTATAACCCGGATAGTATAAACAGTTTATGTGAAATTTCTAAATCATTTTCGATCAAAAATTCTCCTTTTTCGGTACTTGTTTTTAACGGAACAATTTTCATTTCATTGCTGTTTAACAAGATATTGGAAGTATCGGGGTATTTTCTTTCCATATTTATTTTTTCGTCTGATATTTCCAAGATATTTTCGAACGTGAAAATTTTAGCTTTAAGCTGCTGTAGGGTCTCATATCCTATGAGACCATCAAAAAAATGGTGGAATTCGAATACGTAAAAAGTGAATTTCGACGATGTAGAAAATTTAGGAAAAGGGTTTAGAGTGATAAACTTGTCAAGTGTATGTGAACCACTCAAATTTCTAACCCTCGTTGGCGCACAGGTACGGCATTTTTTCAAATTCACTTTTTTCAAATCATCAAATTCAAAATTCAATTTTGATGTTAATGTAAGGGATGAAATTATTCACGTTGTTACTTGAGAATCTATTTCCACAAGAAAATTTAGGTCATCTTCCTGCTCGATTGTTTGATTGGATTCATTTTCAGCCGCTTCCATATTCTCCAAGGGTTTGTTTGTTTGTGGATCTGGGTCGTTGTATTGATTGGAATGAAATGGAATATGGGTAGATTGATCGTTAATGTCGTTGATGTTAAAGTTGAGATTTTGTGTGTTCGTAGGTACATAGTTTTGTCTTATTCTAATATGATCATTCGTTCTCGGCTCAGCAAATGCATTTGGTCTTAATGGTGTTTGATTTTTGTTTTGAGGATATAAGTTCGGGTTATATGGGCGTGTGTATTGAACATTGTTCTGGAAAGGAGCCTGTGATCGTGGAAGTGGTTGTATAAATCGGGGTTCATAATATTGTGCGTTTTGTGCGAGAAATGATTTATCCGAGAATCGAGGATATGAATACGATCTAGAATTTTGATTGGAAATGTTTGCTCGAGAGGGCGTTTGTGACGATACATGTTGAGTGTTTTTAAAGCTTTGTGCGTATGGGAAAGTTTTAGTAGAAACGATAGATTTATGCATGTTCACATCACAATCTCCTGTTTTCCTAGCCACCTTATTGGCCTTCTCGATAGCGTATTGGAAAGCTTGAGTTAGATTTTTGGGTTGAAGTACATCGACATGTGTGGAATAAGGTTCTTCCATGCCATCAATAAACTTTTCAAGACAAATTTTGTCCACGAATTTAATCAAATCTGTGGGGTTCTTATATTCTTTGTCCATCTGAATATGAGTGCTGATGCCGGTGAAAACATCCTGCACTTGAGCATAATAATCTGGCATAGATTTTTTATTTTGTTTAAGGGAGAAGAGTTTTTGTAATAATGTAGACATTTCTCTTTGATCTCCGTAATAAATTTTTAACTGGTTTTTCATTTCTTCCCAATTAAGCATTATGCCATTAGAAGCAAGTAAATCTCCTGCACTACCTTTTATCTTGTTTCTCACTTCTTGTAACCATAATGGGTAAAAGTCAAAGTGTTTTAGATGTTTGAAATACTCTAAAACTCTGTCTACTGAGGCAATCCAAAGGTTCAATTGCTTTGGATTACCATCGAATGAGGGAAGACCCTTTATCAGGTCTGGTATTCTCCCACTTGAAAAATCATCGTGAAAACTAATTCTATCAACGGGCGCCTGATGACGGCCGCTTGATTCAAGCGTTTCCGCAGCATATTGTGTTTCCCCCAATTGGGATGCGGTCTCATATTCCTCCTTTAAACCTATTGTTAAAGCGATTTTACTCACCTGTTCTGCCAGAGCGTCCAATTTTGTACACGGAGCCTGTAGCTGGCTGATTTGCTCCTCTCGTTGCTGGAGCTTTTCGTTTAAATCACGCACTTGTTGCATTAAATTTTCTGCTTCCATTTTTCCGACACAATTGTAATGTTATATATATTTTTGTCTACTTTACACTTAACCGAAGGTTCTCCGTCTCCAGGGTGGTAGTATCTGAAAGGTTTCGCGGTGATGATTATGATCGCGGCGTTAACTGAAAAATTGAATTCCGCTAATTTATTTTTCACGTACCACCAACTTGATTTTAATAACACTTTGAAAACTTCGAAATAACACACCCTGGGACTACCGACTGCGCCAGTTAACAAGTTAAATGAATTTCGGAATAATAACGTAAGCCACTGAACGAATTGGAGGGTCGATGACGACTGAGAATTTACTTTATTGCCTATTTTCACAGAGGTCTGATTATTATGGTTTCCTAACTGCCTGTTAAGCTGTTTCTTATTGCGTGCATTCTGGGTGTCGTTGTTGGTGCGTGGTCAGCTTGTTAGAATGTGTGTCAACGTTCGTTCGTTCGATGACACTTTGGTTCACATCGTGTGGCGTGGAGCGATCGCTTGTTGTTGTTGTGTTGTTGATATCGGGATGCTCGATAAGTATTGTGGGTGATCCTTTTGTAACTTATATATATATATATATATATATATATCCACTCACAAAAAAAAGGATTTCTTTTTCAAAAATTTCTCATATGTTCTGTATAAATAAACCATTCACGATACTCAGTCTCATACCAACTAGCAAGCAGTTAGTAGATTCTCGTAATGCTGAAGTCACATACAACGGTTTTGAACTCCATGCAACGGAAAATCAAATTTGGGCCGGACAAAATTCTCCGGTTAGACTAGTGTTTATATTATATAAACCTAAAGCCAGCATAGCACACGGGCTCTATGAACCATTTTGGGTAAGATTTCGTGCAACTTACATTGCACCAGTCGTGGTTTAAATGTTAGATCAATTAATCTGAGCTTCAGAGTGTTTTGGAGAACCTAGAACATCCGATTCACAGTTTAAACGGGAACTTTGGCTACCCTATTCGGAAGTAAAGCCGGTCAAACTTGATTTCGATTGCGGGCAAGCTATGATTTAGTACGTTGTGGTGGATAACCTGGCAGTATTTGCTCTGTACTATCCTAGTACTCTCACATTTCAACTGTCAAAACTGGTCGTTGCTTATTTCGCCAGTGCACTAGAGAGCACACCTCCGCAAGCTCCCCCCTCTCAGAGATCTGAGCATCGATCTATAAATTTTGCCATATCTCCTGTGGAAACCGAGAACTACTGCTGAATTACCATAAATGAGCAAAGAGCAGCATCTAAAATATTTAATAAAGTTTTATGATGTTATACTAATGTGCACTGGGCTCTGGTGTGTATGTGTGGGTATTATGCAGTGGGAAGAAACTGGGAAACATTGGAACCCGCACCAAAGCCATCGCCGAAACGGAATGCGACTTTTCCTACTTTCACTCGTTTTGTGGCTCTATGAATATGGGGCCGAAAGGGGAAGAGCTGGACTGCAGTTTAACTTTTGCGTTCAGGATGACTAAGGTGGTTTGTCAGGGAGAGAATGATAGAATTGACTTCTTTCCAACCTATCCACACGCAGGAACATAGTAATACCGCATAGTTCTGTGTGTTGAGCACTGTTTCCCACTGTTCATTTGCTCCAAATGTGTCCGACGACCAAAGCTAGAGCGGGGCAAAAAAGGCTGCCAAACTTTTTGAGCCACATTTTGCTCTCCAGCTCCCACGCACACGCGGGCAGAGGGAAAATTAAAGAACAGCATAAGCCATATATGAGTTTGTACCACATTGTCTCTGCTGGCTTAAGACCTGCCAAGTTGGGAGTGTGGGTTTCTATCGGGCAATAGGAAACTCTGCCGCATGCTTCACGAAGCATAGCGCTCAACACCCACATTCGGAGAGATCGCCTCGTGAAAAATTCTTTCCTTTCGACTGGGGCAGCAACAGCAGCAAACACACAACACGGGAAATTCAAATAAAAGGATCATAAAGTTTAAATGGAATGGATTTCTTGATGCTCCCTTTGCTCTGTGTGTAGCTCCGTTCCGTGTGAGTGCTATCGCCTGTTTGGCCGGTGGCTGTTTTCGAAAGTCGGACATCTTTTGCCGTTTGCTGCTGCGTCCCATTAAACGATTGGGAAAAGACCATCCATTTATTTGACAACATATGTGTGCTTGTTTGTGTGTGTGTTCGTCAGTGTGCGAAGCGATGCGACATAAACTCAACCGTTTGAAACTAATTCCAGAGTAGATGGGAAATTATGAAAAGTCATTCATTCGTGTCGTGTAGAGCCGAGCGCCGGCCCAATCTTCCTTCCCCCCAGGGGAAAGATGAGTGTTCTGCAAGACGACGATGACAGCGTAAAGACCTTATTTATAATTTACAATTACAAATCAAAGTGACAGCAGACATGAGCCGTCCATGAGCACTCCTCGGTGGCAGCGATTTCGTGTTTGAGAGGTTTTTAGCGTGAATTATTAAACTGAAGCTCGCAGTTCTTGTGTTACGCTTGGGTATTATGTAGGCAGTCGTGAGAAAATTATCACACACTAGATTAACTTCGAATGTTTTCACGCAAATGATTATCGGTTTTGACTCGTAACCGGTAATAAACCGACGAAATGCTTTCTTCATCATGAATCCCAATAATGGTTGCCTGTTATGGAATGCAGACCAACCGGTGACTTCCTTAAATCGGTAATCGACAAAGCCTACACTTCAATCTGATTGCATGACATAGCTGTTAAAAGCATGCTTTCGTGACCGAGTGGTTAGCATTGCACATTACCATGTCAGGGGTTGGGGTTCGATTCCCGTTCAGGTCGGGAGATTTTTCGCCAAAGAAATTTCTTTTGACTTGCGCTATGAACACGTGTATTCTAGTGCCTTGCCTCTCAGAATACATTCAAGGCGTGCTATTCGGTATAAGAAATCTTAACTAATTACTACTCATAAAAATTATAACAAACATACTTTAGAGATTGTCACAGGAGGAACGAATAAACTTGAAAGCTCACTCAAAGTTCGAAGCCGCTATAAACACGTCCAGAAATAAAATTTGTCAGGCCAAACAGAACAGCTGGTAGAAATCAATCTCCGCCATCAGTCAAGACAGGACCTCTGGAGCAGAGTCAATTGTGTGAATGGCATTAAAAGTCGTCCCTGTACAAAATTTTCCGTCTACAATCAACTAACAGATAACCTATCCATCATCACCGAATAAAATAAGTTCTAAGTCCGCTCTTTCCTTGATACTGTTTTGGACGCCTAGTTTTTCGAAACTTTGTACATGTGGTGACAGCTACATAAAATCAATATTTTCATTATCAGAAGACCAATTTCAATCATGACTGATTTTTTAAGAGGGCATATCCATATTAAAATTTTCCATGTTTCGGAAGCTGAATGTCCTCTTTGGAAAAATGAAAAATTCCACACCGCTATAGAATACTCTTTATTTATCGATAGCACAAGTACACGCCCCGCCGATTGCGATTTTGAGATAAATTTTGATTTCAAAAAGGCAGACTACGAGCAATTGGCAGACTACGAGTTAATTGTAAGCTTAATGATATAAATTGGTCATTTCTACTTAAAGATGAAAGGAACATACACAAAGCTGTTGAAATTTTTGATGATAATCTGTATAGAATCATAAGCGAAAATGTTCCAACAAGAAAGAAAAAACTTAATACAAATTCAAAAACACCAGTATGGTTCACTCGTGATATTAAAAATCTAAAAAACAAAAAAACAAAAAGCTCATAAAAGATACAAAGCCAGCGAAACTTTGGATAATTTAATCATATACAAAGATATTTGTAGGGGGGTCTCCGTAGCCACATTGGTTGCGCGTTCGCTTAGTAAGCGATCGATCGTGAGTTCAAAACTCAGGGCCCTCATTGACCATCTTTGTGTTGTTACAGAATAGCTACGTCCACGCAACAATCATCAGCGATGGAGATCGATCCACGGTCGAAACAAGATCGATTCATCCATACAACTGCTCTGCTCTGCAAGACACATCGGGCTGCTGTTCTATAAATAACTCAACAATGATGCGAAAATATCACTAGACTATGAAAGGTATATTACAAGGATAGAAAATAATATTAAATCCGATCCTAAGATTTTTTTTTATTTTGCCAGCGATAAGATGAAATCTAATAATTTTCCATCAAGTATTGAAATTTATACGTTGGATCAAATGATAGTGATATTAGTAATCAATTCGCCCGTTTTTTCCAAGGTAACTACACAACAAATAACGTGGTTCTAGATTACGATTATTTTTCGCTTTTACCCGAGTGTGCAAACTCGGCCTCAATTGATAATATTACCGCTAATGAACTTCTTATCGCGCTGGAGGGTCTAGATTCATCTAAAGGTCCCGGGCCGGATGGTATCCCTCCAATGTTGTTGAAAAAGTTGGCATCGGCTTTCGTTCATCCTTTGTCCTTGCTTTTCAATTTATCGCTAAAATTGGCAATATTTCCTTCTGTCTGGAAAAAATCATTCCTACTACCCATATTCAAATCTGGTAACCGTTCTGACATAAATAACTATCGTGGCATCGCCATATTATCTTGTATTCCCAAATTATTTGAATCTATTGTCAATACTAAAATGTTCAATCAGTTAAAACATTATATTTCACCGAATCAACATGGTTTTTATAAAGGAAGATCCACTGCCACAAATCTGTTAGAATTTGTATCCTATTCTCTTGCGGTAATGGATAGAGGCAACGTTGTCGAGACTCTTTATACAGACTTCAGCAAGGCTTTCGACAGAATAGATATTCCAATGCTTATTTTCAAGCTCCAACGTATGGGAGTAACTGAAACTTTATTGAAGTGGGTACAATCTTACCTCACCAATAGAACACAGTTTGTTCGCTTTAGAGGAAAAATCTCTAATCCAGTGAATGTCACATCCAGAGTTCCACAAGGTTCTCACTTAGGCCCTTTACTTTTCATCCTATTCGTAAATGATGTGTCACTAGTATTAACTAACTTCAACATTCTAATATATGCTGATGATATGAAATTGTACATGGAAGTAACCAAATGTAGTGACCTTGTGATTTTCCAACAAGAAGTAGATGTTTTCTTCGAATGGTGCGTGAAAAGTCTTTTAAATATTAATGTGAAAAAATGTAATATTATATCGTATACTCGAAAACATGAAACTTATGACTTCACATGTTCTCTAGGATTTGAAACTGTAGAGAGATGCGTCAAAATTAGAGATTTAGGTATAATTCTTGATTCGAAACTCACTTTTGGCGAACATTACAATACAAAGATCGATAAAGCAAATAGTATGCTCGGTTTCATAAAAAGAATTATTTACAATTTCAGTGATCCATACACAATAAAAACATTGTATATAAGTTTTGTAAGATCTATTTTAGAATATTGCAGTGTTGTATGGGCATCCTATCAAGAACTGCACTCCAATCGAATAGAATCAGTACAAAAACAATTTTTATTATTTGCCCTGAGAAAGCTAGGCTGGACAACAACTCCCCTTTCCCCATATGAAGCTCGTTGTATGTTAATAAATATTGAAACACTTGAGAAACGCAGAGAAAATGCCACAATTTCATGTTTAATTGACTTAGTTTCACACAGGATTAACTCTGAAAACTTACTTGAAAATCTAAATTTTTATGCACCAACACGAGCCTTGCGAGCACGGAATTTGTCCAAACCAACTTCATTTCGAACTTTATATGCTATGAATGGTCCAAATAATAGAATGATGAGAACGTACAATAAGTACAGTAATGTAATTGATGTGACAATGACGAAGAAATTATTGAAAAAGTCATTGACTGAAAGATCATTGTATTCGTGAATTACAGTTTTGTCATATATGTTTGCTGCGTTGCAGTTCGTAATTTATTATGAATACTAAAGACATGATACCTCTTATAATTGATTTTCATAAATATAGCTATAAATTATTCATTAAGTATATTGTAATTGTAATGTAATGTATGTAATTTGTTGTCTACTATAGTTTGACGAAATAAAGAAAATTATCCAATAAAAAAAATTAAGAAAATTAAATTAACTTTTTTGCAAAAAAAAATCATAACTGGAAAATCAGAAATTTCCATCAAAATACTCACCAAAATAGAGATATTAATTTTGCGAAATCGTTACGATTAAAAAAAAAAGTTATTTGGAAAACGAAATCTAAATTACATGAAAAACTGTACATATTTGAAATTTTATCTTAGGAGATATAACTTTTTTTTTAATGAAAATAATGTTTGTGAAATTTCTTTATGATACCGGATCCCTTAGTCGTGATGTCCAGCAGCAGTATGCATTTTCTATTATTTCACAAAAGTGATTTTCATCATATGAAATTGGTTATATCTCGAAACCGCTCAATTCTGGGATAAAACGTTATACAGCCTTTCCATACCAAACCGATATAGTCGTTCTCAGATTTTTGTGAAAAGTGGTAATTTTGTGCTTTATTGCAAAACATTAGACCTGTTTCTTTAAATTTTTTCATTAGGGTGGCCATTTTCAGGGTGGTCCGAAAAATCTACCTTTTTGTCATTTTTTCCAAAAATACATTCTTGAAAAAAATCATAACTTTTGAACTATTACACTGATATCGATAATCGGC
Organism: Toxorhynchites rutilus septentrionalis; assembly: GCF_029784135.1. Classification (NCBI taxonomy): domain Eukaryota; kingdom Metazoa; phylum Arthropoda; class Insecta; order Diptera; family Culicidae; genus Toxorhynchites; species Toxorhynchites rutilus. Next base: position 308,695,230 of record NC_073745.1, on the reverse strand, counting down.
ATATTAAATTAAAGACAATAAATCAGTCTTCTTTGAAGACATATCACATATTTTTCATTTGTGTTTTTTACATACCATATGAAAAAATCAGAGTGGTGTTTTTTTCCGTTTTTGAGTTATGATTTTTCTTATTCAACCGATGGTCCAAAAAATCAATTTTTCCCCTTTTTCCAGAACGAAAAAATCATTACTCGTTAAACACCAGACCGGTTCAGATGATCGATACATCAAATTGAAGCCGATTAGATAATATTTATTGAAAAAATATTACTTTTGCAAAAAAATTGGATTTAGTTTTCACAGTTATTGATTGTATTTGTTTTTTATAGTTAACATGGCGTCGGGACCAAGGGTGCTGTGTTCTTTTATATTTTTTCTTAAAAGTTGAGGTTTTTTACATTACATATCCAAAAATAAAATAGGTGATGTTTTTAGTTTTTAAATTATGATTTTTCAAAGTTTAGATGTTTTTGTTTCAATAGCTTAATGGACAGAAAAAAGGAACATGTGAAATCCAATTTTTTTGCGAGTGTTATATTTTTTCCAAAAACGTTTAGCTCATTGGCTTCAATTTGGTATGTTGATCATCTGAATCGGTTCAGTAGTACAAAAGTCATAGATTTAAAAAAAAATCCTGGAAAAAGGGAAAAAATTTATTTTTCAGCGTCCTTGGTCCCGAGATCATGAAAACTTTAAAAAACAAATACAATCAATAATTACAAAAACAAAATCCTGTTCTTTCGCAATTGTGATATTTTTTCGAAAAAGAATTGACTTCAATTTAATATATCGAAAATCTGAATCGGTTACGTAGTTCAAAAGTTAAAAATTTTTGAAAAAAGTTATTTTTCGAAAAAAAGTGAAAAACAGTGATTTTTCGGGTTACCCTAAAATGGACAAAAAAACGCGCCTAATGTTTTACTATAAAGATCAAAACTACAATTTTTCACGAAAATTTGAGAAGCACTATATCGGTTTGGCATGGAATGGTTGTATAGTGGTTCTCAGATTTTCGTGAAAAGTGATAGTTTTGTTCCTTATCGTAAAATATTAGACCAGTTTTTCAAAAAATTTTCATTAGGGTGCTCATTCCCATTTTAAGGTGGTCCGAAAAATCAAGTTTTTCTTTTTTTTTCATTAATGATTCTTGTCAAAAATTCATCACTTTTGAACTATTGAACCGATTCACGTATCATTAAATTATTAAAGCCAATTAGCTAGTCTTTGTAATATTATGCCTGCAAAAAAATTGGATTTTGTTTGTAATTATTGTATTTATTGATTCTATTTGTTTTTTTTTGTAATTCATATGGTTTCGGGACCGAGGGCGCTATAAGCTGGGTCTTTTATATCAGATATCCAAAAACAGAGGTGTGATCTTTATTGTTTTTTAGTTATGATTTTTCAAAGTTAATGTGTTTTGGTTGCGGTAGCTTAACCCATTATAAAGCCGTGGTAACTATATTGCCAACCACAACATATATTTTTTTCGTCGCACTTGGAATATTATTAATATTTTGCTTAGCCAAAGAATTCTAAAGGTATCTGGCAATGCTTCAAGTTTTTTAGGTCTGCTTAAAATGTACGATATTAATTTGGGAGTCATTTTCAGCGCCAGCAGATAATTTTGTTTAAATTTGTCGAAAAGGCAACAAGTTGATAAGTTTTTCACTGTGAGCGTTCTATTTAGGATATACAGTCATACTAATTTTTTTCAATGAAGTAAACGGTTCATAAGATGAAAAATTCAAATTTCATTTTTTTTGTTTAAACTCTATATCAATGGTGGCCAACCAGCGGCCCTCCAACGTTGTTCATGCGGCCCGCAGCCTGATTTGAAAAAAAAAAAAGTCACAGAAGGTTGTGTCCGAGACACGACCGCATAGTTGACGTAGGATTACGTTAGGCTATCTGTTAGGCTGATTTTGGATGTTTGAAAAAATATACTGTTAAACTCTTTGATAATGATCTGATGGCCCTGAAAAGGGCCGTGTGGTTTGGTTGTTGGGTATTTTTGTTCATTTCACCAGTTCGTTCGAGTTTCGGTATCAGTGATAGAAAGTTGTTTCAGCTCCGAGGCACGTTTACGAGATTTGGTTTTCGTTGACACTATCACGTCGAGCTAAACGGCGAATAGCGTGTTTGATACACTGGATATTGTCATGTAGAACCTTGCGATACGCTTCGATCCTCCTTTGCCTTCCTTGCCGCATGAAGTCATGTTGGTTGATGTTAAACTGATGTGACCACACTTAAAACACTAAAAACATATATGTTTACCGATCTGAGCGCCGAACAAAATGAGAAATCTGACTGAGCAGCAGCATCAACAGAAAGAGAGAACATGCCTGAAACTTTCTGCTCATGATGTTTGCTGTTGGCATCAGTACTGGACCGATGCGGGACACAGCTCGATTGTTGATGTTAGGCTTCGATGTTTACCGCCGCTGCTGCTGCTACTGCCACTTAAGTTCGATATGAGACACAGCTCAATTGTTGGCCGCCCAGATTCGATGCTCGTCTTGAAGTTCACTGCAGCACTTTCACGATTCCAAGAAGCGTGTGCTCGCACTTCTGATGGAGAGAGCGTGCCCGAAATGCTCCGCTCGCGATGCTTGCTGCTGCCACTAGTAGAGTAGTAGTAGTTTGCCGATGCTTATACTGCCATAGAAGCTTGATGTGAGGCACAGCTAGCCTATTGACCACACAGTTTCGATGCTCGTCTATATATTAGCCGCGTCCACTGCTGCTGCTCTCCACTGTTGTCCGTTCCACGTCCGTTTTAAAAGTGAATAAAATCCACGAACGCTCCATCCTTTTATATCATTTGGTATGTGTGAAGTAGGCGCCTCCTACTCGATTTGTCATGCAGCTAGCCGGTGAACGAACGAATCGGGCGCGAAAAAGAAATGACGTCAATTTCGATCAATCAGGCCTAGGTATCTTCTGTTTGGATAGTGGTTGAGATATTTTAATTGTTCGATTGTTAGTTACATGATATATATTATTTTATTCAATGTGAAAAATTATTATGGAGTGCCGACAACGTATGATGCAAACATCTCATCAATCCATCATGAAATGAATGAGCAATAAACTTTTGAAATTGGACGGGTCGCTCATTAATTTTCTAACCGGGAAGCAGTTGACATACTACGCTGCGCTTTTATGTACATGAAAAACCACTTTTAACATGCGGGGGAAAAATCATATATGAAAATTGCCAGATGTCAATGTTGCCAAGCGTAGTTATTGATGGTTAACCCTTCCGTTACGAGCGTCGTCTATAGACGACATCCGCGCGACGAGCTGTGTGTACGAGCGTTGTCTTTAGACGACATGAAATTCATACTGCTCTTCGATCACACCAGCGCGATGTGCATACTTTTCGGCGCAGTGCTCCGTACAGGGGTAGCACTTCGGCGGAGCACCCATATCACGAACATCGACATCATTTGATTTGCTATTATGGTGCTACTCGCCCGTGTAGTTCGCGCAAAGGCATCGGCAAAATATTATTTTAGAAAATTCCTTGAGGCATGACCGGAGCCGTTTTTCTATATATATATATATATATATATATATATATATATATATATATATATATATATATATATATATATATATATATATATATATATCAGAAATCTGACTGAGTAGCAGTAGCAGTAGCAGCAGCAGCAGTAGAGAAAGAGAGCATGCCTGATACTCTCTACTCATGATGTTTGTTGTTGCCAACAGTAGTGAACCGATGCGAGACACAGCTCGATTGTTGAGGTTCAGCCTCGATGTTTACCGCCGCTGCTGCTGCTACTGCCACTTATGTGAGACACAGCTTAATTGTTGGCCGCTCAGATTCGATACTGCACTTTCACGATGCCAAGAAACGTTCTCGCACTTCTGACGGAGAGAGCGTGCCTGAAACGATCCGCTCGTGATGCTTGCTTCTGCCACTAGTAGTAGACCGGTTTCAACAACCGTTGCTACTGTTTGCCGCTGCTTATGCTGCCATAGAAGCTCGATGTGAGACACATCTCGCATTTTGACTGCTCAACTTCTATGCTCTCTGTTTGGATAGGGGTTGAATTTTTTCAATTGTTCGATAGTTAGTTATATGATATATACTATTTTATTCAATGTGAAAAATTGTTATGGAGTGCCGTAATCGTTTGATGCAAAAATCTCATCAATCCACCATGAAATGAATGAGTAACAAGCGTTTGAAATTGGACATTTTTCACGATGCGATCGATTTTCATTTTTCAATTTGTACCCCAATATGTTCCCGAAAGACGTAATCCTACGTCAAAATCTAATGATTTAAATTTAGAATATAGTCGAAAATTCTTCCATACAATAGAATGAAAATAACTTTGTGAGTAATTCTTGTTGATCGTGTGTATCCAAGGTGATTATTTTCAGTTTTCTTTTCCGTTTGTTCAGTGCTAATTCAACCTTCTGAGAATTGTTCCCGTTAGTACTCAAAGAACTTTTTCACGTGTTTGGTAGTGTACTGCTCACACTCGCATAAATTCGTGCAAGTAACGACAGTAAAACCAGGTTTATAAGCAGTTACTCCGCTGCGAGTAAACGTCAAACGATCCGAAGAATTACGAACGTACCCATACCATGAAATTTGATATTTGATTTGTATGTATAGGGTTAACGGGCGAGTAGCCAAAAAAATTTGAAGTAGCTCGGTTGCGAGTTGCCCCATACATGCAAATCAAATGTCAAAATTCGTAGTATGGGTACGTTCGTAATTCTTCGAATCGTTTGGCGTTTACTCGTAACCGATTAACTGATAATCTATAAACCGGGCTTAACTGCTGGAAGCATTTTCAAGAGTCTTATGAGAGAGAACCGGCTGTATCTAAGCGTGAGTACATAAGAGAGAGAGAAAGTTTTTGAGAAAATTCATTCGATCGTCATTAGAGGGCAGTCGAGTTCGTTCACCATTCCAGTGTTTATTGACAATCGCTTTTCTATCGCTGTGACGTGTGTTGTGTAATTTAAAGCAAAATAGAAGCCTGCACTAGTAAAGAAGGAAAAGTGGCTGACGAAGGACGTGTATTCCAGGGAGAATTTCTGAAATATACTTTTTTACGTGCATAAAACAGAAAATGGTTTATTTGATTTGTAATGAAACTGCTGCTATTTTGAAGGTTCAATCTGAAACGAAAATATGAGTCGAAACATGCGTCAAAAATGGATAAGTTGCCACATCGTGTGCTGGAAAGTTGGTTGAATTAGGAGCGAAAATTGTTTGTTTGAAAGTTTGAAAGCACGAGCTCCCGACTATGTACTTTATTCAGTGGTGATGAGAGAAGGATTTCGATGTTACCGAGGAATTGGCTTGCCTTTTTCTACTTGAATGTAGGCATCGAGGATGTCTTGAAGGACATCGTCCAAATCATCAATCAACTCGCACGCATTGGATCATCGTGAGTTAAAATTTTTTTTTTCTGTTTTTCCTTTTTTTTCTCCTCGAACAACAAATGGGAAATTTTCATTCTACCTATTATCTGACATTGATAATTTTTCAAGTGTCGACAACTAGGATAAGTGTTGACGCACTCCAGTTGATTAATGCAGATTTTTCTCGCAGATTTTGGTACATCAAAACACATGAAAGAATTCTCCAATTTTCTCTACACCATTTCGTTTTGACGATGTACATGTAACTGAAAACATGCAGATGGAACTCATTGAAACGCAGTGTGATTTAGAGCTGCGTGACAAATTTGAAAACCACTATGTCTTGGATTTCTACTCCAGATGTGTTCCAGAAGCGCGATTACCAGAACTAATAAAACATACTCAACATATTACCAGATCTACCAGATTTGGAGCGAAGAGAAGTGGTAACACTGCAGTCGTGTAGTTCGATGTCCTTCTTCACTCTCATCAAATTTCGTGGTCCCATCAGTATTTACTTGTTCGATTTCTTAGCAACGATGAAGTTCATTCTGTACGAGAAGCTTATGGCAACTGTCACGTTATTTAAACGCAGAAAACAGGCAAAACAGATCTACGAGTTGCTCAAACCGTTTTCTATCAATGAACCATTCGTGTTCCGTACATTACAACAGTACAAAGAAACAGCTGATGTGGGTGTCCCAAAAAGGGACGTCCGAGGTCGATACGGCTGCACAATGTTATCTATGTTGTTGATGAACGCGTTCAACGTAACATGATGAACAAAATCGTTCATCAGTCAGATTGAATTGGATAATTTTATTGGTGTGTACATCGATATGTGAGTCATTTATTGACGCCCAGATTGAAGCGAATATGTTTGGAATGATGCAAAACAACTATTAGAACGGTTGAAAAACGAGACTAGCAGCGAACCTATCAGACTTCATCTCCGCAAATGATTGGCCATTTGCCAATCCATGGGATTATTCACTTTGGACCAAGTTGGAGGAGCGTACCTGTGAACGTTCTCATTAGAATTATCGATAGTCAAAGAATTCTATCGAGAAGCTGCAGCAATTGACGACCGGCCTTAGCGTTTTCGAAGAGATGGTCGAATAATTTTGCCAAAAAGGTTAATTCTGGATACTTCCTTCAATAAATCTTTTGGGTTTTTATCTCATTTTCTTCTCGAGTAATGAATTTTACAGGTATAGAACTGAATGCTTTCTAATTTAACATAAAAAGTGAGTCAAAAAAAGTACCAGTTGAATACATACGTATATTTTACATTTAACTCTGAAAAGTAGTGAGAAAAAATCTTTGCGGCCCGCGGCTACAATGAAAATTTTAATGCGTCCCGTACCATGTCTATACCTGGCCACCACTGCTCTATATAAAAAACAGTTTTTTTCCGCTACACTAGAAACATTGTAAATCGCTGAAATAATCGGTATCGCTGCACTACAAATAATGGTTTAATTTTTGTATAACCATAGAGACGAATGAACTCTCAGAGTTTAAAGTCTCTCTAATTCATTACCTGTTACCTGTATAACCATCAAGTACACCAGCCTCATCAATGCTGGTCTTCAATGGCTCTTCTCAGGGCTAGAGGCGAATGAACTGAAAAGTTTAAAGCCTCTTTGAAACAAAGATCGGATCGGCATAACCGAAGGCGCAATAAAGTGAGCTTACAAGACAGCTACAAACAGTGTTTTAGGGGTTAACGAGCAGTAGCAACTATATCGCCATCATTTTTTTATTGGTTCAATAGTTTTTTCTTATCAAAGGTAAATATTTGTTCTTCCTCATGTAAGGATTATGTTCTCTGAAGTTTGAATCGATTCTTGCCTAGTTTCCATGGCCATATAAAGGGTTAAAACATTTTAGTGATATGTCATCGTCAAAACATTAGTCAAACCCAACTTTTTCATCATGATGAAATACACGAACGAACAACGCTTAGTAATTATTAAAAACTAGCTATTTTTCTTATATGAATTCTTTCGAACATTCATGCTTTGTTACTAATAGCGAATTCGTTTTTAAAACTGAGTCAGTGCCAAACTGACTCTGTAATTAAAAAACGTTTTCAGTTTCACGAAAGCGGTGGTTTGTTGGTGTGCGTTAAATAGTCTGATTTGTTAATATTTGCGACGACAAATGTACAGTGTTGACGTCTGGTTGCGATATTAGTGCTTGAGGAGGTAAATTATTCTCTATCAGATCAGAAGGGCCAAGTGCAGTGTAAACAAATAAAAGTTTGAATGAAAATTTTTACTTCATATTGTTTGATTACCTAACACATGTAGTTCTAATATAAAATCATCATTAGTTTTCGTTCAATATGCTTCTGCGATATCGGAAAAAACCTCTTATTTCATCACATAAAATAAATATTCGATACGTTGAAGTTAATTTTCATTCATATTTTTGATTTTGAAAGCTGGTTTATTCCATCTGAATATCCATCATTATTTCCGCCTCCCAATGAAAGCACACGTAGCTTAATGCCGTCTACTCGAATATACTCTTCAAAATCAGAATCCGAATTGGATTACGATTTCAATAACACAAAAGCAAAAGCAGCAGGTTCTCCATTTTCATAGTCTTTATTTTTAGATTTTCCAAAACAATACTCGGAACTTGACAGTTCAGTATAGTTGTATTGGTGAGCCCGAGTGCCAACCCGTGAAACATCTCAGTGCGAAACTAACAGCTTTCGGGGCGAACTAGTGCGACACTGAGTGTGAAACTGAGTGAATAAAAAAACGTTTTGACAGCAGTTAGTGCGGCACTGGGATTGAAACTACACAAAAACGAATTCGCTATAAGCGAACGTTCGTGGTTTCAATCGCAGAACTCTCCATTGATTAATTCTCTAATTGGCCCTTTGCAATTTCAATTTTACCATAAATTTCCTATTACTTCTACCAAAACACGTCATTATTATATGAATTTGTTTTCTGACACAATTTTCGTTGAAAATTCTTGATTCACTTGCAAATAACATCCATTGCCATTTTCGCTTCACGGAATACGAAGCTTAATTCCGCAAACGCGAAATCCATTTGGACTTGTAACGATGTCATTGTTGAAATATGGGAATTCAATTTTTCTAATTTTCCAACCTTCCTTCAGAGTTTTCCGATTTTTTTTCCGATTTTTCTTTCCGTAATATTGTTTTACAGGCAGAGACGAATACATCAAAATAAAGACAGCTCAAATCGGACGATTCGTTTCTCGATATGACCGAAATCGAATTTCATTCTTAAAATGTAAGAGTTCAATTACAACTAGAATAAATTTGAACTCAATATCTCAATACATGTGTTTTATTAAAAAAAGTTGACTAGTCCTTAATGAAAGACCCGTTATAATAATCACGTTCTAAACGATATAATCAGAACAATCTTATGAGAATATTTATTGTCTTGGAAGTACTTGTGATTCAAAGAAATGAATAATTATTAGTCAGTTCTGGATGTGCATTTGACTCGGAATGGGAACGTGAATCCGGTGTATAAAATGACGAAGTTCCGTTTAAAGAATCGCAAAAATATGTAAGTGGTCCCTCTTCCCACCAACTGTGAATTCTCTTCTATCAATGGAATGCACCCTTTGATAGCACAGCTCATAACGCCCCCTATGTTGTCTGTGTGCTGTTTGCGGGTGTTCGAAATGAACAACTTTCACCAAATCAGTTTATAACCTTGCCGTTCACAGAAAGGCGGCATCCTTATTCACCGCAAAGAAGGGATGCTCTCTGTAAGTAGAAAAGATTTCTCCCAAGTACTCCTAGAGGCATCGATGCACAGCCAAACAACTTTAAGCTTCTGCACCTTCTGCGAGCATAGAATCATTCCTTTCCTTGCTCATTGAAAGAACCGAACACTCCGATACACAGAAGATCTGCCACAGCCGAAGGTGCCGAAAAGTGAATATAATCATCACTTAACGTTTTCCAGAGTTTATCGTTTGAAAATTATTGTTATGCTCGATCGTTCCCCACCTTCTCCCACTCCCCCGCCAGCAGAGATGCACAGAGATGCTCTCCGATGTGAATCTTCGGCAGCTTCCTCCTTCGGCATAAAAGAGGTTTAATTTGCCTTTTATGGGGCCATCTCGTTTTTCCGTTTGCGAGCAGCAGAAATTTTACTGCAAAGCGCCCCTCCGATACTCACTCGCCGGAAGGATGTTTCGTGCGAACAGGAGGGGGATCTTTGTGATGGAAGCTTTCGGCTTTTGTGCTCGCAAAAGGAGCATCATCATCAATTCACATCAGGATCCGGCAAACGAACCGTGGAGAGAGCAGCAGCGGTGTGCTATTTTACGACTGTTGAGTGTTTTATGAGCTGCCTCCGATTGGGAAATGAGTGCTGATTGAAGCATTGAGTGCAACCGGGCAAACGACGGTGGTGGCCGTGGCACAGATTGATAATGTAACGTGGTGTGGCAGTTTCGGTCCTTTTTCCCCGGATCGGAATAATGAAATTATTCGGAGATAAATGCTTTTGTCAAACTTGATTTTTTCCCTCAGTCAACAACATTTTTAAATCAGGAACGAGACTGTAGCAGTAAAAGCGCCCATAAAAACATCATTTTCGTACGGTTTGCCGAAAGGAGGTAATCTCCCAAGCTGCCAACTCCGGTAAATTGCATTCACATGCAAAAAAAAAATGAGAGGTTCATTGTTGCAAGAGCAGTAATTTTCTCGCCGCCGAAAATAGAAAGAGGAAAATCTGTGATTCGTGTGCAAAGAGCGCTTCAAAGCAGGTGTCTCCCAAACCAAACAATGGATTCTGCAGTGAAAATCGTTTTGCAGTGTCCTTCTCATTGCTCAGTTATGCTCTGCCGCTGCGATGGCAGCATTTTAAAACAATAGTCACCGTAATGTACTAGTAGAACTTCTCATCTATTTGGTGATTGTGCGCCACCGGTATAACTTCTCCGCCGTGGTTTCGCTTTGTTCCATCTATGTAATGACATCTATTGTGGATTTTTTTTTATCTCACCTTGGTTCTCTTCATCCGATTGTCCTGGTTTGATTCGAATCAGTTTCGACTACATTTGAAAACATATTTTCTTTAATGCAATTAAAACTTTTCATTAAAAAAATTTATTGGTTTCATTTCTGTAAGTCAATTTACCGTTTATTTGCTATTATTGTATTCTATTATTATTATTTTACTACCTTTTCTCAATTCACAAAATGCCCAAATCACTTTCGAAGCCCATTACTATGGAGTTCGTATATGTTATGCGATGGGGATGCCAACTTTCAGCGAAAGTATCGATAAGTTATTTCGACTTGATGGACAATCCTCGCGTAACTTGTTTACACTCTATTGGACAACCTGAGCGACAATTTCATTCCACCATCTTTTTATATCTGCAGCATTTAGAAACGCCTTGCCACTCCTTTTTAGCTTTTGCATGCGAATTTGAACGTAATTGTGGCAATTGAGTGGGTCGAGAAACTTTTCGAAGAAATTACCGTTGTGATGATGACTCTGCGGTGTCTCTCCACTTTGAATGTGGTATAGTAAAATGCGTTCCTTCAGGTACTTTTCCTTGCGGGTTCTCGAGCAACGAAAACCCTGTTTTCCACAGATACAAATTACAAACAATTTGCTGGCAAAACATTCTTAACCGATAGGACCGATTGGAGCGCTATAGCAAGATTTACAGTGTATTCAGACTTTGAATAAATAGAGCTTCATAATAAACATTATTCACTCTTTATTTATTTTATTTTTTGAAATAATTGAGTAAATGACGTCACCGATTTTCCACACTCGTCATAAACATTTCTCATTACTCCTACTCGCATATAACGGATCTTTAATTAAGGCAGTATTCTAGTCTAGAAATTAAAAAAAAAATTAAAAAAAAAGCCTTGTAAACAACATTTTTTGGTTCAAACGGTCGCCATTTTATCAAAGAACATGTTTTTGACTTGTCTTAGGTTCATGCGATAGCGATGCGATACTTACTAATTCAGAATCTGTTCGATTTTTTTTGTTTCAGATATCCAAAAGAACTGGGATCGTGTACGCAAAAGTCCGTTTTTCCCCGTAATTTTTGCTGGTTGCTGCTATTTTGCTTCGTTGGGAGTACTTTCTCCTTAGTGGTTAGTGTGCTAGGTGTGCTGAATAAGGTCGTCTGCTGCTGCTTCGCCAGATTCACCAGTTCTTTGGACACTCCACTGTCGATGCACGTGTCGTGTCACTGCTGGACCGTCCAGAGCTATACATCCCCGAATCGTTGCCCGTTGCCCGTCCCGTTGAACCACCCGGTGAGCCCCCGTTATCCAACAAAATGTTTGTGAATCTGTAACGAGTCAGTTCTCCTGCCCTAGTGAATTCAATTCGGATTCGGAGCCCCATTAATGCTAGCAGTAGATGTAGTTGTGACACCACAGATCGTTTTTCCGTTTGCTTTACCGCTACCTTGTGTGTGCGCTTCGCTTAATTCAACCAACACAACTCGAACGCGAAGTTTGTACGTGATGGTGTCTTTCTATGCAGCTTTGGTCTCTATGATCACATAGGGGAAGTGGGGGCAAATTGGTCATGGGGGTGGTGGTCACCTGCTTGTTTGGTAGTACAAGAGCCCCCGCAGACTGCAGACTGATTTGTCGGCCGATATCTTGGTCGGCTTCTTAATCAGTACGGAGAGGTATGCATGTGTGCACATTACGTTGATTCAGTTGGGTCGGTTTTTGTACCAGAAGGCCGTCCCGACCAAACAGTTGGTTGACGGAAAGTCTGTAGTATGCAGGGGCTCTAACTATTGACTATAGATGCCGTATTGATAGTCACCTTATGTTTGAAAAATTTAATGACTTTTGAGTCACCCTGTCGTTCAGTAGAGCTGTCGCATGTCAAAATACAAATAAAAACAGAAATAACTAACTCTCTCGATAGCCATTCTGCCGTAGTTCTGTGCGCATGGTAGCTGAGGAATTTCTCGTGAAATTTAGTTTATTCAATCTGATATGTTGGACAAATCATCAGTTTGGACGACTGTTAACATATTCTAGGAGAGGTGTACAGATATTTTGTTTAATCTCAGTATTTGATTAGCATAGGAATTATTTTCATGTTTGGGGGCAAAGTGGTCATAGGTGAATAACAACTTACAATGTTGTGTTTACTGAAACTGATTTACCTCATCACATTCTGCTCTTGAAGAAGATCCTTTTATGGCTTCGACCCTGGATAAATATGCCACTCCAATTAAACCAAGCCTCATTATGCGGAACGTTATAAGTTTCTTACCACGTTTTTGTATGCAAGAGAAAATTTAAATTGAGATCCAAGACGACACATGCGGCGGGTCCCTAACAGAGACATCAAAACCAAGCTGCTTGGGGGAAATCGACATTGCAAATACATGAAAATAGGGGGGACTTTTATTCCTACAGAAATGTGTTCCCTAACAGAGGTATCGAGGGCATTTTTATATTGCAAGTAAGGTGATTGATACGATTAATTCCAGCAAATAAAATTGAAATTTGGAACTTTAATGTTGGTTTCTTCGTGAAATTTCATATCAATGACCGATCGTGTATTGTGAAAAATTTAGCACAAGTGTAGGTGTAACGGGTGTTAAATAAAAAATGATATTTTTTTCAATACCTTTCAATAACTCAAATAAAGAGTTTCTCCAAGAAAATTGCTCTTTGGGCTCTCTAGAAACAGTAGGCGTATTTGGTTTTGCTAGTTTGAATTTAGTCTAAGCAAAGATGGCGTCGAAACGGCACGCGCTCCGCCATTGTACGGTTCTACGAAACGCATTTCCAGCAAGGAAAAAGTTCACGGTGGCACATTTTAAGGAAGAAATTGTACCTGTCAGTATGGTATATCGTATCCTGGGTTCCCTGAACTAGAGCGGAAGGTCGGAAATGGTCGTCCGGTGACGATAATGACGAAGCAGAGGAAGACATCGTTAAAGAAGCTGTTTGACAACAAGGCCAAGCCTGCGTGACGCCGGTCGGAAATATGGCTGCTCCCACGTATGGATCCATCGGACCCTCAAGATGGAAGGAATCGTCTGCAGGAAGAAGACGAGGTCGCCGGAGTACACGGAGGAGCAGATTGAGACGGTTAAATCACAGTGTCGGTGGATGACCAAAAAATACCGCGGGACGTCTTTCGTTCTAGTCGACGAAAGCTTTTTTCCGCTGTCCAAAACGCATATTCGAGGAAATGATAATTACTACTCCAGCGACAAGTCATCCACACCGCCTGAAGTGAAGTACAAGTTCAAGCAAAAATTTGAAAAAAAGGTTATGTTGTACATCGCCATTTCCGACCGGGGCATTTCAAAGCCTTGGTTTAAGCCGAGCGGTCTGGCAATCAACCAACAAATCTATCGAGAAGAGTGCCTCGATAAAATCCTGCTGCCGTTCCTGAACGAGCATCTCGCGGATGGGAAGTACGTCTTCTGGCCGGACAAGGCGTCTTCCCATTACGCCAAGAAGATGCTGGCGTATCTTGAGGAGAAAAAGATACCGTTCGTGCCGAAAGATTGTAACCCAACAAACTTGCCCCAGTGCCGTCCAATAGAGGATTTCTTTGGCTCACTCAGTGCCCTAGTGTATAAAAACAATTGGAGGGACAAGGACACGAAGCAACTGACTACAAGAATCCGGAATTGTATCCGGAAAATGGCGCCGTAAGTGCCGTACAACGTTCTTGTGAGAGCATCGCGACAAAGTTGCGTCGAACAGCAGACCACGGCCCTTACTCAAACATTCACTGACATTTTTTTGAAGAAAATACATTGAAACATTGATGAAAAAAAATTTTTTTTTCATATGTGATTAAAAAAATTCTCATTTTTTTTTAACACCCGTTAATATTGTATATGGTAGCACTTGTGTTGGAAATCACTTGATATATGAAACGATTTATTTCAATATTCATAAATAAAAACCATGGCTTGTTCCCGCTCGAGAACAGGTCGTCTGGTTCAAGCTGTCTGTTTTGTGTGCTCATTTTCACCCAAGGAATGTTTATACGGTGAGAAAAATTGGAAAAGTGAAGAAATATTAAAAAAAGTGATTAAAATAAAGTGATGCTCTTCATATAGTATTGGTTGTTGTTAGCGCAATTGAAATTCGCATTGGGTTGAATAAACACTCAGAAAGTAAAAATTATAGTACAAAACTACCTTTTCCATTTCAAATGTATTCAGCAAAGCATCGCCTGTTCAACGACAGAATTGCTATGACCACATCAAGACATTTAACATTAATCTGCCATGTACACCGTTTAATCTGGATGATATTAGGAAAGCTCTCGAAGACCTCGACTCTACTAAAGGACCTGGAACAGATGATCTACCTCCTGTGTTTTGGAAAAACTGTGCCGCTTCGCTTGCGATACCTGTAGCTGCAGTTTTCAATCGCTCCATAGAAGACGGAGTATTCCCACTCGCGTGGAAAATGGCATGTATAGTTCCGATCTTCAAATCCGGAAATTCCAATTGTGTTTCCAATTATCGTGGTGTATCCATTCTCTGCTGTCTCGGTAAAGTGTTTGAGAAGCTGGTTCACGCAGTATTGTATAGTGTGAGTGCACCGATCATCACTGACAGCCAGCACGGATTCATGAAACGGCGTTCAACAACAACAAACCTTATGTGCTATGTGTCAGCAATATCACGTTCTTTTGAATCAAAGCGACAAATGGATTCAGTTTATGTTGACTTCGCGAAAGCATTCGATACAGTACCGCACAATCTCATCATTCAAAAAATGAATCACATTGGTTTTCCCTCATGGATTACCAAATGGATATACTCGTACTTATCGGATCGTAAAGCTTTCGTTATTGTTAATTCCATGCGCTCTAGAATATTCACCATTCCATCTGGTGTGCCACAAGGAAGTGTTCTCGGCCCGCTTCTGTTTATTATTTATGTTAACGACCTATGTGAGCTACTTTCCACATCCAAGCTTTTGTTCGCCGATGATCTCAAAATTTACAGTGAGATTGCATCATCCATTGACTGCATCAAACTTCAAGATGATATTAATTGTTTGCTAATCTGGTGCAATGATAACGGTATGCGTGTGAATAGTAAAAAGTGTAAATACAGTCGCTGCAATAATGTCATTCGCCACCAATACCACATGGGGCTGGAGCCCATAGAACGCGCAAACTCGATCTGTGATCTAGGAGTAATGATCGACTCTAAACTGAAGTTCAATGAGCACATAGTAATCACAACCGCTAAAGCATACATTGTGCTCGGTTTCATTCGTCGCCATGCTTCTGGATTTTCTGACGTGTATTGCCTCAAAAAGTTATACTGCGCGCTAGTTCGGAGCATCATCGAATATGCTGCACCGGTTTGGTCCCCATTCCTCGTTACACAAATCGTTGCGTTGGAGCGAATCCAGAGAAGTTTCATGCGGTTTGCTTTGCGACAGCTCCCTTGGAATGATCCGATAAATCTTCCAAGTTATGCTGATCGTTGTAAACTGATTGACTTGGAAACACTATCAGCCAGGCGTACCAAACTACAAAGAATATTTATTTATAATTTAATAACCGGCAATGTGGACTGTCCCGAACTGTTACGTCAAGTTCCGTGGAATATTCCTCCCCGTCGTTTTCGTAATTCATCGTTATTTCTTATACCATTCCATAGAACGAATTATGGTTTCAACAATAGTTTCAATTTGTGTTTACGTTCTTTTAACAATGTTAGTGATGTGTTTGATTTTACTCTGTCCAAGAATGTGTTTAGTACTAGAATAAGAAACTTAGAATAATTTAGATCTTAAGGTTTCAGTCTGTACGACGTTGTCGAAGATGGTGAAATAAAATTAAAAAAAAAATAAAAATAAAAATGTGTTTTCTCTATATCATGTTTTTAACATGTTTTTACTGATGAAAAAAATTGATAAATGTGTTCGGTATTGGTAATTATCGTATATTACATTGGTGAGTTTTTTTTCTTTATTTCATCCATACATAACACAGGAGGCATCTCGTCTAGGATAACATAGGGCGGTTTTCATCATACAGGGAAACTTCGATATAACGTACCCTCGTTAGAACGTACCCTCGATATAACGTCACTCGATATAACCTTTACCTGTATCTCGTTCCACTTCGGCGTCTTTTATCTGATAACTGATCATCCAACGACTGTTTACCATCCTTCTGTCATCACCACTCGGTAAACACTGGTGGAGTGAACAAACAATATTCAACTTTTCAGGGCCACCAAATCATTATCAAAGAGTTTAACGCTGTAACTCTTCAAACATATCCATCTACAGACAACCTAACGGAATCCTACGTCAACTATGCGGTCGTGTCTTGGACACAACCCTCCTGCGACTTTTTTTTTCAATGGAAACAAAAAATTAAAACCTCTCACACGAAACAACGAAACTCGATGTTTTCAACGCAGTAAAAATTGAACTTGTTGTGCAAAACTCAAAGTGTTGTAAACAATATTTGGCTGGCAGATGTCGACACTACACGATTCAGCAAAAATCAGCTGTTGCCGTCGACTATTTATAGCACCTTGAGACATCTTGTGGAACGAATTAAGTTGCACACCCAATACTATCAAGGATCCCAATACGATACAGTTGTGCATCTAACAAGTACAGGTTAGATATAAACCTGAACTACACTGGCGAATGAAGTCCCGATCTACATTTACTTTCTCGAATCATGCGACTCGACAATACCTAAGGGATAATTTGATGCTTACTGATAGATAATCGTAAGTTTGATGTTCGTGATTCTGGCCAGTATCAGCTCGTTTGTTAATGGCTCGTCTAAAAAGTATACATATTTGGGAACGACAAAGATAGCCGTAGTTGTTGTCAATCAATCCACCTATTAACATATATACCGCTTTCCCGCAAACAAGCAAGGAGAAGTGGCTGATAGAAAAATTTGATTCATTTATCCCCACTCCCAAGGCTGGCAATCATCGCTCGGTTTCGAGCGCCCAATTCCAACGCCAGCTTTCTCACTTATCAAAAACTACATTTGCCTGCGTGTGCTGATTCGGGCCGTGTTATCGGAACCTCCCGTACCCGCCGGCCACTTCACGGTTAGACACAATGTATCCCATGATTCCAGGGGATAATAACATATTTATACATTGTGCAAATACTGAATTAACATGCATTGCGATGCATCGCCCGGGAGATGCATCTCACAAATCAAACGAAAACGCCGGCCAACGCCAGGTAATCGATGGCTCCACAAACGTCAGCGTATTAATTCGGATGCCATTGTTCGTTGCCACGGTCCATGCTGGCGCAATTTTGTGAAGCGTCATCAGATGATGCCGCCATCATAACGACAGGATTCGTTCTGGTGGCTGCCACAGAGAGCCCTCTGATAATCTCTACGAGAGCTGATGATGGAACTGTTTCGAATTGAGTCCAGCGCCTTGCTGTTAAAGCTACCCGGCTACAGGAGACGTGTGTGTGCGTTCGGTAAGGGCAATTGGCATGTTGCACTAATTTGATGGCTATTCAGGTGTTTCTGGGCTAAATTTGCATCGCGTTGTTGTTGGACAATATTTGCGAGGAAAATATTTGCTCAGCGGGCAATATTTGTTCCGCTGAATGGTAAGAATATACATAAATTAGTTACGATGCCGCAGCGATGCGCCAGCGCTTCTGCCCTGGAAATGTGGCTAAACTTTCGCTGCAGATGTCGAACGAAAAACACACGTTTAAATGTTTGGAATCTCTGTCCACTGGAAACGCGGAACTAATTGACTCCAAAGCGGCTCCGAAGTGACGCAGGATGATACAAGCGGATCGTGTCTCGATTGCCGCAATATTGGCACCCCGGGCCATCAGATTCCACACCACAGATGGACCACGGGTGCGATATACAAAAAAAAAAAGAGGGATAGTTGTGGTGACGATGGGTCATCGTCTATTGCTCCGCAGATTGCCACGGACAGGACGATATAGTCGCAGTCGATAAAATTTCATTGTCAGAGAGTATGGTTCTTTTTATCCTCGCTCTTGGTGGGAATGTGCGGACTGGAACACTTCAGCAGTTGAAATTGAGGGAAAAATTACGGTCCCGAGATAAAAATTTGCATGCTGTCTAACATTTATTCGGAGGAATATTCTTTTTTTGTTGTTGTTGCTTTGTTTTGTTTTGTGTCGTTTTGTTCTGTTAGCTGTAGGCAAGTTTTATCAGCCATCATTCTTTGCAGCATTTCCTTCGCACCGAAAGAACGACGATATTTTCGGACGATATAATCTTGCACCATCGAGTGACCACTGGCGGCGGCCAATTTGTTGTGGCCGGTGGATTCTTTGGTTTTATTAGCGTTGTAAAATTTTACTACCAAATGCCGCTGGGGACGTCAGCGTTGATTGTAAGCTCGTTACGACGAGAGCCTTTCTTGTTGATGCAATGGAAGTGAGCTTTCATTCGAATCCGCTCGTCTGGACATATCGATTTACCGAAGTGGTTGGTCTGGGGGCATACGCAATCGAAGCTATCGGTATAGAGATACAGGGAAACTTCGATATAACGTACCCCCGTTATAACGTACTCTCGATTTAACGTCACTCGATATAACGTACATTTTACTTCGATATAACGTACACATTCCCAAAGTGTAAAGGAAAAAAAAATTCAATATATACAATGAATTATCTGTATTGTGATGCTAAAACAAGTTTTGTACCTTCAATAAATCCCGAAATACAGCTGGTTTTGTAATTCCGGATTCTAAATGAATCATGCTTTAATCAACAGTACGAAGGGAAACATCATGAGAAAGGCTGGCTTCGTCTTCTGATTGAAGTTATTCATTAACTTTACTAAACAGCAACACAATAATGTATTATAGACTACGTTTGATAGTACTTTCTTCGATATAATGTACAATTCGATACAACGTACAATTTTGAAAGTGAAATGTACGTTATATCGAAGTTTACCTGTATTAGTATACTGAAGTCGCTTTTCACGCTGTTTTTTTACGTGGCTTTTTTACGCGGTTTTTAAAATTTATGCGGTTTATTTTTACACGGATTTCAGAATTTATTTAATTAACTAGCTGACCCGGCAAACTTCGTCCCGCCCACAATTGATTTTCTGATTTAAATAATTTCGATCTATATTCGCAGTATATAATTTCTTTCTTGACATATACACCTGATGCAGACTGAGACACTTCATTCCTGATGCTGTCTGTTCATATCAGTTGCTCTGTCTGGAGTTAAATCGTGAGGAACGGACACCAAATCATTTTTATCTATATAATTATGCTAAATTTGCCGAAGAAATAACTTTCCAATTTTGTAACTTGTCAATTTTTTTGGCATATGAACCAGACGAAGACTGAGACACTTCAATCCTGATACTGACCGTTCAAATCCGTTGTTCCGTTCTTGAGTTAAATCGTGAGGAACGGACACCAAATCATTTTTATTTATATAGATTTAAAATTTTTTGCGGTTTTTTACTTGCGGATTTCGAAATTCACGTGGTGATGTACCTTTTCACGAAATAAGTTCGTATTAGCTGAGAAATACAAGAAGGAACATATATCATAATTGTAACATTAAAAAAATTCATTTAATCAATTGTTAGAATATGGGTTGCATTTTATACTAATAATTAACTGTTTGTTAGATTTTTACCCGGATTCTAAAATTTACGCGGTTAGGTTTTCCACAGCACGCATTCCCCGCGTAAAACGCGGCTCCAGTGTATTTCATTCTTTAGTAGCGTTAGACTAGTGTTGACACCAAAACGTAGAGTATAGAATAGTTTTCACTATAAGCCCCAATTTTTCTGAAGTTATTATCATTTTCAAGATTATACTGCAACAAATTCAAGCAAACGAGTATACTGTTTCATTGCATAAGCATCTCATAAAATATTGACAACAAAAATGCTACAGACGTAGAAAATTATAGGGTAAAATCACTATTACTATTATCACATGTTGCTTGTCCGTTCCTCCTTCATTAGCAAAGCGTCGACAGCGAGGACTTTGATCAAATGGAACGCTCGCAATCGCTTACACAACGAATCTCACTGATTCTAGCGCAACCACTATCGATTTCAATTTCATAGACGCATAGTGGATCTCGCCTGGGGAGCATATTCAGCCAACTTGCTGGTCAAACTTCCATGAAATTTTTATTTAGGCTCACTAAATAGTCATTCTCCGGAAGCACAGACCAGGATGAATTTATTTACTTGGTACGAAAATGTTATTAAAGTATCGAATATTGTTCTATCATTTAAACACAGAGAACCGATTGACATTGGATCATAAACCTATAGAAAGAAAGGAACAACATCGACAAAAATGAAGCGAGCCGTCATGGATGAATTCAAAGTTTATGATTATATCAAGATGGAAGGACTGGTGGGTAACGTCGGGGACATAACTGAAGAGACATACAACTGCACCAATTGTCTGTCAATTTGAATAACTAATTGAATGTCCAGGTAGTTTTTCAGTGTCTCACAGCAGCTGAACAGAACGTCTGGACTGAATTCTGAGCTGAACTTACATCCTCAACGCTTCCAAAAACACCACCCCTGAAGAAGTGATCCTATGTAATAGTATTATACACTGCGTTTCACAATTATAGAACCACTCATTTCTTTTGAGTTTCCAGAGATATGTATGAAGTCGGTTGAATTGAAGTGTGTAGTGTATAATTTTTCAACTCGTAACTTTGCATGCGGCAGTTTGATGGTTTGAGGAAAATGTTTTCAAAACGGCCTGGTTCAGATAGCTTTTCATCAACACCAATGTACAGTCAGAAGTGCAATGAAGTACTTCAGAATCATTTACTTCTGTTTTTGCATCAAAAACACCGTGATAATTGGGTAATTTGGCATCAATTCATAACATCCGGAAAGTCAAGACATGATTTATTGAATAGAGGATTTAGATTCTGGATTGGTCAGCTTGTTTACCAGATTAAAACCCTACCAAGAACTTATGAGGAGTGATCGTACGAATAGTAGATGCAGCTTACAAGCAGTATGAATGATTTGAAGAGCTTAAACAAGCAGTATCCTCTGCGCAGAACGAGATACACACTACAACATGACGCTGCTACTCGTTTCGAAATACGCAATGCCACTCCAGGTTTGCTTGCGAGAGGCCGCCGCTTCCGACAGTGAGTCGGCGGTCGACTCGAATTGCGTCACCTCGATAATTTGGAACCGTCTCTGTTCCTTATCCTCGTTAAATGGGAGCTTCGCCACCCTATTACTTTACCCTCAATAAATTTTATAGCAAAAAAAAAATATAAAATTGCGCTTCATTGGCGATAATACGTAAGTACCGTAGCCTTTTTAAATTTCCTCAATAAGTTTGATCATTATTAACATTATACTTTTGTTTTACATTCTGTGTGATTCTTACTAACCCTGACTGATCTTTATGCATGTGTACATAATTTTTGGAAGCCAGAATTCCGCGCATAGTTATTGTTCCTGTTCTATTTCTTAGTTTTGTTTTGTTCAAATTGTATTCTGAAAACAATCGTTCAACGATTGCTGAGTAATGCGGCTAAATCAGAAATATTGGAATAATATTTTTCAACTTAGGATAAGTAAAATGATTGTCATTTCTTTTTAGTGACAAAATTTTACCCTAAAAGAAAGAAGCATCCTTGCGTTCGTTTACAGTCAGTGAAGTCAGTAAAATCCATGTTTCGGATCTCCCCAAACTCGTTATCAATATCATGAATTTTTCGATTTCGATCGCAAATATTCGGAAGACTTTGTAGAAGGGGAACAATTGACATATGCTTCCTTTTTATGACATTAGTTGGATCTATATTCGTCATGTTGATAATCAAAGGGTCATTGAAATTAAATGCAAGATTCTACATGCGACCAAATATTCATTGATCAACAATTCAGTTGCGGAACCTACATAAACGTTATCCAAACTGACATAAATTTCCTGATCGAACTGCACGTTGTTCAGATTGATTATA
Source organism: Toxorhynchites rutilus septentrionalis (assembly GCF_029784135.1). Classification (NCBI taxonomy): domain Eukaryota; kingdom Metazoa; phylum Arthropoda; class Insecta; order Diptera; family Culicidae; genus Toxorhynchites; species Toxorhynchites rutilus. Next base: position 308,672,813 of record NC_073745.1, on the reverse strand, counting down.
TTTTTCATATCAACTCTAAGAGAGTTTGAATTTCAGCAAACTTACTGTAAAGTAGAGGACTACAGCTAAGATAGGAGTAGTTATCCTTACACAGCTGCTCAATTCTCTCAGGCATGTGTTTACATGCATATATTGCGCACAGAACCATACTATGGCAAACACATTTTAGTGTGAACGAACTTGGGCAGTACTTTTCTAGATACGCTCTTTATGACTTCTCGGTACCGGTTATGTTATTAGCCTCTTCGGCAGAATATCCTACAAGAATATCCTGCTTGTATGGTATTCCGTCTCTATTAAAACAGACAACAGACAACGTAAAACGTTTCTGAGTCTGTTTCGATAACCTCAATCAAGTCGTGGAAGCAGTCTTAACAATAGGGAGTAAAAAACTTGAAAATGCCGAAAAAATAAAAAAAGCTGGATAAAACTGTGAAAATTTTCAAAAAACTGGAGATTTACCATTGATTTTAATCCCACCAAAGACCACCTAACAATTTTTCCAAGCAGAATGTCCACATTAGGATCGCATCTTCTACGATTTACTTCCGCGCAAATGCTGCCAGAGACATAATTGGCGGCAGTTACTGAGGGGATTTACTGTAACCAGTGGCTCAATTTCAGGCGAAATGTTGTTTTTTTAGAACTGACGCCAAAATCAAGAATCGGCTTCGACTAAATGACAGACGTATGGCACGATTGGCTTTAATGGGATCATTGTCAGCTGAGTTCTGGACAGATACTAGTTGCTTAATCTCTAATAATGCTTTATCAATCAATGTATTCAATACATCTTGCTCCTTGGCGGCGCTAGATGAATGCGCTGGACTTTTAACATTTTTGGGGCCTGCATGCTGAGGAACAAAACAAAATGCTTTTGATGTTTCATTATAAATATAAAATTTTTGTATTCCCTGTTTTCAGAAAAGACGACACTCCTATAGAATAAGCCGATAAATTGGAAAAAAAGTTTTCGATTTTTCAAAGATCTATTCTTTGGTTCCGATTTAATCAGTGGATCGATCCGTACTCGGTTTGGAAAATCGATTCGACAAGATCGATCTTTTTATACAGACCGCCCAATCCTAACTCCTTGTATGCGTATGCGCTCTGGCGAATGAGCACGCTCCGGAACACAGATCTAATGTTTTGTTGTCAGCACTGTTTTTGCGCCGTGTTTTGCGCCGTATTTCTATACCTGTTTTACACCGCGCTTGAATCTGGTTGGGTTTCTCTGTTGATTTATTTTTCTTCTCCCTAGGGGATACGGTTGGTATGGACGCAATGCTGTTGTTGACGTAGAACTACGTCTTCCAGGAAGTGTGACAAATCAGAAAACAGGTCAAGTTTTTATGAAATAAAGTTAACGTTAATAACTATTTTCACTGTGAATGAATTCTCATGATTTGCATACCAATCGAATCGGAAAGTCTCTAAGATATGTTTGATATGCTATACATTACAATTCGCTAATCAATAAGAACTTGATGTGTGTGTGTATATAAAATGAGGCGCATATCACACAAGTGAGAAGTGGTTTATAGTATCTGAACCCTGCGCTGTGTTCATTCGGCGCTCTTGTGTTTATGAATTTTGTACACCTCGTACCAAGAGAGAACAAATATTTGTTATGCATGCAAGGATTCTTAGTTATTGATATGTGGGAGCGGCGAATAAATTCCATCAAGCCTACCAGTTGTATTCTTGTTTATTTGATTTGTTATTTCCAGTACACTACATGGGCTGAAAAGTTCCGGGATTTTTCAACAGATGCGCCACTAAGAATGAACAAGACTCATTTCAAGAGATTCATCTGTTACTAGCTTATGTGTGAAGTTTCATGATTTTCGTTCATTTGTTCACAACCTACAGTTGTTTAAGAATTACTACCTGAATATTCATATAGAAAATGGAAAAGAGGAATATCGTATTTTGATTAAACTATGTTTTTTTTAGGGGGAAAACGCCCGAACAATCAATGCAGTGGTTCGCAAAATGTTATTCCACTTCTGTTCCTTCGAGAACAACAGTTTATCGGTGGTTTAGTGAATTTAAAATGGGCCGTAAAGCACCGCAGATGCACCTCGCTCTGGAAGGCCAAAAGAGGCACGAATCCAGAAATCGTAAAACAAGTGCGTCAACTCGCTTTGAACGATCGTAAAATTAAGTTACGTTAGTTAACTGAGACCGTAGGCATTTCAAAAGAACGAGTGGGATACATTTTGCACAAAATTTTGGACATGAAAAAGCTAACGCGCGATGGGTGCCGCGTTTGCTGACCATCGACCAAAAACAGTGGCGCGTTAATGATTTAACAGCCGGTTTGGCGTTGTTGAAGCGTAATCGAGTGGACTTCTTTCGACGTTTTGTGACAATAGATGCAACGTAGATTCATTACCACACTCCTGAGTCCAATAGGCAGTCTTCAGAGTGGCACATAGGCACATTTCGAAGACTTAGACGTTTCGTACTACAGAAAGGGAATTGAAATATTAGAATCTCGCTATACCAAGTGTATTGCCCACGAAGGAAACTATGTTGCGGAATACATACAGCTTTGCCCAAAAAACGATTGTTTTCATCAAAAATCCCGGGTCGTTTCAGCGCATGTAGTAGCTCTGCGTGTTCTTAATAGCGTCGACGATGTAAGAAACTACCTGAAATACATGTAGGGTAAGTGACTAAATTATGGAGGAGATATGTCACCAGTTTGCAGAAATTAGCGAATAAATACTCTTTTTTAGTTTAAAAGTATACAAAAGTATACTTTTTCTAGCAGCCTGAACTCTGTTTTTGAAGATTATCACTGATATTTTGATGATTAATTGACTAAATTGTATAAAAACATGTTTGAAAATGTCACTTCCATGTACCCATTATGGTAAAAGTGTTCCTGGAGTTTCGTAATAAGTGTACCTATTATGGTAATAGTCGGTGTCACATGGATAATAATTTTTAAATAAAACTATGACACTAAATCTTATTCCTAGTATGCAATACTATGTAGTTGGTTCTACACTTGACAAAAATTATGGGAACGGAGCGCGAAGTCGGAGTTTTTAAGTGATTCTAGAAACGCTGTAACTTTGTGAAAAACCAACGCATGAAGATGGGATATACATCACTTTAAAGCTTCATTTGAAGCTTCAAGTTTTGTGTTCAAGATTGAGTGTGATACTTGAATACTTCTATTTTTTTGTTTGTAGGTGTATTGAATAACAATACTGGAAAGAAAAAAAAAATCGGTTTTGCCTGTTTTTTTTAGTTTTGTAGAATAACGCAGTGTTTTATTAACCAAGTCAATAGAAAATCCAATTAACCTTATCCATCAGCATTCATTTGATTCCAAAAACTCTCCTGTAGGTTATTTCACTACAGGAAAATGTTTTGATAGAATGGAAAATTACCCTTTTTCTAATGAATACTTTTTCGATTATCCGATTATTCCCAAATTAGAATGCAGTTTTGAAAATTCAATAAATTCTGTACAAGGCTAATTATTTATTATTCATTATTTTTGCCTAATTTTTGCTTTGATCAATTCTCTTAGTTGACTTTCTCTTACGATAATCATGGCTTTCCAGACAGATTTTGTGTCACATAATTCCAATATGCAAAGAACATCAACCAATTATTTGTATTCAAATTAAAAAAACAAAGATCTTCCGGGATGATAATCTGAGAGAGGGTATACTTAATAAATCAGAAAAGAATTAACAAGCATTATAAGTTCCGGTTAAGAATTAACAAGCATTACAGGCATTAGTTCCGGTTATGATTTATCTTCTGTTAATGAGAAATTATTGTTCATCCGGTATCCGGCCGATAAAGTGATTAAGTTTTCGCTTCTCTTCAGTAACTGAACGAGGGGTATTAACCCATTCACCTAACATTAAATTTTCAACAGAGTGGATTAAACAAATATGCTTCGATCGGACACGCATGTGCTATTTCACAACACTACTGAGCGTTCAAAAACGCCCTATGGTATGCAATTACACAGCGTGACAACCGTAAAAACCCGTAAAACCATAATAGGAACATATAGCAGTTCAGCTTTTTAGCTTTGCAGTGATTTCCTAAAACCATGATAGGAACATGCATCTTTCGATATTGCTAAAATTGGCACGAAGATGTTAAATTGTACCAATTATGATAATACAAAAATACATGTTTATTTCGATAAAATCGTATAAATTGGCCGAATCACAACATCAAGAAGGTTGTAATGTATACGTCAAATCTGTGTTTGCATCAAAACAGCCACTTCACAGCATAAAAATCTCATTATTTTGATCGCATATTCCTTAGCAAAAAGCTAAGAAGCAAGCATCAATGGGACACACTATTTTCAAACTAAATTTTTCAACGAAAGAACAATGTTTTGCATGGAATCAAGTACCAGAATCGACAAAGAAAAGATTTCTGATGTTTTTAAAATCGTATTAGAGCCTTTAAAAATAAGATATGCTTTCTAAACTAACAAAAAACTCACTCGTATTACCATAATTGGTACTATTGCGATGATAGGTACTTCTACCCTACATGTACATGTTAATGCTGAGAGTATGATAGTAGTATCATCTGCTTAAATTGGCGTTTTATTGCTTCGCGACCCTCACCCTGTGAAAAGCTACCAAATGTTTGTAGTAAAGAATATCGTTTTTAAATTTCAATAATATTTGCTCTCGCCGGCAGTAATTTCGTAATAATACGTTAACAATGACTCCGTATCTTGAGCACCACCGCTCTTCATTGACGTAGGACTACGACTTTCATTTCTGTACCGGGCTGTAAGTTCAAAGTTTCGAAAATGAGAGCGTGACGGTTGGAGTGCAAGGTTTTGAACGTTAATACCACTTTGTCGGCTGAACGGAGTGGTATGATAATCACTTCATCCGAAAGACAAAATGTCAAAGAGTTATATGGTTGTTAATTATTGACTCAAAAAATTGTTTCAATAGTTTAACATTTGTTTTGAAATCAGACTATCGAAATCATACAAATCCGTATATAAGCCGACACCCGCTCGGAAATGCATTTCAACAAATCTTCGTTGAACGTTGGTGGAAGCGGACACGGTTTGCTGACGCGTGTCGAATGATAATGAAGTGCCGTTTTCAATGCTGACGGACAAAGAATTTGGAGCAGAGTTTTCCTCCACTTCCAGGGCTAGAGATGAGTGAACTGTAGAGGTTTATAGTCTTTATAATCATACAAGGAGAAGAAGAAGAAAAAGAAGAAGAAAAAAGTCACAGGAGGGTTGTGTCCAAGACACGACCGCATAGTTCACAATAGCTACCATATACAATTTTACGCTTACAGTTGTGCTAAAAGTTTTAGAATACATGATCGGTCATTGATATGAAACTTCACGAAGCAACCAACATAAAAGTTTTAAATTTAAATTTTATTTATATTCTATCAAGCATAAGTTCTTTTCAGTTCATTGAGACATCATTCTTCAATTAACCCATCGATAGATTCTTATTGGATCGAAAATAACAAAAAAAAAACACTCGTTCATCGCTCCCAACTTATTCGCCAGCACGTATGCAATCAGCAATGCCCACGCTAGTTACTATGAGCACTATCCATTTGTGCGCGTCGTTAGTTAAACTATCGACCACGAGGGTATTTACATGCTGATTTCCCCCAAACACCTTGGATTTGAAATCTCTGTTAGGGAATACATGTCGGTGGGAAAAAAAGCTCCCCCTACTTTCATGTGTTTGCAGTGTCGATTTCTCCCGGGCAGCTTGGTTTTGATGTCTCTGTTAGGGAACCGCCACATGTGTCGTCAATTTCGACCAATCAGAAGTGGGTATTTCCGTTAGGATAGGGGTTGAGATATTACAATTGTTCGATAGTTAGTTTCATGACATATATTATTTTATTCAATGTAAAAAATTGTTATGGAGTGCCGAAATTGATTGACGCAAAAATTTCATCAATCCATCATGCAATGACTGAGCAACAAGCATTTGAAATTGGACAATTTTCACGGTGCGCTCGATTTTCATTTATCCATTTGTACCCTAATATGTTCCCGAAAGACGTAATCCTACGTCAAAACTATTTAGTTTGTATCGCGATGTGAGAGAATAAAGTCACGCTCACACGCCTATGCATTATGATTTTCTCTCCCAATTCTATTCTTTTTCTGCAGCCGGACCGAACGGAGCGTTTGGCGAAAAATGAAGTGTGGATGACAAATCGATACAGATTGTTTACAAATGGTGACATTAGCAATGGATTTGATAGCGGAGAAAAAGAAACGTTTGATATGGTTTTGAATATTCCACCATATCAAAGAAACCATATTGATTGAATGAAAGCTGGATTGTTAATATCATTTCTTGACGAATGCCATAATCCATCGATGCTTATAATTGAGGGGGGTATTATTTGTTCTGGATATTTTCGAGAAGAAATCGATCGCTCTTTGAGCGTTAGTAATTGTTTTTCAGCTGAACGAAGTGGATTGTAACCATTCTATTCAAAAGATAAAATGTCTAAGAGTTATATGCTTATTAACTATTGACCCGAAACATTGTTTCAATAGCTTAAACATTGCTTTGAAAACAGGTTAATGAAATCACAAATCACAAATTGGTGCCCGCTCGTAAATCCATTTCAGGAACATCGTTTGATGTTTGCTGAGGAGCGTCGAACGACAATGAAGTGTGTTTGTCAAGGTAGGTGGAAGGAAAGTTTGGATTGGGTTGTCTCCAAGTGCCCTTCTCAGGGCTACAGACGAATAAACTGCAACGTTCAAAGTCTTTTTAATTCAAGAAGAAGAAGAAGAAGAGGAATAAATCCTTTTAGTTGTGATTGCGATGTGACACGACCATGGTCTCGCTAGCTCGCCAAGCACTATGCTCTTCTCTCCCAATCCCATTTCTTTTCTGCTGCCGGATTGAACGGAACCGCATATTTTGGTAAAAGCAGCAGTTCTATTATAAAATGCTTACGAATGCAGCTGTCGATCGATGATTCCATTTGTCGGGGGTTGCAGAGAGAGTATTATTTGCGATGGGTATTTCCGAGGAGGAGTCGATTCCTCCTTTGAGCGTTAATAATTCTTTTCCGGCTGAACGAAGTGGCATGATAATCACTTAATTCTGAAGATGATAATCACTTTATTCTAATGATGAAATGTTGTTGCTTACTGATTGTTAAGCCAACGTTAGTCCTATGTCTATTTTGCGGTTTTATCACAGATATAACCCACTTCTAGTTTTATTTTTTATTTTTATGCGACCCGCGACACCATGATTAACGTGTGTTCGTGGGCTCTATGAAAAATAGATTGAGTTCCTGCTGATCTAAGGCATTGTTTGGCATTTATAACATAGGATACTAGTTTACTGGGTACATTTTGCATACGAATAGGTTACTTCGCCGCAATTAACTAGAAGAACTTAAGCGAATGTACTTTTATCCTCGAATGCCGGTCCGATGCCGTCGGTAATTGCTTGTTTCCAGTGTTTGGACAAATCGCTCATGTCTCAAGCGATCCCGAGCAGCAGAGCTACACAATTGTGCCAACCAGCCTGCAAGGAAACACGGTCGACAGGCTCGGTGGGAAAATGTGTTTATAATTGATCGCATTTGCTCTGTACACCGAGATTTACCGTACCGTTGGCGTTTGGGGGGGATCTGCGAGCGGATATGGTCATGGACGACAAGGATTTCCTATCGTCGCACAGTGGGCGTATGTCGTTCACTCCGTCCCTGAATGTCGTAGGATCCGAACGCAAACATGTCCACGAAACGTTGGGGGAACGCGAGGTGGTGTGGAAAATTGCCTCCGTCCGTCCTTTGCGTATTCAATGTGGGATGAATCTTTAATTTCGTTGTGGAGGAGAAGGCGAGCACTGGGAATGAAGACTGAATTCATAAATAGGGCCGAATGGAGACGGTCATCTCGGAGGGGCGTAGAACATACCATAAATTCATTCCGAATGCGACCCGTCACGTACACCCACACAGGGACAGGAAGAGGCACATTAGAGAGATGTGCTCCTTGTGGTTTGGTCATACGCATTCGAGGCAGCAGAAGACAAAGAAAAGAGGGAAACGAACTTCACTCCAATTTAACTTGCACTTGTCGGTGTGAGCCGAGAGTCGATTTTCCATTCCATAATGTCCGGAGAAACTCCTCAACGATTTAAAATTGAATTCAAACCAGTTTGCACACACTCTTTGTTTGTCAGGCATTCGAATCTGACCCGGCTGGCAACACTGACTGGGAGTTCTGCAGATAACGTATCGTTTTCAATCGAAGGCATCATCATTTCACTGTCTGCGGAAGCGATTGTGCCGACAAGTGTCATAACCGGTGGCGTGCGAGAATCAGCAGTACCGTTTCGAAGGAGGTTGTGGTGCATCGACATGCCGATTGGGACAAAGTTGTATGCAAACACAAAATCCTGTTACCGTTTCAATATGCTAGTAGGATTTCTATTTGAATATCTCGACGCTCTCTCTGCGGGGCTGCATCTCGTTACCACCCTTAGGAATAACAACGGTGGGAAAATGCATGCGATTGTGTTTCGTTTTCGTCTGGACAAGATGTGCTGCTTCTCCTTTTCGTCTGTCACAGAGCTATAAGTGTTGGAAGTGTTGGGTCCAAAGGATTCTCGAGAAAGTGAAAAAGAAGCAGTATGAGTGTGTGTTTGTATGTGACTGAGAGAGTATGTTGTATAATTTATTCATTTCAATGCAACAATGCTGGAACCGATCCGAACGATCCGTAGCTGAAGACTGATGGGTGGGTGCTACCCATTGACATAATAAAGACTGGAGCTGTTGGTTATCCCGAGATAAAGCACTTGCAATCGATTAAATTGTTTTATTGTGACAGAAAATGGACCAACAGAATCATCATTTTCCGAACATATGCTTCAGTGGTCATTCGATAATATTTTTCCGGGTACTTGCAAGTTCTGAGTCCAGTATGAGGCTCATTGAATCGTAATGAACATATGCAAAATAAGTATTCAATCTTCATAGTCATTCTGTCCAGTGGCGTTGCAAACAAAATTTTGATGACTAGCTGACCCGGCAAACTTCGTCCCGCTCAAAATTGATTTTTCGTTATCACATCCACGTTTTCTTACTAAGCGCACGTTCATGGGTTCAATCACAGAATTGTTCATTGATTCTAATCTACCCTTTTAAATTATTTTTTACTATGAAATTTCAGTACTTCTACCAAAACTCGACATTATAATCAGATTATTTTGAAATGCAATTCACGTTACCCAAAACCCTCACATCCCAAATTTGGCTCCATTTGCTTGAATAGTTCACGGGTTATGCAGAAGTTTGTGTTTCATTTGTATGGTAGCCCCCATGCTCTTAGAGAGGGGGTAGGTGTGTCAAACTACCATAGAAATGTTTATCGATCCCTAAAACCTCTACATGCTAAGTTTGATTCCATTTGTTTGATTAGTTTTCGAGATGCTCAGCACCTCTCTAAAGAGAGGGGAAGGAGTGTCGAACCACCATATAAACATTTATTGCTCCCTCAAACCTCCATATGCTAACTTTGGTTCCCATTGCTTGATTAGTTATCGAGTTATGCAGATATTTGTATTATATTTCTATGGCAGCACCCCCTCAGAAAGATGGGAGGAGTGTTGAACCACCTTAGAAATGTTTCTGAAACCTCCACATGCCAAATTAGGTTCCGTTTGTTCCGTATGGCATTTGGTTTCATTTGCTTGAATAATTGAATAATAATTTAAATTTGTGTTTCATTTGTATGTCAGCCCCCCCTTAGAGAGGGGGGAGGGGTCTTGAAATATCATAAGAACCTAAAAAACCCCTACATACCAATTTTCATGTCGATCGGTTTAGTAGTTTCCGAGTCCATAAGAATCAGCCAGTCAGACAGGCAGACAGACAGTCAAAAATCCATTTTCATATACATAGATTGACATGAGGAATTCGATAATTGGGTTAATATATTTATTTTAGTGTCAATAATTTTGTAATTATATGTTAACAATTTAGCCGCACTTGGAAAAACCTTGAAACACTTACAAAACAACAAGGAATGTTCTTTTTGCGGGATACTTTTTTACTGTAGTGGTAGTATATTTAAGTCAATTTTATTGAAAGGACGTGCGTCATAATCACACACACACAAGGCGGCATCGGTGGATATAAACATTCAAACGTCGTTGTTTCCCGAGACATACGTTTAGCCGCAGGGCATAAAAATCAGCAGGTTTTCGCATAATCACCAAGCCTTTGTCTGTCTTTTTTGAAAAAAATACTTGGGAATGTTCAATTTACAAGGTAAATATTAGATGTGCAACGTAAGAAGTTGGTCAGATTAGTGATCTACGTAGAATTTAAAGGAATGGCGAAAGGTATTCTATTGACGGAAGAGGGGCGGAAAATAATAAAGATATTCAGTGAACAAAAGTTTTCTAATCGCTCGATCGTAACAAAAATTGGTCGATCTGAGAAAGTGGTACGGAATTTCTGTAAATAGTGCCAAAAATATGGGATGAAACGACCAACAAATGGGAATACCAAAGTTACTTTGCGTCTTAAAGGTCGAATAAGAAACGATGCAACCAGGAAACGATGTCCTGCTCATACATTAAGGCAGAATCGGTTGTTCCAGTAACGAAGAGGCATATTGCGCGCATCTTGAATGAGTCACCAAACATCACGTGGAAGAAACCTCAAGGGAAGCCGAAACTGACCGCCATCCATAAGCAGAACCATCTCATTTTCGCCCGGCAATACATGGAATGGTGAAATGTTGGCCCGGACTGTTACAGTTGCTATTGGTACAATTTAAGTCGACGGAATGTCGTGAGATCGAAGCGAAACTTTGGGGGCGGAAGTTTGACAGTGTGGGGAGCCGTTTCCTATCACAGCAAACATCCCATTTGTTTTATTTTCACCCGAATGAACTCCGAAAAGTATCTTCAATTACTGGAGGAACGTCCTTGATTGGCCATATTGAGAATAACGCTACCGAGGATATCGTTTTTTCAGCAGGATAATGCATAGATCCACTTTTCCAAGCAATCGAAGGCATGGTTTGCCGAGAAGGACATTCCGCTTCTTGAATGACCTGCTTGCAGCCGATTGCAATCCCATAGAGAATTTATGGAGAATCTTGGCCGAGATGGTCTATGCAAACGGATGACAATTTGACAACATTTCCAGCCTCAAGGTAGTAATTCTGGAGTGTGTTGGGCTATAATCAATATGGTAACACTTTAAAAGCTGTCTGACTCGATGCCAAAACGAGTTTTCAAAGTGGTCCAAAATGGAGGTGGACATACTAAATATTAGCTTCCGGTTGGACTCGAAATTTGCCGCACAAATTTTCTTTTATTTAAATTTTAGGATGCGGCTAAACGAATGTCCACCCTGATTCCACATATTTCAATTACTAAGAAAACAAAAAGTGTATTTATACTTTTTTTAGAATGAATTCGATGAAAATCAACAATAATCGTCTTTTATGAACTAAACTGTACAAATAATTGACTTATTTTTAAAAATATTGAGGAAAAATTGGGTGCGGCTAAACGAATGTCTACCACTGTATGTAAGTTGACGTGATTTGGTCATACGGGGTGATTTAGACTACCCGTTTTTCTCAAAAAGTACAGCTCAACTTGGAATTTTTATAATGTCATCACCTTCTATTGTTGAATCGTATGTACCTAACGTAAAAAAAAACTTTGGTAAAATTTAAAAGATGGAGAGAAACGGTAGCATGAACACAGCAAGCACTTGTCAGGAAATGTGAGTTTTTTTTATCGTGGTTTTAAGTTTTTGTTCCGCTGATGAAACAAACTTTTCGTGTATCGTACAGTAAAGTTCTGTTCGCCTACAGGAGAGTAACAATTTGATGCAACGAAACTGTTATTTTGATAAAAATAAATGGAATTATTTACATTTCAATTTTTGCATGTTGTGTGGGTGACATGGACACGTTTCTGTGAGGTGAATTGGTCCTACAGGTTTGAAGCTTTTCTTTGGTCTAATTGATTCCAGATGTCGCTGAATTAAAAAAAAAAGGATGGGCAGACAACGTTGTAAGAAGTAGGAGCTTGAAAGAACAACGCAGACCATCAGGGAAGGATTTTCTTTGACCAAGCATCAAAAGAGTTTGAAAATGCTCGAAAAACAGTGAAAAGATCAATGCATAATTCGAAATGGTCTTAATGCAATTTATCTGGTCAGGAATCTGGCCAAGACACCTGGTATCGATCTCAGAACATTGTTACTGATTGTAATATTATCTTGTATTACTTTACATAAACATAAGTATGTTTTTTTTTCCATGAAACACACACTGGACCAAATCACCCCACATCAAATTTTAATGTCCAAAAATCATCTCTTTTATTTTATGATATATTTGGTAGTTTGAAGCTTGATATAATGATTAAACATTATTGATTCAGAGAAAACAGGTGTAGCTAAGTGTTCAATGTGACATTTTTTATTTAGACCGTATTGGTTTGGAAATATTAGGCGATTTGTTTAGAGGGTCCAAATTCCCCCCACTTACCCTAACTATCAATGAGTGAATTCCAGTTTCACATGCCTACACTCAGTATATCTCTCGAACATATCGACGTCTTCAAAATAATGTTTAAAGTTGTCTTTATAATCAAAATAAACAAATATTAAACAAATCATAACACAAAGCTTGATAAGTCACACAATGTTTTTCCTGCTTTGTACTATGTATTATATAATGCATTTTATTCAACCTACCTTGTTGTTTTGGAGTTGACTGTAATGAAAAGGAAAAAAAATACGATATTACAATATTGTGTTTTTTTAACCAAAAAAAATATATGGATATGGATATGATAATTGTTCTGATAACATCGTCAAAAGCCGTGAATTTTTTATTAACACGTTAAGCCCCGCATCGGTCCATGGGGACTGACACTAAATTTTTCGTCTTTTTTTGCGCCGATCTCACCGGACCGACAGTAGACTTTTCGTTCGGAGAGTGTCGGCATTTAGAACGACAACAACAAAGTTGCAAAATGATATTTGAGGGGCTTAGAATGAAAGGGATGTAAGTGATTTGATCGATTTCTCTACATCGACTCTCTCTTTTGATCATAACTTATCTGCAAATACATTCCCAGCTGTAATTCGCACTGTGGAAGATAGGTCAGAACCTCATCTATCGGATTGTATAGCAAACTTAAATTGGAACGTTTTTGCAGGTGAGTTATTAACTAAATAAAAAGTTGATGAAGAGAAATCGATCAAGTCACTTACACCCCTTGCATTCTGAGCCCCTCATTTAGAAAAGTTCACTATCGATTCGCTGGAACCAACACGGGCCTGACGAAAAGTTCATTGTCGGTCCCCTATTTCGGCCGGGGCTCAACGTGTTAAAAATCGTAAATTGACGGTGAAAAAGATTGCTGAAACCCTGTGCCATCATATTTTTTAACTAGGAATTTCGTGGGTGGAAGTTTGATTATTTACGGAAAGAAATGGACTGGTGCATATTGCTTTTTATCAACATGAAAGAAGTACCGTCGATGGGGGTGAGATTGGGTCAAAAAGTAGAAAGTTACTATTACGAGGGTCGTTCAAAACATAAGTTTCAGTGCCTCAGAAATCGAGGAAAAATAAAGTTAGGACAAAAAACAAGGTGATTTTCATGATCTAAGTTTTATTTTCTATTTTTCTACATAATCGCCGTAACGTTCGACGCATTTTTCATAGCGTGACAAGAGTTTTTCTATTACGAGCGCGAAGTGCGCAGCGTCCAACTTTTTGAAGTACGATGTTTGACCGCCAAACGCCTGTTTCATCACCGGGAATAAGTGATAGTCGATAGGGGCGAGGTCTGGGGAGTAAGGAGGATGCTCGAACACAGTCCATTTGAATTTTTTCAATTGCTCCTGAGTTACGCGAGCAGAATGTGGCCGAGTATTATCGTGCGTTTTAAAATGTGATAAAATGAAACGTAGATTACAAAAATCACCTTGTTTTTTGTCCTAACTCTATTCTTCCGCGAACGACTCTCGTAGTAATATCTTGTATTTACACATAAACTTTGATAAATTATTAAACAATAACTATTTGTACTACAGTTAAGTATTATGAATTGAAAGTTGTGAAAATATGTCTCCTACTGAACGGTTTCTTCTTGAATGACGTTAACGTTTCCTGTGGAACTTTTGCCGTCTCAACGTATTTACTAACTAGCGTCATTTGCTAATACTAAGTTGAGATTTCTCAAGCCAAATAACACGCCTTGAATGTATTCCGAGGGGCAAGCTCTTGAATACGCGTGACCACAGTGCAAGTCGAAGGAAATTTCTTTGACGAAAAATCCCCCGGCCAGAACGGGAATCGAACCCGGACACCCGGCATGATAATGTGAGACGCTAACCACTCGGCCACGGGTGCACATGACTAAACGGTTTACAGCTTTCAAAAATATTCGCAATATTTGATATTACTAGTACAGCACTTGTTCACTAACTAGGCGTTCTTTAACTGAGTTGCTTTTTAATCGGGCGCTCGTTAACTGTGCTATAATCCAGTTAAAAATCAGTTGAACGTCATATATAACATAAACAACAACATTGGTGAGGGGTACTCCAATGCATCACAGATCTATAATCATCAATACACTGAGAGAAATTATTAGTACATATTTATATAACAAATTTTATTATGACTGACCAGTTCGATCATCACTTTCTACTGTGCTAACTATTCGTACATTCTACGTGAGTAAATGTTAAATACAAATGTCAACATTTATAGCAGAATATCGGTTCAACATCGATCCAGCTTTCGAGATTTCGGACCAACGTCCAATTTATCAATATCGGGTTGCTTTTGTGTTGTTGTTCAGTTCAGTTCTTGCAATAATGACAAAAAAGGTTATGTTATGTTCATCTATTTCCATTGAATAAAATTTCAACACACAACATGTAATCGATTGATTTGAGAAGCAGAAAATCGGAACATGGTGCAAATGAACTGTGTGGCGAAGGTCCGAGACTTTTCGACCTTGGGCACTTGTTTCTGCTAGCATAATTTGCAGATGGGTTCACTTCCACGCTCGAAGTATTTTGCTGCTGAATGATTGTCGAGTTGGTAATGCATATCTGCGCTGGTATTTTGTTGTCGGTGCCGTCTAGAGTGTTTGATAAGTACAAGAATTGGAAGAATTTCGCTGGCACAATATTTGTGCGATAGATGAAGTGGGCCAGCTGAAGACTAATTGAAGAACCCAGCAAACATTAAATCGTATAACCAGCGTGTATACATCATCATTTATCCAATATTTTGGGTGGTATATTATGCATATAACTGGCATATACACGTAAAAGTGTAGGCGATATACGTATATATTTTATACGCATATAAAACCGCATATAACGATATACGATGCTTTTTACACTGATATGGGATTTGACTCGACAATGCTATATAAACTGAATAGAATGTGCGTATATAATACTGCTTATCGCAATAGTAGGATGATCGTTATGCCGATATACAAGTCCATCAATCATATAGGAAATCGTGTTTTGGCATTTTAAACGATTTCGGATTTACATGATGTATCCTTCGGTTGATATTTTATGCGATTCTTATTTGATACGAATTTATATGCGACCTAGCATATGCAAAAGTTATACGATTTAATGTTTGCTGGGGTTATACAATTTTTACGCAGTACTGCATTGATTTAATTAAAATGTTCATGCAAATTACAAACTGCATCAGCCTGATATGCATAAATGATTTCGTATAGATATTTCGATTTCGTGTAGTGATAAATAAAATAGTGGTTTTCGCATTTTATACGATTTTAAATGTACACAATGTATCCTTTTATCGACATTATGTACGATTTTGATTCAATCTCACTTTATATACGCCAAGTTAAGCGATTTAATGTTTGCTGTGGTATGTAAAATGAATGTCAGATTCAATTGACATTCCCATCAGAGGTTAGTCTATTTTACTCGATAGCATACGTAAACTTGAATGTGTCATATCTGAAGACTGAAGACGTAACACGTGCATTTTCACTTGGTAAATGTAGTCGATATCCGGCTTTCGAGTCATGGTGCTGCTTGATATATGTTTAACAATTTCTCTTCGTACACTAAATCAATAATTAGCACGGTAGACTAAATCAATAATTAACACGGTGGTTGCATTTATCAAAAAGTTCGTTATATTTACTAATTATTTCTTTCAGTGTAGTTTTTATTTCAATTAATATTTTTTTGAGTGCATTATTGACGTTCCCCTCGGTGTTTCTTGGCGTTTGAAAGGTCAGCCCAGTTAACGAGCAGAATTCGCTTCCGCCCAACCGCGACAACCGCTGTTGTAACTTTCTCCGTTTTTGACCCATTCTCACCCGCATCGACGGTACTTAGAAAAGCTTCATTATTATTTGTACCCGTCTTTTACTACGAAACAATCGTTAGTAATAGGTGACGCATCAGTTCATAAAAGCTGGATTAAATACATCGGCATAGTTCAGGGGGTCTCCGTAGCCACATTGGTCGCGCGTTCGCGTAGTAAGCGATCGATCGTTAGTTCAAAACTTAGGACCCTCATTGACCATCTTTGTCTTGTTACAGAATAACTACGTCCACGCAACAATCATCAGTGATGGAGTTCGATCCACGGTCGAAATAAGATCGATTCATCCATACAACTTGCTCTGCTCTGCAAGACACATCAGGCTGCTGTTCTATGAATAACTCAACAATGATCAATCAACTGTCTCCGCTGTCCTGTCTAACTGGATAATGGAAGAACAGAAGGAAAACTCTCACGCCTAAATGGCTACTGTGTAAATGTGTACCATATGCAATGGTATAGAAGGGAATATTCTAACGCCGAAAAAATGGCAACTGTGTAATGTGCTAATTATAGATATGGTAAACATGTGACATGTATGTGAAATGTACACGATTAAAAAAATTCGGCTCTGTTACAGCTAAAATGCTAATGAGCCTAAAATAAACAAAAGGGATAAAAAAAAATTCGGCACAGTTCACTGAAAAGGTTTTGAAGATTTTGGGTATGTGCACTAGATCAAAACGCTATCCAGAATTTGTGAATATTCTGACAAGATACAGTATGGATACAGTATCGATAAACGGAATATGTATGTCGAAGAAGTTGTAGAAACTGATTGAATGCTTTCGAGTAACGAGTTCTTATATATCACAGGAAACTAAAAAAAACTGAGTGGATCTAAAGTTACAAACGGATTATAGAAATTTCACACATTGTATTTAGTGTTCATGAAATATCCTGTAGAAGTATTTGTGCACAATATAATTTTCCATATTTAGTGAAATAACTGAAATCATAAAAATTAAAGCAGTTCAAGTTGCATATTTACACCGATATAGATGTAAAACAACGGCAATTTATGGTTCCCAGTCACGTGCTTACGTTCACACTGGGGCTGGTAAATCATGTGAATACTACTCCGATCTTCGTCCCAATTCCTCTGCCAAGAACCCAAATCATCGCACAGTCCAAAATAATAACCCATTACCCATACGTCACGTTGCTTTCTGGGTCTGCGAATTACGACGCGTTGAATGGAGCGCATTGCAAACAATGTTAATTTTTGCCCTTGTGTCATCCTTTCACGTTTAATAAACATAAAATATGTACGTAATATTTGCTGTAAGCATTCTCCAAAACTCGTATACACCCTCCCCCTGCCATCCCCGTTTCTTCCTCCTGCATCCGCTCGCTACACTTCGCGTGTACATTTGCAGAAGTTAATATAGCAAACACTTTATGGGAATGTAACCTCCTCCCGTCGCTCCTTCTGCCTTCCGGCGGGCCAAAGCGAAGAACCATCAGAATTTCTGGAAAACTAGCGCGCAACTGGGATGACACTGATGGCGTCTGGAGGAGGTCTCATGCCATTCAACGAACCAACCAACCAACCAACGGACCAACCGACTGTCGTCATCGCACTTCGTTAGGGCGGCGGAAGACGTTAACTTCCGATGGGTACACACATTCGGGAGGACTCCCAGTCTACTTGGGGTGGGGGTGGGGGCGAAGATTACCGGGACGAGGATGATGAGAGGCGTGGAAGTTGGTCGTGGCAGCAGAGAGTTTCCACTCACATGACATGATGCTTTTGTGTTTTCTGAACCTTATACCAACGAGCGGAGCGCAGCCCCTTGCTGTCATTGTCACACCGTGATTTTATCTTGTTACAACAGCCATTCGGCTGGCGACGGCTGTTCTGTGGGCGATTGCATACCCATGGAGGGAAGTGGGGGGAGGCAATTTTCATTCGCTGATGCCGCCGGGGAGATGATGTTGATGAACTAGTGACAGCTACGCGGGCTGCACGAAGATCTCCGCCTTTCCGGCGCGTGGGAGGGTCGTCACGTGACAGATCACAATGCTGGGCAAAATTAACGATCCTTGAAAAAGTGAGTCAAGCGAAACGGTGGTTTGGTGCATCGGAGCATCTTGCCGACGGAAACTATTTATAGTTCTGCACCCACGTGGAAAGTCCCAGATTAGAGAGCGGCAGTTCAGTGTGCTCCACTGAACTCTCGATTTGTCCCCGTAGAATCATAACAAACACATTTTATGTATTCAGTACATAATCGCAATAAAACTACCTGCCAGCATCTGAAGCAAGTCTTCCGACAAAATGAACTTGTTCAAATACAAACACTAATGTTTCCTCTGGGCCAACCCAAATAAAGTGAGTCGTTACAACATCCCATCACCCCTCACTTCTCGAGGGGAGCGCATGGCGCGTGCGAGGGTAACATATTTTTCAATGAATTTTCATTGCCACAACGAGTCCCTCGCGGGAAACTCTCGTGAAAATCACAATTATTACAACTTCCTTCATCGCTTTCTTGTTGTTTGCGCTGGCTGGATGGGAGGATAAACGCGTGAGAGGGTGGGGGTGTGACTGAACCCCGGGGCAACTTTTACGCGAACCGTGACGGTAATCACTGGGAAAAGAGGAAAAATCATCGTCATCATCGTCACCGTCATCGCGTGGTCGTCGTCGTCGTCATACCTGACACAGGTCGTTCGCATAAAACGAGAGGTGTGCTTCCCTTCTCCTTCCGACTCCCATCTCCCGGGCTCGACTTTTGGGCGAGGCGGATAAAGAAGAAGTTAATTTTTATATTGCTCTTTTTATTATGTTTTCACAAGGCGCGTGCTGACACGGAAGCGCTGAAGAGCGGCAGCACTTTACGATCGCATTGAAACGCTTCTGGGAGTCGGCGGTGCGGGAAAAACTGAAGTACTGCTTCCGTTCGCGGGCAGGATGCGCGCGGGGATGTGATGGGGCCAAACACAACAGAAGAATGTGATGGGTCGTTTGGGGAGGGAGGGCGAAGTTTTTGACGGAACTGGCGTCAATTGGTGATTTGTGTCATATGTGGGCGATTTGTTGGGGGATTTATCGGTAATCCGACGAGAGGCAAAACAAATGCTGTTGATCTCGAAGTGCGTGGCGTTCGATGGAATTGTCAACCGGGGGTTGTTTTCGAGCTGTCTGATGATTACTGCGGAGGAATTGTTTTACAGGGCCAAATATTGGTGCCCACATAAAAGGGAAAGATAATTGGATAAGATCCGTATAAAATGCAAATGTTTGTATTTTTTTAGATTCTCAAGATTTCAGTTGCACGATACCCATGAGACCCTGGATAAACGCAAATAAGGATTGGGTCGCACAGGTGATTACGTTCCAAACATTCGAGTGGTGCTCGATTGTTTTGATTGTTTGTTTTACTTGGAACCAGTGGCGTAGTGAGGGTAGACAGCGCCCCCGGCAAATTATGAAAATGGCACCCCAAACGATATCACTTTTTTGGATTTTTTCACTAGTTTTGAGATTGTGATATTTTGAGGAAACTACTCACTTATACCAATGTGTTGTTCTTTCAGTCAACACCTGAATTCCGCGCTGGTCGAAGTATAATTGCTCTGAAGCGACCCATTTTTTTTATACCTCCATAGGATCGGAATCGCTCTTCAGAACGGGCCGACGTCATGGACCGGAACAAATAGAAATCTGATAGAGCAATGTACAGCTTTATATTCCACTAGACACACTTAATAACCATGCTGCCATGCTTGGAGGTATAAAAGTATTGCAGACTGAATGTATCTGCAATGCCGATTTTACCAACTTCTTGGTTTCGGAATCCGTATTGGGGAAACACATCCCAGTTTGCAAAAAACCCGCAGCTCGCATCTATTTTGCAATGCCGATTTACCCTGGCTCCATGGTTTTGAAGTCTGTGTTAGGGAAACATTCCAATTTGCACAAACGCGAACGAGTACAAAAGTACCCGCAGCTTGCATCTATTTTGCAATGCCGATTTCCCCAGACAATTCCAATGCTACTATTTTAGAGTTTATTGAGTTTCACAGAAAGAGATTATTTCGTTTATTTAGTCACCAAGAAAGTAAATGTCGTTCTGGAATTTTGTATGTGATTTGGTTTTGCTTGCAAGTAGCCAAACTTTCTTCACTATGAATAACAGCCGCGCTTATTTCAAGCATGAGAAAGTAATGCATCTTTATTCGAGGCCAGTAATATTAACAAAAGCGTTTTTTTTGAGAATAGCGCTAAATGATGAGAAGTATTTATATATTCCTAGCCGCTTCGAGCCACCAATGTATGGCTCTGTATGCATGGTATGTTGACTGCTTGTTTGGATGTCTAGAGGTACGATTCCACTGAGGCAATACTTAATAATATGTAGCATGATATTTGTACTCTTGTATTGCTATTGTTCTTGTTTTCATGCGGTGCTAATTATAGATTGATGTAGTTATGAAATATGGACTAATGGTGCCGGGTGCTGGTAAGTATACAATCGACTGTAGCCGAGTGCATGTCAATTGCAAAAGAGGCCACCGGAATAGCGTTCGGGGTAAATTTTCAATGTATTGACATGAAACAAACTGCGTCTTACTATCAGCTAGTGTATTGTTCTTCGAGGGCAAAAATCAATCATCAACAACTGATTCTACAATAAAGAAAACCATTTCAGGGCGACCAAACGATCATACTAAACAATTATTTCTAGAATTCTGCAATAATATCCGAAGTTATAAACGAGCGAGTTGAATGAAATAACAGCGTAGTTCTACGTCAACAATGCGGTCGTGTCTTCAACACAACATGCAATAATTTTTTCAATACATTAAAAATATTGATTGTTCACTGTTCAATCAAATGAGCTGTTCTAAATCGTCGAATGGAATGTGTAGTTGATTGTGAACCCTTCGAGAATACGCTAGCTCAAGACAATATACATCATTCGTAATTAAGATCATAATTGAATCGTTTGTTCGAATTTCATTTGACGCACCTGCAAGAAAACGACTAAAAACTGGTTTTCTCAAAATTTTTACCTGCTTCTTCTATTTGTTGGTATCAGGTACGGTGATTCCACCCAAAACCACTTATGTGAAACCACTTTTTCATCAATATAAAAGTTTAGGCTTTAAATATAACGCTTTGAAGTTGGTGGACTAGGTATTCAACGGTTTCGGTTTTTTTTATCCCTTTTTGACGTAGGACTACGTCTTTCATTTCTATACCGGGGTGTAAAATCAAAGTTTCGAAAACGAAAGCGTTACGCCGGAGACCGAGATTTTGAGCGTTAATAGCTCCTAAACAACTGAACGAAATGGTATGATAAACACTTCACTCGAAAAATAAATTTTCTACGCGTTCTATACTTGTTACTTTCTGATCCGAAAACTTGTTTCAATAGTCTTAAAATTGCTTTCAAAACAGGCTATTGAAATCACCAATCGGTATATAAGCGAGCGCCGCTCGGAAATCCACTCAGTTCAAATTGAACAGCGATTGGAGCATGTTGTCGCTGTTGTGGTGAAGCTCTTCGTTTAGCATGATAGCGCGGATGAACGGTGTCACCAAGAGCCTGTTTGTGCACCTTAGGCCAGAAGGGAATCCATCAGGAGGAGAGTGATGCCACAAACGGTTCCCCGGGAAGATCTCGAAGCAGCTGCTACACACACACACACACATACACGCGCGGAATTCTTTCCGTTTGGATGCCATTCAGCATCGAGAAAGATCCGGAAAATAATCTGCCAGTTCCTCTGGGAATTTAAAAATACATTCATGTGAAAGAGTTTATTTGAATGTTTTCTATCCATGTAACACTGTGACCAAATACATTTGGTTTTGTGATTTTTCAATCAATCGCAATTAACAGGATAGCTTCTGAAGATTATTCTTCCCCATCAGTAGGATATTTCCGTATCCAATATTGGATGCATAAAACCTTGTGCCTCCCTCGTAACGCTCTCGTTTTCGAAGTCCCCCAAATATTCATTCATTCAGAATGAATTCAGATTCAACTTCAAACAAATGATCTCTAAATCAACTATAGTCATACGTCACCCTTGCGGTTATACCATAGATATAACCCACTTCCTGTTTTGTTTATTTCAGGCTCATTAGCATCTTGGCTGTAACAGAGCCGAATTTCAATCGTGTACATGTCACATGTTTATCATATCTATAATTAGCACATTACACAGTTGCCATGTTTTCGGCGTTAGAGTATTCCCTTCTATACCATTGCATATGGTACACATTTACACAGTTGCCATATAGGCGTAAGAGTTTTCGTTCTGTTCTTCCATTATCCAGTTGGACCACCGGACAGCGGAGACAGTTGAATGATCATTGTTGAGTTATTTATAGAACAGCAGCCCGATGTGTCTTGCAGAGCAGAGCAGTTGTATGGATGAATCGATCTTATTTCGACCGTGGATCGATCTCCATCGCTGATGATTGTTGCGTGGACGTAGCTATTCTGTAACAACACAAAGATGGTCAATGAGGGCCCTGAGTTTTGAACTCACGATCGATCGCTTACTAAGCGAACGCGCAACCAATGTGGCTACGGAGACCCCCTGTTTCGGTTTGATTCAATTCAATTTTAAATACTCCAAATGTTTATAATGTTCATACTAAGTAAGAATGGGGCTGTATATAACTTACGCTTTGTATTGAAGGAGGAGACAGAGGGGCGTTGGATATGTATTGTTTGTTTTACTCTTAATGCATAAGGAATTCAAAAAATGCGTGTGGTGGAAGATAGAGGACATTTAAGAATATTTTTTGCGTTACCTAATATATGAAAAGTACTTAATAAGTACTACGGGGCTTTGCCTGCCAATCAGCTTAGTGTTCTTCATGCTTTAGAACCATGGACTTATGGTGTTTCTCAAACAAATGAATATTTGCAACTCCTATTTAAGGGAGTTCGTAGAACTAACTTTTTCTAAAATTTTGAAAGTCGATATAGGTACATACGTTAATGGGGATTCTCAAACAAACGATTCAATTGTCTGAGCATTACTTTTCCCCTGCTATTTGCTTTGAATATTTTCGAAAAAAATTATCCGAAAAATCTCTATAAAATTTACAACGCATTGAAATTGTCTACATTTCAAGGAACCATTCAACAATCCCTTACTCAAAACGTTCGAATTCCCCGCTGCAAATCCGAGAGCACCTTCCCCTGATCACTCACCCACTCACGCTCCTGCACATTGATTGAATTAATTCTTGCCCATTGGCCAGTCCAATCAGCATCGTTCCCCCGGAACCGTTCCGACCGACTGAAAGTTATTCAACACCAACACGTCAATCGATCACTGCCGCTTGCCTGTTTGCGATTCGTTTTGTGTGGGCATTGCGACAAACAGACCTCCGCTGCACTGTCAAACTGTGACGCTTCACGTAGGGTGGGTCCAGTGGTGATGACATGAAAGGTAACCACCATCATGTGCCGCTGCCACTGGCATTCGGCAGTTGGGCTGTTGTATTTAGTGCGAAAAAGTTCCAACGAAATTTACTCGTCCGGATCCGCAATAAGCGCAGTTCTGTACCTACGCAAGGGGAGCCATCGGCGAAGACCGAGAGGGTGATGAATTGGTATTTTCCGACTGAGTTATCGCTCGCGAACTCCCCCCGCACACGCGTGTCTCAATGAAGAGAGGGAAAACTTTTCCCAAGAGTCTAGCGCCTTGCGTTATGCAATTAACGGTGTGGATATTTGGGAGCTTAACCCTTTATAGGCCCTTGGCAGCTATATCGCCATCCAGATAAAAAAATTGTTTTTCGTTGCAGGGTACCTGGCAGTATTCCATTGTTTTGGGCTGCTAAAAATGTACCATATTAATTTGGGAGTCATTTTTATGTAGAAAAAACCGCGATTTTAGAGCGCCGGCAGAAAATGCTGTACAAATTCGTTGTATATATTTTTTTATTTATATTTAGTTTTTTACTGGAAACATTCTATTTGGGATCTACTGTGTAAGATCATGCTGTGTTTTTTCATGTATGTTTATATAAAAGAGTTTTTTTTGCTGCACTAGAAGTATTGTTTAAATTTTTGCCTAGCCAAAGGTGCAATAAAGTGAGCTTACAAGGCAGCGATAAACAGTGTTTTTGGGATTAGCGGTCAGCACGGTGCGTTGAATCGTAGACAAAAATCAATTTCCATGTTTTTGTTTGGATGTCCAATGTATTTATACTTGTTTATGTATGCCTAAAACTATTTAAACAAGTATTGGTAAGATAGATAAAGCATCACAACAACTAAACAATATAGGAGGTTGTGTTCAAGACACGACCGCATTGTTGACGTAGAACTACGCTGTAGTTTAATTCAAGTCGTTTGTTTATAACTGCGGATATTATTTTATAATGCTACGAAAATTTTGAAATAACTATTCTACCAGTTTGGTCGCCCTGAAATATGTTTTTTATTGTAGGATAGTTTGACGATAATTGTTTGATGATTCATTTTTGTGCTCGCAGAAAAATACATGCTCGACATAAGCGCAGCTGTCATTCTTAGTGGAAAAAGTTTTGCTACTGGCAAGCGGAACCAAATCACATACAACATTTCAGAACGACATTTACTTTCTTGGTGAATAAATAAACGAAATAAACTCTATCTGTTAATCTCAACAATCCTGAAAAGATAATGTTGATTGCTTCATTATGATCAAGATTCGCGCTAATGTAATCCTAGTTGAAAACAGCATTAATAACTTAATATAATTTATTGAATAACTTGGTATTCTCCAAATCATTTTTTGGTGCACAACCTTAACACCTGCTTCACCATAGCGTCAGTTCAAAGCATTGATGACAGAAAACAAACAATGTTAACTGCTTTGAAGAAGGCTGAATATTTCCTGAATTTTTCCGATTCGTTTGGTAGATAAATCGCCAAAATCCGTTCGCGGCAAAAATAGTTATTAACGTTAATTTTATTTCATAAAAACGTGACCTGTTTTCTGATTTGGCACCCTTAATGAAAGACGTAATTCTACGTCAAAAAAGCAGCTCAATTTTCAACTTGTGGCGTAATTGTTGCATGCGAATATTTTTGTGAAATGTCAAACAGATTTCAACTCGTTTTGAAATGTCAAATCTTTTGTGCCATCAAATCAACTGAAATGGAATGCAATTTTAAGGGTAAGTAGAGAATACGTTGATGAAAAAGTGGCTTGGTTCTAATAATACTCTTGAGAAACAGGGGAGAGTGAATTTGCAAAGAAATAAAAAATGATGACATTAAAATTCAAACTTTAGATATCATTCGAAAAAAAACTTCCACCAACTTCTGCTCTCAAACCTCCATAGAGTTATTGCTAAACATGCCCTCTTTGAGGGTTTATATGACGTAGGCGCAATTTCATTCAGTTCTAAAGATTACATTAAGTAAAAATTTTCATTCAAATTTTGCCAATTTAAGATTGCTTTCGAGCCTGGTAGAGATTAATTTGCCTCTCTAAATCACAATATCACCACCAGACTTTGACATTGTACATACGACATCACGGATCTTGATTTGTCAAATTCCTAATATGTTGTAATATGGCTTCAATTATGATCTAATATGATTTACTGTTGAACGATTCTTCACAGCATGTAATATTAGGCTGTCAAAAAAGTCCTGCAGTATTTCCGCGAGGTGTCGTTGTAAGCGCGTAGTTCTAGTTGTATTCATTGTATCGAGTCATACTATAGCTTGTTGGAAAGGTATTTTTGTGCGCTTTAATATAGTCCTTGACAGTGTTTTGTTTGGTTAAGTCCTTCGTGAGTTATAGTGTCGCAAATATGGAGCAAAATAAAGAGAAAATCTGACATATTTTACAGTACTACTATGACAAAGGCAAAAATGCATCTCAAGCTGCCAATCAAATTTGTGCAGTTTATGGACCCGATACAGTTTCCATTTCCACCGCACAACGATGGTTTCAACGTTTTCGTTCTGGTGTAGAGGTCGTCGAAGATGCGCCACGCTCCGGAAGGCCTGTCGTCGAAAATTGCGACAAAATCGCTGAATTAGCCGAGAAAGACCGGCATAGTAGCAGCCGTAGCATCGGCCAAGAGCTGGGGATAAATCATCAAACCGTCATAACCATTTGAAGAAGCTTGGATTCACAAAGAAGCTCGATGTATGGGTGCCACACACGTTGACGCAAAAAAACATCTTTGACCGTATCGACGCATGTGAATCGCTGCTGAATTGCAACAAAATCGACCCGTTTCTGAAGCGGATGGTGACTGGCAATGAAAAGTGGGTCACTGACGACAACGTGAAGCGCAAACGGTCGTGGTCGAAGCCCGCTGAAGCGGCTCAGACGGTGGCCAAGCCCTCATTAACGGCCAGGAAGATTCTGCTGTGTGTTTGGTGGGATTGTCAAGGAATAATCTATTATGAGCTGCTTCCCTATGGTCAAACGCTCAATTCGGACCTGTACTGCCATCAACTGGACCGCTTGAAGGTAGCACTCATGAAGAAGAGGCCATCTTTGATAAACAGAGGCCGCATTGTCTTCCACCAGGACAACGCCAGGCCACACATTTCTTTGGTGACGCGTCAGAAGCTCCGGGAGCTCGGATGGGAGGTTCTTTTGCATCCGCCGTATAGTCCGGACCTTGCACCAAGTGACTAACCACCTGTTTTTGTCCATGGCGAACGAGCTAGGTAGTCAGAAGATAGCCACAAAAGAGGCCTGTAAAAATTCTCTGTTAGGTGACGTCCCCCATTCTCCATACATTGCGTAAACCGATTTCTAGCGTTTGTTATGACTCACCCCATAGAAAAAAATCACAAGGGGACAGATCGGGAGAGCGTGCCGGCCATTCCAAATCGCCTCTAATTGAGATAAGGCGCTCTGGAAAGTGGTCCCTCAAAACAGCCATCGATGTTCTTGAAGTGCGTGCTGTTGCACCGTCTTGTTGGAACCAAGTGTCCCCCAAATCCAAATTTTCTAGCCGTGGGAAAAAAAATTGTAGCATGTTTTCAAACAAAAGTTTTCGAATGAAAATGCAACAGATGAATTCTTGTTCTTGGTTGCTTATTGCTGTTGAAACAGGGGAAATCTTGTGGCAAAATCCCCGTCCAGGATACACAGGACACATTTCTGCAGACCTATCAAGTTCATGTTCGCAGAAGAGGATGCAAACCTCATTTGAATGAGCAATCTGCAGTAGAGTCACTCATCAGTGAATTGCTACCTTACGACACCTCAGCCCACGGTACCGATCTGCAGATAACTTTCGAGTCTCTATTCATCATACACGATGGGAAAACGTGTAGCACACTATCCCACGAGAAAGCAGCGGCTAAGTGATGTATCTTTACCTCCCACGAGGCTAAATCATAAATAAACACGGCGAGACGATAATGATCGTTCGTACCACAACAAGGAAAGCTTCTAATACACTCTGTCCAACTTCTATACAACCAGGTGATGATCTTGCTGCTTTGTGCAATTGTAAACAAACAATGCTTCAACTTATATTCTAGTGTATTGGTATTGGTAACTACTATACACTGCATGATTTTCATATGTGTGTGTGCAAGCGCTGAGCGTAAACCAGAGGATTTCGCATTTTTTCAAGGGTCAAGTTTCTATGAGACCAGTTACATTTCTCCGTTGTTTTAGTTGTTTTGATAAAAAAATCTGGAAAATTTCGAAGGGAAAAGTGCTCACGGAGAGAAAACAAAGACAAATCGATGCATTTCTCCAAGAAAATGTAGGTAACAAAGAAATTTCTCGTCAAATTGGACGATCCCATCGAGTAGTGTTCAATTATTTGACGAATCCTCAAGGATACGGTAAGAGGGAGAGAGCTCCCTCTTACCGCTCCTACAAATGAAGCAATATTTCAATTAAAATGTTGCTCGGGTGACAATTCGTCAAGTTGTGGGAAAAAACCCTCACATAAAGAGGGTTTGAGAGGTTAAAGTTCCTCATCTTACACCATTTCACTTCGGAAGACGTCTGAGTTTTGCCAAAGCTCCCATGAACCGACAGTGGGACATGGTATGTTGTGACAAAGAATGTTTCCAAAGAATACATTTTGTTATATACCATAACGAAAAGTTCTTCAATGTATAGGTTATCTTCAGTGACGAAAAAAAGGTTAATTAGGATGGTCCTGACGGTTTCAACGGGTACTGGCGTGATTTACGGAAGAAGGAACAATATTTTTCAACGAGGAATTTTGATGGAGACTCGTGCATGGTTTGGGTGGGATTGTTTTTGTGTGGATATCGTCACAAAAAATTCACATAGGTAACTAAGGAATGGATTAAGGACCAAAAACTTTTTTTTTGGACTGGTCGGCTCGCTCTCCAGATTTGAATCCTGTTGAAAATCTTAGGGGGGATCCTTGTACGCAGAATCTTCACTGGATTGGGTAAATAGTATTCAAACACGAATTTTCCAGATTATCAGCCGAAATGTCAAGGTTATCAATTATTGGCATGTAAATCATCCGATCGTTTTGATTTTTTTTTTTGAAAATACTTATGAATTTTGAAATAGTCTTATAGAAACCAGAAATACCAGCTGTCCAGAATTATCATATTTAAGCACAATAAATAAACAAACAACTGTTTTGAACGAAATGTATGTAAATGTATGGATGTATCTTGTTGAAATTCTAATTGTTTGTGTTGCAACGAAATAGAATCATGGTGGTCTTATAGAAGTTGGACAGAGTGAATGTGTTTGGAGCAAGGCGCAGCTTTGTTTATGAAGCAAAAATGATTCTGTGGTGAATTCTTTTTACATTCAAATGTAAATCCGTTTCCGATTTTTTAACCTCTTTTATTCCATGTATGAAGGTTACAGATGGTTAAAAAAACCTACATATAACAATAAAGTATGAGGTAAGGACACAAATGCTCGTAATTAATTTCATCGTAACTTACGTTTAGCATTTACACTCAAATTTACAATATTTTTTTTTCTTTTCAGTTAATCCAATTTTCTTTTCAGGTTTTCCAATCAATCACTTCCTTTTCAGGTTTTTCTAATAAATCGTTTTCTTTTTAGCTTCTGGTTTGCTTTGTTTACCTCTATCTGACAGATTATCGCTTTCTATTTTTCATCTTTCCTATACCAAAATGTTGGAGAAAGGTGCGTCGACTGTGTTGCTGGAGCAATGGTGTTATGTGAAGGTGACACAGTCGTAACAAATGCCATCATTTTTTTTTGGTTTTTGAGAGAACCCCGATTAAATCATATTATAAATTTGACATATCAATACATAATTTTATTTTTATAATCCGATTAATATGAGATACTTTTGCCATTGATGCAATAAATGCGTAATTAATGCTAGCGATGTGTATCCGAAAACATCAGCACTTCAATTTTTTCGACCGGTTTATTTTTGATAGGTAAATGTGTGCTATTTCTCAAATAAAGATTGTGTTCTCTGAAGTTTCGTAGCCTAGTTTCCACGGCCCGTTAAAGGGTTAAATAGTTTCTGCCGACGCAACTGGGTGGAGACGCACTAATCAATCGCCGCAAGATGGAAGCGCTTGATTTGCAAACAGGGAAAAGGAATGGACACTCTGAGGTCTGTGCTTGCTTTGCCAGCCCCGTTTCGAAACGATTCGGAACGTGAGAGCAATGATTGATGCATAAGGACATCACTCTGTATGGGTTGCAATTGCTGATGGTGATTTTCGGGAAGCTTTGGCAGCCAACAGGTGGTATTCGTCCGACGATTCAATATTCACCGGAGTGCGTCGTTCCGTGTCGCGGCACTGTGGTACTCGAAAAGGCTTTCAATGAACAGTCAGGTGGGGGACCTGTTTCGGTGATTTTCGATTGTGATTTGATAAAACGCTGAAACGTTCAAACCACGAGTGTCATTGTTTAAACATTTTCTGCGTGCAGATCCGACGCCGATTCGATTCCCGAGAACCATAAACTGATTGCTTTTGCCAGAGGGAGGAAACAATTTTACTAAGTGGAAAATCGACGCAACAGCAGCTCTGGAAGTCGGATTAGCTGATATTTTTTTTCGTAGAAATTTTCCTCAAGAATGTAATAAGAGGATTAGGGTTTTGGGGAAGCAGGACAAAACAAAAACCTGGAGGGTTTTGATTGAAATCGATAAACGACGTCGGAAGCGGGGTGACGACGGGGAAATTTTATTGCACTTCTGCCAGCCAAAAGCATGGCACCAGAAGGAGCTGTTTGATAAGATCAACAACAATCAGCCGTAAAAAAACGATGTCACGAGCAATCGAAATGGAACGAGGGATGGGAACGAGAGAGGAGGACGGAGAGCCAAAAAAAAAATGCTGACAAACAAAGTTGTAAAACGGAAGCTGTCCCCGGTAGCAGGGAAAAACCCACGTCGATAGCAACTGCTGCTGGAGGTGTGATATGTTTTATTCGTCGGATGAAGGGTTGCGCTTTATTATCGCCAGTCGCTCGTGCTTGGCAAAAGGCAGCGCTTAGCGGGGGCTACCATGAATTTAGCACAACACCCTAGCGCTTCCGAATCGTTTTAGCGCGAAGGTTTGAGTTCAGTCCCCCAGGGGACGGGAGCGACGGAAAAAAGGTGTAAATAAATAAACACAATCGAAGAAGACGTGGCAGCGGAAAAAAGGAAGTTGTCATCAGCTGCCAAGAGTTCTTAGTCACGGCTGCAGCGTGGAGATAAATGGACCCGTGGGAAAGCTGAGGTTTGCGATTTTACTTTTTTTGCCGCTGCTGTTGATTCGTTCAAGTGTATCACAATCGGTACGAGGGTTCAGTGTTCAGTGGGACATTGTTGCGGATTCGAGTTGATTGGTTGGGGAAATTAATACAGTATTCTGCATTGTTCAGTGTGGGGACATAAAGAAAAGGCGTAACGGTACCTGAATTGAGAAGTGCCCTTTGCAGAAAGCATTTCGGGGAAAAATTACTTCAGGTTCTTACATTTCCTAGAAAGCTTCACTAATGAAATCATTGAGCAAAACTTTTATGATCATAAAAAGAGCACATGCAGCTTAGGTCCGGATTCGTTGGAAATGTTTGGAATTTGTAACCTCCTGATTCCTGAAAGCGCCTGCTTCATCAGGGCCCAATATCTTCCGATTGAGCGTGGAACGTCCAGAAGATGTTTTTAGCACATTTCAATAGTGTGCTAAAACCATTTTCAGTACACCCAAATATAGTTTTTAGTACATGTTTTGTCATCCCGATTTATTATATCAAATGAGCCTAAAAATAACAGAAAATGTCAAGACTCTCAAATACTGCATTTGTATAATATATAAGGTATAGCATCATAAGATCAACATGGGCGAGCGAAACAAGAAACACATTGCAAATAAGCACGCATTAAAACTTTTCGCATACTTTCCAATTTACAGATAAACTTCGATATAACGTACAAATTTCCAAAGTGTAAAGGAAAATTTTATTGAATGTATTTTTTTTGAAAGAACAATGAACATCTGTATTGTGGTGCTGCAACATGTTTTGTACCTTTGATCAATCCCGAAATACAGCTGGTTTTTAATTCCGGTTTTTTTTTGGTGCAATCCCAAAAGAGATGAAGAAAGATATTTGCTCCTATACATACCCACATTTTAAAACTTTTGAAATATATGCTTTTATTTGCTCATTTGCAGCACACGAAAATGCATTTTTTCTGCAAAATAGGTAACATGTTTTCTGCCAACGCTAGGTTAAGTGTATATTTGGGTAAATTCAACTTTTTGTAAGATCGAAAGGTCGAGATTTTCATTACGGCCTCTGATTGTGTGGAATATTTCACTTATGGCTTCAGTTTTTCAGAAGGTACCGTGTTTTGAACATGTCCAGATTATCGCAGAGACAAACCTTGAAAATAACCGGAAATATCTTTCGGGGTTCAAAGAGATTGATCGGGCAAAAGATCTCCAAGAATAACTTTTAGAAGCGACTCCCTTACAACATATCAACATATCGTGTTCTATTGTGGTCTACCGTATTCATTAAAAGGCGGCGGGGTTTCAATCAGCATAATGGTAATAAATTTAGTCATATGAAATAGGCTCTTAAATTTGGAAGAAGGCTATCATTCCTCCATTTTCTCCAAAATCATTTCGTTTTCCATTCGAATTTTAGAGATAATTTAATTAGATTTGTCATTTTTCTATTTCATCATATTTTTCTTACTCTTTTAATTTTTTTATTTTATCATATTTTTCTTAGTTTTCTTAGTTTTCTTATTTTTCTCATTTTTCTCATTTTTCTTATTTTTCTAATCTTGCTGATTTTTCTGATCTTCCTAATTGTTATCACTTTTCTCATTTTTTTACATGAGAAAAAAAATGTTTGTCATTTTCTCGTGCACTCATCTCCTCATTTCCTCTTTTTATTATTCTCTCATTTTCTCATTTTCTCATTTTCTCATTTTCTCATTCTCTCATTTTTTTTATTTTTTCATTTTCATATTTTCTCATTTTCTTATTTTTTTTTGCTCATTCTGTCACTTCTCATTTTCCCAATTTATCAATTTAACGATTTCTCATTGTCTCGTTTTCTTATTTCCCTCATTTGCCTTATTTTGCTAATTTCTCTCATTTCTTTAATTTCTCTAATTGGTCTGATTTCTTTGACCCTCCTATACTCGCGCATACGTTCTGACAGACCGAGAATCAATGAGGTGGCTGAACTTAATGACTATTAAAACTGTATGAAGTTAAAAAAAATATTTTCTGGAGTTTTTTCATTCAATTACATCTTTTTCTTTAAATAAATACCAATAACGCCTAAGAATACACAATAGAAATATTACAAAGACACGCAACGTCTGTGAGTATACGAGATACGATTTTGCGCGCGAGTACAGCGAGTACATTGTTAATTTCTCTCATTTCTCTCAATCCTTTCATTTATTTCAATTTTCCATTTCCTTCACTTCTATATTTTTTCTCATTTCTACCATTTCTCTCATTTTTATAATTTACCTAATTTCTCTCATTCCTTCCATTTATCTCATTTATCTCATTTCTCTAATTTCTCTCGTTTCTCTTATTTCTCTCATTATCTCATTTATCTAATTTTTCTCATTCCCCTCATTTCCCTCATTTCTCCCATTCTCTTATTTCCCCCATTTTCTCTCATTTCTCTCACTTCTCTAATTTATCTCATTTTCTTCTTTTCTCTCATTTCTTTATTTTTTTTATTTCTCTAATTTCACAAAATTTTGTCATTTCTCTCATTTTTTAAATTAATTCTTAATTTTGGTATATCTCTCGTTTCTATTATTTTTCCTATCTTTCTCGTTCTTCTCATTCCTTCTATTTCTCTCATTTCGCTGATTTTTCTCATTTTCCATTCATCACATTGTTTTTTTTTTATTTTTTGTATCCCAACAGTTTATTTTATTAGGCTCATTTAGCAATTCAGCTGTAACAGAGCCGAATTAATTCGTGTACATTTTGTTGTCTTAAGATAAATTTTGTTGTATATTACACTGTTACCATTTTGGGGCGTAAGAGTATCGATAAACATTTGTTCTATCTATAACACAGTAGCCGTTTAGGCGTAAGAGAATTCCTAATTCTATCGATGCACAACACATGTCGCCTTTTTCGTCGTAAGAATATTACTATTGTTCGAATGTTCACAGATGGGCTGTTCACAGTGGGACTGTTGATGTGAGGCTTCCTTTGTTGCGTTAATAATAGTGCCAATTACCGATGCAGCAGACCGAATATGTGAGCGGTAAGGGACTGGGATTACCCTCACATGATGATTGTTGCGTGGACATAGTAGCTATAATAACACACAAAGATGGTCAGTTGAGGGGCCCTGAGTTATGAGCTCATGATCGTTCGCTTAGTAGCGGACACGCAACCAATTAGGCTACGAAGACCCCTCATTATATTGTATACTGAATAATACACATCACATTGTTCTCATTCCTCTTATTCCTTCCTACTTCTATCATATCTTTAATTTTTATAATTAATCTTTTTTCTCTCGTTTCTCGAAATTCTTTCATTTCTCTCGTGAAGGCATTTTGCGTCGCTTCCCTTATTTCATGATTGATCATTAATTCTCGTATTTCTATCGTTTCTACTGTTTTCCCCATTTTTCTCATTTTTCTCCATTCTATTATTTCTCAATTTTTCATTTCTGTCATTTGTCTCATTTTCCTTATTGATTCTTCATTCTTGTTGTTCTCTCGTTTCTATTATTTTCGCCATTCTCCTCATTTTTCTCTTTCCCCCTATATCGCTGATTTTCTCATTTTTAATTCATCTCATTGTTCTCATTCCTCTAATTCCTTTTATTTTCAATCATTTCTCTCATTTCTATAATTTACCTTATTTTTCTAGTTTCTCGAAATTCCTTCATTTCTCTCATTTTTCCTTTTCTCTCACTTCTCTAATTTATCTCATTTTCTTCTTTTCTCGCATTTATCTCGTTTCTCTCATTTCTCTCATCTCTCTCATTTCTATAATTTCTCAAAATTTTGTCAGTTCTTTAATTTTTTTTATTAATTTCTAATTCTTGTATTTCTCAAGTTTCTATTATTTTGTCCATGTTTCTCATCATTCTGATTCCCTTTGAATCTCCCATTTAGTTGATTTTTTTCATTTTTCATTCATCAAATCGTTCTCATTCCTCTTGTTCCTTCTTATTTCTATCATTTATCTTATTTCTCTCGTATCTCACAATTCTTTAATTTCTTTCATTTCTCCCATTTCTCCGACTTTTAAAATTTATCCCATTTCCTCCGTTTCTCGCATTTCTTTCTTTTCTCTTATTTCTCAGAATTTTATCAATTTTGTCATTTCTTTAGTTTTTTTTTAAATTAATTCTTAATTCTTGTATTTCTCTAGTTTCTATTATTTTTCCCATTTTGCACATTCTTCACATTCCCCCCATATCTCTAATTTCGCTGATTTATCTCATTTCGCTGATTTATCTCATTGTTCTTATTCCTCTTATCCCTTTCTCTTCATTTCTTTCATTTCTCTTTTTTTAAATTTCGATGATTTTTTTAATTTCTTTCATTCATCTCATTCGTCTCATTCATTACATTTCTTTTATTCTTCCCATTGCTCTCATTTCTCTCATTTCTATAATTTTTCTCATTCCTCTCGTTTTTCACAATTGTAACACTTCTCTCATTTCTCACATTTCTCTCATTTATCTAATTTATTTTATTTCTATTATTTTTCATATTTCTCTCAACTCTCATTTTACTCACTTTTCTCATTCCTCTCATTCTTTCTAATTTCCTCAATCAACTGATTTTTCTTAATTCTTCCATTCATCTCATTTCTCTAATTCCTCTAATTCCTCTCATTACTCTCATTTTTCTCATTTCTATCATTTATCTTATTTGTCTCGTTTCTCACAGTTCTTTAATTTATTTCATTTTATCTCGTTTATCTTATTTATCTAATTTCTTTTATTTTTCTTATTTCTCATATTTATCTAATTTCTCTCATTTTCCCCACATTTCTCATTTCTCTCATTACACTCATTACACTCATTTCTATCATTGATCTTATTTATCTCGATTCTCACGATTCTTTCATTTCTTTTATTTCTCTTATTTCTCACATTTCTCCCACTTTTCTTATTTCTCTCATTCTTTCTTATTTTATCAATTCAATAATTTTTCTGATTCCTTTCATTTATCTCATTTCTCTAATTGCTCTAATTCTTCTCATTACTCTCATTTCTCACATTTCTTTAATTTTCTATAATATTTTTGGTCTGAATTTCAAAGTTGTGTGGCATTTACACGAATACCATTCACCCGAATGCAACTTTTACCCACATGAACATTCACTCGAATGCGACAGTTACCCGAATGAAACATTTCCCCGAATGTAACGTTTACCCGAATGAAGAAGGAAAATTGCGACAAATCAAGTTATGAGTTTTATCGAATCTTTTGATGATAAAATGATTAAAACAATACAACATGACAGAGCAACAAAAATACGAAGTCAAATGAAAAATTGTGATGAGAAAATTTGAAAATGATGCGGACGACTCCGCTGATTCATTTTAAGGTACAATCTACAATATTCTTTGTATTTGTTTTTAAAGCTAATTGAAGCAGGTACTTTTAACAACAAAAAATATATATAAAACAAACATGTTTTGAAGCCCCCATCAAACGGTGATAGGGAACGGAGACGGCCGCCGAGGTGTGGCAATCCGAGTAGGTCGCCGACCCGCCGTTGGAAGCGGCGGCCTCTCGCAAGCAAACCTATGTTCCATCGATTGGGCTATATATCATTAATATTTGAACGACTCATCTGTCTTTTTTCTTTTTTGTTTTTTTTGACAGCTTTCTCTTACGTGTATGGACTACATTGGATTACCTTGGATTACCAAATGACTGGATAATGTTTATAATCAAATTTGAAAGTCCTTCATTTGTACAAATTAATAATTAAATGAATATAAAAGAGAAATTATATATCTTTTTCATAACCTTGAAAAATATAGTACGTAACGCCACTTTCTCTTGTCTTTGCTCTACCCACTCAACATACGAGCTTTCGAATACCAGTTAAATGTGATTATTTTATTAACGCTTGTCCGAATCAAATACAAAAATACCTTCTTATTAAAAATCAGTTGTCAGATTCGAATGAGCTTTATCCTTTCGTCTGAGTCTGCCTGTTAATTTTCATTGTTGATCGATGAACGTCAGTTTCAACACAACTCCCGTGTGTGGAATCTGAGTGTCTTTTCATATGTGTATGTTTCGGATGAACTGCAAAGCGAGTGCTTCAACAATACTAAAATCAGTGCAGCGCAGTAAATAGTGAATGTAAATGTTATAGCTGTTGGATAAATTATTACATTCGGAAAAATGTTGCATTCAGATAAGTGTTGCAATCTGATAAGTGTTGCATTTGGATAAGTGTTGCATTTGGATAAGTCTTGCATTTGGATAAGTGTTGCATTTGGGTAAGTGTTGCATTCGGGTAAATGTTGCATTCGGGTAAATGTTGCAATCGGATAAGCGTTGCATTCGGGTATATATTGCATTTGGAAAAGTGTTGCACTTGGAAAAGTATTGCATCTGGAAAAGTGTGCATTCGGATAAATGTTACATTCGGGAATTTGTTACATGCGGGTGATTGGAATTCGGGTGCATGTCTTCCGGGTAGCTGCCATTAGGGTAACTGTCTTTCGAGTAAATGTGGCACAATCGCAACCACTATATTTCGACAAAGTTCAAAAAGATTTAGCATTAAAAATATTTTTAACAATATCGAAGGGGGCATATTGTGAGGTATAAACTTTTCAAGTATAAATTTTAATTTTTGAGTAAGAATTTTCAACGGTGTATTTAAACTGTTTTTTTATTCTAAATAGTTCATTAATTTTATAACAACTATTCTGTGAATTATATTTTAATCAGACATCTGGATCCCGAGTTATATTTTTTTGAAAAAAAAAACTGTGATAGGCCCTTATAAAAAAATCAGTCGTAATTAAAGTAATTGATGATCCGATAGTGAAAATTGTAATTTTGGGTAGCTGCTACCTTGTGTACAAATACAAAAATATCGAAGATGGTCACGTCAAAATCGGATGTTTTTCGGCTAATTTGACGTGGAATTCTTTCATATTTACGAGTATTTTCGACGGTAATTGTTGGAATCAGTCAGTCATAGAAAACCAGGATGCAATAGAAAAGTAGTTTCAATTTAGCGTCTCTTTCGTCCGATGTTGTCTGAATTCATAACAGGTTCACCACGCTCCAATGTTGCCACTTCTTTTATTATTGACTTTAGGAAATTTTCAAAATAAAAAGAATAAATATAGGATTGTATTCGTGATTCCATGTTGGATGCCCATTAAATCTCGGAACACGGTTAGAGCACCGCAGAAATGGAATCATCCGCAAACTCACACCACTCCATAAAACATGCGATAGAATCTCCGATCCATCCCATCTTTCTCCAGCTGAAAATCGCCGGAAGAATCAATTTTTTTCGCTTTTGTTCCACCAGGAGAACGACAGCAAATGAAAGGAAGGAGAAATTAATTAAAGGTGAGTGAATAATCCGTCCGATGATTAGTACATCCAGGCTGGGGATTAAAACCGTCGTTCTCCACGGTCCTTGGGCCGTCTCGGTCTTTCAACACCTGTTTCTGACGAAACTGACGGGAATTAGCCCCCCTTAATTGAATTACTGTTGATATAAAAATTACCAAGCACGATTGAAAATTAATTCCAATCCTTCTCTGCTCAATTATTCAAAATGGGCTCCCCGGTAGATTCAATTACAGATGGGCCGACCCACAAACTGAGAATTCATTAAATCCGAAGTCGAATTTTCCTTTGTGTGGCTGAAACCTGATTTGCATCTGAATTGGATTAAAAAAAGGTTATGCAAATAGCCATCTCAGCTAAATTACAACCTAGATATGCAAATCTAACACATGCTCTCAATATTGGCGACATTCCTCCATTATTCATTCCGCTTCTTTCACGCAGACACTTTGATCCTGCTCATTCACTTCGGGTTCCCTGGAAAGGGGGTAGTGGCCAAACAGTCAGTCAAAGCTGTGTGATCGACAGAGAGAGATAGAGAGAGAGCGACTCCTTCTTCGCTAATCCTTCTCCGCTGGCTGGAAACTCGAAGAATCATTCTCTCCTCCACCTGCTGGCACCTTCTGACAAGAAGACAAATATTTACCGGCCAAAGAAAGCTACTACCGAAGCACTTTTCCATCATTCAGTGTCGTCGGTTGGGTCCTTTACATAGTTCTACTTCCGTCCCCTCGGCCGCTGCTACGCTAGACTTGGGATGTCGCTGGGGACACAATTTGCCATTTTGACGATGCATGAAATGAGAATTGATTTGCGACATGATTGCTACTAAAGTGCAAGCATAAATTTCCTGCCTGCCTGTCTTCATTCGGGGGGTGGGCATCCGGTTTCCGGATTAGTGCGCGGCGGGTGCTGCACACTCGGGACTGACGTTCCAAAGACATTTATTTAATTTAAATCCCGAGAGGTGCAGCAGCACGCGCTTGACTCTTCCCGGGACCGAAATGATAGTCGACTGGTTAGGTGAGCTGGATAAGGACGATTTTATTATGCTGGAAGAGCGTGGCCGGGTGAAAGTCGCTCGGAAGAAAAATGCACTATTTGCAGCGCGCTGACGAAAGTTCTCTGTTTTGCATTACATCCATCATTCCTGTGTGCTCTGTGCTCTGGGATGTATAAGGGAAAGACACTCTCCGTGAAGAAGGAACCTGCAATGCAACGGATGGCCGAGAACCAGCGCCACCAAAAGGCAGAGGTCCCTCCTTATCAAACATTTGCTGTGGGGAGATATTGGAAGAAAATGGATATTTCCTCCGGCTGAGTGAACTCTTCCAAGCGAGTGACGCCCTTCGGTTCGTTTGTTGGATCGGTTTCTTCTCTAGATTTTCTTTGCCTTGCGTTTTTGCCAATGTAGCCAA
Source organism: Toxorhynchites rutilus septentrionalis (assembly GCF_029784135.1). Classification (NCBI taxonomy): domain Eukaryota; kingdom Metazoa; phylum Arthropoda; class Insecta; order Diptera; family Culicidae; genus Toxorhynchites; species Toxorhynchites rutilus. The sequence goes on along the minus strand of NC_073745.1, from coordinate 308,632,964 downwards.
TAGATAGTAGACAGCAGCCAGCCATCGGTTGGCGTGAAACGGTATGGCTGATTTTCCATCTAAAAAACTTTATTGGAAACGCAAGTCATCTTCGAAGCTAGCAGCGAAAGATCTGAACCCCTTCGATGCCGTAGAAGAGTGTTAGGAGTGAAGCTTACTATGTGTCATTTTGTAAAAGTAGTAATTTATCGAGATGAAGTGAAGGTTTTTTTGTCATGTCGAATTAACTTTTGTACTTTCTTGTATGTCTGGCCACATCTTGTCTTTTTGATAGCGTATTCTGGTGTAAGGTCTCATGCAAAAAAAAAAGTCATGTTAGTTCAAAAACCCCGTAAAAACAGATCACTTAAAACCACCACGTGAGAATTGTGATGGCGTGCGGCACTGATACCCGTCATATGCTCTACGGGAGCATTAGAAAGAAATGTGAACTGAGCGAAAGAGAGAGAGAGAGAGAGAGAGAGAGAGAGAGAGAGAAAGAGAGATATTGCTCAAGAAACCGAATTATGAAACTAATAAAAATAAACACAATAATAATAATAAAATAACAATAATAAAATTATACAATAATACCTAGACAAAAGATCTTCTGGGAATCAGCAAACAGATAAAAAATTGGAGACGATATACATACATTGTAAATTAGTTTGAATGAATATACGATCTATATACAGCTATTCCAAATGTTCGTCAAAACTAGTCATTTTGTTCTTTATCGCTAAACATGAGACCCGGAGGGTCAATCATCTAAATCGGTCCAGTAGTTCAAAAGTTGTGAATTTTTGGAATGGCAAAAATGGGAAAAAATTGTTTTTCCAAACCATTGATTAACTTTGAAAAATTATATCTCAAAAACAAAAAAAGCATCTCTGATATCAAGATATGTGATGTAAAAAATCCTCAGCTTTCAAGAAAAACTATAAAAAATATAGCGCGCTCTAGTTCAAAGCCATGGAAACCATAAAAAACGACTACAATGAGTAATTACGAAAATAAGATCCATTTTCCTTGCAAGTTATTGTATGTTTTCTAATAAAGCTCATTGCATAACGCTAGCTCATTATCTTCAATTTGATATGTCGATCATCTAAATCGGTTGAGTCGTTCTTAAGTTATGAATTTTTGAAAAATGTCATATTTGGGAAAAAATGGAAAAAATGATTTTTCGGACCACCCTAAAATGGAAATGAACACCCTAACAAAAATTAAAAAAAAAAACGGGTCTAATATAAGGGTTTTGCGATAAACAACAAAGTTACCACATTTGACGAAAATCTGAGAACCACTATATCGGTATGGCATGGAATGACTGTATATGCACCTAATACGACTATTGTCATACGATTATATCAATTAAGAGTATATTTTTACAGGCATAAAAAAGTGACGGAAAACATTTACGCAGGATCACTAATCGCCATTTGTATATATGAAAACATTTCTGTTTGTAGAAATTGGAATCATTCAATTGGTTTCTAATGGGAGTGGAATATAAATGTTTAAAATGAGTGGTGATAATGGTATAGAAAATTCTCCCAATGGGATTCGAACTCCGGTTGTTGTATTATCAAACAGCAGCTATCTCGCACGGCTATCTGAAATATAATTCTGAAGTAGTTGAAACTCGAACAATCGGATACATCATTTCTGGTTACAGTTTTCGCTTATTAAACTGCGTCTTAAGAAAAGGGAGGTTCTCCCTATCAAACAAACCAAACTTAGTTTCGTTTATTTGAAATGATAAAGATAGTACATATCATAGAAGCGATGTTTGTTATACTCAATTACGACTTAATCTGCCGTGATAAATGGATCATATTTTTCGCATTTTATGCGATTTTTGATTTTTGACACGTCAAAGCATACCGATCGACATTATATACGATTGTGACTCGATTCATCTTATGTGTTCAATTATTCATCTTATGAAAAATAACATTTTATTAATTGTGATAGACGCGTAGAAATATTTCCTATGACTTGATGCAAACATCTTTCCGATCCATTAAGAAATGTTCGAGTTATAAGCATTCGAAATACGGATATGGTTAGCACACAAATCGGCAGAACAAATGTATGGGAAAAAAGGAAGTTCTTCCAGTTTTCATGAGTTTAAACTGTTTAGAGATTAGCGAATTGTAATGTATAGCATATCAAAGAAATCTTAGAGAATTTCCGATTCGATTGGTATGCAAGTCATGCGAATTTGTTCACAGTGAAAATAGTCAGGGCCCGAATACAAATCTGCCTCTTCATTCAACTGACTTCAATCCACACTTCCACTTCCCCCTGACACTAATTCATACCCGCGTACGCAATCTTATTATAACGTCCATATAAAGAGGAACGAAAACATGATTTCTGATGCAAAAAAGAAGTTACCCCATCAATGGACGGTTCATTGTTTACCCATCGTGAACTCAAACCAACGAACTTATACATTTATCAAGTATGTTTTAAAGGTCCTCGCGTTAGTATTGATTAATTATTTTACGTTATTTTATACGTGTGACCTGTTTTTTTTTATTTGACACCCTTCCTGAAAGACGTAGTTCTACGTCAAACAAATTTTTGGCCGAAAATCGACCTTTCGGGAAGATCCTAAAATGGTTTTTTTTTATGTTTTTAAGAAAAAAGACGGGTGGGTAATGTCGGGGACATAACCGGAGTAACGTAGGACTATACAAAGGGGACAGCTTTTGTTAAATATATATTTTAAATATATTGTTTTATTTTCTTCTCCTACGTGAATACCTACCTATCTACCTGAAAAATGGATTAGTTTACTGTTTACTCTTTATGAATATGTTGATGGTTCTGAAAAGAACCTTCGGTGTTGTGTTTTTGTTATCACTCGATATCCCCATCTTGTTCGGCTAAACCTTTCTGTTTAGCGATTGCGTTTGCCACTCGCTACAGCTTTCACAGTCACAGAAAATTTCTTCCCATCCAGCTTGTGACATATTGTACAGTAAATTACATTCAATGGCATGTCGCATTACCACCACTCAGTGTCGGATTGGAGGTAATTTCAACCTGTAATTGAACATTTGCGATGACAATGGTACAGTGTCGACTTGCAATGTGGAGTCATAATTTGGACCCCGAACTCTATGTTTACAAAAATGTCCAACTAAATATGTCGCATTACAGGTCCGTCCAATTAGCTAAATGTCGAGATAAGTGTAAATTACTGTACTTTCAATCTAGAAGCAATTTAAGAATTGGTGAAAATCAATAAGCTCAGAACAACTGCCAAATTCACATACTCAAACAAATGATCTCCTGGCAAACAAATTATGAAAATATCAATTTGTGTTTTATTATTATTTTGGATACTGTTTTAGAAAGCATTGAACTGTATTTCCTAAACTCTTTTTTGGAAGGTTTAAGGCCCTGAAAAGCGCATTGTTTTATGGAATGGTTCCAATTTAGAAAACTTAGTACTCGTGGTTTTGAAAAAAACCATTTCGAACGCCTTCGAGCCGCCTTGTTCTGGATTTGCCACCAAAGCAGTTTGTATAAAGAACAAACTTTTTTCTTCTGCTACCTGATGCCGTTTTGCGATTGCGTTTGCCACTCGCTGCAACTGCCTGTTGTCTTGTTGTCCACCGAACCGAATGTGTTCTGTTCCGAATGTGGGTTTTCTTATCGTCGCGAGCAGCTTTGCCAGCTAACTCGATCACTTCGGCGGCCGAAACTATATAACGCCGGTTAGGTGGACTGGTGCACTGGTACTAAAGCGCTCGGCCTAGCTACCCTTGCGGGGAACTCCAGATCAACACGGTTCGAGCGGGATTTTGCCTTTCCCTTCACTTTTCCTCCTTTACCATGTCCAGAAATGGCTGCTTGGGTTGGTTTGTTGATGTGTTGTGATGCGAACCGATGTGGTGTACGGTTTGAATGAGAATGATCGTAACGGCAGCGGAGCAGGGATTTTTAAGCTGACTGGCTGGCCCGAGAATTACGCATGTGTGAGACTGCGACCAATGTTTCGTTCATTTTTTTCTTTTTCCTTTCCAATCGTGCTTCATTCTATTTCGCTGCTGCTCTGGTTGCCCATTTTGGTTGGTACGATTTGAGGAGCACAAAATGGACCAATCAAAAATGGGCACATAGTGCATTTTGACAATGCTTGGTATTTCACAATTATTCAATTATTTATCTCAAGAAAAATGAAATGTTATTCGTTATGATAGATGCGTAGATATATTTCCTATCAATTGATGCAAAAAACTTTGCGATATATTGAGAAATGCTCGAGTTATAAGCGTTCCAAATCTTGCATGTTTTCCTACTTGTTCAGTGCCTAGATTTCCATTTCACCCCCTATATCTTCCGGTTAGACGTAGTCCTACGTCAAAAATTGTGGACTAACCCAAATTCTTACTAACCAACTCAATGGTTAATCCAATTAAACTTATCAACCAGCTTTCATTTAATTCTAAGAGCGTTCCCCATGGACCTTCCCATACAGAGATATTTTTGTTTGAATGAAAAATCATCCTTTCGTTTTTGATGATGAAAAAGTTAATAAATAATGGGTGCGGGTGGGTAAATCGGAAGGCAGTTTTGAAAGCTCCAATAAATTCTGTACAAGATTAATTTATTGCTTTGACGAATGAAGATTCAATTTTTCACGTCGATTTCAACAATGTGCCAAAAAAAGTTTCTTGTAGTGTTCTAGAAAATCGTTTGAAATTTTGCAAATGTTGAAGTAAGTTCTAATGTTAGCAGGCAAATTTTTAGGCTGGCGTATCCCAAAAACATATGTGAATGTTACATATTGATACGTTCAGCCGTTTTGACGTAGAACTACGTCTTTCATTAAGGGTGCCAAATCAGAAAATAGGTCACGTTTTTATGAAATGAAGTTAACGTTAATAACTATTTCTGCCGCGAGCGGATTTTTGCGATTTATAGACCAAACGAATCGGAAACTTTCTAAGATTTGTTTAATATGCTATATATTACAATCCCATAGTCTGTTGATGAAAATTTGAAGCATACCCATGTGTGCTTTCCCGAACAGAGCTGTCAATAACGAGCAACTTATCGACGAACAACGAAGGCGAGATCGTAAGATGTAGTCTCCGTGAACAAAGGAAAAGAAGAAGAACGAAGAGGAATATTTGCCTAGAGTATAAACAGTGGATCTCGCTGAGGCAAACTTTCATTCTTCGTGAGGAAATCGACTGAAGAACATCGTTGCTGGGCGAGCTGGACGGCGAAGGATCGAATGCCTTTCTCAAGGCAATGGGGTGGAGGAGTAACACGATGGATAAAGTAAAATTTTCCAAGGGCCTTTTTGAAGGTTAGAGACGAATGAACTGAAGAATTTGAAAGTCTCTCTAATTCAACAAGCAAGGAAAGAAGGCAAACTTTCAGTCTCGTTCTGTATTCAAAACAATGAACTTGTTTTTTCCTTGTTTTGCGTCATCAAATGTCTTCGTTTCGGATTGAGCTGTGGACGCGACCAAATTACTCACTCGCTGATGTCTCTGGCATTGCAATCATTGAATCAAACTGACGCCATTGCATTAAGGTTCAGAGCTACACAATTGTGTGGGGAATCATCAAGCTAGGCTATCGTCAGCCTATCACGAAAATAAATTTTCTGGAATTTTGTTTGGTTTGATTTGTAATTTGGTTTCGCATGACGGTGGGAAAACTTTCTCCACAAAGGATGACAGCTAAGCTAATTTAGACTGGCAATATTAACAGAAAGGGCTTCTGTTGAGAAGAGCCCAAAACGGAGTTAAGTGTGTGTATATTTAGTTGCTTGAAGCCATCGATATATGGATATTTGTGTGCGTTCGTGCGTGCTTCATAACCCGTACGTAAAAATAGTGCATCTACGCTACGCTGAAACCCCATTTGTATCTGCTCCCGTGCGCATTGGCCCTGTAACGATGCAACAATCGCCTAATTTTTTTATGCTATGATTGACGATTATTTGATGTTGCAAATTATGCAGCCGTAATGATAAACATAAACAAGGAAGGGAGATAGCGGGAGGGAAATATTTGCGCTAGAGTATTAGTAATGAATCTCTGCTGAGGTAACTATTCAGCCCTTTTTCCAAGCAGTTAACATTGTTTGTTTTCTGTCATCATAAAGGCTTTGTTGGTGCTTTTGACATTTGGTGCACCAACAATTTTTTTGGGGAATACCAAGTTCTTCAATAAGGTATAATAAGTTATCAATTTGTTTGGGCTCGCGTGCCAGTCGCAAAACTGCTTTCAACCAGGATTGCATTTGCGTTAATCTTGATCATAATGAAGCAGTACTACTCTTTTCGAGGTTGTTGAGTTTATTTCGTTCATTTAGTCACCAGGAAAGTAAATGTCGCTCTGGAATTTTATATGTGATTTTGTCTCGCTTGCCAGTAGCAAAACTTTCTCTACTAAGGATGACAGCTGCGCTTATCTCGAGCATGTATTGTTCTGCGACCACAAGAATGAATCATCAAACAATTATCGTCAAATGATTCTAGAATACAAAAAAAAAACATTTCAGGGCGACCAAACTGGTAGAATGGTTATTTCAAAATTTTCGTAGCATTATTAAATAATATCCGCAGTTATAAACAGGCGACTTGAATTAAACTACAGCGTAGTTCTCCGTCAACAATGCGGTCGTGTCTTGAAAACAACGTCCTATAATTTTTTAGGACGATTTTTCTAAATTTGAAGTAAATAAGAGGAGCACTCTATCGCAAATTGTATCAGAAATACAAAATGCAATACGTTCTCTCAGAATGTGATCGTGAACAGTGACACGAAGCCTTGCAAGTGTATGAATATTTAAAAGAAACACAAAGAACGCATATATGAGAATGAATGCGGAACTTTGTATTCAGTCCAAGAAACGTTAACCGTAAAATAAAATGCAATAGCTTATAGGTTGGGAAAAAGTTACAAAAGCTTACTTATGGAACAGCACTTCACCAGGAAAGAATTACGAATTAATAAACATTTAGAAGGCTCTTTGGTAAGCACACGGGAATTGGGTGAGAAAGAAGTGATGAATATCCCCTGAATTGTTGTGTTGGTGAATTGCCTATACGAATTAACCGAATTATGATTCCACGAGTAAAAGTATTCGTTCGCTAACTGGCTCGGAAGGTGAACCCAATTATCGAGTTCTAACCGCTCACTGGGCTGCAAAGCAGCAAAAGTAAGCTTAATTTGACGTCTTTTATTGATACATAAATGGACTGCAGCCTGCAGTTCACAAACGCCCTGTTAGAGATATGTCCAGTTAAAGAAAATCCAGTCAGCGAACGGGTACTATTCAACAGAAACATCCGATGCCTCCAACGAGAAGTAAACCGTTAAGGGACATTGTACCAAATTTCTGCACGTGGTAAGAAAAGGAAAAACCAATCCAAAGTACAGAAGTGAAAACATTGATCTAGAGACGAATAAGCTGCGAAGATTGAAAGCTCTCGAAGCCAAAGATGACGAAGAAGAAAATATTGACGCACTGTGCATTAGAAAAATTGAATTTAACATATTGAGAACCGCACGTTTTGGGGCAAACTTGAACGCTTCACATGTTCGGATTCCACGAATAAGATCGTTTGCTTCAATGAGGATGAGACGAAGGCGAGCCATCGGTAGGCATTGTTAGATTCTTGGTAAACCAAGGATATATCCTTCATGTGTAGAAAAAACGGGTTATTTCATGATCCATCCGTAACAGACAGAACGCGAAACACGAGAGAACTCGTGAGCGGTCCGCAGTGCGTTGAGTACTATAGGGAAACTGTCGAGTTAAATAAATGTGTTCCATCAATTACTCCTTATCAAAAGAATTGCTGAGCGGACAATTTTTTGACACACTGTACGAGAGCAGTCCGGTAAGTACAAAAAATCAAAAATTTTGAAAAATGGTGATTTGATTCCAAACTTAGTCTTAGTCTTTTAGCTCGATACACTTGATCCAGCGATGCTCCAACTTCTTTAACACGTTGAGCCCCGACCGAAATAGGAGACCGACAATGAACTTTTCGTTTGGCTCGTGTCGGTCCCAGCGAAACGATAGTGGGCTTTTCTAAATATCATTTTGTAACTTTGTTGATGTCGTTCCCAATGTCGACACTATCCGAACGAGAGGTCTGCTGTCAGTCCGGTGAGAACGGCGCAAAAAAGACGGACATTTCAGTTCACTTCTTCCATCGAGACCTTTGGCGTCGATAGGACGCGTCAGTTGTTGGGAAGACGGACTGCTTTATCTTTCTCCCCACAATCGAAGCATACGTCCCGAACGAAGAGAGGGGTGCGGTCGCTATTTGCAGCCACTGCAGATCTCCGAACGGACGAGTATGCTATCCACAAAGACCATAATTTATCAAAATCTTTTAAGTAATAATAATAGTTTCGATAACGTCGTGGCTTCGTCCTTTGGCGGTCCATTCGTTCGGAGCTTCACCCAACCGAATCGAGCGATTTTGCTTTCCCGAGATAACATCGGGCCTCCGAATTCATTCGTACGTGAGTAACACTACTGACTGAGCTGGCTTTGGTGGGTGGCGTGGGCACAAGAAAAATTGCCTTCCCCTTGTGTGTCTGTGTCTGCAGTTTACGGGTAGAACTCCAAAGTAACAAACACACAGAGACCCGGATGGAGCTTGCGAGCAGCCAGGAAATGAAATGCAGAGGAAATATATTTTCGTTTTGCTGCAGGTTCGTTGTAAGTCGGCCCCCCATGGAGTTATTCTCAGTCACTAGCTCGGTGGCCCAAAACTGCCCTCGCGCCGGAAACGGCATACTTTCGGGACGCCAGACGCCTTCACCCCGCTGCAAGACGCGGAACTAAGTAGACATTGATACGAACACATATGCAAAACTAGCATAATAGTGTCAATGGGGGAGGCAGGAGGCGGGAATCGGATTTCAGCTGCCAGCTGGCGAGGGATTCCACCATTCATCTTCGTCGTCAGCAGCTGCATCGTGATGTCAGCAAATAAGGAGGCAATATTCCATCGCTCCGCGTTTCCATCGAAATGGATTTTCTCGTTCGTTTTTTTCCTCTTGTTCACGCAAGAAGAAGAATGCGAAATATCCGTCATCGAAATTGTCTACTCGCGCCGGCTGACGACAATTGGGTGATTGTGATACGAACGGGGATTTTCCGACGACAATGTAATATTCAGATTTCTGCGAAATTGATACTTACTTCGACACGTATCGCGTAGATTGACGATGTGTCCTGAAAAGATACAAAGAAAGATTCAATTAATCACACCACTTGAAATGAAATAGAATAATTAACGAGGAAATATTCATACATTCCTTCGTCGGAAGTTGTCACGAAGGTGTAACACGCGAGGAACCACAAAACAAAAAGATTAACTGAAAATGATCCAGCTCGTAGGACATGGAAAAACACTCATTCTGTCATTTGTATGCAAATAGAAGACATTACCAATTCAAATCTCAGCGTGAAACTTTTGGAATAACAGCAAACCTGTAAAGCCACCCCATTCGATCGTTGGAGGGAACTTCCACTGACGATGACAGCCCCAAGCTCACTTTACATGCAATTGATTGTATCTGCCGTAACGTAATTCGTGATTGACTCATAATCAAACATGACGAGTCGGTTATGGGATAGAAAGAGGATGTAGAAATGAATGTCGAAGTGGTTTTTTTACGCTTATAGAGCATACAGTGACCGACACAATCATATGGCTGCCCTCAATGTATGTTAAATTTAGGACGAATTTTATGAAGAACATTGTTTGATTGATTGATATGAGGTACAGACTAGGGGGGCGTCGCTGATCAATGGTCAGTTGCACCCCAATAGGAAGTATCCCGTGTCGGCTACACATACATACTGGAGACTGGAGACTGCAACATCCCAATTATGAGAATCTTTGTAATACGAACCTCGAGCCAACCGCGAGTAATCGGTTACATATTACAAAAATTGTCATATAAAATATAAATAGCCCGGCCCCGTCAGGCTAACGCCACATGTGTCTTAATAAAATATATATTTTGGGGAAAAAAATTGTTTTAGTGTGGAATCCAGATTTTCTTGAATTTACAGTAGTGTTCTTCTTCTTGAATGGCATTAACGTTCCCAGTACAACTTTTGCCGTCTAAATGTATGCATTAACTAGCGTCATTTATTAACACTAAACCTACCGATGGTTAATATATGCCTATTCCTACCACAAACAGTCAAGTGACCCTTCTTCAAAATTGTATATATATTACCATGTATAACGAAAAATATATTATCTAGTACATGAAAAGTCTTTTTTTTTCAAAATCAATTCAAATTATTTTTATTTATTTACTTATTAAAATATAGAAATAATATAAGAAAAAAAAAATCATATATCCTTCAATTGTATTCCATATTTAGAAAACAAATAAGTATATGCCAACTTTAATTACCGTATGTTATACAATTTATTGGGTGAACGAAGGGACATTTTCCACACATATTTTTGTTTTATTTAAAATAGATTTTTGTAGATTTGTTTTTTTTTTGCTAAAAACTAAGTGGTACTTTGTTTGCACTGGTAAATTAAAAATCCGAACTTGAATTTGTTGAGGTTTTCTGCGGTACCTCTTTCTTTTTGATGTTCTTGTTGAAAATCTTTGGCTAATTTGAATAGAAACAAATGTCTCAAGTTACATGATTTATTCATACAATAAATTTAAAAAAAAATGACTCGCTTTATATAGATTTGGTGCTGTCCACATACCACGTGGACAAAAAAAGCACGATTTTAGACTTCCCCTCCCCTCCATGGACAAGCATGAACATTTTCATACCCCTCCCCTGTTGTCCACGAGAACATTTTTCCTTATTTTGTGACACATTGAGGTTTTATAGCAGAGAAATGAATAGCAAAACAAGGCATATGTTTCATATGAGTTTAATTTTGAAATACTTGTAAAACTTTGTTTTTCTATTATCTGCGAAGATATAAAGGCTATCTGGCTTGTCATCACGGAAACGCGCAATATACAGTTTAACAATCCACAATCGAATATAAACCACATAATTCCAAAGATACATACAAAGATAGATTTCTAGTATATATAATACTAGTAGGTTATATTACGTTCGCAGCTTTATTTCAGAAGTGTGCTTATGGAAATCTTAAGGCTACCTGAGGTGTTGGGAGTAGCAACAACAATCCTTGAAGTGAATTGTATATTGTGTCATAATATGAGCACCATCAGTGCCGAACTTTTCGAGTTTTTTGAGCTCACAAAAACTAACTGAATTATTTTATATGCATAGATTTTTTTTATCAATTAAAAAGAATTTCAAGAAAAGAAGAAAAGAAGGAAGCATATACTGATTTCTATGGATCTTCACTTGACTTGTTTGATGTGTATATGCGTTGTAGACAAATGACATTGCAACAGCAATAAAGTGATTTTGGTTTGCTTTCAAAGTGTCTATAGATTTTAAAAAATATATTTCTAACAACAATTCAATTAACCTGATTATTTCGCTTCCATTTGATTCATAGAAAGCTTCAGTAGAACTATTTACCACAGAGGTATTCTCTATCGAATGAAAAATTATTCAATTAAGAATAAACCAAAACTGCCCGCTGCACACTTGAAAATATTATATGCAAGGCCCAGTTGTTGTTTTGCACCCGTGGCCGAGTGGTTAGCGTCTCACATTATCATGCCGGGTGTGCGGGTTCGATTCCCGTTCTGGCCGGAGGATTTTTCGTCAAAGAAATTTCCTCAGACTTGCACTGTGGTCACGCGTATTCTAGAGCTTGCCCCTCGGAATACATTCAAGGCGTGTTATTTGGCTTAAGAAATCTCAACTAAGTATTAATGAATGACGCTAGTTAATGCATATGTTGAGACGGCAAAAGTTCCACAGGGAACGTTAACGCCATACAAGAAGAAGAAGTTGTTGTTTTGACATTATTGCATTACTTTAAACAGAGTCACAGCGTTTCGAAAATTACTCAAAATTCAAAAAATCACTCAAATCGATGGCTATTTTTAGTCGAGTGTAGTTATTTGTGTAATCTTTAAAGAGTACTAATAGCGTATTAAAATATTTTCAATATATATATTTTTATTTTTCAACTGCTTATTGACCATTCTGCATTGAGTGTCTAGATGGCTTCCAAAGTGCTCGAGAAGAAAAATTACATCAGAAAACTCACGACTCATTGATTTTTTTTACTAACCTTACCCGAAAAGTTATTTGTACCACTCTTTAATTTCTCCCATTTATGTTGTTTTGATTTTCCTCCGCTTAAATCCTTATCAAAACATCACCTATGAGATTCGCACAGTTTACTAGAGAGCAATTCAACGCCAGATTAATCAGCCACTGCCCCGATCCTTCCCATTTTTATCAAATTTGTTTTCCAACAAAATCATAGCTCTGAAACCTGCTGCCCGACTGAAGCAAACTTTTGAGAAATCAATCATCTTTCTATTAAAATTCAAAGAAACTTTCTCATAAGTTGAATAAAATATTATTACATACAGGTTGTTAGGTAGGTGATCCGGAATATTTCAGGTGATAGATATTTGATTCAAAAAACCTCCACGCTTATGGTCAAAGCTCAACTACGAAAGAATTATTGAACTTTCCTTTTTATCTTAAAACTGAATTTAACTTAAAAAGTACGCTGCTAAGCACGATTTCCATTTAAGGAAATTTTGCATATAATTTTGTTGTGAAACATTTAAATTAGTGGAAGATAACAAGAAGGATAACAGTGTGACATCAAGGAAGGAATTGTAGAGAGAAGTGGAGGGATTCAATTTGGTTGATAGAAACAATTTAGCTTATAATGCATTTTTGTCCATAAAAGCACAAAATTATAAGTTTCTCCTTTACTTTTAAAAGTTTTTTGGTTCCATTAATTTGAATGTTTTTTAACTGCATTTTACGCAAAAAAAAATTTATCTATCAAATGAGCAGCATAATCATTCTAAGTAGCGCAATTTCTAAATTAGAGTCAGTTCAAGACATAAAATTAGACTCAAAAAAGGTTCAAAAACTCTCTCCTAGTTGAGAATTGAGCATGTGCGTAGAAGGATTTTTTCATCAAATATTATCATTATCATTATCATGAAATCTCAACCATTATGGAATCGTTTATTTTCATAGTTTTGGGTTATGAGGGTCTGTGCATGCCTCGTAACTATAAAAGTTCAATCATAGGAAATAGCTTGGTCATTCACAATTTTTTGTTTTTATTCAATATTTTTATAATTCAGATTTTGCTGAGGAAATTCAATGATATGAGAAAAAATATATGAACGTTTGACTGGGCAGCACTCTTGATTGATAAATGATTGACTGGGTAACGTTTATTGATAAATATGGGGAGTTTTGAAATTCTTGAACATGTTTTATTTTATTCAATTTGGAATGTATAGGTAAATATTCACCATTCACCATTTAAAAAAAACTCTCCCTGTCCACGTGGAATCTGTTCATACCCCCTCCCTCCTCTCCGTGGACAAGCGTGGACATTTTCGTAGCCAAAACCACCCCCTCCTCCCTAGAGTTGTCCACGTGGTATGTGGACGGCCCCTTTGTAGAGAAACGTGGCATACCATCTGTTCCCTGTTTGGCGAGTAGTTCTCTTTTATATCTACGGATAATTTTTTAGTAATATTGCAACGGTTTTTTTTAGTAATATTGCAACTAGTGATGCGCTCGTAAAGAAATTATATATAGTGACACTTCTTCAGCATACTGTGAACAGTTCCATAAGTTTCAGAATAACGGATTCCCCAAACCGAGATGAAGCTCCTCTGTTTCCTCACTTTCCCAAAAAAGGAAATCCATTTATAATGTACTAGGTTTACTCAGCATATATTGCTACACCTCGTTTCTGTTAGGGAAAGCTGTTTATCAATAGTTACATGTTCCCCAGGCTTGTAACAATTTTGACTAATCTCGATGAATTTCTACCATACTTCAGAGATTCGTAAACGCTGGCTTCGTTAACATTTCTGATCATATCTTATCAGATCAGATCAGATCACCGTATAATTTCACAAAACATAACTCCTGCTCATGGTTGCTAAGGAAAGGCCCCTTTTCTTGTTCCATGAATATTAGATGCTCAAACTATTTGCCTGAAATGCGCCACGTGCATATAGGAGAGCAATAAATGCATTTATTTTTGTAGTGTCAAATTTGTCATCTAAGTTGTTCTATGTTCAAATAGTTTCTCTTCGCCAAATTCCGAACACGCTTCATCTATGTAATTTATAATTTCCAATGATTTCATATATCTTGAATATTTCGACATTTTTGGGAAAAGAATTATCAGCAAAATAATTAAATTAGAACTCTCGATAAGCAAAATAGCACTATAGTTTGGAATGGTTACGGTAAATTGTCAGCAACACAATTCATTCTATTCATTCACAAAAACAGCAAAATTTAAAAAGCAATAGCAAAATTGTGTAATATACCGGTTTGTATCATAACCATACATACAAATCTTTATGATACCACATGAATGTATGCACGGGTCAAATGACCCGTTGCGGTAGTGGGAGCAGATTACATATGTTTCTCAGTAAAATAAATATACAAAAGAGGAGTAAATGTTGAAAAATGCATTCGATTTATGTTTTAAGAAAAGTAGTCTAGATAAATGACGATGTGATAATGTTATTTGCTAGAAGTTTTGATAATAAGTTCAAAATGGGTCATTTGACCCCTCATGGTAGGTTTAGTGTTAAAACTTAGTTGAGATTTTCTAAGCCAAATAACGGCCAGAACGGGAATCGAACCCGAACACCCGGCATGATAATGGGTGATGCTGACCACTCGGCCACGGGTGCACGGATGGTGTTAATCCTTTTGAATAAAAGTATTTGATGACCACACGCTTTTCTGATTTTTCTCGTTTTCATTGAATTGTTTTGTTTTGGTCTCTTAAATGCATACTATTTGAGTAATCAAGCAAGAAACTAGTGAGGTACTATTGAATAGCTAAACATTAGGACTTCTGGCACCATCTCTTGGTGTCGGAAACTTTCCCCCACGTATTTTGTGTTAAGGTAAAGGTGGAAGCTAGCCACAAATGGCTACCACAATGGCGCTCATTTCTTTCAACTCCCTCCTTCACCCCTCATCCGAAAATCAATAAATTTGCGAAACAGTGTGAAGAAAATGATCGTTTTCGCATACTTCCCATCAAGTAATATCAACCAAACTCTAATCGATTACTCACAAGATATTAAATTTTCATCTGCTGTCGCACTGTATAGTGAAAAACGTCGGAAAACTCGAGCTAGTGCTCTGAAAGTTTAATGTTCATTTTTCAATCTTCGGCAATGGTTTTGTTTGTGTTGGGTGAAATCGTTATTTTTTCGGCATTGATGCCATACAACATCATCGAAACAGCTATAAAAACCACTCAATGAAATGTTATTCCTGACTCATAGCGTTTCATGTCATGAAAATCAATAGAATAAAATTGTGTTGATATCAATACAATTATTATTTTTACGTTTAATGGGTTTAATGGGTAAGTTTTAGCAACTTTAACATTGGTTAAGCAAATTGTATTGCAGAGCTCGGAACCCTGCCTATGCTTCCAAAAATAGTAAACGGAAAGATATTACATTCAATCAAAATGCTTCGGCCAATGAAGAGAAGGGTTAAGTCTCTCCAGCGTGAATATGTGAAACAATACGATCGACAAAAGAAAATAATAAGAAATTATCAACATCGAGTTAATGTGCGAAAGAACTTGTTAATTACAAAAGAGCCACAATTCGCATGTGTTCTAAATTGGTTCATGTTACGCTCGCGTATAATCAGGATTTTACTTCATATGCAAATATACCTTTATATATATATATATATATATATATATATATATATATATATATATATATATATATATATATATATATATATATATATATATATATATATATATATATATATATATATATATATATATTTATATTTGCAATTGTTCATCGGAACACATCGTTCATACATTTTACTTCAGTATTGAATTGTTTTTTTTTTTTTTCAAATGTATTCTAAGATTCGTGTCAGTAAAGCGCCACACAGTGTGCGTTGGAGACATAATTTTGCAAGAAAGACTGAAAATCTACTTAGTTATTCAATAACTTTACTGTTTTCTAGACAGCGAGAAATTACCAGTACACGTTAGTGTTAAAGGTTAATTGGTTAATTGGCTCAAATTGGTACCGCCCTTCTGATTTCAGTGTCTATAGATTTAAAAAAAAAATATATTACAACCCAAGTTCATAACAAGTCCAATTAAAAAATTTTATTTACTTTTATTTGGTTCTAAGGACGTTCCAGAAGAACCTTCTCCACTACAACTATATTTTTGATTGAATGAAAAATTACACTTTTGTCTCCGATATTACCGTGTCCTTTCGAAACCCATATTTGGAAGTGTGTTTCTTTTTGTGCTGGTCAATGTAAAACTCTAGGGATTGTTGTCATACGTAATGGAAAAATATGTTATACTATGACTCACGTCCTGAAGACGGCAAAAAAAAACCACAAAACACATAGACGTGGTTTATTGCGTTCGAATTGGCCTCATGAATTCGTTCAAGACAAAAGCAAATCACTTCTCGGGTCTCTTGGGACTCGGTGTGACTGGTAGAGGCATCTTGCGCCCCTCGAGAGAGGGAACCTGATGAGACGGCGGAGTCACCTCACTAACTCGATTATGTAAACAGTCATCCGCAAATAAACAACATCATTAATTTGCATTTTCCACGACAAACAAGATGCTTCTTTTTTTGTTGTTGTTGCTGGCGCGCGCACTGATTCGGTCATTCGGTTTTTGTTGGTTAGGCTTCCCGACGTCGTCGGCCACAAGGACGATGATGATGATGATGACTGCGGAGTTTGTCATCAACAATTGTGCACCGGGGGGAATAGCGATCAGCGCAGCAGCACATCGTTAGCGGCGGATGTCCCGCCGAAAAAAGAAAGTGAAAAAAAAAGCTCGGGAACGGAGCTGGCGCCGCTGCCAATTTTTCTGTGGACAGACAAACGAAGCGGGGGAATAATAATGACAATCGCCGCATCGATAATAAGTTTTTGCGCTCCGGAAAAGGGGATCAGCATCGGCTAGAACCAATTGCGAAAATGGGGCATTTGTTCCGGTGGGGGAAAAAAAGCGAAATCAACCTGAATATTGCCGGGGGCGGGTTATGTCACATCCACCCCACGGAGCCACGGAGAAATTATGCTAATGAACGGTATTATGTCGCATATTTCGTTTGATTTAGTGGATCCAGATATGCTCCGACGACTGTTTTCTGAGATGCTGTTCTATTTTTCTCTCGTCAGCGCCCCAGCTTCTCAATGCCGCGGGGGAGCTTTCCGATTCTGATCCCTAATTCGATCAGGATGGATGAAAGCGGCATTGATTGAATTAGGGGCGAAAGTGGACGAGAAAAAAAGAAAACTATTTCCACATCCAAACCGCATTTCCGCATGGCGTGGGGGGAGGATAATTCCCAACAGAAGAATGGAATGGAATAAATCAATACCCGGAAGCAGAAGTCAATCAAAATACTCGTATAAATCAAACAAAAGAACGCGTAAGCTCACCACCACCATCCCACCCCCCACGACGCAGACCGACGCAACGATGAATGGTGGCGCAAAATGAAATTCGCAAGTGATTTGACACAAACAGTTTGGTGGGAGATGACTTTTGCGATCGGCGGGATGGCGAGTCGATGGATTCATTCATTCCGATCGGACACGCACGATTGGATGTCTTCTGGGGTGGCAGTAATCAGTTTTTTCTTCTTCTAAGAATGGGATTGTGTTAACATGTATGGATAAAGTAAAACCAGAAACAAAAATATGGATATTCAATTCTATTGAAATTCAATATAAGCTGTATTTGCTGTATTTGCACTTCTTGAATAAAGTAGCTACAGTTAAGAGTGGTATAGATTTAAGGATTTCGCTGTAAGTATATTTATCAAACTGAAAACAAATTTTAAAGCGAATGTGAATTTTAAAAAAAATCATTTAAAAGAAGTGAATGAAGGAAAATAAATACTGAGTGAATTTGTAAATTTGAATTATGTTTTTTATTCAAATCAACTTACAAAACGTCACTATTTTTATAAGATTGAGAACGAAAAGTGAACCGATATATAAATCAAATTCAGATGAATTGTTTGTGTTTTGTGTTTTGTGTTTGTGTTTTGAAATAAATCAAAAAAATTCAAATATGTTTTGTAATCATTATTCAAATATCTTCAACAATGATATTCAATTAGAATTAATTCAATAAAATGGCAGAGTAAGTACAGGATATTCTAAACAGAATGAGTGTTTTGGAAAGATGGAACGCTTCATTACCGGATTTGGATTATGATGATCCAGTTATTTTTCATTTATACCCAGATGGAACACCACCCAATCACCCTCCATTGAAAAATTTCCGATTTTAATAAAGGTAGTATCTATTGACGAATTTCATGCCAACTCGTCTTAGGAGTTGGCAGCACCATCTCAGATAGCAGTGAAACGTTGTGGGTGTAATTTAAGTCATTTAAGCAACTTTGCATACTTGAAATATTCGAAAAACAATTAGGCTACTTTTTGGGAAAAGCCAAATTTTTTTTTCTTTTGTCCCATTTATTTATTTCTTTATTTCAGGCTCATTGGCATTTTAGCTGTAACAGAGCCGAATTTTAATCGTGTACATGTCACATATTTATCATATCTATAATTAGCACATTACACAGTTGCCATTTTTCGGCGTTAGAGTATTCCCTTCTATACCATTCCATATGGTACACACATTTACACAGTAGCAGCCAATTAGGCGTAAGAGTTTTCTATCTGTTCTTCCATTATCCAGTTAGACCGGACAGCGGAGACAGTTGATTGATCATTGTTGAGTTATTTATAGAACAGCAGCCCGATGTGTCTTGCAGAGCAGAGCAGTTGTATGGATGAATCGATCATATTTCGACCGTGGATCGATCTCCATCGCTGATGATTGTTGCGTGGACGTAGTTATTCTGTAACAACACAAAGATGGTCAATGAGGGCCCTGAGTTTCGAACTCACGATCGATCGCTTACTAAGCGAACCCGCAACCAATGTGGCTACGGAGGCCCCCTAAATTTTTTTTCTTATTTTTTTACAAAAAATTATAACTTACAAAGTATGATACCTACAAAATTCTTGTCAATTGTTTAAATTTTCACAAAAAATAACCAAACAAAATTTTTAAAAAAATTTCGCTGACAAAAAAGTTATTTAAAAAATTAAAATTCATTTTTCTCAAAAACGTTTTTTTTTAATTCCCAAAAATATATATGTATATATAGCTCTTACAATTTCCAACAAGACATCGGAAGATGAGCACTTTTACAGGGAAAAAGTTTTTCGAACAACAACTTTTTCATGTTTTCTTTGAAAAAAAAAACAGCTTATCCTAATTCTGTTTAAAGTCAGCTAGCGATATAGTGTTGTCGACAAAGTTTTAGATCATATTAAAATATAAACTTTTGTCGAAAACATTTTCTTTCTATCTTTTATAGTGTTCGGAATATACGTCATTTTTGTATAAAGACTCCTGAAAAAAATAATGTTTTGCTCGTAACATTTTTGTGTGTAAATTCTCACGTTTGACATGTTCTTGACATGTTTCTTAACATGATTAAAAATGCGATAATTTATACAAAAAATGATACGAATTGAACATTAATAGCATTTTTTCAAAGAAAAACATGAAAAAGTTGTTGTTCTAAAATTTTTTTCCATGTAAATGTGCCCATCGTTCGATGTAAGGAAAATTGTATGGAAATTTTAAGAGCTATTTATATCTATTTCTTTCAGAATTTTGAAAGCAAATGTTTTCGAGAAAAATGAATTTTAATTTTCAAAATATTTTTTTTCAATGAAATTTTTCTTCCAAAATTTTTTTTGCTAATATTTAATGAAAACGAAAGTAATTTCCTATATTCCATTCTTTGACTAAAATTTTGTAGGTCTGATATTTTTTTTTGTAGGTTTTTTATAAATTTTGAGCTTTTTCAACTTTTTTCAAAAATCTTGGTTTAAAAACTATAACATCTACAAAAAGATGGTCAGAGAATGAAATGTAGGAAATTACTTAGGTTTTCATTAAAAATTATCAAAGATTTTTTTGGAAAAAAATTTCATTGAAAAAAAATATTTTGAAAATTAAAATTCATTTTTCTCGAAAACATGCTTTTAAAATTCTGAAAAAACAGATATAAATAGCCCTTACAATTTCCAACAAGTTTTCCATACATTGGACGATGGGCACATTTACATGGAAAAAGTTTTTCGAACAACATTTTTTTCATGTTTTTCTTTGAAAAATGCTATTAATGTTCAATTCGTTACATTTTTTTGTATAAATTATCGCATTTTAAATGCTCTGCTAACTTTTCTCTATTAAGAAACATGTCAAACGTGAGAATTTACACACAAAAATGTTACGAGCAAAACATTATTTTTTTTCAGGAGTCTTCATACAAAAATGACGTATATTCCGAACACTATAAAAGATAGAAATTTGATGTTTTCGACAAAAGTTTATATTTTAACAAGATCTAAATCTTTGTCGAAAACACTATATCGCTCTCTTGACTTTAAACAGAATAAGGATAAGTTGTTTTTTTTTTCAAATAAAAGATGAAAAAGTTGTTGTTCGAAAACCTTTTTCCCTGTAAAAATGCCCATCTTCCGTTGTATGAACGACTTGATGGAAATTGTAAGGGATATTCATATATACAATTTTAGGAATTTAAAAAAAAATACATTTTTGAGAAAAATGAATTTTAATTTTCAAAATAACTTTTTTTTCAGCGAAATGCTTTTCCAAAAATTTTTTGGTATTTTTTCGTAAAAATTCAAACTATTTACTACATGTCATTCTATGACATGAATTTTGTAAGTATCATAGTTTTTAAGTTACTAATTTTTGTAAAAACTTTTTGGCTTTTTCCAAAAAGTTGTCTAATTATTTTTCGAATATTTCAAGTATGCAAAGTTGCTTAAATGACCCATGTCTTTACACCAACAACGTTTCACTGCTATCTGTGTTGCCAACGACCAGTCGAGTTGGCATGATATTCGTCTATTATCGATGGTTAAATAGCTGGATACTTCCTGTTTGCTAAAGGGTGTGTCACATCAAATTGCATCACGGAAAAAACGCTGTAGAAATTCGCCCAGTAGACCGATCCTTTTGAAAATTTTAGACAGTAAAATAAAAACTATTAAACAACTTTTGGCATTTTCTTTTTATTCATACTTCGAGCCCAAGCCCGTATGCTCGCACCTTCCTCTTTACCCCGTCCATAAGGTTCTGTACAACGTCAGGTTGTAGTTTTTTTGAACAGAAATTCATTTTATCTTGAAGTCCGCCTCCGATTTGACAACTTTTGGGTTCTTCCGGAGGGCCTGCTTCATAATCGCCCAATATATCTCTATTGGGCGAAGCTCCGGCGCGTTGGGCGGGTTCATTTCCTTTGGCGCGAAGGTGACCCCGTTGGCTTCGTACCACTCCAACACGTCCTTTGAATAGTGGCACGAAGCGAGATCCGGCCAGAAGATGGTCGGGCCCTCGTGCTGCTTCAATAGTGGTAGTAAGCGCTTATGTAGGCACTCCTTAAGGTAAACCTGCCCGTTTACCGTGCCGGTCATCACGAAGGGGGCGCTCCGCTTTCCGCAAGAACAGATCGCTTGCCACACCATGTACTTTTTGGCAAACTTGGATAGTTTCTGCTTGCGAATCTCCTCCGGAACGCTGAATTTGTCCTCTGCGGAGAAGAACAACAGGCCCGGCAGCTGACGAAAGTCCGCTTTGACGTAGGTTTCGTCGTCCATTACCAGGCAATGCGGCTTCGTCAGCATTTCGGTGTACAGCTTCCGGGCTCGCGTCTTCACCACCATGTTTTACCTTTCGTCGCGGTTAGGAGCCTTTTGAACCTTGTATGTACGCAGGCCCTCCCGCTGCTTGGTCCGCTGGACGAATGAACTTGACAAATTCAGCTTATTGGCGACATCCCGGACTGAACTTCTCGGATCACGTCTAAACTGCTTAACTACGCGCTTGTGATCTTTTTCACTGACGGAGCATCCATTTTTGCCGTTCTTCACCTTCCGGTCGATGGTTAGGTTCTCGAAGTATCGTTTTAGTACTCTGCTGACCGTGGATTGGACGATTCCCAGCATCTTACCGATGTCCCGATGTAACAACCCCGGATTCTCGAAATGAGTGCACAGGATTAATTCACGACGCTCTTTTTCGTTCGACGACATTTTTCCAAATTTACGAAAAATTGACAGTGAAGCATGGCCAACGTGATCTATACACTCTTATTTGATTATAAGCGAAAGCTGAAGATATAATTCCTAAAAATTAAATTTGTACAGCGTTTTTTCCGTGATGCAATTTGATGTGACACACCCTTTAATAATAATAGTTAAAGACAAAAAATATGAAATACTTCTACGATATAGGTATTAGGTGGGGTGCAAGGGTCTTACTAGTGTAAGTCGAATATCGTATTCCGATACCATTCTGGAATCGAAGATGGTGACTTTCGTTCCGTTAAAACGACTGTAAAAGGCCGGTGGTCACCCTAAGGAATAAGCCCATTTCCAGCATCCACATACCTCTTCAATTCCCGTTTCTCGAAGAATATTGTAGTTCAACTCATTGTTGTTCAAGATAGCAAACGGCTTTTACTATAAAAATTCAAAATAGTACACTTTTGATCATTAGAAAAAATGGTAAAAAATCGAATTTATTTTTTTGCTTGGAGGTAAAGTGGTCACTTAGTGGGGGCAAAGTGGTCACTCGCACATATCAAGTTAAATGATACAGTAGGTACATGTATGAAATAAACTTGGCCTATTCACCTAAAGTCTCAATTTAAATTCTAGATTAATTCTCTATAATTCAAAACCTGAACCTGTTTATTTGTTTATTTGTTAACATAATAGCATAAGATTATACATCTTTTAAATTGCTATATAGGGAGTGCATGTTACTACTAGTCATTTACGTACTATCTAACTTCAAAAATGTTCACTATATAAATTAATTCATTACACTAAAATACTTTTTGCATTGCTTCTTAAATTTTAAAAATGATTTTTGATTTCTTAGATTGCTTGGTAAAGAATTCCAGAGACAAATACCTCTCACAAATATAGTTTTGGCATAAAAAGCTGTAGAATGCACCGGTAAAACATATTTCTCTACTCTATTACTTCTAAAAGGTATCAGCTTTTCATGTAGATATGCGGGGCATTTTGTTGTAATTATTTTATGAAGCATTAAGCAAGAGTGAGCTTTTATAAAATTATGGAAAGAGTAACCTAAAAGTTTACTCTGTAAATGCGAAACACTGTCCAGACGACCAAGATTGAATACAAACCGAACACAAGCATTAAGTGCGATTCTTAACCTATCTAAAGTCTGTATGCTCACTGAAAGCAGTAGAAAGTCACACGTCACGAAATATGATAGAATGAAGCTTTTGAATATCTTTTGCTTAGTTTCCTGGTTCAAGAAAGATCCTTTCAACTGGAAACATCGTAGAGTTCCGTATATCTTGGAAGTTATGCTGGATAATGAAACCTAGACTAGTGGCACTTTCTACAAACTGAACTGTGTCATTTCCGATAGTCGAATTCATATGGTTAACATTATTACCCCGTGTAATAAGAAGAGCTTTTGACTTTTGTGCATTAAGCTTCGAACTATTAGCCTCTGCCCAAGTTTTTATAGAATTTAAATCATCGTTCACTAGTCTACAAATAGTCTAAGCGTTCACATTATTGTAGTTTGCGTAAAGCTGGACATCATCCGCAAAAATATGCACAGAACAATGTTTTACAATTCCTGGTAGATCGTTGATGTAAAGAGTGAACAAAATTGGGCCTAGTACCGATCCTTGGGGCATTCCTGACGTGACTGGAAGAAATTCTGAAAGCACGTCATTTATATAAACTGCTTGTTTACGATCATTTAAATAAGAATCGATGAGGTTTACCGCAGAAGCAATAAAATTAAATTTCGAGTTCAGATTTCCACATAGCTGAGCATGGGAAATAACATCGAACGCTTTCGTGAAATCCAATAGAATCAAGATTACTTTGTCACCACTATCGATAGCATATCCTACATCATCATACACTTTCATCATTGCTGTTTTGGTACTATGACCTGCACGATAACCAGACTGGAATGTTGTTACCAAATGATTTTCTTGTAAAAAAGAACACATTTGATCTTTAAGTATTCGTTCGAAGCTGTTAGATAGAGCGCATGAAATACTTATGGGACGTAAATTATCCAAAGTGTCTAGATTGCTCTTCTTTCTGAGTGGTATTACCTTAGAACATTTCCAAGCAAGAGGGTATTTACCAGATACAATAATGCAATTGAAAATGTAGGTATTTGAATCGATTAGAATTGGTAAAATGAGTTTTAAAAATTTCATGGGAAGTTCATCTAGGCCCACAGCATTTGATGTGACCATATGAATGGAATTGATTACATCGTAATCTTGAATACATCGAAAACGGAAATGGTGCTCTGAATCGGAATTGGATATATGATGAATGTGATGAGAAGTTCCAGAGGAAATTTTTTTATGGAAGTTACTATTTATTTCATTATTCATTAGCATCGAAATTAATCTCGTTCTGCGCCGATTGCTCTCGAAATTTTGTCCAAAACTCATTGGGAGACGTACTAGAAGATATGTGAGTAATGCAATAATTTCTTTTCGCCTGGTTTACTAAACGATTAGTCAAATTTCTCAAGTGTTTAAATAATGAGAAGTCATTTGAACCATGTGTATTTTTCCATCTTTTGTACGCAAGATTACGGTCAATCATAGCTTTTTGAATTTGTTCATTAAACTAAGGGTTGTGTCGATTCTTGTTACTAAATTTCCTATTAAGAACACAACCATCATACAAAGTTTTGACAAAACAATCGAATAAGTCACCTAATGTATCAGGATCATCAGATGAGAAGAAAACGTTCCAGTTGAGTCTGTTGAATTATGATAAAACTGTATCAGAACCAACATGTTTGTAGTCACGGTAATGGACCTCCTTGTTGACTTTACTTTTATCGAAATTCAGAAAAGCGAAAATGAGGTCATGTTGTGATATATTAGGAACATCTATTTTTCCAAATCCTAATATTTTGCTTGGCTCGTTGGTTATGATCAAATCAAGCTGCGAGGATCCATAGGAATGGAAAAAAGTCGGTTCTTTGCCAACTATGCTCAATGACAGTGAACTAAGAACATCAATGAAACGCTCAGATTTAGAATTCGTACGAAGAACATTTGTATTGAAATCACCAAGAAGCAAAACATTATTATACCGCGTTCCATACTTCGTAACCCTCTCGAAAATAAGCTCTGAACAATCAAGATGGGTGATTATAGATTAGTCCAACTAATATCTTTTCAGAATTTACCATAATTTCAACGAAGATAAACTCATTTGGGTGATTGTGTTGTTCAATAAAAGAAGATTCAATAATTTTGAAATTGTAACATTTTTCATATATATTAATAAACCACCTCCAACGTTTCCAATCCTGTCATTTCTTACAGTATTATAACCGACAATCTCAATGAAACTTGAAGGCTTGCTGTCATTCAGCCAGGTTTCGCATACACAGACTATATCCACACTAGCAATGCTCATTATTTGACGTAGCTCATCCATTTTAACCATATTTCTTGCACATATGCTCTGCATATTCTTATTAAAACTTAGGAACGGAGAGGAAGGACAGAGAGCACTTTTTGGAAAGGTATGGACTTTTTTTTGGCACAAATGAAATGAGAAAAGAAAACAGAGAAACAGAGATATCTGCTCGCATACATACGAACCATTTTTAAACTTTTAAAACAGCTCATTGTTTGCGCATTTTACCCTCCAGCACACGAAATGAGATCATTTCTGCCAAATATGAAAAGTTTTCAGCCAACGCTAGTTTGGGTGTAGGTAACTTTAGAACTTTAGAACGGACAATCTGTATTTCGGTCTTTTTAATAAAAGTCACACGCACAAGCTCCAAAAAACATTTTCTTAACTTAACCAAAAAGAAAAAAACTTTAACTGGTGCACTGAGAAGAGGCGTGTAAACATGCTGATTCCGAGTATTGCACCCGGCATACTAATATTGACGAATATAACAGAACAAAACAGTAGAAGTAAGTCTCCCGCCAGTGAAATTATCCGGAAAGTGATGATTTCCATGGAACAACCAGAAACCCAGAACTGATATCCATTCTCCTGCTAATTGTAATTATTTCGATAGGAGCTACTCTCTTCAGAAATCAATTTCGATAGAGTACCATCGATTGTATCTGTTTCTTTCAATTACCACCGAACCGAACAACTTATAATCACCTCAAGCTGAATGGAAAGCTTGAAATGATTCTCTCTGGCCATCTGGGAGTTGATTGTGGATGATGTTTGAAGTAGGGAATAAGCGCTTCTTCAACGCTAACTCCTGATGTTTACTTTTATCTCGTATGGATGGAGTATTCAATGAATACACTTGATTGATCGGTTGATGAATTCGCTGGAACGGGGGAAAGCTTCCAAACTGATAGATAACCATTCCTGATTGCGGTTTATATTTCGACTCATAAATTTTACCATAAGATAAATTCCGAGAAAACCCTTTACAGGAAAAAAATCCTACACAATTTCTCATCCAGTAATCATAATCTAATCATCCCTCGCGGCGCGGAAAATCCCACAACATAGAAGTGATTTCCGGTTATAACCTGAATTCTTTGACCGGATCCATCCTTCCCTCCCTCCATTCACCCTACATCCTAACCCACAAACCAACGGCAACCGATAAAAGGTTTGTTTATCCCACATATGCAACCGAACACTTGATGCCCGCAAAATCGCAACCCGCTTCGGTCGGAGGATAGCGCTGTGGCGCCTGATTCGATTCCACCATTCATCGCGCACGAAGGGCACCACAAAACCAGATGCTTCGGATGCACATGCTGTTCGGGAGGGTTCGCCTGCCTGCCTGCCTGCCAATGTGACGGGACACCGGCACACGGAGTCACTGAACCGAACATGCCTAACGAATAACCGGGAGGCAT
Source organism: Toxorhynchites rutilus septentrionalis (assembly GCF_029784135.1). Lineage (NCBI taxonomy): Eukaryota > Metazoa > Arthropoda > Insecta > Diptera > Culicidae > Toxorhynchites > Toxorhynchites rutilus. The sequence goes on along the minus strand of NC_073745.1, from coordinate 308,605,794 downwards.
TCCTTCATTGCAGCAGCCTGCCATCCAGCTATCCAGGAATGGAGAGCGAGATGGAGCGAAGGATGGACAACCGGTCGGGCTCAATATTCACACCAGGGCGGATGTGAGAAAAGTTGTTTCATTAACTGAAGCGCTCCGGGATTAGACGATATGAGCGCTGGTCTGATAGTGATTTGGCGGGATGGAACGGGGAATAGCTGACTTCCCGGAGGATAGAGTACCATTGCTGTGCAATCGTCATCGTGCGGTGCGGTGTTCAATTTGCAACGCGTCGTTGGATTGTACCGAGTCGGCACAGGGAAATGGACAGCCGGTGTTCTCCGAAGGTAGATTAGCGTAGCGAGGATAGATTATCCATGGATCGAAGTCGTTGACCAGGAGGAATGTTGGGATGGTTCAGGTTCTTCATGATTGCCTTTAGAATGTTGTTGAGATCGTAATATTAAACGATTTGAAACTATTTTTCGTTCCGTGTGAAATGTGGTGAATTATTTAATTCGAGAGCTGTGTGCTTTAACGTCTTACATTAGACCGTACCTGGGTTTGGGTCTAGTTTACGAAATTTAAAAAGTTATTAATGTGTTTCGGTAAACGCGATTTAAAAGAAACTAAAGGGTGTGTCACATCAAATTGCATCACGGAAAAAACGCTGTAGAAATTCGCCCAGTAGACCGATTCTTTTGAAAATTTTAGACAGTAAAATAAAAACTATTAAACAACTATTGGTATTTTTTTTTATTCATACTTCGAGCCCAAGCCCGTATGCTAGCACCTTCCTCTTTACCCCGTCCATAAGGTTCTGTCCAACGTCAGGTTGTAGTTTTTTTTTGAACAGAAATCCATTTTCTCTTGAAGTCCGCCTCCGATTTGACAACTTTTGGGTTCTTCCGGAGGGCCTGCTTCATAATCGCCCAATATTTCTCTATTGGGCGAAGCTCCGGCGCGTTGGGCGGGTTCATTTCCTTTGGCACGAAGGTGACCCCGATGGCTTCGTACCACTCCAACACGTCCTTTGAATAGTGGCACGAAGCGAGATCCGGCCAGAAGATGGTCGGGCCCTCGTGCTGCTTCAATAGTGGTAGTAAGCGCTTCTGTAGGCACTCCTTAAGGTAAACCTGCCCGTTTACCGCGCCGGTCATCACGAAGGAGGCGCTCCGCTTTCCGCAAGAGCAGATTGCTTGCCACACCATGTACTTTTTGGCAAACTTGGATAGTTTCTGCTTGCGAATCTCCTCCGGAACGCTGAATTTGTCCTCTGCGGAGAAGAACAACAGGTCCGGCAGCTGACGAAAGTCCGCTTTGACGTAGGTTTCGTCGTCCATTACCAGGCAATGCGGCTTCGTCAGCATTTCGGTGTACAGCTTCCGGGCTCGCGTCTTCCCCACCATGTTTTGCCTTTCGTCGCGGTTAGGAGCCTTCTGAACCTTGTATGTACGCAGGCCCTCCCGCTGCTTGGTCCGCTGGACGAATGAACTTGACAAATTCAGCTTATTGGCGACATCCCGGACCGAACTTCTCGGATCACGTCTAAACTGCTTAACTACGCGCTTGTGATCTTTTTCACTGACGGAGCATCCATTTTTGCCGTTCTTCACCTTCCGGTCGATGGTTAGGTTCTCGAAATATCGTTTTAGTACTCTGCTGACCGTGGATTGGACGATTCCCAGCATCTTACCGATTTCCCGATGTGACAACTCCGGATTCTCGAAATGAGTGCGCAGGATTAATTCACGACGCTCTTTTTCGTTCGACGACATTTTTCCAAATTTACGAAAAATTGACAGTGAAGCATGGCCAACGTGATCTATACACTCTTATCTGATTATAAGCGAAAGCTGAAGATATAATTCCTAAAAATTAAATTTCTACAGCGTTTTTAATTTACTGGAAGAAATGCCTCTTCTTAGGAAGAAATTGAACTTGGAAATCTCCTATCTGAATAACAGAACCTATCATAAATTCTGTTTAGTTAACAAATTTCACGGTTCAAATTGAGAGTTTTGGGTTAATTTTAATTTTTTTATTTATTTTTATATTTCACCATCCTCTATTGTTTGGTCACACAGACTGGAAATCAAACTCAGGTCGAGAAACATGTTCATATTCAATTGAGGAACGGATGTCGATAATAGCAGGGACAATCCAGCAGCAGGGACAATAATTAACGCAGGAACAACATTAACAATCATCAAACGAGAAACAATACAATGCTTCTACCGCCGGGAAGAGTACTCTGGCAGCGGCTAAACATCAGTTCTCTAGGCCAACCGAAACGAATCCACGAATGATCAAATTGCAAAGAGGAAAGGTCCTTAACCCATATCCTGTGGAACATCAACCTCCATACACAACGCAGCTACATTCATCGTCTCACAGGTGTATGCCATACTGCTGTACGAACAATAATGGTTGCTCGTGTTTTCACCACCACTGACGCATTCTTCGGATGAAGATTTAGTTCATACTGGTTTACTTGAAATATTAATTTATTGCCAAAATTTGAATATAATGCGTAGTGCGGCTAAAATGAAACAAATATATAAAACAGTTAATGCTAGCCTGTACAATGTGACACTGGTCACTGAAACCAGTTGGAATGACACAGTGAAAAGTGAAGAATTATTTAGTAGCAATTTTAACGTGTTTAGGTGTGATCGAGATTTGTCATTGTGTGGTAAAAAATCGGGGGGTGGTGTACCCATTGCTGTTAATGCCCTGTTAACACGCCCAACGCGACGTTTTTGAGTTTCTTGCAGAGCCCAACTTGCGATTAAATTATTAAATAAAGATCAAACTTAGTTTGTAGATAACTTTTACATGATCTAGCAATGTTTATTTCCAATTGAAGACGAATTGATGACAATAACGCATGCCAAAGTCATATTATAGGGGTTTTGCAAAAAAACTGCAATACAAACCATCCGTACTATAAATTAATAAAAAGTATAGTATAAACAGTATAATATTATGGTTATGATTTTATTATTTTGCTTCATATCCTATAGTTACATTTAGGTGCCTATTCTATCAAATTCCTTCTAAAAATCCTACTCAATTCTAGCGAGGAAAGTGTCACCCATATCTGGGTGACGGGGCGTTGAAAGTGTTAAACGCAGTTCGTATTCCTAGTGAACAACATAAATTAATGATATCTTCTTCTTCAATGGCACTAACGTTCTTAGAGGAACTTCGCCGTCTCAACGTAGTATTACTTGCGTCATTTTTTATTAGTACTTAGTTGAGATTTCTATGCCAAATAACACGCCTTGAATGCATTCTGAGTGGCAATCTCTAGAGAATACGCGTGATCACAGTGCAAGTCGGAGGAAATTTCTTTGACGAAAAATTCCCCCGACCAGAACGGGAATCGAACCCGAACACCCGGCATGTTAGTTATGACGCTAACCACTCGGCCACGGGAGCACTCCAATTATATTAATGATATAGATTGGTCATTTCTGGTTAAATATGAAAGGAACATAGACAAAGCTGTTGAAATTTTTGATGATAATCTGTATAGAATCATAAGTGAACATATTCCTACAAGAAAGAAAAAAATTAATACAAATTCAAAAACACCAGTATGGTTCACTCGTGATATTAAAAATCTTAAAAACAAAAAATAAAAAGCTCATTAAAAATACGAAGCAAGCGAAACTTTGGATAATTTAACAATATACAAAGATATTTGCAAAAATCTTGATGCGGAAATATCACTACAATATGAAAGCTATATCACAAGGATAGAAAAGAATATTTATTCCGATCTTAAGAAATTTTTCAATTATGCCAGCGATAAGATGAAATCTAACAATTTCCCATCAAGTATGAAATTTGGAGAATACGTGGGATCAAATGATAATGATATTAGTAATCAATTCGCCCGTTTTTTCCAAGGTAACTACACAACAAATAATGTGGTTCGAGATTACGAATATTTTTCGTATTTACCCGAGTGTGCAAACTCGGTCTCAATTGATAATATTACCGCTAACGAACTTTTTATCGCGCTGGAGCATCTAAATTCATCTAAAGGTCCCGGGCCGGATGGTATCCCTCCAATGTTGTTGAAAAAGTTGGCATCGGCTTTCGTTCATCCTTTGTCCTTGCTTTTCAATTTATCGCTAAAATTCGCAATATTTCCTTCTGTCTGGAAAAAATCATTCCTTCTATCCATATTCAAATCTGGTAACCGTTCTGACATAAATAACAATATGACTGCGCCATATTTTGTTGTATTCCCAAATTATTTGAATCCATTGTCAATACAGTTAAGACATTATATTTCATCGAATCAACATAGTTTTTATAAAGGAAGATCCACTGCTACAAATCTGTTAGAATATGTATCCCATTCTCTTGCGGTAATGGATAGAGGCAACGTTGTCGAGACTCTTTATACAGACTTCAGCAAGGCTTTCGACAGAGTAGATATTCCAATGCTTATTTTCAAGCTCCAACGTATGGGAGTAACTGGAACTCTATTGAAGTGGGTAGAATCTTTCCTCACCAATAGAACACGGTTTGTTTGCTTCAGAGGAAACATCTCTAGTCCAGTGAATGTCACATCCGGAGTTCCACAAGGTTCTCACTTAAGCCCTTTACTTTTCATCCTATTCGTAAATGATGTGTCACTAGTATTAACTAACCTCAACATCCTAATATATGCTGATGATATGAAATTGTACATGGAAGTAACCAAAAAAACCAAAAAGTAGTGACCTTGTGATTTTCCAACAAGAAATAGATGTTTTCTTCGAATGGTGCGTGAAAAGTCTTTTAGATATTAATGTGAAAAAATGTAATATTATATCGTATAATCGAAAATATGAAACTTATGACTTCATGTGTTCTCTAGAATTTGAAACTGTAGAGAGATGTGTCAAAATTAGAGATTTAGGTATAATTTTTGATTCGAAACTCACTTTTGGCGAACATTACAATACAATGATCAATAGAGCAAATAGTATGCTCGGTTTCATAAAAAGATTTAGTTACAATTTCAGGGATCCATACACAATAAAAACATTGTATATAAGTTTTGTAAGATCTATTTTAGAATATTGCAGTGTTGTATGGGCACCCTATCAAGAATTGCACTCCAATCGAAGAGAATCAGTACAAAAACAGTTTTGAGAAAGTTAGGCTGGACAACATTTCCCCTTCCCCCATATGAAGCTCGTTGTATGTTAATAAATATTGAATCACTAAGGAAACGCAGAGGAAATGCCACAATTTCATGTTTAATTGACTTGGTTTCACACACGATTAGTTCGGAAAACTTACTTGAAAATCTAAATTTTCATGCACCAACATGAGCCTTGCGGGCACGGAATTTGTTCAAACCAACTTCATTCCGAGCTTTATATGCTATGGATGGTCCACTTAATAGAATGATGAGAACATACAATAAGTACAGTAATGTAATTGATGTGACAATGGCGAAGAAATTCTTGAAAGTCATTGACTGAAAGATCATTGTATTCGTGAATTACAGTTTTGTCATAGTATATGTTTGCTATAGTTTGAATATTATGAATATTATGAATATTATGAGCAAAAGTCTAATCTCCTTTAAATAGTCAAAACAACGCCATTCACAATATCTCAAGTGAATCTTGGAAAATGTACCGTGCCAAATTTCACTGTCAACTAGGATTGGGCGATCTTGGATCGATTTTCAGAAGATCGATCTTTTCCATTTCGATTTCCGATTTTTTGGATCGATTCTTTGTATCCGAAAAAAATCGTATAGATCGATCTTTTTCTTCCGATCTTTTCGATCTTAGAGTTTTTTTTTCAATGTACATCGATTTTAATCTCACCACCTGACAAATTTTATGAACATAATGTCAACATTTGGATAGCTTTTGAGGATGTCAAATTAGTGATAGTGAATAGAATTGAGCTATCCAAGATCGATATTTAGAAGATCGGTCTTTTTCTCTCCGATTTACGATTTTTCGGATTGATTTTTCCTACTCCAAATAAAATTGCGAAAATCGATCTTCTCTTTGCTATATTTCCAATCTTTTTGACCGTAGAAACTTTTTTGAGAATTTGTTTTTTTGTGAACATCAATTCTCACCAAAATCCGCAAATTTCATAAACATTGGAGTATGGTTTTGGTTGTCAAATTAGTGGTCGTAAATTCAGGAGAAGCAGTTTTGTAAGTTTGGTCATTACAAAACAAGTGGTCACAAGTCATATTTACAGCATCACATTCACAAGGCTGACAGTGAAATTTGTGATGAGATGGGATGGTGACATCAGGTCCAGCTGAAGCGTTCTTTTCTAGAACAGGGATTACTAGTAATATTTCGACTAAATGTCAGGCGTATGATAAGATTGAATTCAACGGGAATATTGTCAGCGAAGTTCTGGATGAACATCAGTTGTTGAATTTCTGATGATAATTTCAATTAATTTATTTGATTAAATAATTCCTTAACGGTTCAAGATGAATGCTGTAGAAAATTATTTTTTTCTAGGTTTCAAGTTTTTTTGTGACTTACATGCTGAGAATCAAATATAGTTATCTCGATTTTTCCTTCGGAACTTGCTACGAAATATTGATTTGCACGATAATGTATTCTATTCAAAATATTAGTTCATTTGGACTTTATTTACTATTGTCCCTTGGGTGATTTTTCGATTTTCAGAAAACTTAAATTTTGACATCTACGACAGTAGTATTTAAACGAAGTCCGAATGAGCTAATATTTCGCATAGGGTATTTTATCGTTCAAATCAACATTTCGCAGGGAGTCCCGTATGAATCATTGATATGACGATTTTTATTGGCACTCTAAACCATACATTTTGCCTCGTATTCCGAAAAATCAAAAAAGTCCCAGAATGTCGATTTTTGACCAAAAAAAATATTGTGGAGATGACACTAGATTTCGACGTTTAATGCAATTTGAAGACATTTGGCATCAGAAAAAAAAGATAGAAAACCCCGATTTCCTTTACTTCCCCCCTTTGAGTGATTTTTCGGGCTTCAAAAAACTCAAACTTTGACGGCTGTGCGACACTAGTAAATGAAGTCCGATTGAGCTGATATTTTGCATAGGGTAGTTTTTCGTGGGAATTCACATTTTCAATCAAGTTCGCTTTGAAAATTCGAGATGGCCATTTTCATTGGCACTCTAGTACACACACATGCATCATTTTGTTCCATAACTTATCGCCACGCTCAAAAACTCTCTCCTCTCTGAGCTTGTTTGATTACTGGGTGAGTAAGGGCGGAGAGACGTAGGGCTACATAGTTCAGTATATTGATTCTTATTCATATTCCAATGCAGATGAATTTTAAGTTAATTACCTGATTGCACTGAGTGACTCAGGTTATTCTCAAATCAGCGAAGCAATCAAATTCTCGAAATATCTTTCAGCTTCAGCATTGATTTGTGATGTTGATTGCTCGCTGTTAAGAGTGAAACTGAAACATTGAACTTATTGAATATCTAAATTGTTTTTCAATATCTCTTAGTAGAATTACATCTCCAATGCACCCAAAATCATAATTCCCAATGGAATAATCATCAAATTATACTATACAGCGTCATTCAAAGAACGTCAACAAAAAATCCGAAATCGATAATAATCACAGTGGAACGAATTTACAATTTTTAAGTTTTCTGCCAAAGAACACAGCTCTCGCTGCGAGAAAACACCTTTTTTTCGTTGTCTTATTTTCCATATTTTCTTTGAACAGAATGATAAGCATGGTGAGTTGCTAAGTTTGTTTTCACGGTGATATTGGCAGGAATTCAAACATTGAAATTACCGTTTTTGGAGCAACTAATAACGATACGTTACTTCACTCAGAGCAACCCTGTAGCCTGAAGTCTGTAGCCTAAATAAGAAAATCAACATTGCCCACAAATCATTAATGTGTTAAGGGGTACTCTAGTCTAGAATCGATAAAAAGGATTATTTTCTATCATATTTATGAAGTTTAGCCATTCAAGAATATGCCATTGGGGATTTTTTGAGAGTTTTTTTTTTTAATTTCCATTATTTATCGAGTTATAGTCATTTTAGTGATACGGTATCTAATCTAGTACGGCCTTGACTCAAAACTTCAAATTCATTCTTTACGAAATTATTTTTTCAAACAGGCGCACACGACATCTCAAGTTCTACTGAATCGATTTATTTCAAATTCGATGTGAATCAATCTTTATACATCTCTCTAACGCATGAACCAATAAAAAATATATATTTTTTTTTTTTTCAAATTTTACTATTTAAAAAAAATCAAATTGTAATGAAAAACGTGTTAAAACGAGTAATTTGTTTTCAAACGATTGCCATTTTGTCAAATAAATTGTCTTAAATTGCCCGAGCTTCATAGCGTAGCGGATTGTTTACTGATTCAGCAACTGTGCGTTTTTTTTTGTTTCAGGTAACCAGAAGGACTGGAATCGTAAACGCCAGGGCACACATTGTTTGACGTAGGACTACTTCTTTGATTTCTATATTGGTGGGTAACTCTACGAAAAATGTAACGGAAAATTAAGAGATTTTGAATGCATATTACACAGAATCGTTCACAAGATATATGTTAAAATTATTACCATTAGACGGAAAAAGGCCTGGCCGGGTAAGGGAGTAAAAGGTGCCCCTAAACCAAATCACTAGCTGTATGGCAAATATTGTATATGATATTCAATAAGAAATTTTGGGGATTTTTTTGAACCCCTATGTGGCTTCACATGGGATATATAGTGGAAAACGTATTTTTTCGTTTATTTCACGCCACCCTCAAAATCTTCGAGGTAAAAAATTGAAAAAAATACTGAATGTGGATCTCACTAAGGTGTATCAAGAAAAAATATTAAAAAAAATCATCAAAGATTGAAGCACTAAAAAAATATTGAAATTTTGAATTTTTTTTTTGGAATTTAGAGATTTAGTACAATTCTAATTCATATTTCAATGTGTTCCTACAGCGTTTCTAGATATGTGTGATTTTTCCAGAGTTTTTTCAGTGTTGCGCGATACAAAAAAAAATATTTTTTTTTATATTTCCAAAGGGCCTGGCTGGGTACGGGAGTAAAAAGTGCCCCCAAACCAAATCACCAGCTGTGTGGAAAATATTTTATAGGGTACTAAATATGAAATTTTGACAGTAGTACCCTATATTTGAGTTCTTATATGGTACAAAATAGGATCTATGGTGAAAGATGCATCTTTTCGTTGTTTTTGTTCACATGTGGCGTATTTTTCCTGAATTTTTAAGAGCATTGCGAAACACAAAAATAATTTTCTTCATCGTCTGCATTATTATTTTTATTTTCTTGAAATCGATTATTTTATTGTATACGTGGTTTACAATTGTAATATTAAAATAAAAAATAATGACAATTTGGATTTTTTTAAGTGTTCTTCTCATTAATCCGAATGATCTTTCCACAAGGACTTTATATTTTCTCACAGAACTCTATCGTACTGCTGACTCCTATGAATTTGGTAATCCATCTAAATCCAATGTAAAGATAATCTCAAATATATATTTCAAAATTTCAATATTTTTTTAGTACTTCCATTTTTGATGAAATTTTTTTTTGATATTTTTTCTGGATACACCTTGGTGAGATACACATTCAGTATTTTTTCAAATTTTTATCTCGAAGCTTTTGAGAATGGCGCGAAATAAACGAAAAAGTACTAGTAGATCCTATGTTAAGCCACATAGGGGTTCAAAAAACCCACCAAAATTATCCTATACAATATTTGCCATACAGGTAGTGATTTGGTTTGGGAGTACATTTTACTCCCTTACCCGGCCGGGCCCTTTATGGCCTTTATTTTTTTTTTTACTGAAACAGTTGAGATAGTGAAACAAGTGAGCAATTTAACGAATAAAAGAGGTATGTTTTGCGAGTGAATGCAAAGGTAAATCACGTAGGGGAAGGGGGGGTAAAGACGGACACGGACGAACAGTAAAAGTTGATTTTTTTTTGGTGAATTCCACAAAAAAATATATAGCTATCTCACCACGAATATAGTTTTTTGACGTAGGATTACGTCTTTCGGGAACATATTGGGGTACAAATTAAAAATCGAGAATCGAGCACATCGCGAAAATTGTCCAATTTCAAACGCTTATTGCTCATTCATTTCATGATGGATTGATGAAATTTTTGCGTCAATCGATTTCGGCACTCCATAACAATTTTTATATTGAATTAAATAATATATATCATTAAACTAACTATCAAACAATTGAAAAATCTCAATCCCTATCCTAACGGAAATACCCACTTCTGATTGGTCGAAATTGACGACACATGTGGCGGTTCCCTAACAGAGACATCAAAACCAAGCTGCCTAGGGGAAATCGGCATTGCAAATACATGAAAGTCGGAGGCATTTTTATATTGCAAGTAAGAAGAGTGATACGAATAATTCTAGCAAATAAAATTTAAATTTGGAACTTTAATGTTGGTTGCTTCGTGAAACTCCATATCAATGTCCGATCGTGTATTGTGAAAAAATTAGCACAAGGGTAGGTGTAAAATTGTATACGATAGCCGTTGTGTTAACCCTTTCCCGTACAACATAGAGTCTCACTACATTGTTAGTCTAATTAAAATTCGCATTGGGTTGAATAAACAATCAGAAAGTAAAAATTATAAAAGAAAATTACTTTTCCCATTTCAAATATATTTTCGCTATATTAAAGTAACATGTTTTTACTGATAAGAAAAATTGATAATTGTGTTCGGTATTAATAATTATCTTATATTACATTGGTGAATTTTTTTTCTTTATTTCAACAATACATATCACAACAGGCATCTCGTCTGGGATCATAGAGGGCGGTTCTCATCATATCTCGTTCCACTTCGGTATCCTTCATCTGATACGCACCATCCAACGACTGTTTATCATCCTTCTGTCATCATCACCCATTAAACACTGGTGGAATGAACAAACAATACCCAACAAGCAAACAAAAGGGCCCTTTTCAGGTCCACCTAATTATTATCAAAGAGTTTAACGATGTAATTATCCAAAATCAACAGATAACCTACCGGAATCCTACGTCAATTATGCGGTCGTGTCTGGGACACAACCCTCCTGTGACTTTTTTATAATAAAGTGTGTTTTTGAGGCGGAAATTTTGCAAACTTAATGTCTTTGGAAAGATAAGAAAGAGTCGGGAAAGACGGACACTTGAAGGGAAAGATGGACACTAACTGAAAATTCGAGTTCATGTACTCGAACGAAAAGGCTTGACTAAAATCACCTAGAAGGGCTTGTAATTTTTCTCAGTTTTCCATGTACAAAAGAAGCTTCCGGCGTTTGGAATGACAGATTCGGATTACGTTCTAAAAACCGTGTTGCTGAATCTTCCATGATTTCTGGTTGCGTAGTTAGTGGGCATCTGTTAAAAAAAGGTAGGAGATAATCAAATTGATTGCAAAACAAAATGTTTGTCTTTCCCTTCAGTGGAGTGTCCGCCCATAAGTCTTACCCGACTTGATTAGTATTCTTTTAACATCAATATTTCTGGAGTAAAAATGAGAAAGCTTACCACTGATTAGATGATCTGGAAGGAAAGTGATGCTGAAACACTCACGTAACGAAAAATATTCAAAACATTACTTGTTAGCAATGAGAACTTTATTTTCTGCGGATGAAAATGTACATCGAACTGTTCTTTGCAGATCACTTTTATGTTTTCATTCACAATTTTGACAGATGGCTAGCTAGGTGTGCACAGCAGGGTTACCATATCTACAGAATAATCTGTATTTATACATTTTTTTCAGACTTTTTCAAACCAAGAATCTGTAGATACAGATTAAAGATTTTTATGGTTTTTATACAGATTTACAGATTTTTCAAAATAACGATCCAATATTAGTTATGGGTTGATCTCTATAACATTTTTCCCAACTCACAAATTTTATTCATATAGCATGTAAATTTTATTCATATATAGCGTATAGTACTGCTTTCTAATGTTCAATCTAAGGCGAGAGGGTGCAAAAGTATGCGTCATCGGCTTACATTACAATAAATAAATAATACTATTTTCTTTTTTCTACTAAAGCACAGTGAATACGAACCTTTACCTGGATACCATCAACATCGTCAAATTCATAATAACTATGCCAATCAATGATACTAAAGCTAAGGTTATGCTTCAAGATTGAACTTACAAATTTACCAAAACCCTTTGCGGTCGTATTAAATTTCGACATGTGTGTCGTACTGGTCGCAATTATTTTCACTTGAAAAAGTAGTGATGTATAACTTTGTGAGATAATGAAAGATGAATAAGATTCCTTTTTTTTGAAAACTTCTGATAATTAATTATTAAACAATGTTTTAATGTTTATGTCTAAAAAAAATTGCTATAATTCTTCTTCGTGTGATTTATTTTGCAATGTATCACAAAAATAGTGAATGGAGTTTTCCATTAATCCTTTCTCAAGCATGGATGACAGCTTTTGTTTATACAGAGTACCGTTATCTATTATTCATAGTAGCACCGTTTTGGTTCGTGGGTAAGTTCACAAGACATTAAAATTCGTTTAGAAAAAGTGTGAGCGGATACACTGTTCTATAAATTATAATACTAGTATCCTTTTTTCACTGTGATGGCCGAAGGCATACAAACAACCGCAATGGATTGGTACAGATTTTGATACAGATTTTCTGAGGAAAAACACAGATAAAACAGATTTTTTGAGACAAAAAACAGGAAGTGGGTTATATCTATTGTATAACCGCAAGGGTGACGTAGGACTATCGTTGATTTAGAGATCATTTGTTTGAAGTTGAATCTAAATCCATTCTGAATGAATGAATAAATGAATATTTGTGGGACTTCGAAAACGAGAGCGTTACGTTGGAGGCACAAAGTTTTATGCATCCAATATAGGATACGAAAAACCTTGTTCTGAAGAATAATCTTCAGAAGCTAACCTGCTAACTGTACTTGATTGACAAATCACAAACCCAAATGTATTATATGGATATTTTATGGATAGAAAACATTAAAATAAACTCTTTCACTTGAATGTAATTTTCAATTCCAAGGGGAACTGGCAGATTATTTTCCAGCAACGATTAGATATTTCCACATTTTCCTCGATACTGGAAGCCCACCAGTGGTTAATACTAACTCGATAACCACCTGTTAATAGTACTTGATTGAAAAATATTTGGTCACAGTGTTACATGGATAGAAAACATTCAAATAAACTCTTTCACATGAATGTATTTTTGAATTCCCAGAGGAACTGGCAGATTATTTTCCAGCAATGATTAGATCTTTCCGGAACTTTCTCGATGCTGAATGGCATCCAAACGGAAAGAATTCTGCGTGTGTATGTGTCGATCCTTCGCCGTCCACCTCCTCCAGCACGTTAGGCAACGATGTTGTCTTGTCGATGTCCTCACGAAAAATGAATGTGTCTCACCACCAAAATATCACTTAAGTATGCTTTTTGTGTGTGATTGAATCGAGAGAAGGTGTGGTTTACGATGGCAATTTGGAAGGCAAACTAGAGGGGAATTAACTCTCTGAGCTCGAAACTTTCGGCGACTGAGCAATAATCGATTGCGGGCGCATATAATATTGGATACGGAAATATCCTACTGATGGGGAAGAATAATCTTCAGAAGCTATCCTGTTGATTGCGATTGATTGAAAAATCACAAAACCAAATGTATTTGGTCACAGTGTTACATGGATAGAAAACATTAAAATAAACTCTTTCACATGAATGTATTTTTAAATTCCCAGAGGAACTGGCAGATTATTTTCAGTAACGATTAGATATTTCCACATTTTCCTCGATACTGGAAGCCCACCAGTGGTTAATACTAACTCGATAACCACCTGTTAATAGTACTTGATTGAAAAATATTTGGTCACAGTGTTACATGGATAGAAAACATTCAAATAAACTCTTTCACATGAATGTATTTTTAAATTCCCAGAGGAACTGGCAGATTATTTTCCAGGAATGATTAGATCTTTCCGGAACTTTCTCAATGCTGAATGGCATCCAAACGGAAAGAATTCCGCGCGTGTATGTGTGTGTAGCGATGTCTTCCCGGGGAACCGTTTGTGGCATCACTCTCCTCCTGATGGATTCCCTTCTGGCCTAGGATGCACAAACAGGCTCTTGGTGACACCGTTCATCCGCGCTTTCATGATAAACGAAGAGCTTCACCACAACAGCGACAACATGCTCCAATCGCTGTTCAATTAGAACTGAGTGGATTTCCCAGCGGCGCTCGCTTATATACCGATTGGTGATTTCAATAGCCCGTTTTGAAAGCAATTTTAAGACTATTGAAACAAGTTTTTGGATCAAAAAGTAACAAGTATAGAACGCGTAGACATTTTATCTTTCGAATGAAGTTTTTTTTCATACCATTTCGTTCAGTTGTTTAGGAGCTATTAACGCTCAAAATCTCGTTCTCCGGCGTAACGCTTTCGTTTTCGAAACTTTGATTTTACACCCCAGTATAGAAATGAAAGACGTAGTCCTACGTCAAAACACTAATTTTATTATGGCAACCCTGGTGCACAGTGAGTGTCAAATCAAATGATACACTGTATTGCAAATTTGTACCGTTTTGTCTCATATTCCGAACAGTCTCAAATTCCGAACACTTCATTTTTAAATGTAAATTTACTAATGTTTTATCTTATAAATAATTGAATAATGAAAACACAGACATTCTTTGATGTATAGGCTTCATTTTGACATCATTTACAGGTATCGATACAGCCTATAATTTATAATATTGGACATTTGCAAAAAAGTCACAGTCAAAACCAATGAGCAAAATGCGTAAAAAAAAAGAATCGTTGATTTTTCAGTTTTTTCAGTTGTTTCAACTATTTTGTTTGTTGTTTTAATGTTAATTGCTAGAGAACGTACAACAAATGATATTTTATTCAGAAATCTTCATTAAAATTAATATTGAAGTAGTTTTCGGAATATGAAATATGAATCTACGCATGATTCAAATTCGGAACACTTCATTTTCAAATGTAAATTTACTGAACTTTAATGTTATAAATAATTGTATAATCAAAACCCTGAAATTCTTTGGGTTATAGCCTTTACTTTAACATCATTCACAGGTATCGATACAGCCTATAATTTATAATAATAAGCATTTGCAAAAAAGTGACAGTCAAAATCAATGATAAAATGTTTTCGTTAGCAAATTCTGTAAAAAAAACAAGCATAATTAATTTTTCAGTTTTCGTAGTTTTTTCAACTATTTTTTGTTGTTTTCATGTTATGTGCTAGAAATGGCAAATAATGGATGAAATAAAATGATATTTTATGCAGAAATCTTCATTAGAATTAGTGTTCGGAATATGAATCAAGTTTCTACGCATGATTCAAATTGTGAACACTTCATTTACTGCACTTCAATGTAATAAATAATTTAGTACACCCAGGTTTTTTTGCGCGGGGATACGTACCTCGTAAAAAAACCGTGTTAATTGTAAAATCCGCGTAAAAAACCGCGTTTTTTTTACCTTTGCTCAGCAATCATTTGTTTGTATTGATTAAATTTTTGATTGAATGAAACAATTTCCGAATTCAATTGAACACGATATATTTGCTTTGTGAGTAAAGAGATTGAATGAATGTCATGTAAGGTCAATTCATTCGCCTTTAATGCCTGCACGATTTGCCCAAGTTGCTGAGCTTAGAAGACCGTATTAAGGAAACATATTCTAGTCTGCACAATGGCAAGCGAGTATTAAAATACTCGCAGTTTGCATTTTTTTTGCAATGCCAATTTCCCCACGCTCCATGGGTTTGAAGTCTGTGTTAGGGAAACACATTTCAGGTGGAACAAAAATAGCCCCGACCTGCCAGGATTGGCAATGCCAATTCCCCCGACTTCTTAGTTCTGAAGTCTGTGTTTTGGAAACACATTTCAGTCGGAACAAAAATACCCTCGACCTGCATGAGTTTGCAATGCCAATTCCCCCAGACACCTTGGTTCTGAAGTCTGTGTGAGGGAAACACGTTTCAGTCGGAACAAAAATACCCCAGACTTTCATGTATTTGCAATGCCGATTTCTCCAACACTGCTTGGTTTTGTAGTCTGTGTTAGGGAACACATTTCGGTAAGAACTAAAGTCCCCATTCTTTCATGTATTTGCTATGCCAGTTTCCCCAAGGCTGCTTGGTTATGATGGCTGTGTTGGAGGAAGTGTCAATCAAGCCAATCAAAACCAGGCAGTTAGGGTGTTTAGATGACGGTTTACATTTTACGGTTATTCAATTGTTTATCTAATGAAAAATAACATTTTAATAATTGCGATAGATGCGTAGAAATATTCCCTACCAATTGGCCGCCCGGTAAAGCCGACCAAATGTGGACGTACCGCCCGGGCTTGCCGACGTGCCGAAAACCGACTCGAAACAAACCGAACCCAACCCGAAACAAGTGGGTCCGGTTCGAGAAAGTCGAACCAAAACAAAACGAAGTAAATTAGCATTGACGACATGGTGCTTCGTTTGTTCGTGACGTCTTCGTACATCCGATGGGGCTTCGGCTTCGTGCACCCGATGTTGCGTCCACATTACATAACGAACCGAACATCCCGCCTGGTACAGGCCGATCGGCATCATTCGGCATAATGTGGACGCGCCTTTAGAGCATTTGATGGGAGGAGGGGAATGATTTCAAAAGTAGATAATTGAGACGCGAATATGCTTTTTTCGCACTGAAATGCATATAAACCATCGAAAAAAAATTAAAAGGACGATAACTTCGTCAAATATGCTTCTTTTCATATACCACACAAAACAAAAATCGCACAAAAAAAACCACACAAAAAATTGTGAATGTCGTATGCAAAAGCGTACACGGATATAATATCCTTATCAAAAACTTTCGCCCTTAAGTAGAACGAAGTGCTCCCATGGCCCAGTGGTTGGCGCCACACAGTATTATGCCGTGAGTTCGGGTTCGATGCCCGTTTTAGACGGTGGATTTTTTGTCAATCGAAATTTCTCCCGACTTGCACTGTGGTCAAGCGTATTCTAGAGCTTGCCACTCAGAATACATTCAAGGCGTGTTATTTGGCATAGAAATCTTAACTAAAAACAGGAAGTGGGTTATATCTATGGTATAACCGCAAGGGTGACGTAGGACTATCGTTGATTTAGAGATCATTTGTATGAAGTTGAATCTGAATTCATTCTGAATGAATGAATATTTGGAGAACTTCGAAAACGAGAGCGTTACGTTGGAGGCACAAGGTTTTATACATCCAATATTGGATACGGAAATATCCTACTGATGGGGAAGAATAATCTTCAGAAGCTATCCTGTTGATTGCGATTGATTGAAGAATCACAAAACCTAATGTATTTGGTCACAGTGTTACATGGATAGAAAACATTCAAATAAACTCTTTCACATGAATGTATTTCTAAATTCCCAGAGGAACTGGCAGATTATTTTCCGGATCTTTCTCGATCCAAACGGAAAGAATTCCGTGCGTGTATGTGTGTGTGTGTAGCGGCTGCTTCGAGATCTTCCCGGGGAACCGTTTGTAGCATCACTCTCCTCCTGATGGATTCCCTTCTGGCCTAAGGTGCACAAACAGGCTCTTGGTGACACCGTTCATCCGCGCTTTCATGATAAACGAAGAGCTTCACCACAACAGCGACAACATGCTCCAATCGCTGTTCAATTAGAACTGAGTGGATTTCCGGCGCTCGCTTATATACCGATTGGTGATTTCAATAGCCTATTTTGAAAGCAAATTTAAGACTATTGAAACAAGTTTTTGGATCAGAAAGTAACAAGTATAGAACGCGTAGACATTTTATCTTTCGAATGAAGTGTTTATCATACCATTTCGTTCAGTTGTTTAGGAGCTATTAACACTCAAAATCTCGGTCTTCGGCGTAACGCTTTCGTTTTCGTAAACTTTGATTTTACACCCCGGTATAGAAATGAAAGACGTAGTCCTACGTCAAAATCTCATGAGTAATACTATTTTGAGACGGCGAAGTTCCCCCAGAAACGTTATTGCCATTGAAGAAGGAATAGAGCTAGATTAATGAAATATATTGCCGGTTTTTTTGAATCCATACGCGTTTTGTGGTATCAAAGTACAGAAGTACATGAGTGCTCTTAGTTGCCTTCAGTAGCTTCTTATGGAGATCATCCGTCGCTGAGTGTTGGAGTCTGCCTGCGTGGAGTCCATTTTCGTTTGTGAAAACTAAATTGAAGTTTAACTGCGAACAAAGAGGAGAAGTTCAAGCGAATGATGGAACGTGTAAATGGTCTTACAATGAGTTTAAAATTGTAGTTCTGACTCAAAAGTACAGATGTAGGGCGCGAAATTCAACGCTCATCGAAAACATTTGAAGAGAGAGTGCGTTTCAAAGAGCACAAACACAATTTATATCAAATATATTTCATAATTGATTAAACATTATTCACAACAGAATATATTCAGTCATTGTCTATTTTAATCATCCTGTTTCCGATTCCCGCATTCAAACTAATCCAATCTTCACAGATTAGTGAAACGTGCATAAATGCATTGAAATAAACAAAAACCTGCATGGGACGCTTCAATAAATATAAAAAAATCTCATAAACTGACATTCTCATGTGGCGGCACGCCCTCGAATCATTTCCAAATCCGACAAATGTATTCCTCAGCTAATACACGCCTAACCACCACCCAATTTACAGCCTTCGAACAGTAATATCCGACACGTGGGATGTCCTTCAAAGAGGTGCCACAATTGGGATGTAATTTACGCCAATTTCCTGAACACTCCGAAAGGTGTAGGTGGAAAGGATGAGAGTGAGGGTCATGAAATTCAATTTCGCTGTCCCACTAAACCGCAGATAAATGCGAAATTCGATCGAATTTTGCACAGCTGAACATGTTTGTCCGAATTCGGGGAACCAACCAATTTTAAACTCAATTTGTTCGCTGCATTCGGAAAGTTAAATACGAAAAATATTCGATGAACACAACTTGTTAAGCTTTCTGCAAATTCTCTCCCAAATGAAGCCTGGATTGCCAAATATATTATCATTTATTTTGGACACTATTTCCATTAGGCGTTAATGCAGGGGCACCATAAATTGGTCCCGAAGTGGGAGGCTGAATTATACGGTCCGTTTTGTGCTCATTTGCGCTTTGATTTACGACAAACGATCGGATGACAACAACTGTTGACCCTTTTAGTCGATACATACATATTACATGCGTTCTGTGCCGCTTGGAATTAATTTAATGAACAGCCCCCCATTTTCCCGAGAGATGCGTATCCATAGTGATAAATCTGCCCAAGGTTGTCACAGGCTGGAGGAACTTGGCTTCGGATAGCGCGACTTACGGTGCATAGTTTTGCATCCGGGTTCTTCTTTTTTTCTTACGAGAAGGCGATAAAACATTACTATTCCCATCCCGACAAACAGTGACACATTTTAATTATTCCGCTGTCATTAGGTTTCCTCTTGTCGTGTCGTGCAGCACAACAGCAAAAACTGAGCGCTGAAGTTCCCAACCTTTTTCGCCCCACTCATTTCACAGTGCCAATTACTACAAACGGTTCTAAGGGGTCGACTCCGAAAAAAAAACTACCAAATTAAGTTTGAACTCAATTCATTGGAATGCCACTGTTTGCGCGCTCCATTCTTGTGTGTGTGTGTGTGTGTGGGGGGGGGAGAGTGCATGAATCGAGGACAAATGCTTCCCTCCCGGAGAAGAACCAGAAGCAACATCCCGGTAGACGGGAGCATGTCAGCTGGAGCCAGATAATAAAATAATGAACTTTGGAAGCGGCAAACAGTATGACTCTTGCCAGTAAGAGCCATTGAAAAACAGAACAGATTCTTTTGCTCTCTGTTGTCGGATGCTGTATTTGCTAGCCCGAGCCATTCCTTTCCGATTGTCTGCGTTGAGACTGATGCAAAATACACACAGCAAATAGAGAGAGAGAGAGTGAAAAAAAAGTACTCCTCACCGAGTCCTGGAACACTATATTGAACGATTCATTCGCGGGAACTCGATCTGATTGCACAAAAAGCGGAGGCGGAGAGACAGCGAGAAAAAAAAAGTATAACAATAAGCAAATTTCCACCACGACTTCAGTGCGAGCATTTGACGGTGGAAGTCGTATCAAAACAACAATAAAATGAATGCGGAGAAATTGAAAATTCATAGCACATTTATAGTTGTGTGTTTTTTCTTCGTTCGAATGGAGAATTTGTGAAGCGTGGGTTATTCGCCTTCTTGTTTGCATTTCACCGAGTTGGAGTAGAAGAAAAAAAATGAATAGATCGGCATTGCTGTCGGAAGAATTCGACATCGAGATCAACCGACAATATTTTTAAAGCATAAATAGTTGTGATGCATTTTTGCCCCGCGTGATCAATGAAATCGTCCAAAAAATGCAGATTTTAAAAACATGTATTTTTGATTCGAATGAAGGTTTGTATTCCGTTTGGGTTGGAGGAAATATGAGTTTTCCACAGTAATTGGGAATTTTTTGACCCAAGCGTAACTTTTGAAAAGGGCTTATCGATTTTAGTAGGAGAAATCTTTGATAATTTATATCTCAAAAACTATGAGTCGTACCGAAATAGTGTCTTAGAAAGAGTTATAGCGTATTGATGTCTAAACATGAAAAAAATATACACTGAGAAAAAAAATTAGTACTCTTTTTTTTATTTACAAAAAACTTTAATTTGCAATATCCAATATTTTATATATGCAATATTTTATGAATTTGCTTATAATTTCCAACAACTTTTCCAAATACATCATTATGGTAAAAATATATGTTTAGGAGTTACGTTGAAAAACATTTGAAGACATGCGGGTTAACACAAAACGTAGCGATATTAAAATATTATTCGTGTTACACAATCAAAACACGAACAGTAGAATTGAAATCCCAACAACAAATACACCTTGTTGATTCAACCGGACGTTATGGGTACAAATTTAATTAACTTGTTTACGTTATGCCTAGATTATACCTGAGGTCAGGTATTTCTAAGCTACCTCTGTATAGGTATATAAAGTCAGGTATCTTTAAGCTACCTCTGTACAGGTATATAAAGTCAGGTACCTTTAAAGTACCTCTATAATGTATATAAAGTTACTCATGTTCAAACATCGTTCATCAGTCGAACAATCTTCCTTATAGAGTAAAGTGACCAGATGATCAGAGGTCTAACGCGGGACAGAAAAAACGAAACGTTATGTATATACGTTATGTGAACATAAACCATAGTTTAGAGAGTCTCATTTATTCGTGAAACTCTTAACATGTGTCCTAGCAATTAAACCTGACCTGTAATCACTCAGTCGTGGTTTTTCGGTGGTTTAGATTTTGTTGACGCCTGAAAATCTCTCACTCGGACAGAGCATTTAGGTCTGGCAAGCACGATTCAAATTCTACAATGGAATGCTCGAAAAATCCAATCCATTTTTCATCGATTTTAGTGTTAACATATGCATTAAAAAATGGACTAATTTCGGATGACGATGAAAAAAAGCTACAAAAGATAATTTAATGGAACAAATTAAATTAAATGTTAGGTTTATTAAGCCTACAACAAAAATGATTCAAGGCTGTTGATTCGCAGCAGCAGCACTGTCAAGCAACTTGATGAGTTTTTCATACTGCCAGCTCCACCCCACAGCGAAGGAGTTTGACATTCTGAGGCACTTTGTGTCCGCCAGATATAGCCAATCTGGTATTTACAATATCCTCTCTCTGCCGCTCCTAAAGCCGGGAGATCGTAGCAACCGGTCAAATGATGACAGAGAATCTGGCCAAAATGGACATTTTTATGCGGAAGCGTCAGACGAGACCGACCGTATCTGAGCAGCAAGCAATCATTCAGAAGGAGTAGCTTGAGGTACCGGTGAAAAACTTCTTTCCGGTTAAAGAAGTGGAAAACTTCTTTTCGTACTCATAATGAAAGACAAAACGTACTTGATGCTGTGATTCAACGAATGCAAGGGACCGTATACTTTACGTTCCCCAGATAAGTGATGGCGACGAATATATCACCCACATCAAGTTCTCCAAGAAGGTCATTCTCTGACAAACGAGAAGGGAATGTCCAAGCCGCTCTTCTTTCGAGTCATATGGTAAATTGGGAGATATACAGTACGAAGTGCTTGCCGGAAGTTGCGAAGGTGATGTGGTTGAACCTGGGATCCGTCCATTATGTCAAAAGATCACAGGAGGATGGATCGGCTGGAGATAAACCGTCAACCTTCCCAACATCCCCCAGCTGAGACCGACAGAAAACTTTAAGGCGAATGGTCAAAATGGAGAGACAGCCGACAACCAAAGCCACGAAAAGGTAAAAGAACACGCTGACATATATCTTCTCACCGGCCATAGTTGAGGTTCCGGCCAACTTCCATAAGGCCGCCAAGCGTTTCATTTACGATACTTCATCAAACAACCCTGTCTCTTCCTGTCCCGTATTCACTAGTTATTCCGGCTTATTTAACACGTTAAGTCCTGACCGAGCTAGGGGACCAAAGATGAACTTTTCGTCTGTCTCACGTTGGTCCCTGCGGATCAATAGGGGACTTTTATAAAAAACATTTTCTAATTTTGTTGCTGTCGTTTCCATTTGACACTCTCTAAACAAAAAGTCCACTGTCGGTGCGATGAAACCAGCTAAACGTTTTAATCTTTGGATGCATTGGAAGATCTCTTGAACAGTATGTCAAATAATAGTTTTTTTTGTGGTTCATCCATTTAATAAAATCAACATGATCAAATTGTAATATTGAAATATATTGATATCGCGGGACATTTCTTTTGCCAAATGCGGGACGTTTCGCGGGACGTAATCTTACGCGGGACATTTTGTTGAAATGCGGGACTGTCCCGCGTAACGCGGGACGTCTGGTCAGTTTATTATAGAGTGAATAACAGTATACCACAATGGACTACAAAATTTTTTTTTCGTGTTGTAGACGAACCCGTTTCCGAAAAACGGTAAGAAATGTTCATCTGAAAAGCGTTTCTTAACCGTGTCAATGATTGATAAACTTAAGTGAATGGGATGCAATATCTTTTTAGATACATCTTTAAAAATTTGCGGATCATGCCGTTTATCTGTATACTCTTCCAAACCAAAGCAGTGTAATACTGAGGAGCAGTTCAGTGCAGCAGTAGGAAATACTTTAGAAGAAGTACCATTAATAGTTTCAGTCGTTTCAGCATCTTCGCAAGATTCCGAAAACAGCAATATATCAGAGTATTCCCGAACGTACAACATTGAGCTATTCAACAAGGGAATCGCCGATAATAACGTTTCACCAATAATGACGAAAAGTCTTGAACAGGTTAGTTACTCCGAACAAAAATTCAAAGAAATTTCTATAGGTATTAAGAGAAATCTATTTTCCTTTTCACATGAAGAAGACGAAGAGTCGAACTTTGAACAAAAGGCAAAAGAGTTTGATGAGATTATTAATCTGCTCAAAGAGAAATTTGACCACACAGAGACAACAAGATCAGAAAAAGTTTGAATTTTAACAGTTTTACCTAAGTTTTGGTCCGTGCAAAAAATGGAAGAAGAATTTGGCCTTAATAACACACATTGCCAACATATGGCAATTCAAGCCAAAAAACTGGCAAATGAAAAAGGTGTATTGTCGACACCACATAACAAATATGGACCAAGTTTAAGTGAAGATGTTAAAAATCATGTTTCGGAATTTTATGATGACGACGATCATTACCTGGAGAAAGAAACTATGTTTCTGTAGCCAAAGATGGGAAGCGTCAACACATCCAAAAAAGGTTATTAATAACATCATTACGGGAAACTTTCAACAGATTTAAGCAACTTAATCCAAATTGCAAAATTGGATTTAGCTCTTTTGCATCAATGCGTCCGAAGCATTGCAAATTGCTGAGTAGTTCAGGAAATCATAACGTTTGTGTTTGTACATTCCATGAAAATGTAAATCTTATGCTTCATAGTCTCAAAAAATATTCCTTTAACATTGAATGCAAAGAATATATGGAAAAAATACTATGTAACATATCAAATAGAACGAAATACTGTTACCTTCGTGAATGTAAAAAATGCCCAACAATGGACGAGTTTGGAAACGGGTTCCTAGATGAGCTTCAGGAACGCAATTTAATTGAAATCACTTATGCACAATGGATTTCTACTGATCGATGCGACATAGAAACTCTTGTAAACCGGTGGAAGAATTTGTATCGTATTTTTGCGAAAAAATAGAAAAATTACTTACTCATGATTACATTTAAACACAACAGTCCACATTTCTTAACAATATAAAAGCTAATTTGCAAGAAAATGAGCTTGTTGTGATTTGCGATTTTTCCGAAAATTATTCATTTGTGCTTCAAGATGAAGTTCAAAGTCATCACTGGAACAATGATCAAGCAACAATCCATCCGTTCGTTGTTTATTATAGAGATGAAAAAGGTTCTCTTGCAAATTTAAGCTTTGTAGTTATATCTGAAGCTTTAAGTCATGACACAAATAGGGAAAATTTTGCGAGTTTATGTCAGTTTAAATCGAAATACGACATTGACGCTGAATGGCATTTTTTTGCAACATCACACGGCAAAGGACCTTGTGATGCAATTGGTGGTACATTAAAACGGATGGCAACAAGGGCTAGTTTGGCTAGGCAGCATGAACATCCGATTACGAGTGCAAAAACGTTATTTGACTGGGCTAGCAAGCGAAAAGAAGACTATCTTACAAAATTGTCATTTTCTTATATGTCACAAGAAGAATATGATCAGGGTGTGGAAGAGTTGAGTAGCATGTATGATAACACCAAACAAATTCCAGGTACCCAAAAGTATCATTCTTTTGTACCTGTATCCGAGAATGAAGTAGCAGCAAAGTTGTACTCTAACGACAATGCAGCAAGAAATACATATAATAAACATATATAGAAATATAAGAAAATAATGAAAAAATTAAATTATATACAACAAAATTGTTAGTTGATAAAAATAAATGCTAAAAATTCTAGTATTATTATTAGTATCTCTTAAACTCCGATAAATATAGGAATTATTTGACCAAATTGTAGAGAATTATATTTTTTCCTTTTATAAATGTTGTTCTGTTGGCGCAACATGTATAGCATGTTAAAAGTTTGTATTAAGATAAAAAAATAATATCGCTACGTTTTATATTAACCCACATGTGTTCAAATGATTTTCAACGTTACTCCTAAACATATATTTTTACCATGATGATGTATTTGGGAAAGTTGTTGAAATTATAAGCAAATTCATAAAATTTCATGAACATGACGGTATAACACGACGAACATATTAAAAGGGAATATTTACTATAAAAAAGACAATAAATTAAAAATATTTTTAAAAATATATCGAGAATGGCTACATTTAGAAGAAGATTTATAATGAGCTTTTTTGTTTTAAATCACATCAGAAATCATAATTTGTGGCTAAAAACGATTGTTAACATACAAAAATTCGAAGCTTTGAAAATTCATAAAAATTCGATGTTCCACAAAGTTTGTCAAAAATAGTTTTACCATCTTGGGCCCATTTTTTAAATTTTCTACATGACTTCTATTTTATATGAAAAAAAAAAATAAAAAATATGTATTTTGGATATTGCAGTGTATATTTTTTTCAAGTTTAGACATCAATACTCTATAACTCTTTCTAAGACACTATTTCAGTACGACTCATAGCTTTTGAGATATAAATTATCAAAGATTTCTCCTACTAAAATCGATACGCCCTTTTCAAAAGTTACGCTTGAGTAAAAAAAATCCAAATTGCTGTGGAAAACTCACATTTCCTTCAACGGAATACAAACATTCATTCGAATCAAAAATACTCATGTTTTGTCAATTGTCGATTTCATTTGGAATTGCTCAGCAGCTAACAAGCAGTTCTCATCCGAGGGTCCAGCAGAGGCGCTTTTTAAGAATGAAGCTTCAGCTAGGGTAGACAGTACATTTCGCATGTGGAACGAAATCCCGAAAATCGAATGTATTCGAATCCTCTGCGGCGTAGGATCTCTATAAGATCTCTATAACTAGGAGCAACTCCTGTACTTCTCAATATCACGAAAACGCGTATAGAATCTAACAAAACCGGCGATGTATTTCATGACTTATCGCTCGCAGGGCTTTACAAGGTCTCTCTTATTGACAAGTTGTTACTCGAAAAGGTACTTATTACAATTCTCGTTTCACCTCCCCAGCATTGTTGCTGGCTCATCATATTGCTGCTCTAGTTTCGCGCTCAATATAGAAAACTCTTTTCTCGTTTTGTGCACGTGAACGGATTGTGTAACATTCACCCGAAACACGCTTACAGATTATGATTTTGTCGAATCTCCTGTTGATAAATAAGATTGAATCAAAACAACACGAAAGAACAACAAAAATACGAGAAAATTTGAAAGTGATGCTGGATACTTCATTGTGTCATTTTTAGAAATAAGTGTAGGCACAATTAACATGCCGTGTTCTGCCCTTTCCTTTTTGCTCTTTAAGGCTAAGAGCCCCCGCACACTGCTTGAGCTTGAGCTTGGGTAGACTGTACAATTCGTAGTTGCTCTCCGTGATTGACCTGAACCAACCAAATTGCACAAAGAACACACAGAATGACGCTTGGGACTAGCAAATAATTCTCGTTGTGCAATTTTCGGTGATTCGAGCTTTAAACGGTCAATAACGACGCCGGCCACGTCCTTACAGTCACCAGGGGAAGGGAAGGAATGTTAGTATGATATTCGTCGCCCGAAGGCCAGAAGGGTCGCCTCTATAGCGTGGTTCCCTAGCGTTTATCATGGAAGGAATAGTTGTTAGTGGGAATGGTTAAAAATCAGGATTCACTGCGGTAAGTGATGTGATCCTAAAATCTTAAATTTTAGAATTTTTAAATATTTAAATTTTTAAGTTTTCAGATTTAAAATTTTTATTCTTAGATTTTTAGAATTTTGATTATTTTTGTTTTTTTTTTTAAATTTTTAGTAATTAGATATTTAACACGTTAACCCCGACTTTTTCCTGCTGCGCCCTCCAATCAGCGCGCATCAAAATCCCTCCTAGGGACCAATGCTGGGCTCTATACAACGACGGAGAGTTATCTTTAGGAAACCTGAGAAGGTAACCGAGACAACATCCCCAACTTACCAACCTAGCAAGACAACCGGGAGAACTGCTATTCTTCACGATATCTCAAAAACACGTAAAAATAATAATAAAAACACCTGTGATGATAATGTAGATCACCATATAACTTCCTTGATCAAGTATATTCGGTACAAATCTCGATATTGGCTAAGAGCCCCCGCACACTGCTGTTTTTTATCAGTCGATAGTTTGATCAACCGACTGAATCAATACGAAGAGATATGCTTATGCGTTTCTCACCAAAGAGAAACCATGCGGCATGGATATTTTCGACATGCTTTTAATATTTTTGTTCAAATCCATTAAAATTTATTTGCAAACAGGCCGCCAAATAGTAATATGTCAAAGGAGAGCGATGTTTTGTTTCGATTGTATTAATCGTAGAAAATATTGTTTACGGGTAGAAGTATATCCGAAAAAAGTTATCTAAAATGCAACACATTCCCAAAAACCTTTTTACTCGGAAAGTAAATTCCATTGAGTACAGTAAATATCAGAGATTGAAATGCTTGTCGATTTGAATGAAAAAACATCCAATTTCGCCCATAGGGAAAAATAGTTGAGAATATAGGTGGCGAGAGAATGTTACACGCTCACTTCGATTCTCGCGAGAAACACAAGGCCGATTTTTATTTTTCGGCGAGTCAGATTGCCGAAAAATGGTTTTTTTTCCAGTCACTTCTTGATGCCGATAATGGTTTTTCACTTCTTCGGTACAGCTGAAAACATTGCATGGAAACATGCGTTGACATCGTATTTCATCGTAAAGTGAACATGAGATGGGTTAATTTAATTTGGGTAATTTTTACAATTCAGACGTAAAAATTGTAAGGTGTTGTATCTAGGACACGACCGTATATTTTCGACGTAGAACTACGCAATTATATTATGCAATCCACTTGTTTACCACTTCGAATATTATTTAAGAATGCATCGAAACGATTGTAATAGATTATGTTCTTCTTTACAAATAAATTTGATGAACCTCCTTTTACGTTTGATATGATTCCTAGGACTACCAAAATATGTGAACGGAAGAATTGTCAAACGATCATTGTATTTTACATTTCCCTCTGAAATTATTGAACATCTCATGTTTACGTTGTTCTCGAACGAACATTCACCCCCAGTATCTGAAATGACGATTTTTCCAGGCTTCTCAGTTTAGTTACGTTTTAGGGAAACATATTCCGGTCTGCACGACGACAAGTGAGTATAAAAGTACTCAACACCAAAAAATACCCTCGACTTGCATGTATTTGCAAAACCGATTCCCCCAGGCACAATAATGCTGAAGTCCGTGTTAGGGAAACACAGCTCAGTGGAAAAAAAAAATACCCACGACTTACATGTTTTGACAAAACGGATTCCCCCAGGCCCATTGATTTTGAAGCCCGTGTTAGGGAAACACAGCTCGATGGGAACAAAAATACCCCCGACTTGCATGGATATTTGCAGAGCGGATTTCCACAGGTACATCGATTTTGAAGTATGTGTTGGGGAAACCGTAAATCGGACCAATCAAAACTTGGCAGTTAGGGCGTTTAAATAGAGCTTGGCATTTTACAGTTATTCAATTATTCATCTCATGGAAAATAATATTTTATTAATTGTGATAGACGCGTAGAAATATTTCCCATTATAATTACCGAATAAAATGATCGAATTTCTTTTGTATAGTAGTATTTAAGATTTTTCCTTCCACGAGGTGTACAGGTCTGAACACGAATGACCGTTATTTTTTGAAAAACATGGTTGTCAACAAGGAAAGTGAAGTGGAAGATAAAACGTAATGTCAGAATTGACGTTCGGACTTATCCCGTAAGTTTGAACTTATTTACATAGATGGTATCCAAACAACACTAAACATTGACTACAGTTTCGCCGGCACGGTTGATTTTCGTTATGAACCAGCACAAAATACAAAGCTGCAAATTATGCGCCAGTGGCGGTACCACGATCAAAGCACTCCCTGAATCTCATTAGCCGAGCCAGCTGGCGGAATCATAATCATTTTACTATTTTCAACGACAACTGTTTATTTATTATACTGCTTCAAATACCTTCGACGAAATCAAATGTAACCATACCAACGTAAGTAATAACATAAACAAATACAAACTTTTCGTCTTGCCATTTCTCAAACGTCTTTTCTAAATAGTGTAAATTACGAGCCACCTGTTAACTCCACCATCTTGGTTGTCAACACAGCTTCTTAAGGAACTAGCTGGAACGGAATACACACAAATCAGAAATACATGAGACATGCAATAAACGGATACACTCAGGAAATGAATTAGCTATCTGTCCTATAATTCTATTACACCATCAATTGATGCAAACATCTTTCCGATCTGTTAAGAAATGTTCGAGTTATATGCATTCGAAATACCGGTAGGGTTAGCACGCAAATCGGCAGAACAAATGTATGGAAAAAAAAGGAAGTTCTTCCAGTTTTCTTGAATTTACATCGTTTAGAGATTAGCAAATTGTAATATATAGCATATCAAACCAATCTTAGAGAATTTCCGATTCGATTGGTATGCAAACCATGAGAATTCGTTCACAGTAAAAATAGTTATTAACGTTAAGTTTATTTCATAAAAACGTGACTTGTTTTCTGATTTGGCACCCTTCCTGAAAGACGTAGTTCTACGTCAAAAAAACCTAAACGACGTTTTACAATTCAGACGCTGTCCAAATGCAGGTCGTTTAGACGCTGTTTAAACAGGCTAACGTTGGTAAAGTTAGCTCTGATTTTTCGTTCCATATTTTCAGTACTAGGGGAAGTCCGGGCGAGATGATAATGAATTTTCGAGGCATTTTTGTTATCAAACGCTGAAAACGCCAAAGAATTTTGAGTCCAATATTTTTGTTTACAAGCGTATTAATATGTGCCGCTGATCAACAATATATTGCTACGTGCCGCTGTTCACAACTGTGTTGCTAGACTTTTGGCCTTTGTATTTATGAATTTTTATTTTTATTCTAAGGTTCGTATTATTCTTAATAATGTATGGATTTCAGTAGTAAGAAACATTGAAATAATTTTGTTCGTTCTGGTTCTTATCACATAATACAAGAAAAGATATCTGAAAATGGTTTTATGCATTTCAGAAACTATTTGGGTATAAAACAATTGCAGAACATATCTGAGTGAATATGTAACACTGGAACTCACTAACTCTCTTTTGTTCATTTTCATATTGGAGCGATGTGCCCCATTATGAGATGGATTATAAAATTGATAAAAGAAATTATTTTTTCACATTTTTTTATTCAAACTCAATTGATAACTCTGGTAACATTTGTGAATGTATTGGAATTTGAAAAAAAATAAATAAGTTTTTCAATGCTTCAAAAGTCTTATGACAGAAGCGGTTAAAGTTGCATGAAAGCATGCAGTTTTTAATATATAATTATTTTTTGAAGATAGACGTGGTTTTTGGTGCTACAATACATTTAATTGTATTTATAATGGAAAAAGGAAGTGCGTTTTCCATCATTTTTAATGGTGGTGCGTCTTACCCAAAGTTCCCCTACTTATCTAGCAGCCGAGCGAGAATTTCGATCTCTGATAGCGGAAGGGTGGTAAAGACGAACACCCTAAGTAAAAGTTGATTTTTTCGTGAATTTCACAAAAAATATATAGCTATTTCACCACAAATTGATAGTCTAGGTCTCTTTTTTAATATAATCTGTCGTTGAGGCAGAAATTTTGAAAAATGAATGTGTCCGGCATCTTTGAAAAAATAAGATTGAGTCGGGAAAGACGGATAATTGGCGGGAAAGATGGACACCAACTGAAAATTCAAGTTTATGTACTCGATAAGTTTTGGAGGTCTTCAAATATGCCTTAAAATGATCTAACAAAAAGGCTAGACTAAAATCACCTAGAAGGGCCTGTAATTTTACTCATTTTTTCATGTTCAAAATAGCTTCCGGCATTCGGAATGACAAATTCGGATTATGTATTAAAAATCGCTCTGCTGATTCGTCCATGACATGTGGTTGCACTTGCAAACGTAGTTAGTGGGAATCTGTTAATAAAAAATGGAGTAGATAATCAAATTGTTTTCAAAACAAAATGTTTGCTTTTGTCGGTGAAGTGTCCGTCTTACCCGACTTGTTTAGTATTTTATTTTCGTCAATATTTCTGGAGTAAAAATGAGAAAACTGGAAGAGAAGTGATGGTAAAACATTTACGTAACGAAAAATACCCCAAAAAATTACTCTATAGCAATGAGAACTTTATTTTCTTGCAGACGAAAATTTACATCGAGCTGCTCTTTGTAGATTACTTTTTTGTTTTTATTTACAATTTTAACAGAAATCCAGCTAGATGTACACAGTAAGTGTCAAAGGTATTGATACACTATATTGCAAGTTTGTACATCATTAAAGTCTAAGATAAAAATATAATTTATCTATAATACAGGGGTGTCCGTCTTTCCTACCCTATAGGCAAAAGTTCACTGACAAAAGACATGCGGACCGTTGCAAACATGTTTGCGAGGTGGAATTAGACACTACATGGGACATTCAATGTAATCAAAACACCTTTTAAAAAAATAAAATATCAGTGATCTCACCGGTTTATTTTTCTCTGAATTTGGATCGATTAATTGGCTCAAATTATTCATTCGTTTCGATTATCGGTTGCACAGTGTTCATTCGATTAATAATCGATGTACAAAGTGTTCGATTAATCGATTAATCCTTTAATCGACCGATTACCGGACATCGCTAGCCGCATAAAGCTAGGCTCGCGCGTGAACCCTGAAAGCATTGTTTACTGTTTGGAGTCAACATTGATGCAAATATGTTCAGCGTTTGCAATGACCTGTAGCCAATGATTCAGTTAGAGGCGAATGAACTGTGAAGTTTAAAGCCTATTAAAGCCAAATAGAAGAAGGAGAAGAAAAAGAAAAAGCCAATGATTCCGTTGGATAGTTTCCTTTGGTAAACGATATGTTCGATACTCATCCGGAAGTTACATTTGGCGATCTGCAACTAAAATCACTGCTGCAGTATGGCGCGAAGCCCCTCATTTTAAATTCTAGGTTAGGATTTTTTTGCTCATGATGTTCTATGTTGGATGCAAAAAGATGGGCGTTTAGTATCTTCCTGGTTAATAGCCTATAGATATGTCCATCTTGAAGAAATATTCTGGAGTGAGAGAGAAAAATGTTTGCAACAAGATTCTCAATGTTCATTCATCCAAGTTTCATTGGCGGCGCAATGTTATATTAAGGTGAAGGTGGAAGCTAGCCATTGTAGTAGGATAGGTAAATCCACGTGTAAAAATGGGGTTATAGTGTTTGTGAGAGAAGAGCAAAGCACACGTAAATAGATCAATTCACTTATCAGACTGTGTGGCGCTTCATTGACACAAGTCTTTGAATACATTTGAAAAAAATAACAATTCAATACTAAAGTAAAATGTATGAACGATATGTTCCGATGAACAATTGCAAATATAAATATATATAGAAGGTGCATTTGCATATGAAGTAAAATTCTGGTTATACGCGAGCGTAACATGAGCTAATTATAACACATGCGAATTGGGGCTCTTTTGGTATGAACAAGTTCTTCCGCATAGGAACTCGATGTTGATAATTCCTTAAGGCGGCTCGCACACCGCAGCAATAAGCAACTAGCAAACTGCAATACGCAATATACAACAGGCAACATATTTTGTTGTTCTTCGCATACCAGAGCAATAAAAACCCCTGACATTATGCAAACAATCGGCTAATGTACGAAACTTGTCAAAATATGGGCGATAAGTTGCTCTTCAACCGACACGCTTTGTTGCTAGCGACATGTGTTGCTCTGTAAAGGCGACAGCAATATCGTATTGCGTCGGTGTGCGAGATCAACAAAAATTAAATGGAATAATCCATTGGCGATAATATTGCGTATTGCATGTTAACAGTTGCTAGTTGCTTATTGCTCCTGTGTGCGAGCCGCCTAATATTTTCCTTCATTGATCGTATTGTTTTCACATATTGACGTTGGAGAGCCTTAACCCTTCTCTTCGTTGGCCGAGACATTTTGATCGAATGTAATACTTTTCCGTTCACTGTTTTTGAAAGCATAGGTAGCCGTGGCAGTGTTCCGAGCTCTGCAATACAATTTGCTTAACCAATGTTAAAGTTGATTAAACTCACATAATAGACCCATTAAACGTAAAAATAATAATTGTATTGAT
Organism: Toxorhynchites rutilus septentrionalis; assembly: GCF_029784135.1. Taxonomy (NCBI): domain Eukaryota; kingdom Metazoa; phylum Arthropoda; class Insecta; order Diptera; family Culicidae; genus Toxorhynchites; species Toxorhynchites rutilus. Next base: position 308,572,366 of record NC_073745.1, on the reverse strand, counting down.
ATCAACACAATTTTATTCTATTGCTTTTCATGGCATGAAACGCTATGACTCAGTAATCACATTTTATTGAGTGGTTTTTATAGCTGTTTCGATGATGTTGTCTGGCATCAGTGTCGAAAAAATAACGATGCTTTCACCAGTACAAACAAAACCATTGCCGAAAATTGAAAAATGAAAATTTAACTTTCAGAGCACTAGCTCGAGTATTCCGACGTTTTTCACTATACAGTGCGACAGCAGATGAAAATTTAATATCTTGTGAGTAATCGATTAGAGTTTGGTTGATATTACTGGATGGGAAGTGTGCGAAAACGATCATTTTCCTCACACTGTTTCGCAAAATTATTGATTTTCGGGCGAGGGGTGAGAGAGGGGAAGAAATGAGCGCCATTGTGGCAGCCATTTGTGACTAGCTTCCGCCTTCATCTTAACAGACAGTGTTTTTAAGATTGGTCCATTTTTAAGAAACCTGAACGAACTGTAAGTATTTTGCTAATTAGATATATAATTTGATATATGTATTATGTTTATATTTTATTCCGAGCGAACCGACCAGAAGAGTTGGAAGAGGTTTTCGAATGGGAAAATGTGGGATCAGCTGAATCGGAAGAGTTAGTTCAATAAGGTTCTTGACACGATCTATTTTGATCCGGTACCAGAGGGGAGACAATTTTTGTATTCCAAGCAGACACTCCCAGTGTTGGCGCATATTCCGTAGCAAGAAGCATTTGGAGTGACGGTTGCCTTATTTAATTAATTTAATTAATTTAATTGCTTGATTCGTGGATAACGTCAAAAGACAAAACAAATTTTTGTACCAGTATATTGTTGCACGAAAAAATACGAACAAATGAAAAAGGAAGAAATTTACGAATGAAGATGTGTATTTTATGAAAACCAAATGATAACTGAGTTTGTTTATATCTAACCCTTTTACTGCGGAGCATTATGCTCATTCCGCTGCTTCGCAATAGGTCAATGATTATTGTGTTTTCGTACTGTTCTTATTTCTGTTGCTGTAAAAACAAATAACAAATGAATATCTACATTTAAATCTTTTTTTAAATTACGAGCGATATCAGAACTACATCACTCAACAGTCATTGACCCATCCGTAGTGAAAAGTAAAACATTTCCGTGATTATGAATTGTGATCAGCAGATGAATCCACATATTCTTCATTGACAGTTCTGTTCACTCGATAATGTGAAACTTTCCATTAACCACATAAAGCAAATCACCAAACGGATTTGATGTTTAATTGGTTGCCCCAGGGTTTCCATCGTTTCCCTTGGTGAAAGGGGAACATACTAAACGGCGAAGCGGGGAGCAAAAAAAAACAAACTGTAATCCGCTTAACAGTCAAATACCGTTTTAACCCTTGTTTTAATTGATTTTTTGCTGTTTCATTCCATGTGGTGAACGTTGCTATTCCTTTCGGCGCCTTTGGTGCTTTCCCCCCTCTCCGAAGACCTTGTTTTTCACACTTCGTTCCAAAATTAGAAGAATCATTATCATCATCGCCAGGCATCGCCGAAACGCACACCGAGCAACCCCTTCTTACCTCTTAAGAGGGATCAAACTCTCGAGCAATCTTCCTTAGGGATCGGTTCACCTCCGCCTTCCACACCCGAGTATGGCATGTAATGATTGGGACAATTTTCTCGTCACGAAAATTGGGGTAAATTCAGACAAGCTTTTCCAGCCTTCGTCATGCGTAGGAGTTCGATTGTGAAATGCCGCATGGAATGTTATAACATTCGCTTTGCGACGCTTCACTTCTATTCCTGGCGTCTGACGTCTGGTAGCTACGGGGCAAACAGCCGATCGAACGTTTCGAGCTGAAACGAGCTGGTGCATATTGATATGGAAGACGATTTTTGGCAGCCTCCAGCCGTGAAGCGTGAATCGGAAAACTCTTCAGGCTGCGGTGCGCTGCTGTCTGGAAGGATTCCTGGAAGTTTACCTACTATAAAGAAACGACGGCGGAGAGAGGATGATTGCAAGCCGATTACGTCGGGCGTTAAATTTGATTTGATTTTCGATTGATACTTGATTGAGGTGGTAATTGGGTGTGCACAATTTTTCGCTCATCCCGTCTTCCCACCAGCCAAGGGAATCAATCGAGTGTAGATTAGGTGGAAATATAGCCAATATTTCGGGATTCAATTATTAGAGAAAACTCCTAGAAAGTGTGTTCTGGGCGACGCTGGAAATAAAAAAAATGGCGAGGAATTGCACATTCCTACGCTTCCCACTCAGGATATATTCAAGGCGTGTTATTTGGTACAGTAATCTCTACAAACGTGGAAGCGCCAAATTTCCTCTAGGAGCATCAGTACCATTCAATAACAATAAGAAGAATCTTGGTGTGTCAAATTCAAAATATAATGTGATATGTCCTCCATTACGATCTAATATAACTTACTGTAAAATGATTCTCCACAGAATATAACAAGATTTTTCGCAGTACTAGATTGATTTCAAATATATGCTTAAGTGGCTTACGAACTGCATCTGCATGAAATACATATATGATGTCACTTAGACTGATTTTACGATAGTGTGTGTTTTTAGAGATGAACCAGCCTTTGGCTGAAAATCTCTTTAATAAAGAAAGAAAAAAAAAATAGTGTGTGTTAAAAAATGAAAAACACGATGTATACTTTGATCGACATTATATACGATTGTGATTCGATACCACTTTATATATGACTTAGAATATGTCAAGTTATACAATTTAATGTTTGCTGGGTCACTCTCCTCGTAGAATATCTGAACGTTCTCCGGCAGTCGGGTCATATAAACCGGGGTTATTTGTTCAACCACAAATTCCTCATTCGACACGAATCGTTCACTACTAGAGGATAAACAAAAAAATTGTAAGGGGTTGTATCTAGGACACGACCGCATATTTTCGACGTAGAACTACGCAATTACATTATGCAATCCACTTGTTTACCACTTCGAATATTATATTATAATGCATCGAAATTTTTGTAATAGATTATGTTCTTCGATACAAATAAATTTGTTAAACGTCCTTTTACGTTCGATATGATGCCTAGAACTACCAAAATATGTGAACGGAAGAATTATCAAACGATCATTTTATTTTACATTTCCCTCTGTTTACGTAATTCTCGAACCGCGAAAGTTCATTCACCTCTAGTATCTAAAATGACGATTTTCCCAGGCTTCTCAGTTCAAAAGTACGTTTTAGGAAATATATTCCGGTCTGCACAACGACAAGCGAGTACAAAAGTACTCAACACTAAAAAATAACCCCGACTTGCATGTATTTGCTAAGCGAATTCCCCCAGGCACATTGATTTTGAAGTCCGTGTTAGGGAAACACAGCTCGGAGGGAACAAAAATACCCCAGACTTGCATATACATTTGCAGAGCGGATTTCCACAGGTACATCGATTTTGAAGTCTGTGTTGGGGAAACCGTAAATCGGACCAATCAAAACTTGGCAGTTAGGGCGTTTAGATAACGCGTGACATTTTACAGTTATTCAATTATTCATTTCATGAAAAATAATATTTTATTAATTGTGATAGACGCGTAGAAATATTTCCTATCAATTGATGCAAACATCTTTCCGATCTGTTAAGAAATGTTCGAGTTATATTATATTATATATTACGGTTAGGGTTAGCACACAAATCGGCAGAACAAATTTGTGGGAAAAAGGATGTTCTTCCAGTTTTCATTAATTGAAACCGTTTAGAGTTTAGCGAATTTTAATGTATAGCATATCAAACAAATCTTAGAGAATTTCCGATTCCATTGGTATGCAAATCATGAGAATTCGTTCACAGTGAAAATAGTTATTAACGTTAATTTTATTTCATGAAAACGTGACTTGTTTCCTGATTTGGCACCCTTCCTGAAAGACGTAGTTCTACGTCAAAAACAAATTACAACTGACGTTTCTCTCAGAAATGTCATTGGAAATGAACACAGGGTCATTCTGGTTTTCGTCTTTACCTTCGTCTTCACTACACGGAGTTCATTTTTATACTTCACGATCGGTGTAAACGGAAAACTAAAGGAAAATCGAAATTATTTTTTTTGCCAAATGACTTCAAAATGCGTAAAACGTAAAGATCTGAGTATAGATCTGGTGTTAGCTCGGGGCGAAAATTTTGGCCGAAAATGAATATTTTGGGATCAAAACTTTGAGCGCATTGAGGCACCCCTAAACCATGTCCGATTGAGCTGAAACTTTGCACAGGAAATTTTTTTTACCAATAAATAAAATGTACATGGTCGATTTTTGGAATTTGACATGACAATTTTCGATGCCACCCTTGTAGTAAGAGCGTAAGTGTAAATGAATAACGGAACAAGGCCCATATATAGAGAAAGGTGATAAACGTCATAAAGTTCTTCGATGTGAGTGGAGCGGAGTAGGATTCTCACAACTGGAAGAAAAGAGTATAGTTATAGTAAACTTGAATTAAGTTATTGTAGCTCGTGGACCTATTTTTGTATGAATAAAATGTTCAATTATAAGTTGTACGAAAGTCATTGTCATCGTTAATAAGGTAACTGCTGTAACTGCTGAAATATTACAACCTGGGGGTACATTTCACAAAAAGTTTGTTGGAATTCCAAAAAAAAACATTGATGATAGGCAAATTGTACTTACGGCAGGAAAAGAGAGTCTTTCATTAAAACATGCAAAAGCAAAAAGAAAATTTACCGTTATGTGTACATTCAAAAATTGTTGCTACCTCTTCTGAAGGGTCACGATCAGTGCTGCCACATTTGAATCTGTACCAGAGGGGTTAAAAATCTTTCTCATCTGTACTTTTTCGTCCAAAAATCTGTACCATCGAAAATATTCGTCGTAGAAATTCCGCATGAAAAAACACTCATTTATTTACTACAAATACTACATTTAGATTTGCAAGTCCTTCGTGTGTTTTATAACGGTTATACATAGTTTTTTTTTGTGTTATCATGAACTAAAATTTAAAAAAAATCGCTCCAAGCAATACTGCGTCGTAAAAATCGGCATGTACCTTAATGTTGCTTTGTTCGAATGTAAGAAATTTCACACACGGAAAAAAATCTGTACTAATCGATACTTTTTGACGAAACTCTGTACTCTGTACCGTACAGAATCTGTACTAAAAATAACGAAAAAATCTGTACCTTTCCAGATAAATCTGTACGTGTGGCAACACTGGTCGCGATCAGTGTTGCCACATTTAAATCTGTACCGGAGGGGTCAATCATTCTTATCTGTAATTTTTTTTCCATAAATCTGTACCATCGAAAATATTCGTTGTAGAGAAAAAAAAAGTTTTTTTGAGCATAAAAAAAATACTCATTTATTTATACTAGGCCCCTCCTTGCAATGATCATCTCTCTTGATGTCTAATTTAAATAGAGAGGTCGGAGATATCTCTGTTTTACAGTGGAATTGTCGTAGTCTTATCCCTAAATTGGATACATTCAAATTTTTTAATTCATAACTTCAATTGTGATGTTTTTGCTCTGTCCGAAACTTGGCTTTCTTCGCGAGATGATCTCTTTTTCCACGATTTTAATATTATACGCTTGGACCGTGATGACAGATACGGAGGGGTGCTATTGGGGATCAATAAGTGCCACTCATTTTTTCGAATTGACCTTCCACCTATTGGAGGGATCGAAGCTGTTGCTTGTCATGCAAACATCAGAGGCAAAGACCTCTGTATTGTCAGCTTGTATTGGTCTCCGAGAGCTACAGTTAGCCGCAAGCAACTTATTGACATGTGCTCACTCCTTCCTGAGCCACGATTGATCTTGGGAGACTTCAACTCTCATGGAACTGCCTGGGGGGAACCGTACGATGACAATCGTTCACTGTTGATATATGACCTTTGTAACAGCTTCAATATGACCGTTTTGAACACTGGGGAAACAACACGTGTTCCTAAACCTCCTGCTAACCCAAGTGCTCTTGACCTCTCGCTTTGCTCGAATTCACTATCGTTAGATTGCAAGTGGAATGTAATCCAGGATCCCAACGGTAGTGATCACTTGCCAATCAAAATTTCCATCACCATTGGGTCGAATTCTTCTGAATCTATAAACATGGCATATGACCTCACAAGACACATTGACTGGAAAAAATATGCGGACGCGATTGCTCTAGCCATCAATTCCAGAGATGGTTTACCTCCATTGGAGGAGTATAACTTCCTTTCTCGTTTGATCCATGACAGCGCGATTCGCGCTCAAACGAAACCCATCCCAGGTTCCTCCATTCGCCGAAGGCCTCCCAATCCATGGTGGGATAGCCAATGTTCAAAGCTTTATGTAGAAAAATCGAATGCATTTAAAGCTTTTCGGAAACGAGGAACCATTGACAATTTTCAAACGTATTTAGACCTTGAAAATCAATTTAAAAACTTGATCAAAGGTAAAAAACGTGCTTATTGGCGAAATTTCTTGGGAGGTTTGTCACGAGAAACGTCAATGAAAAAATTATGGAAAGTGGCTCGAAACATGAGAAATCGCTCTTCATCGAATGAAAGCGAGGAACATTCACATCGATGGATTTTTAATTTTGCACGAAAGGTTTGTCCCGATTTCGCTCCCGTGCAAAGAATTGTTCGAGATATACCACAAGATAGGTGCGATCTTGATTCCGAGTTTTCGATGGTAGAATTCTCTCTTGCTCTCATTTCTTGTAACAATTCGGCTCCAGGATCGGATAGAATTAAGTTCAACTTGTTGAAAAACCTCCCCGATGTGGCCAAACATCGCTTGTTGAATTTATTCAATAAGTTTCTGGAGCATAATGTTGTTCCGGATGATTGGAGACAAGTACGAGTTATAGCTATTCAAAAACCCGGAAAACCCGCGTCCGACTTCAATTCGTACCGCCCAATAGCAATGCTGTATTGTATACGGAAATTGTTGGAGAAAATGATCTTGTTTCGCCTTGATCGATGGGTTGAAACGAATGGCCTACTCTCAGATACACAATATGGGTTCCGCAGGGGCAAGGGGACGAATGATTGTCTTGCGTTGCTTTCTTCAGAAATTCAAATGGCTTACGCCGAAAAAAAACAAATGGCTTCAGTATTCTTGGACATAAAGGGCGCCTTCGATTCTGTTTCAATAGAGGTTTTGTCGGACAAATTACACTCTCGGGGTCTGCCGCCTCTATTGAATAATATGTTATATAACTTGCTTTGTGAGAAACATTTGAACTTTTCTCACGGAGATTCGGCAGTAAGTCGGGTCTCTTACATGGGCCTCCCCCAGGGCTCATGTTTAAGCCCCCTTTTGTACAACTTCTATGTAAGCGACATCGACAATTGCCCTACACAAAATTGCAGCCTAAGACAACTTGCAGATGATGAAGTGGTGTCTGTCGTAGGATCAAACGAATCCGACCTGCAAAGACCCTTACAAGATACTTTGAACAATTTTTCAACCTGAGCCATTGGGCTAGGGATCGAATTCTCCACGGAGAAAACAGAGATGGTGGTTTTTTCTAGGAAGCATAGACCAGCAAAACCAAAGCTTCAACTTTTGGGTAAACCGATCACTCATGATATGTCATTCAAGTATCTTGGGGTCTGGTTCGACTCCAAATGTACTTGGGGGGGCCATATTAGGTATCTGAGTAAAAAATGCCAACAAAGAATAAACTTTCTCCGTACAATTACCGGCACCTGGTGGGGAGCCCACCCAGAAGATCTTATAATGTTGTATCGAACAACTATTCTCTCAGTGATGGAGTATGGCAGTTTCTGTTTTCAATCAGCTGCCAAAACACACCTCATTAAACTCGAGCGAATTCAGTATCTTTGTCTCCGTATCGCGTTGGGATGTATGCCCTCAACGCATACCATGAGTCTCGAGGTTTTGGCAGGCCTACTCCCACTAAAAGATCGCTTCAATTTATTATCTCTTCGGTTCTTCATCCGGTGTAAGGTCATGAACCCATTGGTGATCGGAAATTTTGAGCAGCTGATCGAGTTAAATTTTCACTCCGGATTCATGAGTTCATATAATGAATTCATCTCCATGCAGGTTGATCCTTCTTCGTATATTCCCAACCGTGTTTGTTTCCCTGACTACATCAATTCCTCTGTGCAATTTGATCTGTCCATGAAGCAAGATATCCATGGATATTCAGATTACCAACGATCGAGGATCGCTCCAACGATCTTCGATGAAAAGTATGGGGGTATCAATTGTGATAATATGTACTTTACTGATGGGTCCACTATAAATGAGTCCACAGGATTTGGAGTGTTCAACGAATTTTTTAGCACCTCACACAGTCTTCAGAATCCTTGCTCAGTGTATATTGCTAAATTGGCAGCAATTCATTGGGCGTTGGACAGCGTCGCCTCACGACCTGTTGAACACTATTACATTGTAACGGATAGTCTTAGCTCTGTCGAAGCTATCCGTTCAGTGAGGCCGGAAAAGCATTCGCCGTACTTCCTTGAGAGAATACGAGAAATTTTGAGTGCTTTATCCAGACGCTGTTATGTCATTACCTTTATCTGGGTCCCTTCACATTGCTCCATTCCGGGTAATGAGAGGGCTGACTCATTAGCAAAGGTAGGTGCAATTGAAGGCGATATTTATCAGCGTCAAATCGCCTTCAATGAATTTTATTCTTTAGTCCGCAAAAATACCATCGCTAACTGGCAACGAAAGTGGAATGAAGATGAATTGGGCCGTTGGTTTCACTCGATTATCCCTAAGGTTAGCCTCAAACCGTGGTTCAAAAGTGTAGACTTGAGTCGGGACTTTATTCGCACCTTCTCCCGACTCATGTCCAATCACTGTTCGTTAGATGCGCTACTCTTTCGTTTCAATCTTGCCAGTAACAATCTCTGCGTCTGTGGTCAAGGTTATCACGACATCGAGCATGTTGTTTGGTCGTGCGAGGTGTATCTTGTCGCCAGATCGAATTTAGAAAACTCCCTTCGGGTCCGAGGAAGACAGCCCAATGTGCCGGTGAGAGATGTGTTGGCTCGGTTAGACCTTGATTACATGACCCAAATATATGTTTTCCTTAAAACTATCGATCTTCGTGTGTGATTGTCCCTATGTCTTCATACCCTCCTTTTCATCCATTGCGAGCGATTGCCCCCCTTGGTATAAACAATAAAATAAGTTGAAATGTAAATATACAATAGATATACGAATAGATTTAAGAATTGAGTGTGATCATCAACATTGTAACAATTCCCTTATATCCCATCCCCTTCCTGAAAGAATATGTCACCTTCTAAACTCGAGTAAACCGCGAGTAATCGGTTTTCCACCTTACTAACCATAGTGTTAGGAAAATTGTATATGTATAGTTTTAAAAAATACATTTAAGAATTCGGCTCCTTTAAACTAATGTAACTGAGCCTGTAAAAATAAACGATTTATAAAAAAAATATTTATACTAAATTTACAGTCATTCGTGTGTTTAATGATGCTTATACATAGTTTTTCTGAATCGAGATTGCATTTATTAAAATTTTCGAGCTGCCGCCGAGATGTTTGACCAAATCTTTTGATCTTAAAATAGCGTTCATCGTATCGTTGCTGAACCGATTTCGAAGCTTATTTTTGTTCTGATTATATTCAGAAAAAATCGCTCGACAGTTGCCGAGGAGTGAGGCATGGTGAGAACGTTACAAACAAGCCATCGAAGCGCCGAAAATACGAGCGAACCGTCAATTCTTTTTACGCATCGATTTTTTGTCCACCAACCCTGCACATGATCGTTTTCTGAAATTGTGATTTCCTTAGTAATTTTATCTCTAGGGCACGGAATTAATTCTCCACATCTTGTACATTCCTATTGTAGAATCCTGGAAACGCTTCTGAAACAACGTTAATGCTGGTCAAATTGGATAAATTGGAAAAGATTCTGGGATTTAACATTGGCGCAGACTTGAGCATCGAAACATCAAAATCGAATCTTCTTCAACAGATCAGCTCCTCGAAAAAACTGCGAAAAATGTGCTTTGAAATGATCTACCTTCCGCTGTCCATTGTTCTGATAATTTCTTCAGACGATCCCTGTAAGGAATTTCGTTTTTATGAAACTGATCAATCATTGCATTGTAAATGCTTTTATAATCAGTAGCACCAAGCGATACTGCGGCGTAAAAGTCGTCATGTACCTCAACGTTTCTTTTATTTTTTTTTTATTTAAATCGTTTATTTTTACAGGCTCAGTTACATAGGTTTAAAGGAGCCGAACTCCTTACTGTATTGTTACTAGTATATATACATTTTTCCTTAATTCTAATGTTAATAATATAGGAAACCGATTACTCGCGGTCAACTCGAGTTTAGAAGGGTGACATATTTTCTTCAGGAAAAGGAGGGGATATGAGGATATGTTGACATTGATCACACTCACACTCTCAATCACACTCTCAATCACACTCATCACACTCAATTCTTAAACCTATCTTATATCTAATATGTATTTACATTTCATCTTATTCTTAAGAAGGGATCCGATCTCTCACAAAGGAAAAGGAAAAGGAAAAACTAAGGGTATAAGGACAATCACACACGAAGATCGATAGCTTTAAGGAATACATATATTTGGGACATGTAATCAAGGTCTAACCGAGCCAACACGTCTCTCACCGGCACATTGGGCTGCCTTCCTCGGGCCCGAAGGGTGACTACTAAATTCGATCTGGCGGCAAGATACAGCTCGCACGACCAAACAACGTGCTCGATGTCGTGGTAACCTTGGCCACAAACACAAAGATTGTTGTCGGCAAGATTAATACGAAAGAGTAGCGCATCTAACGAACAGTGATTGGACATGAGTCGGGAGAAGGTGCGAATAAAGTCCCGGCTCAAGTCCAGACTTTTGAACCATGGTTTGAGGCTAACCTTAGGGATAATCGAGTGGAGCCACCGGCCCAATTCATCTTCGTTCCATTTGCGTTGCCAGTTAACTATGGTATTTTTGCGGACTAAAGAATAAAATTCATTGAAGGCGATTTGACGCTGATAAATATCGCCTTCAATTGCACCTACCTTTGCTAATGAGTCAGCCCTCTCATTACCCAGAATTGAGCAATGTGAAGGGACCCAGACAAAGGTAATGACATAACAGCGTCTGGATAAAGCACTCAAAATTTCTCGTATTCTCTCAAGGAAGTACGGCGAGTGCTTTTCCGGCCTCACTGAACGGATAGCTTCGACAGAGCTAAGACTATCCGTTACAATGTAATAGTGTTCAACAGGTCGTGAGGCGACGCTGTCCAGCGCCCAGTGTATCGCTGCCAATTCAGCAATATACACTGAGCAAGGATTCTGAAGACTGTGTGAGGTGCTAAAAAATTCGTTGAACACTCCAAATCCTGTGGACTCATTCATAGAGGACCCATCAGTAAAGTACATATTATCACAATTGATATCCCCATACTTTTCATCGAAGATCGTTGGAACGATCCTCGATCGAAGATAATCTGATGTTCCATGGATATCCTGCTTCATGGACAGATCAAAATGCACAGAGGAATTGATGTAGTCAGGAAAACAAACACGGTTGGGAATATACGAAGAAGGATCAACCTGCATGGAGACGAATTCATGATATGAGCTCATGAATCCAGAATGAAAATTTAGCTCGATCAGCTGCTCAAAATTTCCGATCACCAATGGGTTCATAACCTTACACCGGATGAGGAACCGAAGAGATAATAAATTGAAGCGATCTTTTAGTGGGAGTAGGCCTGCCAAAACCTCGAGACTCATGGTATGCGTTGAGGGCATACATCCCAACGCGATACGGAGACAAAGATACTGAATTCGCTCGAGTTTAATGAGGTGTGTTTTGGCAGCTGATTGAAAACAGAAACTGCCATACTCCATCACTGAGAGAATAGTTGTTCGATACAACATTATAAGATCTTCGGGATGGGCTCCCCACCAGGTGCCGGTAATTGTACGGAGAAAGTTTATTCTTTGTTGACATTTTTTACTCAGATACCTAATATGGGCCCCCCAAGTACATTTAGAGTCGAACCAGACCCCAAGATACTTGAATGACATAGCATGAGTGATCGGTTTACCCAAAAGTTGAAGCTTTGGTTTTGCTGGTTTATGCTTCCTAGAAAAAACCACCATCTCTGTTTTCTCCGTGGAGAATTCGATCCCTAGCCCAATGGCCCAGGTTGAAAAATTGTTCAAAGTATCTTGTAAGGATTCTTGCAGGTCGGATTCATTTGATCCTACGACAGACACCACTCCATCATCTGCAAGTTGTCTTAGGCTGCAATTTTGTGTAAGGCAATTGTCAATGTCGCTTACGTAGAAGTTGTACAAAAGGGGGCTTAAACATGAGCCCTGGGGGAGTCCCATGTAAGAGACCCGACTTACTGCCGAATCTCCGTGAGAAAAGTTCAAATGTTTCTCACAAAGCAAGTTATATAACATATTATTCAATAGAGGCGGCAGACCCCGAGATTGTAATTTGTCTGACAAAACCTCTATTGAAACAGAATCAAAGGCCCCCTTTATGTCCAAGAATACTGAAGCCATTTGTTTTTTTTCGGCGTAAGCCATTTGAATTTCTGAAGAAAGCAACGCAAGACAATCACTCGTCCCCTTGCCCCTGCGGAACCCATATTGTGTATCTGAGAGTAAGCCATTCGTTTCAACCCAATGATCAAGGCGAAACAAGATCATTTTCTCCAACAATTTCCGTATACAAGACAGCATTGCTATTGGGCGGTACGAATTGAAGTCGGACGCGGGTTTTCCGGGTTTTTGAATAGCTATAACTCGTACTTGTCTCCAATCATCTGGAACAATATTATGCTCCAGAAACCGATTGAATAAATTCAACAAGCGATGTTTCGCCACATCAGGGAGATTTTTCAGCAAGTTGAACTTAATTCTATCCGATCCCGGAGCAGAATTGTTACATGAAAGGAGAGCAAGAGAGAATTCTACCATCGAAAACTCGGAATCAAGATCGCACCTATCTTGTGGTATATCTCGAATAATTCTTTGCACTGGAGCGGAATCGGGACAAACCTTTCGTGCAAAATTAAAAATCCATCGATGTGAATATTCCTCGCTTTCATTGGATGAAGAGCGATTTCTCATGTTTCGAGCCACTTTCCATAATTTTTTCATTGACGTTTCTCGTGACAAACCTCCCACGAAAATTCGCCAATAAGCACGTTTTTTCCCTTTGATCAAGTTTTTAAATTGATTTTCAAGGTCCAAATACTTCTGAAAATTTTCAGGGGTTCCACGTTTCCGAAAAGCTTTAAATGCATTCGATTTATCTCCATAAAGCTTGGAACACTGGCCATCCCACCATGGATTGGGAGGCCTTCGACGAATAGTGGAACCTGGGATGGGTTTCGTTTGAGCGCGAACCGCGCTGTCATAGATCAAACGAGAAATGAAGTTATACTCCTCCAATGGAGGCAAACCATCTCTGGAATTGATGGCTAGAGCAATCGCGTCCGCATATTTTTTCCAGTCAATGTGTCTTGTGAGGTCGTATGCCATGTTTATTGATTCAGAAGAATTCAACCCATTGGTGATAGAAATTTTGATTGGCAAGTGGTCACTACCGTTGGGATCCTGGATTACATTCCACTTGCAATCTAACGATAGTGAATTCGAGCAAAGCGAGAGGTCAAGAGCACTTGGTTTAGCAGGAGGTTTAGGTACACGTGTTGTTTCCCCAGTGTTCAAAACGGTCATATTGAAGCTGTTACAAAGGTCATATATCAACGATGAACGATTGTCGTCGTACTGTTCCCCCCAGGCAGTTCCGTGAGAGTTGAAGTCTCCCAATATTAATCGTGGCTCAGGAAGGAGTGAGCACATGTCAACAAGTTGCTTGCGGCTAACCGCAGCTCTCGGAGGCCAATACAAGCTGACTATACAGAGGTCTTTGCCTCTGATGTTTGCATGACAAGCAACAGCTTCGATCCCTCCAGTAGGTGGAAGGTCAATTCTAAAAAATGAGTGACACTTATTGATCCCCAATAGTACCCCTCCGTATCTGTCATCACGGTCCAAGCGTATTATATTAAAATCGTGGAAAGAGAGATCATTTTGAGAAGAGAGCCAGGTTTCGGATAGAGCAAAAACATCACAATTGAGTTTATGAATTAGAAATTTGAATGTATCCAATTTAGGGATAAGACTACGACAATTCCACTGTAAAACAGTGATATCTCCGACCTCTCTATTTAAATTAGACATCAAGAGAGATAATCATTGCAAGGAGGGGCCATGTTTGCATCAATTGCTGCAAAATTGTCTTTAGTACTGGAAGCATTGCGGTGACAATGGTTCTGATGGAGTCGGAAACATTAAAACACGTGAAGATTTGATCCACAAGGTCAGACAACTTTATAAATCCCGATTGGGAAGTTGAACTTGACGGAAAAACAGGGACAGTTGGGGTTTTTGATGTCCCCTCGAGTGCTGGGTCGTTCGAAGGTGAACTATTACCACGGAGGCCAGGAGGGACCTGATTTTGCTTATCCGCTGCACTCGATTTTTTGGGCAAGCTAACAGGGGGTATCACCGGAGGGACTTGTCCTTGAACTTTGGGAGTGGTCACATTTTTGCGCCGGGGATTCCCTTGAGAAATAAACGGCGTGCCCCCGTTAGCTGTATCCGCTTCCATTTCGTCAACTGGCAAAGTAGCGAAGACATTGTGTGTATTGATTGGTTGTTGTTCTTGAGCCAGTGGAGAAGCGCCCTTCAAAATTTCTGCGAAAGTGCGTTTAGAGCGTTCCCTCAAAGAGCGCTTCTGTTTCTCCCAGCGAGCCTTGTATGTTTCACAAGCTGAGAGCACGTGTGGGGATCCCCCGCAATATGGACACTTATGCTCAGTCGCACTGCAGGATTTCCCCTCATGTTGTTCTCCGCAAGTGGCACATCGTTCTTTATTGGCACAATAAGCAGCCGTGTGACCAACTGACTTGCACTTTAGACAAGTCATTGGCTTTGGAATAAAAAGTCGCACGGCTAACCTCAATTTATCTACCATCACGTAGTCAGGGAGAGCTGAACCAGCGAAGGTGACTCGAAACGAGTTGGACGGCGTAAATTTCTTTTCTTCTCCTTCATGGGAGACTGTTCCGAGCTGGCGGCAACCCAAGATCTTAACAGTCGTCGAGGGCAGTTTTTTAAAACGGCCGGTACCTTCACTCGTAATGTATTCGCACGTCAAGCCCGTTTCGGTTATCACACCCTCAATTTCGACTATGTGAGAGGGTATGTAGACCCGATACTCAATTGTAAAATGCTGATCGACAACAATCTTGTTTGCGTCTTTTCGATCATTCACGACAACTCGCAATTTGTTTGGTCTAACCTTCGAAATTTCCGAAACGGAGGTATACCTTGCCAGATCTTTCGCGATCTGCATGACTCTCAACGCCTTTCCATTTGGCTTAGGCCTGAAGAAAACAACCCAGGGACCAGTTCCGGGCGCATCTTCTGGATAGACCTTTACACGGGGAGTGGGAATAACAGGGGGGGAAGGCGAGGACGGGGATTGAGAGTGGGAAGGCGAAAGTTGAGAAGGAGCGGGAAGAACAGAGGGAGAAGACGAGGTTGAAGGTAGAGTGGGATCGTTAAGGGCAGATGGGAGATTTGCTAGTTTTTTGGAGGGAGGCTTGGTAGGGTTAGCTGACTCGTCCCCAGAAGAAGTATCTTCCGTATTTGGAACACGTTTGAGTGACTTTTTTTTATCTGTTAGGAGGGAACTAGAGTCAGAGACCTCCATATCCGAAGGTCCCCCACTCTCTGCCATTTTAAATTTTCACTTATATTCTAAGTATTTTTTTAAACAATATTTCACAATAAAATAATTCACAAAAACAAAAAAAAAACTTATAATTATTAAATATTTTCTCTCAGTATATTCAATCTTATTCACCTATGAACGCACTCCAGTGCAGATGAACGGGAGCGTGCTGAAAGCTCGTTGGTGGTGGGAATGTGCCTACGACACCACTACACACAGTCGTCGGTGAAAGCTTACCCGCACTGTCACTGTTGGCACGATGACTCGGCGAAATCTCCAATGTCGGCGAAGCAGCGACAAAACAAAAACCAATACTTGGCTTTCCGAGGATGAAAGCCTTTATCCACTTGCAGGCAGGGCACTTCACTCACTATCCAGATAGTGAAATGAACTCTTCAGCGGCAAAAAAACAACAATCACGCGGTAACCGATAACGGAACTTGGACGCGACTTTCCTTCGTCTGGTTACTTCGGGCAATCGGCGAAGACGTGTGATAATATTGCACCTGATTATGACGTTTCTTTGTTTGAATGTTAGAATTTTCGCAAATGGAAAAAATCACAATTACAAAAACAAAAGCTTTTTGGCTAATAAGTAGCGGGCACAAGGTGGGCGGAGCTTAAAACTCCAAAAATCTCTATAAAATCTGACACAGTGCTGCCAGCAATGTTACCGAGTCCGTACAAACTCTTGTGGAATAAAGCTTCATGAGTATTTCGATAACAGTTTTTGGGTATCCAGCTCATTGGGGAAGATAGGGTTCCATTTCTATAAAATCATGTCCAACAAGGTGGTTGAAAATACCTACGAAATAAAATCCCTCCATTCGCTGGTGATAAATCACCCCGCGCGTGATGAATCGCTCGTCATAATTTGCAATAAATGATGAATTCGTTCCGTTTACCATCATTCTCCCGCCCGAAATGCGAATGCGTAAAAAAACAATCCTGCCGCGGCGGATGAGGAGGGCAACAACAACAGCAGCAGCAGCAGCAGAGAAAACCCCCTCTTTTTTCAATGATTTGCAGCTTTTCGCTTTTATTTCGGCGGCCATAAAATTCTGCCACATAAAAGGAAACCCCGCAAATCCGGGCGGACCAATATTTCTAAGCCTGTAATGAAAAAAAAAAAAAAAAAAAGAAATTCCAACGGATGAATAAAATTGCGAAAGTCAAATTGTCATTAAGCTGCACCCAATTTACACAGCTTTTAATGGCATTCACAATTTGATTGCTTTCGGGTGACTTTCCGCCTTCCCGACTTCGCGCTTTCGCATCGTTCCTTGAGACATTGGCTGCTGGAAGTGGAATTAAGGAGACTGTCTTGGCTGCTGCTCGAGAGTGTTCTCGATCTGTTCTGTTGTATTTTAATTGTGATTTTATTATAATTGCTCGTCTTCGAATCATCTCCTAATGAGCCAATTTTACTGCTAATCGGAGCCGGCCGTCGAAGAAGCTAGCCAACTCGCTGCCTAATTGGCCGGAGGCGGCAACCTCATTCCCGGAGAGTGGTGGCGTCGGTGGTGGCCCAGAATTGGCCGTCTCGGCAATTATAATCTGATTGCAGGAATCACTAGCACTACAAATCTAATTACCGAACGGAGGCCGATTATCATCGTCGCGTTAAGTCGTGTCGTGTCGTGGTAATGATATGAAAAGGCAATAATAATCATACCCTTCCTCCGGACACTCCCTTCATCAATCCAAGAGGCCTCTCGTATATTGTTCTCCTTCTCCCCAGCTTCATCCGGAGGCAGAACAGTACGACCGATGTGCACTCCCACATATCGTATCGCCAGAGCTACGTGTGCGGGAGGTGATTTGTGGTCGAAGAAGAAAATCCGGCCAAACATAAAGCTTCCTTCCACTACTCCCCCCCGCCTGACCTATCCCTTTTTCCGAACGAGTCGAACGGACCGATCTTCTGCTCCCTTCGCACCGAAATTGGCAGGATTAAATGGAATAAGCACTAAAAACACACTATAAAGCCAATTTAATGAACAAATTGGTGTCAGCTTGTATTTGTAATCAAATTTCCCTGGGTCTGGTCCACCTCCCACGCCCACCTCGGGTGAGAGAGAGATTCTCATGTTCATTGCGATTGGGGTTTCCGTTTTCTGGGAAGACAGGCCGAGGCGCGGTGCGAGGCAATTTTGGTCCATTGCGGATAATCATAACGGTAAATATTAACATTTGATTGCTTGTAGGCCGGAAAACAAATTTGCATGGTTTTGTAGTATGTTTGTATGTGTATTTGTGTGTGTGCCTCGACAAATAGCCACACCGGTTCCGGGTCATCACAAAAATCCCAGATGCCAGTGTCTAGCCACTCTAGGCCCCATCGCTCTGCTTCGGAAGGTGGGAAGTGTTGGAACCGAATCATCATATCCCAATGAAGCGGCAGCCTGCCTCCGGAAAAAGGGCAAACCCGATAGACGACGAATAATACATGCGTTTCCAATTATGGGGCGTCCTCAAAACGCCCGTCCGGACCCCGAGCGAATGCAATTTAAAATCAATCGATTTAATTGCGTATCCAATCATTTTCCATTTTGTTCAAGATCGAATTATGGCCCGACGCAACTTTTGCTACAGAGTTGAATGCGAGAATACTATATAATACTCTCTTGGGTTAAAAGGCATTTTTTTTTCTCTCGGAATGGTTGTTGATTTTTGCATATGATTTCAACTTGAAGAAGATAGTGATGGTACTTTTCCTGAGTTTTTTATTTAATTACCCAATGCACCTTATATTTAGATAAGATATGTCATCGTCCACGAAGCAAGGGACCTAGTCCGTGTTTCCAACATTTTAAAAAAACGCGTTTCAAGTTTTTACTATCACTCCGCGAGATTGCGTTACAAAGTATCAACGGTATTTCGGTTTGAATGGTCGAATCAACTTCGTAAACCACTCTGAGCATTAAAACAACCTTCTGTAGCGTTTCTTCTTGCGTTAGAGTGTGAATTCGATCGTTTTTCTGCGGCGTAATATTCGGTTGAAAAGTTTTTATCAGTTCATGTTTGCGTCTCGTATTTTCGGTATGAAAAAGTGATCCTATTCGTAGTTTTCTTTTTAATTTTGTCTATTCTGTATTTTTCGATATTAAAAATAACCGTAGTGATGGATAGTGACGACGAACTACAGTGAAAGTTCGAAGAGTTCGATAGAATAGACAGTTTTCCTTCAACTGCCAACTCCAGTTTTTATTCAGGTACTGTTATATTGAAAAATTACGCGAATAATGTTGGCATTCGTCTACCTGGACGTCTTCCCAGCATTCAAAATTATAAAACTACGAAGCTGCCATCAGCCGATACGGAAGCTTCTGTGTATAGATGTTATTTAGAAAGTTGTGGAAATGATCGATTATTCGGTCGAAGCACATTCTACAGTCTATGGAATCGTATGTGTCCATTTATAACCACGATGAAACCAGCTCATGACTTATGCGGTATTTGTCAGGAGCATTCAGTTTCGTTTGTTAAGAATACCAATATCTGTGCCGATGCTATTGAGGTGAAATTGAACGAGTTCAAGGAGCACATCAGACTGGCTCGATTGCAACGAGAATATTACCAGAAATGTTGTAAGGAGGGAGCTGATATGGATTCAACTTTAGCACTTTCTTTTGATTACGCTCAAACTGTTTCATATCCTAGCAACCCTCAACAATGGGGATCATCCTACTTCAAAGCTGCAAAGAAATGCAGCATTTTCGGAATTAACAACGAAGTTACGAAGGTACAGAACAATTAATTGATCTAAGAACAGTTCGATGTAGGAAAAGGACCGAATTCAGTCATCATAATGTCATAATGTCGATTGTTCAGATGATTTTTGTGAATCTGTGATCAAGTCAACTCCAAGTGGTCAAGGAAGGAAGGTTTTGTATTATAGAGACTTTAAACTTTTTCAGTTCATTCGTCTCTAGCCTTGAGAAAGGCCCTTGGAAAACTTTACTCTACTCCAGCACTACACCTCCACCCTCTTGCCTTGAGAAAGGCACTCGATCCCTCGCCGTCCAGCTCGTCCAGCAACGATGTTGTTCAGTCGGTGTCCACGCAACGAATATCCAAGTGGTCACAATCTCGCTGTTGAAGATGTTGCTTTCAACGATTATGCTACGTACTTCGCTTCATTCAAAAAACCTCTAAAAGGTAACTGAAACCTGAACTAAATTTTTTGACATAAACGTGACGTTTGAAAACAGGTCACGTTTTTGTGAAATAAAGTTAACGTTTATAACTATTTTTGCCGCGAACGGATTTTGGCGATTTACATACCAAACGAATCGGAAATTCTCTAAGATATGTTTGATATGCTATACATTACAATCCCATGGTGTGTAAATGGTTAAAGTTCATGAAAACTATAAGCGTTTCTATTTTTCCATACATTTGTTCTTTCCATTTGTGTGCTTTCCCGAACAGAGCTGTCAATAACGGGCAACTTATCGACGAGCAACGAAGAGGAAATCGTAAGATTTAATGTCTCCGTGATCAAAGGAAAAGAAGAAGAACGAAGGGGAATATTTGCCTAGAATACAAACAGTGGATCTCGCTGAAGCAAACTTTCATTCTTCGTGAGGATTCCGACTGAACAACATCGTTGCTGAGCTCGAACGGTGATCGAATGCCTTTCTGAAGGCAATGGGGGTGGAGGTGTAATACGAGGAAAAAGTAAAGTTTTCCAAGGGCCTTTTTGAAGGTTAGAGACGAATGAACTGAAGAAGTTTAAAGTCTCACATGTCTTAGTTTCGGATTGAGCTACGGACGCGACCAAATTACTGACTCAATGATGTCTCTAGCATTGCAATCATTGCATCAAACTAACATCATTACATTAAGGTTCTGAGCCACCCAATTGTGTGGGAATCATCAAGCTAGGCTATCGTCAGTTCACCAGAAAAAAAAGGTTCTGGAACTTTGTCTGTGATTTGGTTTCGCATGACGGTAGGATAACTCTCTCCAGAAAGAATGACAGCTAAGCTGATCTAGACCGGAAATATTAACAAAAAGGGTTTCTGTTGAGAAGAGCGCAAAACGGAGATAAGTAGGTGTATATTCCATCGATATGTGAATATTTGTGTTCGTACGTTCGTGCGTTTTAACGTATTGCGCTGTCGCGGATGAACATGTCGATCCGAACGTGGCTACAAGGAAGGGAGATAGCGGAAGGGAAATATTCGCGCTAGGGTATTAGTAATGGATCTCTGCTGAGACAAATATTCAGCCTATTTCGAAGCAGTTGACATTGTTTGTTTTCCTTCATCATAAAGGCTTCGTTGGTGCCTTTGACATTGCATCAATGCATTGAACTGACGCTATGGTAAAGCAAGTGTTAAGGTTGTGCACCAAAAAATTATTTGAGGAATACCAAGTTATTCAATAAGTTAAGGTAAGTTAAGTTATTAATTTATTTGGGTTGTCGTACCAGTTGCAAAACTGACTTCAACTAGGATTGCATTTGCGCTAATCTTGATCATAATGAAGCAGTGCAGGTTGTTGAGATTAACAGAAAGAGTTTATTTCGTTTATTTAGTCACCAAGAAACTAAATGTCGTTCTGGAATTTTGTATGCGATTTAGTTTCGCTTGGCAGTAACAAAACTTTCTCCAGTAAGGATGATAACTGCGTTTATCTCTAGCATGTATTGTTCTGCGGGGACAAGAATGAATCATCAAACAATAATCGTCAAATGATTCCACAAGAAAAAAATATTTCAGGGCGACCATACTGGTAGAATGGTTATTTCTAAAATTTCGTAGCATTATAAAACAACATTCGCGGTTATAAACAAGCGACTTAAATTAAACTACAGCGTAGTTTTACGTCAACAATGCGATCGTGTCTTGGACACAACCTCCTATAATTTTTTAGTTTTCAAGAACTCCCAAGGTTTTCCGAAAATTTAAACGAACCAAAAATTCTTCCATGGAGGCACGGGACGTATCTCCGGAGATCTCTGTCTGGCAGTAATATTTTCTTTATTGATACGAACGAGATAAACTATTGTATTCTGTAATTCAAGGTTGCAACATTTGCACGACCCGATAGGATTTGACTCGATCAGATGAAAGAATGCAGCATTCCCAGCAAACATTAAATCGTATAAAACGCCATAATTGGAGGCGATATACATACATGCAAGCCATATTTGGGGTATATCACCTAAATAAATATACATATTTTCCCAACAATATGCTTATCCCCATCCAAATCCTTCCCTCCCATTCAAAATGTATGACACATCCACAACCAGCACAGTAATCCGATGCACAGCATAACAGAAGTCGAACGCACACAAACAAATATGTGCATGCAAACCGATTCCTGCCAATTAAAATTCAATCCAAATATAAGCGCCATAATTGTAGCATCGCGATTAAATCCGACAGTATTTGAGTTGTATTCCAAAGTGTTTTATTTTCTCCAGTGCAAGCCATATTCCGTGTATTCTCGAATCCTGAGCTATTCAACATCACGGCCTCCTTCAGCCGAGGATCAGCCACTTCCTCAATGATGTGATCCACCACGTATAATTGGTATATACATGCAAAAGTGGAGGCGATATACGAATATGTCATATTATAACATTTCGACTGAAAAGTTCATAAGGTTGACGTCTGTATGGCGCCTCTTGCAAAAATCTCCTTGACTATCACAAAGCACCATCTTTCAATGGATACGTGTCAAAATTTGACAGAAATCGGTCGATTGGTTCGTGAGTTACAGCATTGAGAGCGAAGCAACTTTTGTTATTGTGAAAAAAATGGATAAATCCGATTTTCGTGTGTAATTGCATGAATTGGGCTTCCAATTGCTTCCACACCCACCGTATTCTCCAGATCTGGTCCACAGCACATATTTTCTGTTCGCAGACCTGGAGAGAATGCTCGCTGGCGAGAAATTTAAGACCGATGATGAAGTGATTACCGGAACGGTGACCTATTTTGAGGAAAAACCGAAAGTACTACTATGTACTATAAAAATGGTATCGAAAAGTTGCGAGATCGCTATAATCGCTGTATCGTCTTCAAAGTGGAATAATAAAATTGAATTTTGCAAAAAAAAAAATTGTTTTACTGTGTTACCTAATAAACTTTTTAGCCGAACTGTTATGTGTATATAAAGCCGTATATACCGATATACGATACATGTTAAATTGATATGCGACAATGTTATATAAAATAAATATGATGTACGTATATAATACCACACATCGCAATATAAGAATGATTGTCATACCGATATACGACTTAATCCATCTGTGATATACAAAATCGTGTGTCTGCATTTTATACGATTTTAGATATACGATTTTAGATTGATATTTTATACGATTGGAATTTGATACGAATTTATATGCGACCTAGCATGTGCAAAAGTTATGCGATTTAATGTTTGCTAGGTTGTGATAGTTTCAAATCCGAACGGCTTCCAGAATAAAGGTTTTTTTTTATCGAAAAACATTCAAATGAACGTATCTCAATCTGAGACTCGTTTCATAAACGCAACAAAAATACATAATTGTGGAGGGCACATCATTCACAATAATGTTGGCTTAAAAAAACCTTGGTAAGTGAATAGAACCCCGAAGCAGGTTTTCGACTGAAGGAAGTCATGGTCTGGGTCTGGTGAGACTGGACGAAAATCTGTATCATAAGCCTCTACCAAGCAACTAGTATCGATGAATTCCAATAAATACTGCTCGCAGCTGAACGTGTTGAAATCAACGATTCAGAACGCTCTAAAATTCCACCAACCTCACACACCAGATATTTCATCTTGAGACTATTAACTGCTAAGATTCCTGTAAGAGCTTCAAAAATGCCTTGCCCAGTTTTTCAACGAGATGGCAAATGACAAATTGGCAAATTCACTTTTTCAGCGTATAGGGACCGGAAAACCCAGAAAAATTGTTTTAAACAACTCCGAAGTTTCTAAATCGAATATTGACACCGTAAATACAGTTTTCATCCCCGATAATAATATTTATTTCGAAACGCATGAAAAAATTCACAAAATTTCATTTTCTTTTTCTAAGCGATCTGTTTGCTGTTTCTTTAGCATCAACGTTGGTTTTTCTTTTCAAACCACTTCGGCTTTTCTTCAATTTTCAGATAATAATTGTTATGGAGTACAAAAAAATAAAAAAATCTACCTTGTCTTCTTCAGCATTTTTGCTCTGTTTTTTTAGAAACATTTCCGCTTTTTCATCTTCTTTACATCAATGGTCTATTCAATCGGTTCTGTGAAAATTGTGTTATAAATTTTGAATAATAAACGTAATTTCTCAATTCAAAATCAAACGCATTTTGCCCCACCTTCTTCAGATGAGGATTTCCCCTTCTGGGCCTTTTTTTTCGTGCTGTTCTCATTGGGTTTCTTGGCCTCACCCCCATTACCTTCAGAAAGGCATTCGATCACCGTTCGAGCTCAGCAACGATGTTGTTCAGTCGGAATCCTCACGAAGAATGAAAGTTTGCCTCAGCGAGATCCACTGTTTGTATTCTAGGCAAGTATTCCCCTTCGTTCTTCTTCTTTTCCTTTGATCACGGAGACATTAAATCTTACGATTTCCTCTTCGTTGCTCGTCGATAAGTTGCCCGTTATTGACATCTCTGTTCGGGAAAGCACACAAATGGACAGAACAAATGTATGGGAAAATAGAAACGCTTATAGTTTTCATGAACTTTAACCATTTACACACCGTGGGATTGTAATGTATAGCATATCAAACATATCTTAGAGAATTTCCGATTCGTTTGGTATGTAAATCGCCAAAATCCGTTCGCGGCAAAAATAGTTATAAACGTTAACTTTATTTCACAAAAACGTGACCTGTTTTCTGATTTGGCACCCTCAATGAAAGACGTAGTTCTACGTCAAAACGAAGCAGTTTTGTCATCAAGAACGAAAGCTGAATCGAAACTCGGACTTGGGTCGAGATTTTTAATACTACAAAAATTTCAACATTCTTTGTGTCTCTGGGTGTCTTTATCCTGATGGAATGTATGGCTCTATTGCCGATTGGTGTAAATTGATCGATCCCAATTCATGTGCGCTTCCTTCAAGGAATAAGTTAAGCCATATGAAAAATATGGATGTTGGACCGGACAGCACTCTCAGGCTCTATTGATGAATACAGAGTACTCAAGGTGGGCGTATTTGTATTTAAAAATATTTTAAATACAAAGCAGATCTCATTCAATTTTGACTATAAACATGAATGCTTTACTTTAAAAAATATTTAACCTGTCCACGTGGACATTATCTAAACCCCCTCCGCCCTCACCGTGGACAAGCGTGGACTTTCCCGTAACCCCTACCCACCTGAAAGTTGTCCACGTGGTATGTGCACAGCCCCTTATTGCATTTTCAGAAAGAAAATGAATGTGATAATTCACGCCCTATCATTCGAAATACCTCATTCCAAGAATTTTAACACTTTGGACCCCATTTAGGACCCTGCTATATACCGGGTCTCACAGACTGAAAAATCGATAATTCTGTTTTGAGAAGGCTGAATTAAATGACTATTAAAACTGAAGGAAGTTGAAGAAAAATATTTTCTGGGGTTTTTTCGTCCAATTGTGTTATTGGTATTTATTAAAAGAAAAGGATATCTTTTAATAAATACCAATAACGCCTAAAAAGTACACGATAGCAATATTACAGAGACACGAATAATATGTGCCACCGTGCGCGAGTATACGAGTTATGGTTTTGTTCGCGAGAACGTGAGGGTTAAACAGTTTTTATACGCATCCGGAGGTTTTTGGGTTTTAATTTTTCAGCCGCAAATACAAATCTTTATTCGAAAAATGCTACTTAGAGACTAAGTACTTTCCACTGGTCGAAACGTTCGACCAGTGGAAAGTACTTAGTCTCTTGCTCCGGAAGCATGTGTTCATCCAATGGAAAGGATTGAGTCTGATTGAATTTCTACGCAAAACTGCCCAGTATAGCTGCAAAATTCCGATATTAGACACTTCTCTTGGATTCCTGAAGGTCACAATCGTTGAAAACGCTCTCAACTCAGCTTCAAGGCTCGTGCGTAGAAAACATTAAAGCAATCTCACTGCACCGATTACGCATCTATCCCTGAAAAGTGACCTTAAGATTCTAACCACCAAGCAGCTGAAGCTGCACCATACCAAACACGACCATCCAAGAGCAGGAGGAAAAGCCAACAATAAAAGCGTTAAAATGCTCTAATGCAATCAAAGACCCAGCATAAGAAGCTTTTATCGTCTCATTTTCCGTCCCAGCCAGAATTTCTTTCTTTTTTTGGCTGTTATTGTTGCTGCTGATGTTCATACTTTCTCCTCTTGGAAAGGATATTATTGAATTCTTGGTAAGAGGGGGTTTGGGGTGGCTGCAAAGGAGCAGGGTGACCCGTTAAAACAACACCGGAATGTAACACAATTTAACGGCTTCCCTCGCCTTGCGTTGCGTTCGGAAAAGTCGTTTGTAACGCCTCGTGCGTTGCTTGGTAGCGTAAAATGTGGGTGGGTGGGAATTAAAGCATAGCAATGATGCAGACTACTTTCGCTCGGTGCTATCGTAAACCAGCAAACGATGTTGGACCAGCCAACCATCCAAACAGAAGAGCATTTTTTTCCGAGTGGCCGAAGATGGCTCTTTCCGTTGTTTCTCTGGTTACAGTACAAACGACTACCGAGAGAACGTTTTCCTTTCATCCCCCCCCGAATTCCAACCGCGTCTATTGTTTTGTCCTGATGGATGCCGGGGCGGTAATTGCCGCAAATTACATACTTTCTCAGTGCTTTCATTGTTTCTATCTCCCCCATCATAACCAGCATCAGCAGGAGCAGTCGCTGAAAGAAGCACGGCGAAGCTCTTTGTTTTCCACACGTTGGCGTGGATACGGACTAGAGTTAGAAAGACGGAGAACTCACGCGAGAAAAAGGCACCTTTCCCTCGATGAAAAGCGAAACTGTATCAACCGGCCAAACATGTTGGTTTATCACAAGTTTCCTTAAATTTGTCGGATGATTTCACGCCAATTGATCATATTAATCGATAGTAAGGGTTCAACTGCATACATTCGAAAGCCACTGGGCAGGAAATGAAATGTAATGCTGAAGCTTTGGCACGATTAGCCCCCCACGAAAAACCGGAGATAAGCCGCCAACTAGAGCAAAGTAAAAACAAGTTCCGATAGCGTGACTCTTTATAGCTGTAAAAAAAGCTACAAAAAGAGACCAGACCCGGCGATGATTGGCTTCTGGTTGTTGTTCGCCTTGGCTGCTAACCCTCCTAATGGTAGCCCCCATTACTGGCCGCTACTGGTGGCATCGCTGGCCTGGATGGCCGAGAAGATGGTATTTTTCACCCTTTTTCATCCTTCTAAATCTACCGCAGGCACGAATGCGGAAATAACTTTCCATTATCTTCCATTTATCTGTACGGCACATTCACAACGGGCCGAGCTGAGGAAGGATTGCAAAGTGCTCCGGCTGAGTTTGTGCGATTGTACACAAGTGTTGTACGGTTGGTTTCGTTTTGTTGTTCTTTAGGAACATACCTGGTTGAACTTGGGCTGCGAAGTTGATCCCAGGATGTGGATTGTTCGAGCTATAGTCCCAAATTGTACTGCCGTTGCAATCGAAGTAAATATACAGTGGGCTAAAAACGGTGCTTTTTAATTTTGTTGTATTTGTCTCGGCCCATAATATAGTGGATAGAAAAATCGGAAAATTTTCGTAAAACTCTGATGGAAGATCGAAAAATTAGGAAAATTGATTCCCCATATGTTTTAAAATTACATCATGATAAGCGTTGTCGGTCCATTCCATGTTTGCGCTATTGAAGTTGATCTTTGTTTGAAAGTGGAAATGGATTTTCAGACGAAATACCGCATTACCATATCTTATATCTAAGTAAATAAAAATGTAAGGCAAAATCTGTTGGTAAGCGGAAAACCCGAAGAAGGGATAGTCCGATTTTAGCCTCCTGTATTTTGTTGTATTCGTCTTTTCCCGTAGATAGTGGAGAGAAAAATCGGAAAATTTTCGGAAAACTGTGAAGGAAGGCTGGAAAATTCGGAAAATTGAATTCCCACATGTCCGAAAATTACATCATAATAAGCGTTGTTAGTCCATTCGATGTTTGCGCTATCGAAATTGATCTTTGTTCGCAAGTGGAAATTGATTTTCAGGCGAAATGACGCATTTCCATATCTTAAATTCTATAAATAAAAATGGAAGGCCAAATGTGTTGGTAAGCGCAAAACCCGAAGAAGGAATGGTTCAATTTGAGCCATCCATATTTTGTTGTATTCGTCTCTTCCCGTAGATCAATATAGCTGAGAAAAATCGGAAAATTCGGAAAATTTAATTCCCATATGTTCTACAATTAGCTAAGCGTTGTTAGTCCATTTGATGATGGCGCTAACGAAATTGATTTTTGTTCGAAAGTGGAAAAGGATTTCCAGACGGAATAACGCATTCCTATATCTTCTATCTATATAAGCAAAAATGGAAGGCCAAATGTGTTGGTGTGCCCTAAACTCGAGGAAGGAATGGTCTGATTTGAGCAGTCTTTATTTTGTAATATTCTCTGTATTAAACATGTATTCCATGCAACGGAGAAACATGTTATTTCCAAATGCTTGAAGAATCTTGAACGAGAATTGTGTCTGACAATAATTTTATATTATAAGGACGAATTTGATTGGACTCACTAACGTTCACAGAAAACGTGGATGTTTGAAAATATTCAAATCAAAAAATCAATTTTGGGCGGGACGAAGTTCGTCGGGTCAGCTAGTCTATATAAATAAAAATGTAAGGCAAAATCTGTTGGTAAGCGGGAAACCCGAAGAAGGAATGGTCCGATTTTAGCCTCCTGTATTTTGTTGAATTCGTCTCTTCCCGTAGATCCATGAAGTGGAGAGTAAAATCGGAAAATTTTTGGAAAATCCTGAAAGAAGGTGAGGCATTCTTCTTCAGGAAAATCAAAATCAGTTTTTTCACAACCGACACATATTATGACTATAGGCGATTATATATTTGTTCCACCACTACCATTATCAACCATTAACCCAAGCATAAATACAAGGCGTACGTGTAATTCTATAATACACAAACATTCTCCGCCTGTACGAAAGGTACTGTACTGTACGAAAAGTGCATCTTTTCCATCTTTCTACCTCGTATTTGAGAACAAAATAAAAAAAAAGTTTGAAAATGAACTGCGGTGTGACACCTCTTATTCATTACACACTATCGATCTTTCGAACCATTTCGTTCTCAGACTTTACGTCGGGCCAAACCTCTGCTTACAGCTGTTGCCTACTCGCCCGGTGTGAAGGCGAAATTTACCAAATACAGTAAAACCTGTTTTTGTGCGATTTTTTTTGTGCGGTGTATTAAAAGAAGCATATTTGACGAAGTTATCGTCCATTTAGTTTTTGACGTAGGATTACGTCTTTCGGGAACATATTGGGGTACAAATTGAAAATCGAAAATCGAGCACATCGTGAAAATTGTCCAATTTCAAACGTTTATTGCTCAGTCATTTCATGATGAATTTATGAAATTCTTGCGTCAATCGATTTCGGCACTCCATATCAATTTTTTATATTGAATAAAATAATATGTGTCATAACTATCGAACAATGGAAAAATCTCTGTAAAAGCCCCTATCCTAACGGAAATACCCACTTCTGATTGGTCGAAATTGACGACACATGCGGCGGTTCCCTAACAGAGACTTCAAAACCAAGCTGCCTGTGGGAAATCGGCATTGCATATATATGAAAGTAGGGGGAGCTTTTGCTCCCACCAAAATGTGTTCCCTAACAAAGACATTAAAACCAAGCTGCTTGGGGGAAATCGGTATTGCAAATACATAAAAACTTTAATTTTGGTTGGTTCGTGAAACTTCATATCAATAACAAATCGTGTATTATGAAAAATTTAGCACAAGTGTAAGTGTAAAATTGTATATGGT
This sequence comes from Toxorhynchites rutilus septentrionalis, assembly GCF_029784135.1. Lineage (NCBI taxonomy): Eukaryota > Metazoa > Arthropoda > Insecta > Diptera > Culicidae > Toxorhynchites > Toxorhynchites rutilus. The sequence goes on along the minus strand of NC_073745.1, from coordinate 308,542,587 downwards.
AGCAGTTGTGTTAACCCTTTCTCGTACAACATCGAGTTTCGTACTTGCATAACATAGGGCGCTAGAACACTCAGCAGAGTTGTGAAATCACATGATTTGTGACGTATTAAATAATACGGGAAGGGGTTAAAAACGATTTGATATATGAAACGATTCATTTCAATTTTCATAAAAAAACCAAGGTGTGTTCCGCCCGAGAACGGGTCGTTCGGTTCAAGCTGTTTTGTTAATTTTCACCTAAGAAAAGTTAATACGGCCAGAAATGTTGGAAAAATGAAAAAATATTGGAAAAAGTGATTTCCCATATGCTCTACATATAATGTTAGGTGTGTTAGGCATCTCGTCTAGAGTCACAGAGGGCGGTTTTCATCATATCTCATTCCATTTCGGCATCTTCTATCTGATACGCACCATCTAACGACTAATACCCAACAACCAAAGAAATCCGCCCTTTTCAGGACCACCAAATCATTGTCAAAGAGTTTAATTCTTCAAACATATCCAATCAACAGATAGCCTAACGGAATCCTACGTCAACTATGCGGTCGTATCTCCGACGCAACCCTCCTGTGACTTTTTTCGATAGTTTATATGCATTTCAGTGCGAAAAAAGCATATTTGCGTCTCAATTATCCACTTCTGAGATCATTCCCCTCCTCTCATCAAATGCTCTAAGTTTTTCTAAGTTTTTTCATGACATGATTTCTATCAGCAACACGATTCGACATGCAACTAAAAGCACAAAACAGCCACGCGCATCTGAAAAGGCAAAGTGTCCCATCTCAAAGCAGACAATCAAAAGGAAATTGAACGGTGAATGGCGTGGATTTCAGTTATTTTCTTGGGGGAAACTTTTTTTATGCGGTCCCTATCTACCGCACAAAAACAGTTTTTTTTTCAAAATGTGTACCGACCACGATTTTTTAAAACTGCTGGTGAAGTTTTGCACGATTTTTTTATGCGACTTTTTTGTGCGGTCCCTATCCCCCGCACACAAAAAAAAAGGTTTGCCTGTATGCTTTATTTGAGATACTAGGATTGTCCGATTTGGGTCAAATATCCACTGTTTTGTTGTATATTTTGTTGCTACTCTAAAGGTAATTTCATAATGTCTCTCTCATAGAAGTCTTTTTTTTTTATCCCATTTATTTATTTATCAGGCTCATTAGCATTTTATCTGTAACAGAGCCGGGTTTTTATCGTGTACATGTACATATGTTTATGTTTCTATAAATTGTAAATTACACAGTAGAAGTAGTAGCCATTTAGGAGTTATGTTTTCAGTTCCATTACATTATGGCAAATTACACTGTAGTAGCCATATAGGCGTAAGGGTATTCTATCTGTTCTTCCATTGTTCAGCAGACCGGACAGCGGAGACAGTTGATATTGATCATTGTTGGGTTATTTATAGAACAGCAGCCCGATGTTTCTTGCAGAGCAGAGCAGTTGTATGGTTGAATCGATCTTTGTTCCACCGTGGATCGATCTCCATAGCTGATGATGGTTTCGTGGACGTAGTTATTCTATAACAACACAAAGATGGTCAATTGAGGGCCCTGAGTTTGAACTCACGATCGATCGCTTAGTAAGCGAACGCGTAACCAAGTGACTACGAAGACCCCCATAGAAGTCTTATTGACGAAAAACTATAGTGATCGATTTTCACAATCTTCTCTTGATTCCAATTTCTTATCACTCAGAATTTTTTGCAATGTGAGAAAAAGGTGGTAATCACTTGGTGCCAAGTTAGAACTAGATGGTGGATGCATTATTACTTCCCAACCAACCTCGACCTTGCGTGGTCCTGATGGAACAAAACACTTCTTCTGTTGGCCAATTTTGGCCGTTTCTGGTCAATCGCTAGCTTCAAACAGTCCAGTTGTTGATAGTAGAGATCTAAATTTAGTGTTCGGCCATACGAGAGTAACCTAAAAAAGATTATCTTTAAATCCCACAGTAGAACCTTCTTGGTCCTTAGTTCTGGTTTAACCACCCTTTTAAGCTGCTTCACCACGCTTTGACCACGATCGTTTTGCACTTTTCATAAAGATTTAACAAGGCTCATCGACATAATTTCATAAATTCGTACAAAATTAGAAAATCGGCAAGTAAAAATGCGTGAATAAGTTCGTCGAGAAAATGTGTTTGAGTGTACAAGTCTTTCAGGCACGTTTTGACTTGTGCTATATTTGACACATATACTCGCAATCATGATGATATTCAAGTCCAAACATGCTCCTAATATGTTACTGTATAACAAACTTGCACTTAGGCCCCTACACCCCAAGTTAATTTTTAGCACATGAGTTAATCTTAAACACTAAACTTTACTTAAAAAAAACAATTTCTTCTTTTCGAGCACACGATGTGCATCTATTCACTATTCAAATTTAACTCTAACCTTACATTCATTGTCCCTGCTTATATATATCAATGATTTGTGTTTACAACATCTTGAATGTGGGAATGTTTATTCATGGCATCAGCGCGATGTTGATATCGATTCTTGTGAACGGTTGATTGTTTATTCTTGGTCTCCGGGTGGTCCGATAAGTTGTGATTGTTGATGATGATGCAGCTGGATGGTGATTCGGATGTTTATATTCCGCTTATCGGCTATGCGGTCTCGATTTGTGCTAACTGTGCTAACTCCTCCCCTCTTGATTGCTTTGTCCTCAAAGTTTACTTTTGGATGGTGCGTAATGGTGTTGGTGCATCAAAGAATGCTTGAAGTTGTTTTTTTCTTTCGTCTGATAATTCCTCTGTGTTGTTGGTGTCAGGTTTAATTTCCGTTGTTTTTGGTGGCTCATTTATTAGGATGGTCTCAGCGTTTTTGTCGAAGTGGACTGTTATGTTGGCCTTTTGTTTACGTCTGGAAAGGAATCGAAGAATTGCAAATGTGCTTGCGATTAGAATTATTGTTGATAGTCCAAATGATCCAAAGATATTGAGTTTCCAACTCAAGGAATGATTTTGCAGGTTTAATAGTTCCAATTTTTCGCGATGTTCAAGGGTTAAATTCTGAAGGTATTCCACAGGTGGTGCGTCTATGATATGAATTTCGTTAACACGAAGTCCAGTGGTAGGATCATATGTTTTTGCAGGAATAGTTGTTTCATAATTGGAATATTGTTCGCCGTTGATATGAAGATTGCATTGGCTGAATTGTATTAAAAACGATCCATATAGGGGTTGACTGGAATTGGTACAATTTGATGAGACTTCTGCACCAGCGTCATTGATCAAAATTGTTGCATCGTTGATTCGTTTTACGAGTCCCTTTGAATATACCTTTTCAAAGGTGCAATTTGAATGTTTCCCTGTAGTAAGTTTATATATGCATTCATTTGCATGTTCTATTTGAGAATTATCGCATAAGAAATAGTCATCTTGCTCTTCACAAGGTTGATTTAATTCGTAAACATTTGTTTGATTTCTGATAATGTAATTTTTGTTCAATAAAATGCGTTTCATTGACTTGATTATTGAGTCAATGTAGTCGTATTCAAATGTTTCAGTTGATACTTGTGGAATCTTTAGCATATAGATAATGTGCGTATTATTCAGCATTACTTGTGCTTTGGCTTGTGTTAATAATTCTTCGAAGGAAGTTATGTGAATATCGTGGTTTTGTAGAAAGGTTGCAATTTTTGTAAAATCTTTTATCGATAGTAGTTTGCTACTAGGGATTCCGTGTTTGGCCATTAGAATTGCTTCTTCTAATGTTTCTACCTGATTTTGTAATGAGTCTATGTTGGAGAGAATTATCAATTGATTAATTTCGAGGGAATGGTTTTTTGTTCTTTCATTCTCGATCTTTAGTACTTGATTGGTTATGTCTGTTATTTCTTGGATTCGTTTGTCGATAGCTTCGTTGATGAATAACTGCTTGTTGTTCATGGTTATCAGGGCGTTCATGGAGTGATTGATGATTCGGAGATCTTCTGCATCTGGGCTGCCGGCGATCCATTTCCAAACTGTTCCGATTGTATCCCACCTTTTTCTTCTGTTTACAAATGGTTTGATTTTCATAAATGTTTCATATAACTTATAATTTTTGATTTGGATTAATTCATACAATGGATTATTTGAAGGATTATTCTGTATGTCACTATTAACATTGAAAATTGTATTGCCAATTTGAATTAAATCAATAGGATGTACAATGCGTATGTGTCCTATTTTTATTTTTGCTTTTCCTAGTGGTACAATTGCGAGTGGGTTATTTGTAAGGTCGTGTATTTGAATTCCTGCTAGTACTTGAGACGCGCAGAGGGCGAGTCTGTAAAGAAACGAAAAATGTTTTTATTCGCTTGTATTCTTTCGTAAATTACATTTATGGATTTTTCGATTATTGGAATCTATAATGTATGTATTGTGATCTTCTTTTATTTTTATAATGTTGTATCGACTCTTACGTTTATTGTGAGTATTTGTTTTTTCATATGCATAGCTATTGGGTTCGTATGTTTGATAAGCTTTTGGAATAATTTTTTCTTCTTTGTTTTTGTATAATTTTAATATTTTTTCATTATTTTTGTCTCGACTTCTTGCTATTTCTTCATAGGACGCATTATCTCTACTTTCTCCTATATAAATATTTTTTGGTGTTTTGTTAATAAATGAATGTATTGTGTTATTGTATTTATGAGTTGCTTCTTGAATGAGAGTAGTAATTGGCATATCTGGATTTAATGCTTTAACACATCTAGCTATTTCTCGTATTGTAGAGTGACATCTTTCTACTTGGCCATTGGTTTCAGAATGATTAACAGGAGTTTTGAAGATTTTGACACCTAAATTTATAATGTTTTGTTCTACGACATTTGATATAAAAGAACTTTCATTATCTATTACAATTAATGCGGGCAAGTCCCAATCATATAATAATTCCAAAAGAACATTCTTTACATCAGAAATGGCCTTTGACTTAATTGGTTTCATTTTGAGATATTTTGAAAATTTGTCAAGTGAGGATATAAAAAGGAAATTGGCATTGTAACAAAATATATCGAGATGTATGATCTCGCCAGGATAATTAGGGATTGGAGTTCTTACGGGGATAAATTTCTGAGGTTGTCGTTCATATTTTTCCATTTTGCAAATTTCACAAGTTCTTATATATTTCTGGAAAAGTTTATGTATTCCTGGGAAAAAGTATTTCTTTATGAGTTGAAGTGAGTTTTCCTTTGCATTCCGATGAGCGAAATTATGCACATCCTTGATTGTTTCTAACTGTTGTTCTTCATCTTGAATATCTTCTACTTTTGTTTGCGAAAATCTCACTTTCAAAATTTTTGAATTATAGTTTGTTTTATAAATTTCTTGTATAATTCCCATGGTTCGTTCATCTGTCATAATTCCGTTCAATATTCCTGGGTTGAGAAATTGTTGTAGTTTGTCCTTTAGAAAGTTTATATCAAAATTTGGTTCAACAAAAGTGTGTCTGTTGTATTTTTCAAAAAGAACATTAAATTCATAGGATGAATTAGGCCCAATCTGAAAAATTAATTGGTTCCGAAAAACGTTAATGGGAGCCTCAGTTGAGGGTATATAGGAACTGTCATCTTCTTCTGCCGAATGTTGAGTAGGGGTTAATGAATTTATTTGGATGCGTGAAAGTGCGTCAGCTACTACGTTGGATTTCCCTGGTTTATAGAACATTTCATAATCATGTTCCTCAAGGAAAGCTTTCCATCGTTTTAGCTTTGCATTATTGTTTTTGGGTGATAATGTGAATGTGAGTGGGAGATGATCTGTGTAAATTTTTAGTTTTGCTCCGTAGATAAAATTCCTTAAGTTGTGAAGAGCCCATACGACTCCAAGCATCTCTTTTTCGTTTGTTGCGTAGTTTTCTTCGGTCCTGGAAAGAGTTCGAGAAATAAATGTTATTGGTCGTTCGCCGTCCTGGAATTGCTGTGATAACACTGCTCCTATTGCTTTATCTGATGCGTCTGTGGTGAGAATGAAGGTTTTTTCAAAATCTGGAAATGTTAAAACGTCTTTAGAAGATAAAATTTCTTTAAGAGTATTAAATGAATTTCGTGCATCATCATCTAGATTGATGATTGTGTTTTTTGACTGATTTTTCAGAATTTGGCGATGGCCATCCTCCCCTCTTAAAAGTTTTGTAAGGGGTTTTGCGATTTTAGCATAATCTCTTACAAAACGTCTATAATATCCAGACAGTCCTAGAAATGCGCGTAAATCTTTCAGAGTTTTTGGTTCAGGGTATTTACGAATACATTCAACCTTCTTATCGTTTGGTTTTAGACCTTCTTTTGAAACAATAAAGCCAAGAAATTCGACTTCGGTCCTTAAAAATTCTGATTTGTCAGGTTGAATTTTGAAATTAGCTTCTCTTAATGTTTCCAAAATTGTTCTTAAATTTTTCAAATGTTCATCAAGTGTTTTACCGAATATTATGATGTCATCTATATAGACATGACATATTTTTCCTAAGTGTTCTCTTAAAACGTCATCCATTACTCTTTGGAAGATTGCTGGTGCATTCTTTAAGCCAAAGGGTAAACGAATGAATTCATATTTTCCATTATTAACTGAAAAAGCTGTTTTTTCTATATCTTTTTCAGACATTGGGATTTGATGAAATCCTGATGCCAAATCCAATGTGGTAAAAAATTTGTTTTCTCCTAAGTTAGATAGGACTGTGGATGTATCCGGAATTGGATATCTGTCACTAATTGTTTTTGAATTTAATTTTCGGTAATCTATAACCATTCTGTATTTCTTTTCTTTAGAAGCATCCTGTTTCTTTGGTACTATCCAAACTGGTGAGTTGTAAGGGGATCGTGATGGTCTAATAATTCCATCATGTAAAAGTTTTTCTAATTGTTTATTAACTTCAGATTTTAAAGCTTGAGGATAAGGATAAGTTTTGCTATAGACTGCATTTTCGTCAGTAGTTCTGATATCGGCTTTGACCTTTGTAGTAAATGGTAATTTTTCATCCGGAGGTTGAAATAAATCTTGAAAATCTTTTAAAACTTTTCCGAGTCTGTCTTTTTGTTGCTTGTCTAGGTGATCATCTCGAATATTTATTTTGTTGATTTCCTGTAGTTTGTATTGGAGTAGAGGAATAATGAATTTGTTTTCTAAAATTAATTTTTCATTTGAAGTATCTATTACTGCTTTCAATTCTTTTAATGTGTCGTGTCCTATGATTGCATCAAAAGATTTTAATTCATTTAAATGAAAGAATTTAATCAAAACATTAGAATATGGTTTGAATAATTTTCCGCTGGAATATTTATTAATTTTTATATCTCCGCCTACTGAAGATACATAAAAAGGTTTTTTTATTTTGTGGCTGATACTTGCGTATCGAGGGTGAATGAAATTTTTGTTTGATCCTGTGTCAATTAGAATTTTTAGTGGTTCTTTTGCCTTACCAAAATAAAGAAAGTATGGTAGGGCAGATTTTAATCTAAAAAATTTAGTTCTGCTTTTTCTATGTCTTCTTCTTCAGGTGTTTCCCGTTCTTGTGTGTCAATTGTTTTCATATATCGTTCATATTGAGATGATTCTTCGGTTTGTTCCTCTTCATTATATTCGTTATCTATGCATGGATAATCGTGATCATTGGGATTAATTTCAACGAAATTTTGGGGATCTTCATATTGGCCGGTTTTAATGTTGAAGAGTCTTGGTCTCTTCATTGGGTTTACCTGAGTTGTATTTTGAGGTCTATTGCCGTAATTTATTTGTCTAGTCCTAATGGATGGATCTACTTCCATAGGTTCTGGTGGAGGTTGTCGGAAAGGATTTCTGGGAGGTAATTGTGGTTTTGGTTGAAAGGAATGTTGCGGAAATTGTTGGAAATTTGGTTTTGGAGCATTCCATTGAAATGGGGGCCTAAAATTATTGTTGTTATTAATAAAGGGCTGGGGTTTGAAATTGTGATTTCTGAAATTTTGAATGGGATTTGGTTTTAACATGCGTGGTGGTAATTTTAGAGGATTAATTGGAATTAAATTTCTGGGTGCTGCTGTATGTTCAAAATGTTTTGGTTTAGTTAGCATTTTTCTGCATTCTACGTTTTGGAATGCGATACAATAACTGTATGCACTTGCTAAAGAAGTTGGTTCATAATTTCGGATGAATTTATAAATGTCTCCATCAAGCCCTCTTATGAATGCATCTATTGCCTTTTTATTGTAAGATTCTATTAAAGCTTTTGAAGCTTCTGGGTGACTAAATCTGTGATCTGTTTTGATTTGATTTGCTATTAGTGATAGCAATCTGTTTACTTCGTCGTAATAAATTTCTAAAGAGTTTCCTCTTTGTTGTACGGTCATTAATTGATAATCGAGTGTTTCAAGATCACGCTTTTCACCATAATAAGTGACAAGTGTTTTCTTGATCATCGTCCAGTTGATACCAATGTTAGAAGCGACTAAAGCGTCATTTGCTTCTCCTCTAATTTTCCGTCTGATAGTTTTGCATACCATGTGGAATTTATTTTGCAATTCAACACTATGGTTTGCAGTAGTATTATATAATTGGATTAGACTGTCAACATCACTGATCCAGTTATTTAATTCACTTGGATCGCCTGTGAATATTGGCAAGTCTTTGACTAAATCGGGAATTTTCTCAAAAGTATCTGGGTTTACGGGAGAACCGTCTTGTTTTGTGAAAAATAGGGGTGGATCACTGTAATCAGGAATATTTTGTGGAGCGGAAGCGGCTTCCAGAGCGGCAATCCTGCTCAGTAGTTGGTTAACGTCGAATTGTTCCATATTATTTATTCTTAATTGATTAAATGCTTCTAGCAGGTTATCCAGTTTAAAAAATTTATTGAATGTTAAAAAATGTTGATAAAATAAATGTTTATTTTAACCTGAAAAAATTGTTTAATATAAAAATAAATGTTTGTTTTAAAAATATTTGTTTCACAAAAAGTTTTATCCTAAAAATATTGTTGGAAAATTATCAAAAAATTTTAACCTTACCTGAAAAAGAATTAGTATATATATATATTTTTTTTTTTTTTAAAATAATATGATTATTTTCAATGAATATTTTGGAAATTACCTTTATTTTTTTCTGAAATTAATTGTTTTGTTATTTTATTTAATTAATTAATTGTCACACTATATTTTGGAATTATACAATTATTTGCACTACTTGTATTTGAATCTTTGTTAAATTATTCACTTTATTTCACTTTGTGATATTTCTGTTTTTGTTTTTAGTACTTACATGTAAATCCTGAACATCTTGTGGGAACACCACAAGACTGCGGAACAACGTACTTTCGGATGTCAATCCTCTTTCAGTGACGTCTCGAAAAGCTTCGGTGCGCGTGTCCAGTACTTTTGTCTCGATGTCCTATTATCACCTTTTGATTTATCCAACCGCTGGCGGGTTCAGCGAGACTGGTTGGTCGGGATCCTTGAAGTGTCTTCCTTCCTTCCCAGTGTGGCGGCAAATTCCTGTTCGGTCCACAAGCGAGCTCCTAACTGTTGTGGCTACTGAGGGGCTCTTCCACACGGCTGCAGAGGTCCTGCGGTCCAGAGAGGCTTCGTGCGTTCGGATATTTTTTTCGGATAGTGTGGGTGGTAACTCTATCGTTCACCCTATCACTTCACTTGTCTCACTTCCTTGGCACTACTTTCACTTGGCAAGGTCCCTATTCGGGCGCCAGTTAATCTTAAACACTAAACTTTACTTAAAAAAAACAATTTCTTCTTTTCGAGCACACGATGTGCATCTATTCACTATTCAAATTTAACTCTAACCTTACATTCATTGTCCCTGCTTATATATATCAATGATTTGTGTTTACAACATCTTGAATGTGGGAATGTTTATTCATGGCATCAGCGCGATGTTGATATCGATTCTTGTGAACGGTTGATTGTTTATTCTTGGTCTCCGGGTGGTCCGATAAGTTGTGATTGTTGATGATGATGCAGCTGGATGGTGATTCGGATGTTTATATTCCGCTTATCGGCTATGCGGTCTCGATTTGTGCTAACTGTGCTAACTCATGTTTTGGCATCCCGATATATTACATTAAATGAGCCTAAAAATAACAAAAAATCCGGTACTCCTCAATGCTTGTATATTATTTGTATGATATATATATGCTATTTAAATATAAGATCAATTTGGGCGAGCGAAACAGGAGACACGTTGCAAATAAGCACGTATTTAGGTGAAGGTGGAAGCAAGCCTTTGTAGTAGTATAGGTAAAACTACGTGTAAAAATGGGGTAATAGTGTTTGTGAGAGAAGAGCAATTTGTTTCGTTTGTTTTGATCTTTGTACGTAAATAGATCAATTCACTTATCAGACTGTGTGGCGCTTCACTGACAGGACTCTTAGAATACATTTAAAAAAAAAAATAACAATTCAATACTGAAATTAAATGTAAATATATAGGAGGTGTATTTGCATATGAAGGAAAATTCTGAGCGTAACATGAGCAAATTTATAACACAAGTGAATTGGGGCTCTTTTGTTATCAACAAGTTCTTCTGCACAGTAACTCGATATTGATAATCCCTCGATATTCTCCTTCGTTGATCGTTTTGTTCTCACATACTCACGTTGGAGAGCCTTAACCCTTCTCTTCGTTGGCTGAGGCATTTTGATTGAATGTAATACTTTTCCGTTCACTATTTTTGAAAGCAAGGCAGCCGTGGCAGTGTTTCGAGCTCTGCAATACAATTTTCTTAACAAATGTTCAAGTTGCTAAAACTTACATTATAAACCCATTAAATGTAAACATAATAATTGTATTGATATCAACACAATTTTATTTTATTGATTTCCGTGACAGGAAATGCTATGACTCAGTAATAACATATTTTTAAGTGGTTTTTATGTCTGTTTCAATGATGTTGTCTGGCATCAGTGTCGAAAAAATAAAGATGTTTTCACCAATACAAACAAAACCATTGCGGAAAATTTAAAAATGAAAAGTTAACTTTCAGAGCACTAGCTCGAGTTTTACGACGTTTTCCACTATACATTGCGACGACAGATGAAAATTTAATATTTGGTGAGTAATCGATTAGATTTTGGTTAATATTGGATGGTGGGAAGTGTGTGCAAACGATCATTTTCTTCCTTTAAATTTCCTTCATAAAGCCGTGGCAACTATATTGTCACCCACAAGATCTTTTCTTGCCGCACTTGGATTATTATTTCAATATTTTGCTTAACCAAAGACTTCTAAAGGTATCTGGCAATACTCCTTTTTTTTAGAGCTGCCGAATATTTACGATATTAATTTATGAGACATTTTTATGTAGAAAAACTGCGATTTTCTAGCACCGGCAGCAAATTCTGTCGAAATTAGTTGAAAATGCAACAATATGATAAGTTTTCATTATAATCGTTCTATTTAGGATCTGCGATTTTTACTGTAATATCATGTAGTTTTTCCAAAAAATAAATGGTGTATTTGATGAAAAATAAAATTTTTCAATTTTTTCCTCGTTAGTCTGTATGAAAAAAAATTTTTTCGCTGCACTAGAAATATTGTTTTAAATTTCGCACAAACCAAAGGCGCAATTGAATGAGCTTTCAAGGCAGCGACAGCGTTTTTGAGGTTCACAGGCAGTGGTTACCATTTTTTCAACTGTTTCAATAGCTTATTTTTAATCAAAGGTAAATATTTGTAAAGATTATGTTCTCTGAAGTTTGAGTCAATTGCAGTGGATTCCTTGCCTTGTTTCCACAGCCTTAGATAGGGGTCATAAACAGCAAAGTTTTTTAATTGTTAAGTATTTCGTATGATTGAAGAAGTTTGACTCTAGGGGTCTGAGGTATCACTTCATTCTAGAAAAGGGGTCTCTTGCCCAAAATAGTTTGAGAACCCCTGCCCTAGACGAACAATTATATTGCACAAACCAAAATATTGCGCCATAATATAGAACGGCCGCTTCAAGGAATCGAAATGTATCTTAGAAGATTTCCAATTCAACTGGTATGAACGTCATCTAAATCCTTTCGCTGCAAAGATAGTTATTAGTGTTAAAAAAAAACTATATTATAACAACTCTTTTTTGCTGATTCGACATCCTCAACTGACATCTGAAACTGTTATCTGATTTGACATCCTTACTGAAAAATGCAAACCTACGTCACAAACGGAGAGGGTAGTGGTCGATTAGGTTAGCTTTTTTTATTCGTTCATTCTTACAGGCTCAGCTACATAAGTTTCAAAGAGCCGAATTATTAACTAAACTTCAATTACTATATATAAACCGTTTTGTTAACTCTATGGTTAGTAAAGTAGAAAACCGATCACTCGCGGTCAACTCGTATTTTGAAGGGTGACATTTTTTTCCTGAGAAAAACGATGGGATATAAGGAGATTGAAACAATGTTGACGAACACACTCAATTCTTAAATTTGTTCGTATATGTATTGTGTTTTATTTATGTATTTGCTGCTTTATCTCATTTTCATCGTTGGCGACATTGGGACGTCACTCTATTGCATAGATTACATATTTGATGTAAAAAGATTTATTTTCATTCATAATTTCTGTTTTAAAATATGTGTTCATTCCATCTGACAATCCGTTATCATTTTCGCTTCACAAATTGAACACGTGAAGCACAATGCCGTCAACGCGAATGTACTTCGTTTTGTTTCGGTTTGACTTTCTTTTAACCGAATCGACTTGTTTCTGGTTGGGTTCGGTATGATTCGACTCGGTTTTCGGCACGTCGACAAGCCCGGGCCGGTCCACACTTAAGATAGTATTATACTATTCGGCACGTAGCGTAACCAGCACGGCACGTTTCACACTAAAACACATCAAATGAGGTTTTCGTGTAAATAAAACACATATTCGACACAGAAAAAAAATATTTTTACATTCATGATTTTAATTTTGAAGTGTGTTCATTCCACCTGAAAATCCATTATAATAATTGTAGCTTCCTAAAATTGTGGTACCAAGAGTCGCACCGGTAGCCTCAGTTTTTTCACCATGACGTAGTCCGGGATAGTGGAGCCAGAAAAAGTGACTCGGAACGGTGTAAATCCATTTCTTTCTCTTTCAGACTTTTCCAGTCTTTTTCGAGTTAGCGACACTGCAAAACTTTGACTTCCTTCGAAGGCAGCCTCTTGAATTTGTCAAATCGTTTACTTATTATTTTCCCAATTTCTACATAATGGGAGGGAATAAATACGCGATGTTCGCTTATCAGTAACAATCTCTACTGCATCCTTCCAGTTAGACACGACAACTCGCAATTTGTTCGGCCTAACCTTACCTTTTCAGATACAAAATTGTACCTGTCCAGATCTTTCATTATCTGATTGACCCTCAAGGCTTTACCATTTGGTTTTGGCCGAGAGATAACAACCCATGGGCCAGTTCCAGGTATATTTTCTGAATAGACACTGACAGGGGAGCGGTGACAACCGAGGGGGCTGGCGAGGACGAAGATTGGTTTGGAACGGGATTATCAGACGGGGGAGGTGAAATCATGGATTGCGTGAGAATATTCGATGGATGAGGGTCGATATTTGCGATTTTTTTCGAGAGATGTTTGCTAGGGTGAGGTGACTCGTCCTCAGAAGAACCGTCTTACGATTTAGGAGTACGTTTGGGGACTTACTACTCCCCGGTTGAGCAAACTAGAGGGAGTCTGAATCTTCATATCTCCACCCTCTGCCATTCATAGAATGGATGATTATTTATTTCAATTACAATTACATTACCCACTGACAATGTTTTTACGTTTATCGCGTATCACATATTTACATACCAATCGAATCGGAAATTCTCTAACAATTGTTTGGTATGCAATACATTATGATTCCCTAATCCGTATATGTTTTAAAGTGACGAAAATGGAAAGCATTCGTATTTTGCGACACATTTTTTAACATTACGATTTCGGAAACCCTTTGTTGTCACTGTTTATGTGATGTTAAACACAAAAGCTTCCGACAGCTTTGGACTTGATTTAAGCAAGACGATCATTATAGTCCCGGTATGGTCCATGAATGCGGTGTGTAAACATTTACCATATCAAGAAGACTGCTATTGATCATAGAAGAAGAAGGGGTCTGGTTAACAGATGATTCTTTGATTATGAGATCCATTGAGAAGTAGAAGTAATTTTCATAAAAAAAAAATCACAGGTAGGGTTGTGTCCGAGACACGACCGCATAGTTGACGTAGGATTCCTTTAGGCTATCTGTTGATTTTGGATATGTTTGAAGAATTACATCGTTAAACTCTTCGATAATGATTTGGTGGCCCTGAGAAGGGCAATTTTGTTTGGTAGTTGGGTATTGTTTGTTCACTCCACCAGTGTTGACCGAGTGATGATGACAAACATATGGTAAACAGTCGTTGGGTGGTGCGTATCAGATAGAAGATGCCGAAATGGAATGAGATATGATGAAAACCGCCCTCTGTGATCCTAGGCGAGATGCCTCCTGTGTTATGTATGGATGAAATAAAGAAAAAAAACTTACCAATGTAATATAAGATAATTACCAATACCGAACAAAATTATCAATTTTTCTCATCAGTAAAAACATGTATAATATAGAGATCATATAGAGAATATAGAGAAAACATATTAGAAAGGGAAAAGGTAATTTTCTTTTATAATTTTTACTTTCTGAGTGTTTATTCAACCCAATACGAATTCTAATTGGACTAACAACACCTAATACTTTATGTAGAGCATATGGGAAATCACTTTCTCGAATATTTCTTCATTGTTTCAATTTTTTCTCACCGCATGAACTTTCATTGGGTGAAAATTCTCCCAGGCAGCTTGGTTTTGATGTTTCTGTTAGGGAACATATTTCGGTAGGAACAAAAGTTCCCCCTACTTTCATGTATTTGCAATGTCGATTTCCCCCAGGCAGCTTGGTTATGATGTCTCTGTTAGGGAACACATTTCTGTAGGAACAAAATCTCCCCCTACTTTCATCTATTTGCAATGCCGATTTCCGCCAGGCAGATTGTCGTCAATTTTGACCAATTAGAAGTGAATGTTTTCGTTAGAATAGGGGTTGAGATTTTCAATTGTTCAATAGTTAGTTTCATAACAAATAATATTTTATTCAATATAAAAAATTGTTATGGAGTGCCGAAATCGATTGACGCAAAAATTTCAACAATCCATCATGAAATGACTGAGCAAAAAGCGTTTGAAATTGGACAATTGTCACGATGTGCTCGATTTTCGATTTTCAATTTGTACCCCAATATGTTCCCGAAAGACGTAATCCTACGTCAAAAAACTATTTGTAATGGACTTAATAGTAAGACGATGAACTATTGAGAACCTTACAATCGAAAACCATGTGTTTTTCTTCCTTAATTTTCGAAAAAGGCATAAAACATAAGGCAAAAATTGTGAGGTTAATAAATTAATTTCCTTGATATTGAGCATTCTTGTTCGAGAGATATTTCCCCCTTTTCTTATTCTGTCTTCGAATGACATAAGATAGTCCCGTAAGGCGATTGACGGGACCATAGTAATATTAAGATGAGATTCGAAGTCGTATTATCTTCGGTTATCGACTATGGTAAAAAAAGGAACTAAAAATAAGGTGACATCCACAATCAAGTGATTTTGTCATCTCACTTCATTTGCAGCGCAGCATTCCAGAGGATCAAACATTGTTTCATGCAGCCCCAATGCAGATGACTGTCGATCCGTCATGCAAATCAAATCCCATGTACAATATGCATCGAAACGAATGAATAGACGCACCAAGATGTAGGACGCACGTAGGAGAAATGAGAAGCACACGCTGCTGCTGAACGATTTAGACATCAGGGTAAAAAAAATAGAGGAACTGGTACAAACCCACGGGGTACGGTAATTTGGTACCTACCCGGATCTCCGGCGGTAATGAGCGCACTCTGGCGGTGAACAAAAAAAAGTGTTCTAGTACTGTGGTAACAAACGTCAGATAAACCCAAAATATCTGTGTTTAAAAAAAATCATTTTTTGTTGTTTTAGAAATCTCGAAAATTTTTCATGTGCGTCTTTTGAAAAATCGTTAAAAATCGAATAGTGAGCCGATTTTAAATATTAAAGCTGATTTGGATCAAGAAATTGATGTTCTTCAACGAATTCGAGTAAGTGTATCGAGATTTTAATCACAAATTTCATAGATTTCATTCCAAAGTGAAAATTCGGTATGCGGGTAATTTGGCACCCCGATGTAAACATAGTGTTGATGATACACTATGCTAAGTATTGCATGCCCATGCAGCAAAATTTTACTTTACTTTACTTTTTAGTTAGAAATAAATCGATATGAAATTTGTTCACTTTTTCAAATCGTTTTATTTGTTCCTCTTTGTTTTGTAAAATTGCATGCTTTTTCGTCAAAGTTGAGTTAATTTACGTAAGATAGTGTACTTCACTTCTATTTTGTATGAAAATGTCAAAAAATACATTTTCCAGTGATTTCAGGACGATTCTTTTAATTTGAAAAAATAAAAAAAAGTTGTGTGCCAAATTTATACCCAGGCATCTCGGGTACTCGAATTTGAGTTGTTTCACTTCTATGCTCAAAGCTCCGAGCCAAATCAAGATTTTTGAAATCGGTTTGCGGTGAGATGTCCGCAATAGATCCCTTCATAAGCTGACGTAATATGAAGAAATTCCGAGCAAGAGCTAAGTCCAAAAAAAAAAAAACAAAATGGGGTACCGATTCATGGACAAATTTATTACTGCCGCCAGCGAATGAAGAGTGCATTTTTTTTCTGATTTCTTCCATTGGCATTTTTGAGACCAAAATTAAACAGCACTGCGACCAAAGAAAATGGTCAGTAAGAAATTTTGGTATCGAAATGCGCTTTGTGGAAAATTTACAACACATTTTGAAGAATTGACAGTGAACGCTGAATTACATATCAAAATTACACATTTTCATTAGTTCGAAAAAATGCACAAGAATCCCTCGAGAACCTATTTTATTTAAGGTGACCTTCTTGACCTCCAAATAGTTGCAAATTAAAAAAAATTTGCGTGTAATTACTTTCTTTTATGAATTCATTCTCTGAGATCACGGGTTTATATGCAATCAAGGATAATTTTTCATGACTTTGGAAAGCATCTATTTGGTAAGGTTTTGGCATTAAGTCATAGCTTAGTTTACTAGTTATCATTTACCATCAATTTCAAAGTACGAAAAATACATAACCTCACATAACCAGACAAAAAACAAAACCTTATAAAATGCAAAAATACGTAAACTTTTCAACAGTATTACTTTGATGAAAGAATATGGTGATGTAGGAAAAAAAAACATTGCATTGAACCTCCTGCAGGAATAACAATGTAGGTTTTGGTCAAAGTTTTTGTTTGGTGATTTTCTGATTTTTTATCATTTTCCTGAAAACAGAAGAACGGAAAAAATAATTCTTGAAGATTGAGATTTCTGTAATGCTGCAATCTGAGATCAAAATTACACCAATGACTTTAGTAAACAAATTTTTTTCACAGCTTGGTCGTTAATGGGTTAAGCGTGTATGAAATATCATCCAAGTAAAAAACGGTCGCGTAAGGTTTCATTCTGGGATAAATCATTCTCTTAGAGAAACATTTTAGAATGAAAAATTATCATACGACACAATTAAATGGAAATTCGGATAGCCGTCACGATACATTCTGTCAAATATATACCGGTTATTTCTAATTTGTAAGCCTCCCGCTGAACATTTTTCGTAAGTTGGTCATTTAGTGGTCTTAATGGCAATTTTGAGCGCGATCTGTCTTTTGGTTGTTTGCAACGTCATTAAGAACAAGTTACGTTTTTTTTGCTTGGTGATTTTCGATATGGATAATTTTATTGGCCAATGATTTTGTGTGAAATTTTGAGTTGCAAAAGGCCAATAAAGAATATTATATCGGCGTTATGGGGCATTCGAGAAAGAAAATTCGTCACAAACGGCCGGATTTGTCGAGGGATAACTCTTGGATTTTGCACCACGATAATGCTCATCAATCGATCACTCGAATGTTTGGCTAATATTGGCACGAATGTGATTGAACAAGCACCACACTCTCCAAATATGACCTCGTCTGAATTTTTCCTTTTTCTGAAACTCAAGTTATCGCTTCGTGGGATCCGTTTTGACAACCTTGTCAGAGCTCAGGGCAGAGAAATGAACCCTCATTATAAATGTGGTGATTGCTGAATGTAGTTGTCCTATTTCTTGATTCTCCGGCATTTTTTAACATTTTGAAGCAAAATTAATTCCCTAGTTTTTTTTTATCTTCTGCGGTCCCGTGATGAGACAATGACCAGCAGCATCATACGCACCGAAAGTCCGACGATGCCATATACACTTTATTGCTGTTTTTATCTAACTTGTTCATTCCTTTGCATCTTGTTTTTATCTTGTTTGGACACTTTTCGGCATGAATTATCTCCGGCCCGAACGCAGTTCATGGGCCCCGGGTACAAGTTAGAAAATTGCCTTCTTGGTAATTTATTACCAGTTTCAAGACAGTTCGCACCGCTAGAATAGGTCAATTTGTATAAACAGATGACATTTATAAGTGGGATATATCATTTCCTTCAGATAAATGGCTCTCAACGCTGTGGGCGGGCCAAGTTTACGAAATGATTGAACGTCAGGTCAGGAAACGGGCTCGTGCTCGTCTGTATTGGCGGAATTATGAAGTATTTTTTCTTTGTTTCTCAAACATGTTGTAAGTTCATTACCGCTCACCGAACTATAGCTCCCGGAAAATAATCGAACGACCGGCGAAATTGTATTTATTTAATAAAGTAAACAGCCAAGCTGCTTAACGGATCTGAGGGGCAACGTTCAAGTAGCCCAAAACTCATTATGTTTGTCTTGTCATTGAAAAACTTTCCTAATAATCAATGTTTCTCATGTTTCGATATTCCCATCGTTTCGCCAGCAGTTTCCCATAACCGAAGTTATGCGAATTTATTCCCCAAATGATGCCTTGCGTCTCCCACACCCTTTTCATTTCGTTTTCCGGTCCCCCGAATAGAGCGTGATGTGCAACGATGACGACGACAGGAACTTCCGATTTCGCCAATAATCAGCTTTTCTTGCTGTTGCTTTATCGTAAATCGGGCTATTTATGATGCTCTCTCTCAAGAAGTTGGTCTCTTGCTACCTACTATTTTGTATTGCGAAAGATTTTCAGCTTCGGGAAGCTCACGTGTGACTGTGTAACTGCAAAAGTGGGAGTCGGGGTGTGTAGTACACACACAGTTTGAAAATAAGTCGCATTAAAGTTTCTCGAGGGGGAAGGAAATCCGAGATCAAATTGCTAACGAAGCAGCTGATGAAAGGGAATAACATTTGTTGTTTTATGGGGAGAAACGAAAATTAGCTCCTTATTTTTGGTGCGAATGAGCGGACGTACATCTGACAATATCTTCAGCGTATCACAGCATCAGAAGCGTTAGCACCAACCACGACAATACTAGGAAACTTTATCAATGCACCCAACGATGCCAGCCAAAATATGTGCCACCAATAGGGATAATAATTTCTTAATAAATATTATGTATACCAATTTTATTTACTTTATTAATTTTATACCAATACAGGTCGGGCTCGATTATCCGGAGTATTGATTTTCTCTCGGTAAACGTAATATAATTATGATTTGCTCTTATTTATTAAACGGTTTTATCTAGGTTGACCCGTTTGTATGTTTGTGACTTTGTAACTTTGTCTTTAGCGCAGTACCACATTAATAGAAATTTAACTTCCTACATGTGGACCGTTCGATCTGAAACACATCTTTCATCATAAAACTGCGTATTCCATGATCTTGAAAATCCAAGATAGCGGGCGCTCCAAAATTTCGGATTATGTACATATTTTCTCAAAATCCCATCAATATGCGTCATTATAAAACTGCGTATTCGATGATCTAGAAAAATTCAATTTGGCCGTCGTAAAAAAATGCCTGAATGTATGACTTGGAGAACACGAAACCAAATAAACTACATAAATTCAAAAAGGTCGCCGCCACTAAATGGTCGACTATGTACTTTTTGAAATCCCCTCAATATCGGTATCAAATGAAATGATTGGACTAATAGAATACAGTACATCATGAAATTATTCTGAAGAAAATTAGGTAAGAAATAAACGTTGGATTTCCATTATCCACAGTCAGTTGTTTCATCATATACCCCACGATTTTATTTTAGTCTCATCATTGCCCTAGATTAATGAAGGAACGGATTTGATAACTACACATTGCTACTTGTCTAATTATTTTCTAGTTTTTTTTTATTTATCTTATTTTCTAGTCTTTAGTAAATTATCTGTATCATTAGTATACTTGTCTACATTAAAACCATTCAAATTTTTATTTTTTTTATTTTGAATCCTTACCTAACTTTCTTCGGAATATTTTGATGATATACTGTATTCTATTAGTCAAATCATTTCATTTGATACCAATATTGAGAGGATTACGAAAATACATAGTCGACCATTTTGTGGCGACGATCTTTTCGAATTTATGTTGTTCATAGTGTAGTTTGGTCTCCAAATCAAGCCATGCAGCCATTTTTTAGCGGCAGCCAAATTGAATTTTTCAAGGTCGTGGAATACGCAGTTTTATAATGACAGTAGAATCAAATGTATGTTCCAAATTTCAGATCAATCATTCAACAGGAACGGGATCAATTTTCTATTAATATGGGATAACCCTACAAAACGGGGGTCTCCGTAGCCACATTGGTAGCGCGTTCGCTTAGTAAGCGATCGATCGTGAGTTCAAAACTCAGGGCCCTCATTGACCATCTTTGTGTTGTTACAGAATAGCTACGTCCACGCAACAATCATCAGCGATGGAGATCGATCCACGGTCGAAATAAGATCGATTTATCCATACAACTGCCTCTGCTCTGCAAGACACATCGGGCTGCTGTTCTATTAATAACTCAACAATGATCAATCAACTGTCTCCGCTGTCCGGTGGTCCAACTGGATAATGGAAGAACAGAAAGAATACTCTTACGCCTAAATGGCTTCTGTGTTAATGTACCATATGTAATGGTATAGAAGGAATACTGGCGAATGACAACTGTGTAATGTGCTAATTATAGATATGATAACCATGTGACATGTACACGATTAAAATTCGGCTCTGTTACATCTAAAATGCTAATGAGCCTTAAATAAATAAATGGGATAAAAAAAAACCCTACAAAACACTCAAACATACATACAAACAGGGCAAGCTGAATGGAACCATTAAAAAGTAATTGTTTATTTGGGAACTGCGGTCATCTTGGGTTTTGATTTTTCATGATCTACTGTGTTCTACCAGTCAAGTCATTTCATTTAATACCCATATTGATGGGGTTGTGAAAAAAAAAATATATGGTACCATCTTGTGGTGGCGGCAATTTTAGGTTTACATTTTTCATAAATATCTGTATTCTACTAGCCAAGCCCTTTCATTTGATACCCATATTGATGGGGTTCTGAGAAAATATGAAATCCGCAATTTTGTAGTGGCCGCCATCTTGGATTTGTATTTTTCATAAATAACTGCATTCTACTAGTCAAGACCTTTCATTTTATACTCACATTAGCTATTCAATATAGAATGATTAATAAAAATTTCCGAAAATCAAAAATTAAATACTCCGGATAATCGAATCCCGGATAATCGAGTCTTATCTGTATACCAAACATTTAGGAGCTGATATCAAATTTGCGGAATCTAAACATTTACATGGCAGAACAAATTCGAGAAATTTTAGAAAGAATAGAAAATTTCCAAACATCGAATCAAGAAATTGTTGACTATAGGGAACAAATTTTAATTTATCAAAACAGTGATGGATCTCCAGTGATTGAAAAAATACCAGACATAGTATACAAAATTCCTATTTTCCGTAAATATTGACGAATTGACAAACTGGATTGGAGATGCTGATACGCTAGTCAAGACGTATCAACCAAATCCATTGAGTACTGTCACACAGAGAAATAAATTCTATGCGATATGCACCATCATCAGGAGGAAAATAAGAAGTGAAGCAAATAATGCATTGGTGAATTCCAACGTAAATATAACCTGGAATGCAATCCAGAAGACTTTAATTACATATTACATATTATGAATGATGACAATCCTATTCATATCCACAAGCACTTAAAGGCGAAGTGGAAAAACAAATTGAAAAATGATTAAATGATGGAATTATAAGATCTCCATTATCTCTTTATAATTCACCAACATGGATTGTTCCCGTAAAATCCGATGCTTCTAAACAAAAAATATCGTCTAGTGAGATTGAATATATATTAATTCATAAAAATTAGAGATCGGTATCCAATACCTGATACACTGTGTTTCACAACTGGATGCATCTATTGGCAAAACGATTAACTCCATAAAACAAGAAGCCGAGAAAAACGATAAAATATTATATGTTGTTTTTTTTTAATTCTTTTCAAATTACAAATTCGATAATACGATGTAGAATGTATTATTGCAAACACATATTTGATCTGACGCCATATAGAAAGCATAAGATGCCCGAATTTGAAAATGTTTTTTCAGATAACAAACGTTCACTTTTATTTCTGTATTTGACACTGTATCTTATTACATTCATTATGTTATGCTTTTGGACATTTCGGTCCCATTTATCAGGAATAGGGCTTCTTTATCGTTCAGTCGAATTTTTTTGCTGCTACTCAAATAATTGTTATTAACATCATCCATTTTAATGTTATAACGGTTAATCTTTTTTTTTGACATACACACTAAATTAAAAATTTATAAGTATCTGCACCTGTAGCAGCTCGAATACAACTATTTTTCTCTTCTGCTATTTTTGTCGAACATCGTTTGTGTAAGCGATTCGCGATGACAGCGGTACGGTGTCGAAAACTGGATACGACATTAATTCCTTTGAGGCAAATTATTCTCCATCAGATTAGTCGGCCCGAAGGCAGTTTTAAATTGCTAAAATTTGTATGAAAATTTACGTTGTACGAAGTACGTTGTTCTGACCCTAATTTATACTATTTTCTATAAATTTTAAGATATTCTCACCGAAATATAAAATCGTCTTTAGACACCATTTTTGTACGACATTTTTTCACCATTTGCAGGCAAAAGAGATTTTCACTTACATAGAGTACTAATTTGATTTGTGAAAAATAATTTTCATTCATAATTTTTATTTTAAGAGTGGGTTCATTTCTTCTGAAAACCCATATTGTCATGCTCACTCCCCCAATTCGTAATACGAAGCTCAATGCCGTCAACGCGAATAACGAAATTAAACGAACAACTTACAGATTTTTCGGTAGGAGAGTAAAAATAGTGCAGCGGGTTAACTATATTTTCACTATGATATATATATATACATTATAGTATTGACTTCTGATATAAATTGTTTATTATTGAATGACTAAAAATATTTTGTCATTTGGTAGTGTTAATACTTATTATTAAAGAAATTTGTTTTGAATATGTGACGAATTTCATGCCAAATCGTCTTAGGAGTTGGCAGCACCATCTCAGATAGTAGTGGAACGTTGTGGGTGTAAAGACATGGGTCATTTAAGCAACTTGCATACTTGAAATATTCGAAAAACAATTAGACTACTTTTTGGAAAAAGCCAATTTTTTTTTATTAATTTTTTACAAAAATATATAACTTAAAAACTGTGATACCTACAAAATTCTTGTCAGGGGATGAAATGTAGGAAAGTGTTTAAATTTTTACAAAAAATTACCAAAAACAAATTTCGCTTACAAAAAAGTTATTTTAAAAGTTAAAATTCATTTTTCTCAAAAACGTATTTTTTTAAAATTTCCAAACATATCTATATGAATAGCTCTTACAATTTCCAACAAGTCGTCCATACATCGGAAGATGGGCACTTTTACAGGGAAAATGTTTTTCTAACAACAACTTTTTCATGTTTTCTTTGAAAAAAATACAACTAATCCTTATTTTGTTTGAAGTCAAGATAGCGATATATTGTATTCGAAAAAGTTTTAGATCTTGTTCAAATATAAACTTTTGTCGAAGACATTAACTTTCTATATTTTATATTATTTTGGAATATATGTGATTTTGGTATATAAAATCAGGAGTCTTATGGGATGGAATATAAGACTCCTGAAAAAATAATGTTTTGCTCGTAACATTTTTGTGTGTAAATTCTCACGTTTGACATGTTCTCGACACGTTCCGAAACGACACGAATAGGGAAAAGTTAGCAGAGAATCTAAAATGCGATAATTTATACAAAAAAAAAAGTTACGAATTCAACATTAATAGCATTTTTTCAAAGAAAAACATGAAAAAGTTGTTGTTCGAAAAACTTTTTCCTTGTAAATGTGCCCATCGTCCGATGTATGGAAAACTTGTTGGAAATTTTAAGGGCTATTTTTATCTATTTCTTTCAGAATTTTGAAAGCATATGTTTTCGAGAAAAATGAATTTTAATTTTCAAAATATTTTTTTTTCCAAAAAATTCTTAATTTTCAATGAAAACCTAAGTAATTTCCTACATTTCATTCTCTGATCGTTTGTAGATGTTTTAGTTTTTAAATTAAGATTTTTTGAAAAAACGTTGAAAAAACTCAAAATATAAAAAAAAACCTACAAAAAAAAATGGAGAAATTTATTTTTTCCTCTTCTCACATGAAACAATAAATTTCTCCAGATTATCTCAGGAGATGATAGACGATCATATTTGATGAAAAAAATCCTCCTACGCATATGTTCGAATTTCAACAATGACAGAGTTATAGAACTTTTTTTTTGTTTCGGACTCTGTTGCCTCAAACAGGCTTTACATTAAAAAGTACGCTACGGAAGACGATTCTGATGCTTTCATTTGAAAGATGAGAAAATTTATTACAGGAAATAGTAGTGGAACAACTAAATTAGTGGATTTTAATAACATTTCGGAAGTGAAAAACATAAAAGTTAATAATTTCTAATGTGTTATTATTATTTTATCTTAAAAATTTATATTTTTTTCCAACTAGCAATAATCGCACCTCGGTAAAACCTCATTGGTTACGATATCGCCACTGCGCAAAGCTTTAAAAAAATTTATATTAAACTAGATTGTTTCTATCAGTTAAATTTAAGTTCTTTAACCGCTTTAGAATTTGTTCTTTGACGCCCAACTTCTATCTTTCTTAATTTGGCTGCAATATCGATATAAACAATTCCTGGTGAAAATTCAAGTACTGCCTGAATGTACTGTACTGCCAAAATGTTTTATTTAGTACCCTAAACAATATTTTCCATACAGTTGGTGATTTGGTTTGGGGGATTTCTAAAGGGTGTGTCACATCAAATTGCATCACGGAAAAAACGCTGTAGAAATTCGCCCAGTAGACCGATCCTTTTGAAAATTTTAGACAGTAAAATAAAAACTATTAAACAACTTTTGGCATTTTCTTTTTATTCATACTTCGAGCCCAAGCCCGTATGCTCGCACCTTCCTCTTTACCCCGTCCATAAGGTTCTGTACAACGTCAGGTTGTAGTTTTTTTTGAACAGAAATCCATTTTCTCTTGAAGTCCGCCTCCGATTTGACAACTTTTGGGTTCTTCCGGAGGGCCTGCTTCATAATCGCCCAATATTTCTCTATTGGGCGAAGCTCCGGCGCGTTGGGCGGGTTCATTTCCTTTGGCACGAAGGTGACCCCGTTGGCTTCGTACCACTCCAACACGTCCCGTTGAATAGTGGCACGAAGCGAGATCCGGCCAGAAGATGGTCGGGCCCTCGTGCTGCTTCAATAGTGGTAGTAAGCGCTTCTGTAGGCACTCCTCAAGGTAAACCTGCCCGTTTACCGTGCCGGTCGTCACGAAGGGGGCGCTCCGCTTTCCGCAAGAGCAGATCGCTTGCCACACCATGTACTTTTTGGCAAACTTGGATAGTTTCTGCTTGCGAATCTCCACCGGAACGCTGAATTTGTCCTCTGCGGAGAAGAACAACAGGCCCGGCAGCTGACGAAAGTCCGCTTTGACGTAGGTTTCGTCGTCCATTACCAGGCAATGCGGCTTCGTCAGCATTTCGGTGTACAGCTTCCGGGCTCGCGTCTTCCCCACCATGTTTTGCCTTTCGTCGCGGTTAGGAGCCTTCTGAACCTTGTATGTACGCAGGCCCTCCCGCTGCTTGGTCCGCTGGACGAATGAACTTGACAAATTCAGCTTATTGGCGACATCCCGGGCCGAACTTCTCGGATCACGTCTAAACTGCTTAACTACGCGCTTGTGATCTTTTTCACTGACGGAGCATCCATTTTTGCCGTTCTTCACCTTCCGGTCGATGGTTAGGTTCTCGAAGTATCGTTTTAGTACTCTGCTGACCGTGGATTGGACGATTCCCAGCATCTTACCGATGTCCCGATGTGACAACTCCGGATTCTCGAAATGAGTGTACAAGATTAATTCACGACGCTCTTTTTCGTTCGACGACATTTTTCCAAATTTACTAAAAATTGACAGTGAAGCATGGCCAACGTGATCTATACACTCTTATCTGATTATAAGCGAAAGCTGAATATATAATTCCTAAAAATTAAATTTCTACAGCGTTTTTTCCGTGATGCAATTTGATGTGACACACCCTTTAACTCCTTTACCCAGTCAGAAACTTTGGAAATATAAAAAAAAATATTTTTTAACCGCGCAACTCTGAAAAAAAACTGAAAAAAATCACACATATCTAGAAAAGCCGTAGGAACACATTTAAATATGAATTAGAGTAGTACTGAATCTCAAAATCACAAAAAAACAAATCTCAATATTTTTTAGTACTTCAATTTTTTATGAAACTTTTGTTTGATAATTTCATTCAGTTTTTTTTTCAAATTTTTATCTCGAAGCTTTTTGAGGATGACGTGAAATAAACGAAAAAGTACGTTTTTCACTATAGATCTTATGTTAAACCACATAGGGGTTCAAATAAACCGCCAAAATTTCTTATTTCATATCCTATACAATATTTGCCATACAGCTGGTGACTTGGTTTGGGGGCACTTTTCACTCCCTTACCCGGCCATGCCCTTCGGGAGTTAAGTACTTGAATGTTATAGCAAAAAAGGAAACATATTACGAAACATCTGAATCAATTTTCATTTTTTGCCTGATGGCAAGCGATTCCCCCGGATGAAGAAACCCTCGTCACTGCATTAGCAGAAGCAAAGTCCCTAGTAAAAAGTCGTTCACTTACGTATCTTCCAACGGATTCGGAGGAAATCGAAGCACTTACTCCGAATCACTTTCTGTTTCTCAGTAACCGCGTAGTTGAATAGCACGTCGGCTATTCGTCCAAATTGAAGGATGTACGGATCATGCTCGATCAATTTTGAGCCGGTGGATCAAGCAGTTCTTTCCAGTAATTTTGAGATAGTCTAAGTGGTTCTGGGGAGTGAAACCGGGGGTATGTGCGTAACGGTACAGAACTCCTAGTCAAAGTAAAATGCTTCTTATTATTCCCATTTATATCAGCCAAAGATATACGAAACTAACGCTTCACTGACACCCGATTTTAACACTTCAGATAACGATATCTCATTCACAAAAGTAATTTCGCAGCAGTACAAAGTTTATCAAAATTTATAAAGAAATTTTTTTTGATGCACAAGGTTTTTAAAATTATTTCTAGGTACCGTTTTGTCTCATATTCCGAACAGTCTCAAATTCCGCACACATCATTTTTAAATATAAATTAACTAAACTTCTATGTTATAAATAATTGAATAATGAAAACACAGACATTCTTTGGGGTATAGGCTTCATTTGGACATCATTTACAGGTATCAATACAACCTATAATTTATAATATTGAGTATTTGCAAAAAAGTGACAGTCAAAACCAATGATTGAATTTTTACGTTAGACAATTCTGTAAAAAACAAGCATCGTTAATTTTTCAGTTTTAGTAGTTTTTTCAACTATTTTGTTTGTTGCTTTTATGGTAAGTGCTAGAATTTGTACGAATCTACAATAAATGGATGAAAAAACGATATTTTATGCAGAAATCTTCATTAAAATTAGTGTTCGGAATATGAATTGAGTTTCTACGCATGATTCAAATGGCGAACACTTTATTTATCAATGAGAATTTACTGAACTTTCATGTTGAGCTTGAGCTTGAGCTTGGGTAGACTGTACAATTCGTAGTTGCTCTCCGTGATTGACCTGAACCAACCAAATAGCACATAGAATGACGCTTGGGACTAGCAAATCATTCTCGTTGTGCAATTTTCGGTGATTCGTGCTTTAAATGGTCAATAACGACGCCGGCCACGTCCTCACAGTCACCAGGGGAAGGGAAGGAATGTTAGTATGATAATCGCCGCCCGAAGGCCAGAAGGGTCGCCTCTATAGCGTGGTTCCCTAGCGATTATCATGGGAGGGATAGTTGTTAGTGGGCAGAGGTAAGAATCAGGATTCACTGTGGTAAGTGATGTGATTATGTAAACGCTAACTATCGACCACTCCGCGAAACAAAAATCTGAAAATCTCATTCGGGAACAAAAAAATCTCAACATGCGGCAAAGATTATCTTTGGGTATCCTGAGAAGGAAAACCTGTAAAATTTAAAAGCGTCGACGAAGAGTTAGCAGTGAGAAACCTAACAAGGTAATAGCCGGAACTCATCTAAAGGTAACCGTCCCGACGAAATGTTTCGTTATTTTTTTTTTTGGTAAACTTTAGAAGGTCACCGAGAAAACTTTCCTAGAAACAATTGTACTCTGATCTTCATTCGCGGTGACAGAGAGCTATCTTTGGAAAACCTAAGAAGGTCACCTAAAAAAACTTCTCCGGAAGCACACGTCCCGGTGACATTTTCCGTTATTCATCGCGCGTACGCTTTTGCGCCGGTTCGATTGGTCCCAGAGGAGCTCTCCCGGCAACTCTCCCTCAGGTCTCCGAAAGACCACTCTGCGGCATTGCGATTAGATATCTAAATGCGACGGCGAAGAGCCATTCACGGGACACCCGAGAAGGCAATCGAGAGAACCCCTCCAAAACCGATCATACTGACGATATATTCCGTTAAATTGAACCATATGATTTGTGATTTTAAATTTTAATTTAATTTTTTTATTATTACTATTTATCTTTCATTGCATGGTACACCCTGTGCTGTTCTTCTCTTTCTCATATTCTCTCCGAGAAAGCTTCCACTCTTTTCTCCAGAGAAAGACATCACCTCTAACATCTGGTATCATGCACTCAACACAAAAAAACTTTATACATATATAATCTATAATCTAAAATATGAAACTAAATATGGATTCAAAATATAAACACTGTCATAAGACACCACAGTCCATCTGTTAGGGCATGGTGATACAATCACTGCAAAAATTCGATTTCTAATTTCCAAATATTTTGCTAAAAACCACTCGAAACGTAAGCATTTCACACACGCACTTTACTATCGTAAAAATAAAAAAAGAAACTGAAATACAAAGCTAACCCAAAATTTTCGCACTGGGCGATTTTTATTCACTTCACACATCAATTTCCAATTGGGAATTTGAAAGCGATTGGATTCTTCAATGCACGGACTATTTGCGCAGCTTTAACGCACACATACAGTCGATTCACGCGGTTAGCACAGTAATACACTTTTTACCATACTTAGCATCGGATAATTCGAATAATCAACACACTGCAGCGCAATATTCACATCAAGAATTTACTGAACTTTCATGTTATAAATAATTTAATAATCGAAACCTTGACATTCTTTTGGTTATAGAGTTCATTTTAACATCATTTACAGATATCGATACCGATTTAGGGCCCTTGGTCCCGAAACCATGTAAACTATAAAAAGCAAATACAATCAATAATTACGAAAGCAAAATCCAAATTTTTTTGCGAGTATAACATTTTTCCAAAAAAGACTAGCTAATTGATATATCGATCATATGAATCGGTTCAGTAGGTCAAAAGGTATGCTTTTCTTTAAGAAATGCATTTTTGCCGTTCGGAATTTGAGACAAAAGTGTTCGGAATATGAGTTAGTGACAAAAATGGTGTTCGGAATTAGAGACAAAAATGATTAAACATATTTTTAGTTTTTCACCATGAATGTTTATTTGTAAATCAATTTTATTGTAGTCAAGTTCAAAAGAAGGCTCTATAGTATCCATAAAGCAATTTAACTTCGCGAAAGAATACCATTTTGAGTGATGAGACACTGTTTAATGACCACCAAAGCTTAAGTGTTCGGAATTTGAAACAAAATGGTTCAAAATAATTGTAAAATTGAACACAAGTTCATTTTCTCGAAATCATAAAAATGTCACATGGTCCGGCTGACTTAACACTGACCATTTCACCATCTAAGAAACATTTTGCAATGATAACTCATGATGTGATGCAGAAAATATCGAAAGCATACTCATACATAAGATTTAAGCGTATTCTAAAGCATCACTCGTAGCTATCGGTAGATGAAATACTGCAATTATGGTATACCTATCGGCAACGTATGAACAGCAAAGCCTAACCAGTGACTTTTATCACACTCGAATTGATGACAATTAATTGCCCTCGTCGAGTCATTGACTAATTCAATCAATTGTGCAGTATTCAATTGTTGTAAAATGCTGCATCAGTGATCAACAGACGGTAGGCTTCCAGGCGGATTAAACCCGACAACATGCTCCGGAGATTTCCGGATATTATTACGTGTGTGGAACAATCCTTCCATGGGTGAAACCACACACACACACACACACACACACACACACACACACACAAACACCGCTCACGTTGTTCTCGGGCCATAAATTTGTTTCCATTTGATTTTCTTAAACAAAACTCGATTTCCATGTCGACACATGTGTTGCTGTTCCGCAAATCATAACAACAACAACAGCAAGAGCCGGTCGGTCGGAAGCCACAAAAGAATCCCTGCCTTAACCACCCTTTCCGTGCTGTCGAACGAGCAAAGTTACATCAAATTATGTCGAGTCTTTCTTCCTGCGGTCGATGCAATGTGTCGTTCTTTCTTGTACTTATATTGATCTACAAGGAAGAATGGCCTCCGCCGCATGCAGAGTCCGTACCTCGACATCGAGATTGAATCATCCCCCCACCCCGTTCATTCGATCGAAATTAAATATTTTCTTGGAAGTGCACTTCTTCGCCTTCGCATCATGGCGTAGCCACACACAAACACACTCACACCCACACACCCACACACCCACACACCCACACATAGATAAGCAAGATAGGAACCCCAAGCATGAGCGTTATTAGACTGAGATTTTGCTGATGCAGCAGCATCAGCAGCTGCTGTAGCTCTGGGATCAGTTGCACATTAGACGAAGCATGTAAACATCGAAAATTTACTTCCTTCCTGCACCACTTTTACCAAACCATAGATAACTGCACTGCATGTGGGACCATATTCACATAACGTGTGGCTTCCTGGGGTTTCAGCCAGCGCTCATATCTCAGATTGCAAACAGGAAGGAATAAGATGCATCGAAGTTTTAAGCTATTCACAGAAGCGTGGCGAGTGAATGACAACAACCCTCCCCCTCTTCAAAAGACACTTCGGAGACAACCGTACCGTGACAATGGATTGATAGTTTCTCGAAGACGAAACGGAGATGCGTGCAAGCAAGTTCCCATTTACGAAATGAAATCGTCCACGAAGGAAGAAAAACAATCTCCCCACGAAAACTCATAAAGGAACAAAAAAGGAAAAAAAAAGAAATCGAAAAAGAAACTGCTGCAGTTGATGATATGATATGCCATCGGGCACACACCAAATTCGTCTAGTCAACACCCACCCATCTCGAGCAACAAATCCGCTCCGCAGCAAATGGGGCTTTAAATGAGCATACTACAAGCAACCCACACGAAGATGCTATCTTGGACCGGCCACCGAGAGGGTGTTCTCGTTGCAGCTAGCCGGACCAGATTTTCTTCTAGACGGGGAGCGAATTTCCTCCGAGAATCGTAAACGGATATAGAAAAATGCTTCTGGGTCGAGCATGAACGGGAAAAGGGCGTCCACCGAATGGTCGAAAGGGAGTGAAGGACCGACGAAACAAAAAAATATATCGTCAAGCTAGAGCAATCTCATTTTCAGGATTTCTCTCTTATCCATCTACTTATTTTTATATCGTTAGATGGAAAGTGTTCTTTAATGCTCGAGCGGTAGTGGGAACCCACAGAGAATCGTTCCTAGCTTGCGTGTTCTTCGTTTTCTTCGGATGCTGCTGCTGAACAGAGAAGCTCTGCTCGGAATAATGAAAAAAATTAAGAGAAGTCATAATGCCGTTCGTGTTCCTTCGCTTCCGGTTCGTGTTTGGAATTCACACCACGCCCGCCAGCAGCGGACGACGACGACGACGACGTTTTCGGCAGCTGCAGCAGAAAGATGCATTTTTGAGCTTGATTGCAGCAGTAGTCACGGCCAGTCACGGCGGGAGCTACTTGCTCACGGCGAACCGAACGGCGGGAACGGGAAATGAGAAAATAGAAGCACTTACTTGATCCTGTTGACGCCTTTCTTTTTCCTTTTTTTTTTAACTATATCTCGCTACATCCACTGGGCACTGTAAGAAATGGGAGAGCAACAAAAAATGCATCAATTTCCGATGATAATGATGATGTGTTCTAAGAAAATATATACAAAAGAGCAGCTTCGCAGTGAAAAGACAACGTGATCCCACTTCGAAGAGAGTGGTTTAAACGGAACTTGCCATGGGGTTATACACTATTGGGTGTGTTGGCCAGGAGCAGCCATATGACCATAATATTTTCAGGAGTACGGATCATTAATTTGCATCGTAAACTTACAGTCATAATATTCTTACTATATAATACGAAAAGTACATATCGTGATGTTTGAAAAAAAAAACGGAAATGAATGACCAGTTGGACGAAGGCTCTAGGTTTGAGCTGAAACGCTTTGAGAAAACGCTGTTGACTGGATGTTGGGACGATGACTTTTGAACGCACCGTAGATTGCTTGTAGACGTTTTCTGGAAACGTGACGAACCTTTTATTGCACAATTTTTATAAATTGATATAACTCAAAAATGGCCGCTCCGATAAAAATGTAGCCATTCTAGGCCAAACCGATATAGTGGTTCTCAGGTTTACGATACAATTGGTAGTTTGGTTTCTTATAGCAAAGCATTAGGGGAAAGTAGGTAAAGACGGACACTAAATTTTTTTGAAATATTTTAGTTATGCAAATACTTTCAATAAAGTGTATCTATACTTTCGAGACACACTGTTGATTTCCAGCGAGCGAACTGTCAAGCTTGTAAACAAAACAAAAATTATCTTCGCGGGTGCACCATTCGATGTAATTTTTACTCCGTAGAAAATAGCGAAAAGTTCGTGTTTTTTTTGTTTTTTACGTGTTCCTCCAATGGGTAAGTGTTTATTTAGTCCATCATTAACTATCCTGTGATAAATCAGAGGTTTTTCAACGCTTATAGGAAGAGCTACGGTCATTCGAAAAAAAAAGCTGCCAGTTCGGGCAAGACGGACACATTAAGGTAAGGAAAGACGGACACTTGTATTTTCCTAGGGTATTTAACTAAACTTTTTGGTTTTACTATAAAGATGCCTACAAATTACAAGCGCAAGAGTAACCGGCAGTCATGTACCGCTCAGCAGTTGGAACAAGTCATTAAGGCTGTAAAAAGTGGGTCGCCGGTGAAGACAGCAGCAAGAAGTTACGCAATTCCAAGATCCACACTGATTCGCCACCTCACAAGTCCAACTGTATCAACTCGGCTAGGACCTCTTGATTCCGTATTCAATTCTCAACAAGAAGAGCTGGTACAACATCTGTTGGATTTGGAAAAGAGGTTCTATGGAATAACGATGACTAATGTTCGAAAGCTTGCTTTTGATCTGGCCGAAAAAAAAAAGGATTGCCACACCCGTTTAACAAGTCTACCAAGATGGCTGGAAAAGCTTGGCTAAGCAATTTTCTGAAACGAAATCCCAAATTGTCGTTCCGTAAACCTGAAGCTACCTCTGCCGTCCGAGCCAGAGGCTTCAATAAGCCAGCAGTATCTGCGTTTTAAGATTTGCTGGAAGAAGCGCTGAAAGATCCCAAATTGACGCCAGATCGTGTTTTGAACGCCGATGAGACTAGGATTTTTCTTCGCATGCGGATGCACGAAACTTTGAAGAGAGGGGCATCACGTGGAAGCAAATTTGCCTGTAATGCATCGGGTTACATGACGGTCGAAATATTCAATGAGTGGTACGATCACTTTTTGGAGCATGTAAAACCTTCTGAAGACAGTCCTGCCTTGCTCATAATTGATGGCCACTCGTCGCACACGAAGAACCTAGCTTTTACCGAGAAAGCTAGAGCTAACTTTGTTAAGGTTCTAGTTTTACCACCTCACACTAGCAACAAACTTCAATCGCTTGATGTATCCTTTATGGCACCTTTCAAGACGTACTACGCACAGGAAGTAGAGCGTTTCCTACAACAGAACCCAGGTAAAGTCGTCAGCCAATATGACGTTGCCGAGCTCATGAAACCTACATTCATCAAGGCTGAGAATTGCCTTGCAAATTGCAATTGAAATTGCTGAGAATGGGTTCGAGAAAACGGGAATTTGCCCATTTGATCGCAATATTTTTTCCAATGATGAATTTGCCCCGGCCACGGTGACTGATCAACCCGATCCTGAGATCCTTCGTGAAGAAGAGACGTTTCGATTGCATCTTGAAGGTGCGCCTAGTCAATCGACCGTAAATCGCATTTCCTGTGAGGATGAAGAAGTTCAAGTGCTTCCCGAAGACATCATGGCTGATTTCGCAGACCCGGACAGCATCTCAACGGCTAATAACCCGGTGTTTGAACTATCTCCGTCGATCATACTTCCGTTACCGAAAATGGTCACCCCGAGAGTCACAAAGAGAAAACGCCAAGCGGAAAAGGCAGCTGACATAACGCTGACATACGCTGACACTTTGAAGAAGGCGAAAGCATCGAAAGACATTAAATTCATCAAAAAAGAACAGAAACAACGCTCTTCGAAGAAGCCTAAGCAAAATAAGGGCAAAAGGGACACCTCATCTGATAATCTATGCGAGAAATGCGGAAGCCAGTTTTCTGATTCAGATTTCGGGACAGGTTGGACAATATACTTACAATGCCTTTCATGGTTCCACGCTGAATGCTTTACTTCTGCTGCAACTATTTGTCAGAACTGCTCTTGATTCTTCTGTTTTTCTTGTTTTTTTATTCCCACTGAAAATTGAATTAATTGAAATACTCAAATGAACTTAAACCATCGATGAATTGTTTTTAATGCTTTATAAATAAACTTTCGTTTTAAAATATTTTTAAGTGTATCATTAAACTTCACAAATGAATTATCGTCTTCCTAGGAGGTCATTTAAAATATGCGTGGACAGGTTGTTGGCTATTTCAGATAATTTTCCTTCCTTTGCGAGGACAATGGCCCGCAAAAATCCAGAAATTTTTGCATGGAGTGTATATTTTTGACCTCTTCTGTCGTTCCCTTCCAAGGATGAAACTGTCCACGAACAACATGAGTAGCCTTTCGAATCGTAGCGTAATTCAAGAACACTCCCCAATGCTGAAAACATACGTACAAAAACTACTTTGTACTACAAAAAAACTTTTCCGTAAGTGTCCATCTTTCCCACCTTAGTGTCCGTCTTACCCATTCCAGATGTTCGTCTTTCCCGACCATGTGAAGAAATGGTTTTTCGATACATTTTTTTCAATGACCCAGAATACATCAATGTTGGAATAAATTTACTAGTATCAACGGTAATTATGATAGAAAAGGACCTGAAGTTTCAATTTGCACAACAACTGCGATCATGAAAGCTATATATGTGTACAAATTGAGATTACACCTTAGGGTGTCCGTCTTTACCTACTTTCCCCTACATCCGGATTTTAACTTTTCCATTAGGATGCCTATTTGCCTTTTAGGGTAGTCTGAAAAATAATGTTTTATCTTTTTTTTTAAATGACTTTTCAAAAATTATAACTTTAGAACTACTGAACCGTAGTCAGATGATCGATATTTCGAATCAAAGACAATTAGCTAGTCATTTATGAAAAAAATACAATTGGAAAAAAATTGGATTTTGGTTTCGTAATTATTGATTGTATTTGTTTTTTTAACATCGTTTATTATACACTCGACAAAAAATTAGAGGAACAGAGTGCGAAGTCGGAAAGCTTAAGTGATTTTTAACATACTGTATCTTCGTGAAAACGCATATCGATGGTGTGCGCATCATTTTGAAACTACAACTTTCAAGTATTAGAATATTTTACGTACATATTTTTATCTTGGTGTGTGTAGGAGTAGCGGGCAACAATATAGGGAAGAAATGATAACTCGATTTTTCTTTGTTATTTTAAGAATATTCTGTGCTAACACTATTTTTTGCTAACCAACTCAATAGCTAATCCAATTAACCTTATCAACCACTTTTCATTTGGTTCCAAGAACGTTCCTGTAGGACCTTCCCACAAAAAGATATTTCAGTTTGAATGAAAAATTACCCCTTCGTTTTTGATGATGAATAATTCAATGAGCAACCGAAAGGAATAAGTTGGAAAACCCCAATAAACTGTACACAAGAATAATTCATTGCTTTAACGAAAAAAAATTATTTAAATTTTTTACATCGATATAAAAAAGGGCCAAAAACAAGATTTTTAAAGTGCTTTACAAAATCCACTGCAATTCTGCAAATATCGCAGTAAGTTCTAATGTTTCCAGGCACATTTTTTGCCTAGTATATTCCGTAAACATCCGTGAACGATTCATATTGATACGTTCGTTTTTTCTAGCCGATGTTTCAAAGTTTGGAGTAAATTAGAGGAACATTTAATCGCAAATCGTATCAGAAGTACAAAATCCTACGCGATGTGCTGTAATCTGTGTTTCATTTGTATGGCAGAAAACTGAAATAAACTTTTAAGATAAGTTGTATAAAAAATCCATGATTTATCATTAGTAGCGTGTGAAAAAATCATTAGTAGCGTGTGTAGGCATCATCTAAGAGGGGATGGGTAGTTGATTACTTGCTGGCTAGACTGATTTGTTGTATATTTCGAAAAGGCATACGATGCATCCTCATGAAGCTAAATCTCTTCCCACTAGTTTTGTAACCTGGTTCTATCCACGCTGGACTTTGATGGCTTTCGCAAAAACACCTAATCTTTGAAGAAATCGTTTTGTCCAATGGTCTGCAATGGACGATCAGTTTCTCAGACTGCTCACTCTCGACTAGAGATGAAACGGAATGTTGATTTTATTTTCACTCCGGATGATCGAATTTTGGGATAATCGAATCATAAAAAAATTAAAAGGAAATATCTCGGTAAACGTAAAATAACTATGATTTGCACTGACTTATTTGTATAATGCAGTATCTTAGCCACAAATTGACTAGCGCTCCATGGGGGAGGAGTAATGTTTTGAAATTCGAAAAAAAAAATCATTGCCTTGTTACAGCTCATGAACCAAAATATTATTCAAATGATCAAGTATAAATACGAGCAAAAGCGTGTCATCCAGGAGCCAAGGAGAATTTGATGAGATGGTTAAGTGAATTAACATTAGGGATGCTATGTTTTGGGTGGCCGAGGCTTGGGACGAGGTACCGACTGATTCCATTGTGAAGTCATGGAAAATGTTGATACAGGTCGGACTCGATTATATATAATCGCAATTTCACTTTCAACGTTAATTTTCGAATCCAATACATAATCGAATCACGAAAAAGCTATTTTTCTATTAATGTTTGACATTCACACATTAATGAAAAAATTGTTTTCTTGGGATTCGATTATGTATAGGATTTGAAAATAATTGTTGAAAAAAAAAAGGTCGACTATATATAATTGAGTCCGACCTGTATCCCGTTGTCGGCTTTAAAAGAACGCATGAACGCATGAACGGTGATTTTATGGTTTTCGGAAGACTCAAACTTTGGCGTTTTTACGACAATAGTAAGTGAAGTCTGAATGAGCTAAAATGTTGTATAGTGTATTTTTTCGAGGTAATCAATATTTTTCAGGAAGTCCCATTCGTAAATTTGAGATGACCATTCTCA
The DNA here is from genome assembly GCF_029784135.1 of Toxorhynchites rutilus septentrionalis. Lineage (NCBI taxonomy): Eukaryota > Metazoa > Arthropoda > Insecta > Diptera > Culicidae > Toxorhynchites > Toxorhynchites rutilus. Next base: position 308,504,474 of record NC_073745.1, on the reverse strand, counting down.
CTGGCACTACAATGCACATCGTTACTCATGAATTTGTTTTTAAACCGAAAATTAAAAATAATAATTAATAATTTGCAAGAAAAAAAAATTAAATCTATTCTGCGATAATATCGTAACATATGAAGATGCTAAATAGACATTTTTTGAGAAACCAATAAATCAAAGGACTATCCAAGCGGATTCAAAGATTCATCACTTAACACTCCTACCCCAACTTTTCCTTTTCCTTACTACATCCATGATTATTCGAAAGATCATATTATATATGATGCACTGTGGATAACCGAATTAAAACATACTGAACAGACCCTGCTCATCCTAACTACATACATGTTTCATTAAATTATCATATTAAGTATGTTTAAATATTACATCGATGTATTCATTTAAATTTGGAGTTTCCAACGTATATAAATCTACTGCGGATAATTGAAGCTAGTTGTATTGACCAACCCCTTTTCCAGCCCTCTCTTCTAACTAACTTCGTACAAATTTGTTTAAATAATCATATTTATAAAGTATATTAACAAATTATTCAAAATGTTCGATAAAAAAAAATTAAAACCAAAATACTCCGGATGATCAAGTCTAAAATTCGATAATCGAGTCCGACCTGTACTTACTCTTTCTTGACTAGTATTAAAATTATTTCAATATATCCCCAAAAAAATCATTTGGGGATATATTGTCATTTGGGGATATATCATCAAAACATTTTGGTTGAAAATATTTACTTTCTATTTTCTTTCCTTTATCCTTTATATTTCCTTTTTATACTTCCTATATCCTTTATATTTATTCCTAAAAAGCGAATACACATTACGAACTACTAGAGAATTAAGAAATTCTTGACCCTGTAGTTTCGGATTTCCTATTTACTTCAAATATCGTATTAAAACTTTCCGCCATTGTTATGAAATGTATCTTGTTTATACGAGCGGGCTGATGGTGCAATAATGTGTTAAAGTTACACCGTATTGCAAGATTTTTATGCTGGTGTGTTTACAATGCGAACTTTCGCCCCTCACTGTTCTACTGAAGAAATTGACGTTGGACGACATTTAGGAATATCTCATCGCATTGAATCAATGTACAATGTACAAATGCAGCATCAGTAAACAACAGCGGCTTCGTGGAGGACTATTTAATGAGCTTTTTCGATGAAGGAAGACAAGACGCATTGGCAGTCAGTTCAACTCAGAATTCACCAAAAGAATCTTAGAAGTTTGATCTGATAAAGCTCTAAAATCGAGACAAAATAAATTTAGTTAAACTGTAAAACAAAGCCAACTACTCTGCCCAGCATTCCGCGTGTACTATGAACACAACTCATCACAGTATTCTTATAAAGGAAAAGATATAATTGAATGAAGAAACTCCAGAAAACATGTGTTCTTCGCCTTCACTTAGTTTTTAAAGTCATTTAATTCATCCTCCTCAAAAATAAATCATAATTGTAACCTTTTCTGTTATTAAGTTCTTAACAGAAGAAAATCTGTTCAATATTCCTTGCAGAAAACGTGATACTCTATTAATAAGTGTTCTTCGCCTTCACTCAGTTTTTAAAGTCATTTCATTCATCCTCCTCAAAACAAAATTATTGATTGTCAGTCTGGGAGACCATTTGCGCGGGTAAAAAAAAAACGTAAAAACGTTTTGTTGGGAGAAGTAATGGATACAATCTGGAACGTAACGTTATTTGATTGTGTGAAATGTTCTTTCGGATTTACATTAGAAGTTCATTTCTTTTCTTGAATAACTGTATTTTTAAATAGAAACATTCCGCAAAAAATCTGTATATTCGAAAGGTTACTGTATCGTATTCATTTTCCATCGGTTGGTGAAACGTTATACTCCATGCGAAAACTGGTAAATATTGACCATCCGGATCCGGAAACGTCCAGGATTGGAAATTCTTGATATCAATTGCTATCAGAAAATTTATTGCTATCAATTTTATATCACATCAGTGTGTATATTCGCATGCACCAGACTTTTTATTCTATGTTTTCTTCTTTACGTTAGCCGTGTGGTCCTGATTTTTTTGTCGTTAAAAGTTACCTGCTGGCGGTTTTCCAATTTCCTTTAATGCTGCTATTCTTCGAAAACAAACTACTGTATCACAAGCATTTACAAAACATAACATCTTTTATCGCATATACAATTAGCCCACATTAATCTAAAATATGTATTTCACCTGATAAATTTTAAGAATAAGTAGGGGACATTCAAAACAACTGATCGAATAAAAATCGCCGCTTCGTTCCCTGCTTATAAATATTTGTACGGTATGCATCACAATATACATACATTTGCTACATCGGCCCCTAAAACGCTTGCTGTCGGTACGATGATTGTTCAAATGAGTGCAATCACGGGAAAATTATCGCTTGGCGACCCTTCTCTGTCTCATCCACACACAAATCCGATGGATGGAGAGTGAATCAGTGGTCGACAGAGCTGCTGTTCTTTCTACTTACGAGACATAATGAACTTGTCTACCACATGTTCGGATTCGTTCACTCACTGAGTGGTATCGTATGATGCGAGACCAACACATTGATTGAAGAAGCTTTTTTCACATGTTGAAAAAAGTTGGATGCTTTCGTCGATTCTCTCGTCAATCACCAACATTGGTTTAAATCATACGTATTGTAGAAAAAAAAAAGATTTTTCGTTGATTAAAAATATCTGTTTCGAATATATCACGTTTCCATTTTATCATGCGATTTTTTTTTAGCGTGATATAATCGAGACGTCACTGTACATAAAAATATATTCACATACCACTCACGAGTTTTCTCGTGTTTCACGTTCTGTCTGTTACGGATAGATCACGAAACAACCCGTGTTTCCTACAATCCTTGGTTTGACATTAATCTAACAAGGCCTACCGATGGCTCGCCTTCGTCTCATCCACACCGGAGGAAACGATTTCATTCGTGAAATCCGAACAAATGAAGCGTTCAAGTTTGCCCCAAAACGTGCGGTCCTTAATATGTTAAAATAAAAAATCGAGGGGTTGTATCCGAAACACGACCGCTTAGGACGTAGGACTACGCAATCTTTTTTTTTTTTTTAATATGTTGGTTTATCATTTCGGATATTATTTGCGAATACGTCGAAATTTCATAAATAACTTTTTAGTAAAAAGTTACGGGGACCCTGAAAAGGTTTAATGGCTTGCGTGGTTTTGTAGATTTATTTCGAGAAGCAAAGATTCTATCTTGCCTTTGCGAGAACAAATCACTAATTGGTCATATGTCACAATTTGTTTCTTTATATCAACGCACGCATTGCACTGAGTATTTAACGAGAAGCATCTTCCGTGCATCGCCATTCAACAAGCATCAAACACGCGTCTAACAGATGCACACAGTTGCAGCGATAAAAAATGAAACATCTCGAGAACGAACGAAAAATCGTTTCTCGACTCTCGGTCAAAACAGTCAACAAAGCTAGGAGCTTGTTGTATCAGAACAGAGACGGTGTACACGAGAGCAAATACGAATGGCAACTAGAAGTATCGAAGGTGTATTATTCACATGTTCTATTTTCTATGTTTCGCGCAACACAAGAGCAAAAAAGCGATCTTTGTTGTTTCGGGCATAGAAAGATTCTGAGAATTTTCCTCAGAGGAGATGCAATACTTATACGCCAGCGACAGTTTACTCGCTGTGCAAGGGTGGAGTTTACTTAGCAAATATTCTCTTTTCGCTTTTCGCTTCCTTCGTTGTTTCTATTCTAGCGGCTGCAGAAGTTTCCCGTTATCGACAGCTCTGTTCAGGAAAGCCCACAAACGGACAGATCAAATGTATGGAGAAATGGAATGCTTCCAATTTTCTTCAATTTAAACCATATACAGACTATGGGATTGTAATGTATAGCATATCAAACAAATCTTAGAAAATTTCCGATTCGATTGTTATGCAAATCGTTAAAATCCGTTCACAGCCAAAATAGTTATTAACGTTAGCTTTATTTCATAAAAACGTGACCTGTTTTTTGATTTGGCACCCTTAATGTAAGACGTAGTCCTACGTCAAAAAAAAGCATGCATCGTAACGATTTTTGTAACCTAGATTCACCAGAGGAGGGACAACCCAATATATTATGACCAACAATTTTATTTCGTTCCATAAACAAACACAAATCTGAAATCAGGCCATGGTTCAATCGATGTCGATATCGGCAGTGTTGTAGTTCACTGTCAACTGTCAGATGAGCTTTGAATAAAATCACTAATGCTTTAAATAAAATCACTAATGAATAACAGAAACCTCGCTGTTATTTCTTAGCGCGCATATATCAAGTACTCTGTCATGCTCGAACATCACGTTTCGATAGTGCTGTTACAAGAAAGCAAAGAAACAAATTCTGCATGCCCATGCACACAGAAACACCGTCGCATTTCAGGCGTTCCTGATCTTCTTAGTCTTGGCTGTTTCCGGCTACGGCCTCGAACGTGATAAGTCATTCGCACTCGTCAACGACGGCGACGACGACGAAGACGAAGACGAAGATGCAGGCAGGGCGACTGGATGCACCATCTCGCGAATGGCGGCGGGTCTAATTTGACGCCTCGAGGCACGTTTTTCCGCTATCATTTTCTTGTTCATTTTCTCCGACAACGGTGACAGCGACGAGGAGCGGTGTCAACTCAAGTTTGGCCGGTAAGTACTGAATGGTGCTCTGGCGGAGAAACACTTCCCAGCCAGTGTGAAAATCCTTCCGGTATTAGCTTCATTTCGTTGCTTCTGGACGGTCCCTTGCTGCTCTTGCTGCTTATTGTGAGGGAAAACACAAAAGCCATGAGTTGCACAAATACCGCAGTTATTTTTTCTTTTTCTTGTGTTAGAAGACAGTAGCAAACAAGTAGAAATCCCATTATGTCGCTGCGATTTTGGTGGTGTCCTGAGAAGAGAGCGGAAAATGCAACGTACAAAATAAAGAAAGTTTTCCTGAAGAGATAGCATTAATTAAAATGTCATAAAAAGTTGGTGTATCAGCTTGGAATGATGGGCCAAAGTATTTTTGATAATATTAAAAAGTTTGGCTAAATATTTGGAGATGTTAGAATATTGTTGATAAACAGATATGTCATCCTAGATTAAATTGCTTGCCTCTTCCACGTCCCCGAGCTTTGGAACGACAAATTACTAAAGTGTCAAGTAGTGCACGGTAAATCTTGTTAAGTAATTCCAGCCCCACTTTCATGCGCCTGTTTCACATTAACTTACATTAATCTTTTTTATTATTCTTTTTTTTTCTTATCCATGTATTCGGAAGACTCCTTCGCTCACATTCATCATTTCAACTTTAAACGATACTGGCCGCGATGTGATACCAAACGCAAAACTCGCCTTTGAGGTTGGGGGTAAAATTACACGAAAATTAAGCACGGGCTGTGAAATATTGTGGGTGTGGGTGCGCCCTCCTTTTTCACCATTTCATCTCTTGTTTCGCATTTTAGCCCAAGGAAGCAGAGTAAATTGAGTCTTTCCGGTTCGCAATGGCCACGAGCGGTGGAAAACCAATTCCACCTCACACTCTCTCGTTAGGTTGGCAATTGAAAATGATTAATCGTTTCACACCCACCACTTGTGACTAGGGGCTGGCGGACTTCCTTTGGGGCGGGATAGCTAATTGTACTTTTTTTTCGTTTCACTTTTAGCTGGGCTCCTCGTGACAATTAAAATGGTTCCGATCGAAACGGCAACCTTATTTTTAAAGTTTAATGCATACATTCCAATCGATTGAGTTCAACCTCGATTCAAGACTCATGCTAAGATTGAGAGCAAAAACAGGGTCAATGGTGAAGATTTCGGGAAACACCACCTTGCTTTACCACCCGCGATTCCTCTCACCTGTCGGGGTGAATCCACGTCAACAAGTGTGATTCATTTGAGCAGCCACGTGAACGGTTTGCTTACCCGAGCGATAAACACATTTGAGCTGAAAATTGGTGAGTGGATGCGCTCCATGGTAACCACAACAGTAGCCCACTTGGTGGTTTGAAGGTTCCTTCCCTTGTTCCGCGTCGTTGCCAAGCGTTACACACCGTATCCCCCCTTTCCGCCACCTTCAGCACCGTTGGAAAAATGGATCCGGTTGAGTGTGATGATTATATTAAACAGAAACACTGTTGAAGTGAGAGTAATCCTGGCATACGGTCTTTGGAGGGAAACATTAAATACTGTGGTGGTGGTTGAGTGGGGTAGGGAAATAAATTACTCCGGCAGAATTTATAGCAGCCCACGATTAGATCTGGAAAACATGAGTTTCATGGGAAAAACAAACTTTAAGTTGCATTCAAGATCGTCTTTGTTTTCGTTGAGAAAATATTTTCCTTTCGATTACGCAAGAAAAATCGAATAGCTCCTTATAAAAAAAAAATTCGCCCCTCCGATGGGAACACTGTATTCCCGACTTCGAGACGATAATATTCGGCTACTCGTTCAATCTGATCGGATGGTTTTTAGTGTCGAGATGTACAATTTACAAGCACGTGTATTTTGAGTGAAATCGTATTACCCGAGCAACCGAAGCCTTAATGAAACTTTGTCCTCTTATGGTAAGAATTTCAACATTTCTCGTCGTCGATTACTTCCTCCGGGGGTACGTGAAGGACCGTTGCTATGTTGATAAGCCACAAAATTTGGAGGAACTTACAAGAAATAACTCGGACTTTCAACAGCATCGAAGTCATAATGTTAGAGTTGTACATGAAGAATTTTCTTCACCGTTTAAAACGCGTTATGTGCTCACATCGAAAATGTCCTAAAATAAGCTTTATTTTCGTTTTTTAAAAATAAAGATTGGTTCACTTTTGTAGAAGTTATTAATATTCGTTGCGTGAGCGTTTAATCTGAAAGACCCTGTATTTTGTTTAGATCATCATTAAGAACTAGTTAACTTGTTTGCTTGGATACGGTTAATTCTATTGACCAAAGATATTGTGTAAAATTTTGTGTTGGTACGGCTTGGATACGGTTAATTCTATTGACCGAAGATATTGTGTAAAATTTTGTGTTGGTAAGAAAATTTCTTGTGCCGAAACAAGTCGAACAAAAGTGAATGTAATGCTGACTGGTTTCTTCAATATTCGTGGAGCTTGAGAGAGATAATTCGTACACACTAACACAAGATAACACTTAATAAATCGATTGATCATTGTGAACGAATTTTTGACCAAAAATGGCACGAATGTGATTGAACAAGCACCGTGTTCTCCAAATATGGTCCCGTGTGACAATTTCCTATTTCCGAAACTCAAATTATAGCTTCGTGGAGCCCGTTTTGACAGCATTGAAGACATAAAAGTTGATGGGTCTGAGCCTAGGGGCACGGACGGCATCTTGACATAGGACTGTGATTATGTGTAGTAATGTCATTTAAATTGAGTTTTTCATTGTTCAAAATCTGTATTTTTTTCTCTTTTGATGCCTCAAATGGTTGTCCTGGAAAAACCGTTTCCTGTATGTACTTGTATCCTTTAAACGGGTTAGATGACATAACGTGGTAGAATTCGGTACCGTATTCTGTCCAAAAATGTACACAAAAATATCATTAAAGCCATTACTACCCTTTTCTTTTGTTTATGCAATCATGCAGAAGAAGACAAAGAGTCATCATGTATCATTTTTAAACACAAGTCTAAATAGTTAAGACCTACATAAATATAAACATGAGTCAAATCAATATATGACTACAAAAGTATATTATAGATAAAAATAGTATTATCTCCTTCGTTACCACGTTGTCCGGAACATTGTTAGTAATAACTTTATAGCCCTGTAAGATTGCTCGTTGCGTCGTGGAGGAAGCGAGTGGATAGTGCAATCGAAAGAAAACATACCCAATTAAATCGTCAAATTATTTACTTTTTTTACTATATTCACTGTTCATATTTCAAGCAAAAAAAAAAGTAGAAAGGTCTGAGCCTAGGGGCATGAACGGAAGTTTGACGTAGGACTTTGATCGTTCAGAATACTTGATTATTTTAAATGTAATTCTTTTCATTGTTCAGAAATCTGTTAGTTTAACTCTTTTGAAACTCTAAATGGTAGCTTTGAAAAGGGACGTTTGTTGTATGTACTCATAACCCTTCAAACGGTTTGTAACGAACAAAGAAAGACAATAAGCTTAGCTAAGGAAATTCAACTGTCTAACTGAAAATCATTAATGAAGATCAGTGGGACACATAACAGGCTGGAATGGTAGATGAAGTATATGTGAATGGGTAAACAAAACAATTATATCGTCATAGATTACATTGAATATGAAATTTATGGGGAAGAAACAAAAAACCAGTTGAAAATACTCACGATTTCGTGATTAGTTGAGGTAAAATACTCATGAAATCATTAAGTTGCTTTATTTTTCAAGAATATCTATGGTATTGTGATATCTTTTCATTGTCTTATTCTTATTATTAGGCATCGAGAGCAGTAGCTTTTTCGGTGAAATAATGTTCGTTTGCAGACAATCACAATCAAGTCGTATTGGTTCTACTGCTCAATCTATCATAGAAGGAATTGAGTCATTAAGAATTATGAATATGAGTCATGAAGATTATTAATATTTCATCTCAATAAATCCTCTCATGATAATCTCTTTCTCCTCCTAATTAATGAACGATCACTCGATGGGTGACACTTTTCTCGTTGCTTTGATGAAATCTTGCATGAAGTTTGAATGATGCATGAAATCTTGCATCTGATTACCTTAACATCTTCCTAACTTGTTAGATCGAACGAATTATTGCACGTAATTTTGTGTTACATACAACATTCATGGGAACGAAGTTGGAAGAAAGAATGCATAATACATGATTGACCTTCGCATCCACTGGCAAAACATACCTCTTTTATTTGTTAAATTGCTCACTTGTTTCATTATTTCCACTATTGATGTCCCAGGCATAAAAAAAGCTGGATAAAATTGCCGTCTATTGGTATATATTATAACATATCGTAAGAACGATTCTGCGTAATATGCATTTCAAAACTCTTAATAAACGTTACATTTCTCGTAGAGTGACCCCCCTATATAGAAATCAAAGACGTAGTCCTACGTCAAAATTGTTACCGACTCTTCTTTGCAGGTCGTTCTCGGATGTGGGAGTTCGAACAGAGAACCAATTGTAAGAACTTTTTTGTGAACTAACCTCTTTATTTTTTTTTAATAAATTTGTGTACCGGAATTGTCCACCAGCTCGCGTCGTTCGGCCTTGTCCGCAGTTGCGTTGCAGCTTTGATATTTGGTTGACTGGTACCACCTTCAGTACGGATGCACATTGGCACAATCTTCAGGACATTACTCTTTTTGTAATTCCACTGGCACCACCTTCAGCTCGTCGAATTGATGTTCCTGGGACAATCTTCAGCCCGTCAAATTATTATCTGGCACAACCTTCAGTTGTGATCAAAGTTTTAAACATCTGAAGAAAAACGTCTTAATGGCTTGGATGCTAATCGATGATTGACCCCAGTTGGGTCATGGTCATTTTATGCATGACGGCCTCCGGAAATACGCTTTGGCGCGATAGGTGGATATTTTATAGCATTACTTGTGGTGAATATTATCCAAGTAACACACAAAACAAAATTTGTGCCAATGTCACAAAATCTGGATAAATTTCCTGTCTGATATAACACAACATAGGTCGCAATAACCATTTTGAGTACTATGCTTTTGAAAACTATTAATAAATCGTTACATTTTTCGTAGAGTGACCCCCCTATATAGAAATCAAAGACATAGTCCTATGTCAAAAACAAATTCGCTGCGTGAACTGGAGGCAATTCCTGAATTCAGCTGTAAAAAGTTTCGATAACTAGATTTTTCATCGGAAAAAGTGTATTGCTTCGGAAGGGGGCGAAAATATTAAATTAAAATGATAAATAAAGCATTTTCTTCAAAAACACAAATTCCCGGTATATGTATGACAGAATGTAGAAAATTTTGCAATAAAAAAAACTGATTGGAAGGTTCGAAAAGGTACTCTCACGCATACCAGTTCGCGATATCTGAGCTGAATGCGATCTTAAGTTTATGTTTCCTATATATGTAGCCATTAGGATGAGTTCACTACAGGAGTCACACAAATTTCTCAAGGAAACACTCATGGTCATAAGACATCTAATCTGCATCACCTGGTGATATAATTATTAGAATCCGCCACAAGCAATGTTTCAGACAAGGATTATCAATGAGGCAAACTTGCTATTTAAACTTAAGTTTAATGATGCACTGAAAGAAGATGACGTGTCTCATCCTATTCATCCGAATTAAATAAATGAAATTAAAAAGGCGACCGAGCGATTAGTATTTCTGTAGAGACGGTTTTATTAATAATGATTTTTATCTACATTTTTGAACATCGATTTAAGAAAATCAGGGAATGTCGAGTTTTTCTCGAATGTTGGATGTTCTATATTTTTATCAACAGTTCAGTAATGAAAATAGACAGGATTAACAATTAATGGTTCCCGAATCTACTACAACTCTATCTGTTTGAAATTCAGTTCAGTTTGTAAAACTATCGGTTTTTTCAAGCCCTATAAGCTACAAACTTCAAAATAAATTGTCCCCAATTATCAATTGATCCTTCTGTTAAGGATTTCGTATGGCACAATTTAAAAATGTATCGACGACTTCAGGAAAATCGAGAAATAAGCCAGATTACGGCTTTAGTTTGGTTCAGGATAAATGTTCGAATGGGAACAAAACTAGCATGCACACACTAGGATCATTTTTTATTAATCGACGAATTTACTTTTACGATTAACTTGACGAAAAAAAAAGATCGGAAGGATTGGAATATACCATCTACACTCATTGAATTATAGTCACAATATTCATCTTGTCTTCGAGTTACTAACATTTCGAAATCACTTGAAGCGAAAATTAAATTTAAATCGGGCACTTTGCTAGGTTCCTTCCAACAAATTTACTCGATACGTCCTTCATTTTTATCTGTTTCCCAAAGGAACGTACGAAGTTGCGAGCAATCTTTGCCAATTCGATCACGTTTGACGAACGTGCAAACTACGTACCTCCACTTCCCGGCTACCGCTGCGTAGAACCATCCTGTAGAGACCTTTTTGATGCGATAAACTGTGGCCAAATAACATTCTACTTCTTGGCAATGTATCTCGGCGTTTCTAGGCGAGCAGCAAAGGGCCTGGCCGGGTATGGAAGTAAAAAGTGCCCCCAAACCAAATCACCCGCGCTAAATATTGTATAAGGTACTAAATAAGAAATTTTGACTATTTTTTGAACCTCTATGAGGTTTAAGTCTATGGTACAAAACGTTCTTTTTTATGTTTTCCACGCCATTCTCGATAGTTTCGAGATAAAAGTTTGAAAAAATATATTATTAAAAAAAACATCATCAAAAATTTAAGTACTAAAAAAAATCTTGAAATAATGAAAATTTCAGATCAATCGCACTTTATTTACTAGTGTCGTCCGGTCGTTAAAATTTGAGTTTTTTGAAAACCGTAAAATCACCCAAGGGATATTATCAAAAATCGACTCTCTGGGACCTAGATGACAAAAAAAAAATCGAGACGATAGTAGATCTCGACGTTCTATGCAATTTAAAGTCATTTGGCATCAAACAATATTTTTCCAAAACTCCGAAATCATGTACTCCCTCATGAAATGTAAATTTTACTCCCAAACTCATGTACATTGGGTGATTTTACCGTTTTCGAAAAACTCAAACATTGACGCTGACGCAGTTGAAATTTTTTATAGAGTATTTTTGGCGGGAATCAACATTTTTCAGAAAGTCCCTTTCTTAAATTTGAGATGACCATATTCATTAGCACTCTGATGCACATGAAAAAAATAAATAATAAATAATTATAAATTAAATTATAATTTATAAAATAATTATTAGCCAAACAAGTTTCATTAATTTTACTACGCGATAATATCGTAACATATAAAGATGTTAATTAGACATCTTTTGAGAATCCAAAAAATCATCTTGGACTATCCAAGCGTATTCAAAGGTAGTGATTCTGTATTTTTTGGAACAATTTCAACACTCCTACACCAACTTTTTCTCTTCTTACTTACTTACTACTTCTTACTACGGGCATGATTTTTCGAATAATCATATTATTTATGATTACCGTTTTGTCTCATATTCCGAACACTTAAGCTTTGATAGCCATTAAATAGTGTATCATTACTCAAAATGGTACTCTTTGAAAAATTAATGAAATTAATTTGATTTTTGGATACAATAGAGCCTTCTTTTTCATTTCACTACAATAAAATTTATTTACAAATACATATTCATGGTTAAAAACTAAAAATATGTTTAATCACTTTTGTCTTGAATTCCGAACACCATTTTGTCACTGACTCATATTCCGAACACTTTTGTCGCAAATTACGAACAACAAAAATGTATTTGTTTTCAAAAATCATAACTTTTAAACTACTGGACTGATTTATATGATCGATATATGAAATTAAAGTAACTTAGCTAGTCTTTTTCAGAAAAATGTTTTTTTTTATCCCTTTTGTTTATTTTAGGCTCATTAGCATTTTAGCTGTAACAGAGCCGAATTTTAATCGTGTACATGCCACATATTTATCATATCTATAATTAGCACATTACACAGTTGCCATTTTTCGGCGTTAGAGTATTCCCTTCTATACCATTGCAAATGGTACAAATTTACACAGTAGCCATTTAGGCGTAAGAGTTTCCTATCTGTTCTTCCATTATCCAGTTAAGACTGGACAGCGGAGACAGTCGTTGATCCATTGTTGAGTTATTTATAGAACAGCAGCCCGATGTGTCTTGCAGAGCAGAGCAGTTGTATGGATGAATCGATCTTATTTCGACCGTGGATCGATCTCCATCGCTGATGATTGTTGCGTGGACGTAGTTATTCTGTAACAACACAAAGATGGTCAATGGGGGCCCTGAGTTTTGAACTCACGATCGATCGCTTACTAAGCGAACGCGCAACCAATGTGGCTACGGAGGCCCCCTGAGAGAAAAATGTTATGCTCGCAAAAAAATTGTATTTTGCTTTTGTAATTATTGACTGTATTTGTTTCTTATAGTTTACATGGTTTTGGGACCAAGGGTGCTATATCGGTATCGATACCTGTGAACGATGTTAAAATGAAATCTATAACCCAAATAATGTCAGAGTTTTGAATACACCCATGTTTTTTACGCGTTTTTGCGCTGTTTTTTTGCGCTTTTTTTAGCGCGGTTTTTTTTCGCACTGTTTTTTAACGAGTTTTTTTTACGCGTATTTTCCAATTAACGCTGTTTTTTACGAGGTACGTATCCCCCGCGTAAAAAAAACCTGGGTATACTAAATTATTTATAACATTAAAGTTCAGTAAATTCGCATTTAAAAGTGAAATGTTCACAATTTGAATCATGCGTAGGAACTTGATTCATATTCCGAACACTAATTCTAATGAAGATTTCTGCATAAAATATTCTTTTATTTCATCCATTCATTGTAGATTCTTACCTTCTCTAGCACTTAACATGAAAACAACAAACAAAATAGTTGAAAGAACTGCGAAAACTGAAAAATTAATTATGCTTGTTTTTTTTTTACAAAATTTGCTAACGCAAACATTTCATCATTGGTTTTGTCTGTCCCTTACGCAAATGCTTAATATTATAAATTATAGGCTGTATCGATACCTGTAAATGATGTTAAAGTGAACGCTATAACCCATAGTACTTCAGGGTTTTGATTATACAATTATTTATAACATTAAAGTTCAATAAATTTACAATTGAAAATGATGTGTTCGGAATTTGAATCATGCGTAGAAACTTGATTCATATTCCGAACACTACTTCAATATTAATTTTAATGAAGATTTCTGAATAAAATATCATTTTTTTCACCCATTTGTTGTACGTTCATATATTCTCTAGCACTTAACATGAAAACAACAAACAAAATAGTTGAAACAACTACAAAAACTGAAAAATGAACGATTCTTGTTTTTTACGCAATTTGCCAACGCAAATATTTTATCATTGGTTTTTACTGTCACTTTTTTGCAAATGTGTAATTTTATAAATTATAGGCTGTATCGATACCTGTAAATGATGTCAAAATGAAACCTAAACCTCAAAGAATGTATGTGTTTTCATTATTCTATTATTTATAACATAAAAGTTTAGTAAATTTACATTTAAAAATGAAGTGTTCGGAATTTAAGACTGTTTGGAATATGAAACAAAACGGTATTAAATTAATATTTTCATTTGAATTTTGGATTTTTAAAGCAAAAAGTATGCTGTCGAAAACAGATTTAAACATATTAAACGGACCCTGCTCATCTTAGCTACAAACATGATACATTAAATTATCATATTAGGTATGTTTAAATATTAATTCAAAATATTCATTCGAATTTAGAAATTTAGAAATATTTTTATTCGGTTTTTTTACGCGGATTCTATACTATACTATACTATACTTCTATAAGACCAGGTGATGGTCTCGCTGCTTTGTGTCATTAGGAACAAACAATGCTTCAATTTATATTCTAGCGTGTAGGTATTGGTGACTACCATACACTGCATGATTTTCATATGTGTGTGTGCAAGCGCTGAGCGTAAACGAATGTTTTCGTATTTTCAATTGTCGGGCTTCTATAAACCAGTTACATTTTCCGTTGTTTTAGTTGTTTTGATCAATTAAATCTGGAAAATTTCGTAGGGAAAAGTCCTCACGGAGAGAGAAGAGAGCCAAATCGATGCATTTCTCCAAGAAAATGTTGGTATCAGAGAAATTTCTCGTCGGATTGGACGATCCAATCAAGTAGTGCTCAATTATTTGGCGAATCCTCTAGGATAAGATAAGAAGAAGAGAGCTTCACGTAAATCGAAGCTTTCTGACTCTCAAATAAAGCAATATTTCAACTACTTAACTGCTCGGGTGACAATTCATCAAATTTTGGTAAAAAATCCTCACATAGAGAGGGCTTAAAAGGTTAAAACTACCCATCTTACTTCATCTCACCTCGGAAGACGTCTGAGTTTTGCCAAAGCTCACATGAACCGACAGTGGGACATGGTATGTTGTAACAAAAAACGTTTCCAAAAGAATACATTTTGCTTTATACCATAACGAAGAGTTCTTCAATGTATAGGTTATTTTCACTGACGAAAACAAGCTCAATTTGGATGGTCCTGATGGTTTTAACGGGTACTGAAGTGATTTAAGGAAGAATTAACAGTATTTTTCAACCAGGAATTTTGGCTCGTGCATGGTTTGGGCGAGATTCTGTGCAACCGAAAAGCTCAAGATAGCTTTCACATCATTCAAGGATTACACACATGTTCTGGAATCCTCTCTCCTGTCGTTACCGGTACACCACGATTGAAGAGCTCAAGGTCGCAATTTCTGAAAAATGGAAGAATATCGAGAAATCCATTAAGCAGAATTTGGTAAATAGTATTCCAACACGTATTTTCCAGGTTATTAGTCGAAATGGCAAGTTTACCAATTATTGACATGTAAATCAGCCTATCGTTTTGAATTTTTCATTGATGATACTTATGAATTTTGAAGTGGTCTTATAGAAACTGGACAGCTGAAATTATCATATTTAAGCAAAATAAATAAACAAACAACTCTTTTGAACGGAATTGACCTTGAATATACTTAATCTAAGCAGTCTACAATGTATGAATGTATCTTGTTGAAATTCCAACTGTTTCTGTTGCAACGAAATAGAATCAGGATGGTTTTATAGAAGTTGAACAGAGTGTAGGGATTCAGAAAATTATCTTATTTTCTAATTTGCAACTATAATTTTCATAGCGCTGGTGATAAGATTTGGGGCTCCTTTTAAGAATACACTAATACAATACAATAATATATTTTAGGAAAATTAAAAAAATGCTGGAAAATTTTTAAAAAATGGAAATAAAAAAAAATCCAATTTTATTAGATATTTTTGTAGCGCGCAGTTCTCGAAATATTCTGAAAAAAGGTCACCAGTATCAACACATATAATAAATACATAAACAAATAAATATACATATTAAAATAAGAACTAAACCTGTAATGGGTCTCAAAAATCAAAATTTAGAAATATATTGCGTTTTGTACCGCGCAACACTGTTAAAATTCTCAAAAAAAACCGCACATATCTAAAAAAGGTGCAGAATCAAATTTAAATACAGATAAGAGTAGTAGTGAATCTCTAAATTCCCAAAAAAAAACAAATTCAGTATTACAAGAATTTTTTTAGTAGTTGACATAAACCAGTGATTTGAAATAGCACTATAAAAATAAATCCAATGGCGTCAAATCCCATTAACGAGGCGCCCAATTGACAGGTCCCTTTCTCGAAATAACACGTTTGTAGCGCCCCTCCATAGATAAATTTCATAAGATGTTCCAACTAGAACATAAGGAAAACAAACGGAAAATTCCATACAGCATAAGATAGGTAGCAGTAGAGAGAAATAGAGAGTAGGTAATAGAATAGGCAAGCTCCGCCTGTGGAGTTCAATGGGTAGGAATTAAGATTAAGAATGCTTCGTTAAGAAAATAAAGGGGAGTCTGAACTCACAGCTTGTAGTAAAAATTTGTTTTTATTTCCTAAAGAAAGTGCCTTGGACCGCTCGGGCGCTTCATGTTCACCAACTTACTTTCTAATACATCCATTGTAACGTGTGCTGTGTGACCATTGGCACCGTCTTGTTGAAACCACATATTATTGATGTTACGATCTTCCAATTCTGACCAAAAATTGTCAAAAATCATCATTTTCTTCAAGATTCACCAGAGCCCAATCGGAGATGTTTCGGCGCTTCATATGGTCAAGTAACTTCAGTACTTGAGTCAATTTGATCTTGTAAGGGTTTAGCTTCAGATCTTTTCGCAAAATTCGCCACAATGAGGTTTGGGAGATCCTCAATTTTTGAGTGCGCTTGTCAAGTGATTGGGTCATTTCGGATCTGCCTGCTGGAAAGATTATTATGTCCGAAATTTGGGGTAAGAGCCCCTAAAGCTGCAAATGTTGTATTTGTACTTTACCATGATGAAAATTTTGATTTTGACCAACGTTTTGACATTAACAGATCATCAAAATGTTTCAAAGGTTCGTTCACACGAAGATACATAACTGTCGAATCGCTAATTGATGATCCAGACCAGTGTAGAGGATGCCTTGCCGTTGAACATGCTGAAGTGTTATTTTTCCCCTTTATCGTGGGGGGGAAGGAACAAGGATCTTCGTGGCTGATCCATTGTTTACACGTTAGATCCTTTGGAACAGTTCGGTATCTTTGAAATACCAGAAAAGCGTTGCTACCCTCGCTGAATCGTCGCTCAAGATGTCCCGTACACTTCTCTGATTCCATAGAGATTTCGCAGATCATCATATTTCGGGCAAACACAAACAAAATTTTCGTTGAAACTGTACGAGACCGAGCAGTAGCCTGTCCTCAGTCTGGACAGGATTTGATGTTCTCGCATTATTTTTAATTCCTCAAACCCCCTTTCTGAAGAACTGCCCTCTCTCTGCGAACCACAGTTCGGACCAAAATTTGCAGAAAGATTCTTGCCACAACTTCATAGCATCAAACGGCACCGAGTGAAAAACGGTCCGATGTGACCTATTCCGGCAAATCGATCGTCCGGTTCGTTTCCTGCGATGCCGCTGTGTCCGGGAACCCACATAAGCACAGTATCGACGGATGAACTCGGGGTCATATTCGGAGATGGAGAAAAGTCCCGCAAATATTTTCTATAGAGCGGGTGATTTGGTTTGGGGGCGCTTTCTACTTCCATACCCGGTCAGGCCTTTTGGGCAATGATTAAGGTACAACAGTATGGAAAGGACTGGAAAAAGTGTCAAAACTTGATTGCTAAGAAGTCTGTGCTTAACTTCATGAAAAACGTTCGCAAAGTGCATAAATTACTGAATTGTTGGACTAATTTTACTTAAAAAGTATGTAAAGAGTATGATACCAACAAAATTCATGTGAAAGGATGAAATGTAGGGAATTGTTTGAATTTTCACAAAAAAACCAGAAAATTGTTGGAAAAAAAATCCCAAAAAAAATATACAAATTGTATATATATTTTTTGTATGTATATGTATAAAAATATATATGTATAAATATATAAAATATATATAAAACTCAAAACTTCAAAAGAAACCTACAAAAAAATCTATCAGACCTACAAAATTTTAGTCAAAGAATGGAATGTAGGAAATTATTTCGGTTTTCATTAAAAATTACCAAAAAAATTTCTTGTGAAAAATTTCATTGAAAAAAATATATTTTGAAAATTAAAATTAATTTTTCTCGAAAACATAAACTTTTAAAATTCTGAAAAAATAGATATAAATAGCCCTTAAAATTTCCAACAAGTTTTCCATACATCGGACGATAGGTACATTTACATGCAAAAAGTTTTTCGAACAACAACTTTTTCATTTTTTACTTTGAAAAAATGCTATTAATGTTACATGTTACATTTTTATGTATAAATTATCGCAATTTGCATGATCTGCTAAGTGCATAAACTTTTTACCTGTAGAAGTGCCCATTTTCCGATGTATGGACGACTTGTTGGAAATTTTAAGGGCTATTCATATATATATATATATACATTTGGAAATTTAAAAAAAATACGTTTTTGAGAGTGCTCCCGTGGCCGAGTGGTTAGCGTCATAACTAACATGCCGGGTGTTCGGGTTCGATTCCCGTTCTGGTCGGGGGAATTTTTCGTCAAAGAAATTTCCTCCGACTTGCACTGTGATCACGCGTATTCTAGAGCTTGCCACTCAGAATGCATTCAAGGCGTGTTATTTGGCATAGAAATCTCAACTAAGTACTAATAAAAATGACGCAAGTAATACTACGTTGAGACGGCGAAGTTCCTCTAGGAACGTTAGTGCCATTGAAGAAGAAGAAGAAGAAGAAGAAGAAGAACGTTTTTGAGAGAAATGAATTTTAATTGTTTAAAATAACTTTTTTGTCAGCGAAATTTTTTTCCAAAAAGTTTTTGATACTTTTTTGTGGAAATTTACACAATTTCCTACATTTCATCCTTTGACATGAATTTTGTCAATTATTTTTCGAATATTTAAAAGTATCCAAAATTGCTTAAATGAGCCATGTCTTTACACCCACAACGTTTCACTGCTGTCTGAAATGATGCTGCCAACGGCCAGTCGAGTTGGCATGAAATTCGTCGTATATCTAATGAAAATGGAAACTCTATCATTTTTATTTTATTTTTACTTAAAACTGGATGCGTCCATACTTCCTAGGACAAGCTTTAGAAATTTGAAGCTTTGAAGTGATGTAGAATTTATCTTTATGCATAATTTGTCCCGAAGACACAGTGATGCAAATATAACGGGAATATTGAAATCTCTCCATTTGAACATAGCATTTCTGCTATATTTATTAGATAGCCATACAAAACTTCATCCTTTAATCAACAAACGTCATCAGCAATCGTAGGGGGATACCCACCACAAACATGCACCTTATGTCACCGCATCATCGCAGAAGGTTCTGTCATCAGCACAACAATGACCTGACTTGAAGAGAGAGCAAAAATAAACAAATTTACAACTGCGGTTCATACACACACAAACATACATAAACATGCGCATAAAACAGACAGGTGGCACAAGTTGAGTTTGTGAGAAACTTCTCGCATCAGCAGGAGGTGGTCAGCAGAACATACAAAAAAAGTAAAAGAAGAAGAAAAGCTTGCTGCCGGAAGCGGGGAAGTTTATTTTTTCTTTGCTCGAACAATTTGCTCAAAGGATGGAGATGATTGCGATGATGATGGTTGTTTTCAGCACCTTCATCAAGCTCACATCTAGTTCCTGTTTGAACTGAAGAAGTGGGTGAGGTAAACGAGACAAGTAGAAAATGACATACACGAGGTATGTAAGTTCCGTTTCGTTTTGAGAAGGGTCCTTACGGATGGAATCCACTCTGAACGGAATGCTTCCAATGTGTGATGATAGCTCAGGTGGTCAACGGCGGAATTTGTATTTACTATAATTTAAGGTTCTACCAAGTCAATCTTCATTAGCATGGGCGCAGGAATTTCATTTTAGTAGGAAATATGTACACAAAGCGTTTGAGATGGGTGGAATTAACTGCCAGAATGGTTGTTCTGCAAATTCGAAAATTCAAATTCAGAATCTTGAACAATATTTAAGGATACTGAGATTGTAACCATGGCGAATGTTGTATTCATAGTGGAAAAACCTTTTGAGTTCTTTACCATATTCAAACTTTTCTGATATATAAAAGAGCTTGGAATAAAAAAAATCTAAAAAATCTATTCCATTATTCACACCTCCCTTTTCTGATAAAGGAAAGGGAACTAGAAAATAGGCGTTCTTTTATCACCCCAAACTTTGTCTTTTCCGTCCAAATGAAACCTGATTCCCCGCTGCTGCTGCGCTGTGGTGTCTTAGCAATTCAGAAAAAAAAAACTTTCCACGCTCTGCGAAGAAAATTGTTGAAAACTAGTGTTGAAAACAAGGGAAACGAGCACCCCCAAGTGAGTTGGACCAAACTTTCCCAACTGGTCTTCGAGTTTGAGTTTTTCTCCCTCTACTCCTTATCAAATTTAAACAAGCTGTCATTCCATCGATATCGAGTTCGCTCCTTCTCGTTTGCTCCACTCTTTGTGAAACTGGATGACACTCAAAGGATTCGCGTCCGCGGGGTGTCCGCTGGCGGCCTTCCGCGAACCGCCGCCGTTTTCGCTGGACTGGAAAATTATAAACCACAGATACCGTCTTTTAGTGTCGCCTAAGTTTGCCAAAGCTAACTTTGGATCGCCGCCGGGAAAAGAGTCAGAAAACCACCACCCTCTCCCATCCGGTGACTCATTGCTGTGCTGTCGCTTTTACAGTTTCGGAAAAGTTTTGCGGGCAGAGAGATAAAACATATCAAATTGCTTCCCCAAAACTTAAAGCCACGGTCAAACGAGCGAGCGAGTGGTATTAAACCGTTTTCATGTGAACTGTCGATGAACCGGAATCGGCCCGATTGAGTGCTCATAATAACTACCAATTCATTTGTGTGTTACACCCCCTCGAGCAACCAATTCCGGCGCGGATGGGTCTGATAGTGATTGTGATGATGACTATTATTATGCCACCTCATTATCTCGGTGTACATGATGGTGATGATTTGCCGGGAATGGCACACCATAATCGGGCCATGGGGAGGTTGTATGGTTCGAAATTGAATGTGCAGATAATTGCGTTCGCCCAACGCAGGAGCAGCAAGAGGAGTTGATCTTCTCGGAAGGCATTTAATGTGCTCAACTAAAGCAACAACACTGACAAAGCGGTGGAATCAAGATTCTAGCTCGCGGTGAGAGTTCTTGGGTAGTTATGTGGATAAACAATCAGAAGCCTTCTTCAATCTATGAACTGTTTACAGGATGTTCGATTATAACACCACGAGAGCAATTCAATATTATTTGGGCTAGAGTACTCGTTATGAGTCGCTAGCATTGTTTTACTCGAAAGTGATAGACAGTTTGTGTTCTCGAATCAAGCGTGATTCAACTAATAGTATTTGACACTGTGTAGCCATTTTATAACAAAGGTTATCTGTTGAATAAAAATCATCTCTTGGCATCATTTCCCAAGGACAAACGAGAATTATTCGCTTATTTCAAAATTCATGTTCAGATTCCCTATTCAAGATTACAGATTATAGACTATAGGTAAGAATCGAATATCTCAAGCTTAATCTAGGATTACAATTTCAGGTTGTAGATTTCAGCTTCTAGATTGTGGATGTCACTTGACTTTTCTCTTCAACTTGGATACTGAATATTCTACTGAAAGGACCAGGATAGTGATATTTTGAAGGAAACATCACCCTACCAGGGTTGCCATAATAAATTCTGTGTTTTTGGTCTCAAAACATCTTTTTATCTTAGTTTTTTCTCAGAAATTCTGTATTGAAATCTGTATTAAATTTATAAGTCCAAACTCGAAGCATAATAAAAAGATAAAAAGATAATGCTTCATTGAGATGTAATGAAAGTTTGCACCGTTACCAGGACCTGTTTATTTATACTGCGCTACGTAAGTAGCTGCGTTATAACAATTTCAACAACATAATAAGGTAACAGTTGAAAAAAGGAGAACTCTCAACGCTTGAAAAATGGTAATAAAGTTGCTCTTAAGCCATATACTTAGGATACAGACAGGATATGATTTTATTTAGATTTATATTTTTTCTGCTTTCAGTAGCAGAAAAGTTCAGTAGCTTTTGTTTTTAAAATTTCAACACCGACGTAGGTTCGTGTGTGGTTTCTTCAGATGCTGTTAAAAATTACCACATCCGTTTCGTTCGTCTTTGAACCTCTCTAGATTGCGTTCAATGACAGACTCCAGTAAGATCCATCTTGAGTATCACCTTTGTGACGCGAGAGATATCTAGTTTTTTTAAATATGCTCGATATATGTTCCCGAAAACATAATCTCACGTCAAAACGTATGGATGATTCTTTTAGATATTTTCAATCCTTTAAGCAATAAGTTTCGAAGAAAAATTAATTTTCAAGACAGTACACTCAAAGTTACTTTTTAGCACATGGCATCCCGATTTATTACATTAAGGTGTAGGTGGAAGCTAGCCACAAATGGCTGCCACAATGGCGCTCATTTCTTTCATCTCCCTCCCACACCCCTCGCCTGAAAATCAATAAATTTGCGAAACAGTGTGAAGAAAATGATCGTTTTCGCACACTTCCCATCAAGTAATATCAACCAAACTCTAATCGATTACTCACAAGATATGAAATTTTTATCTGCTGTCGCACTGTATAGTGAAAAACGTCGGAAAACTCGAGCTAGTGCTCTGAAAGTTAAATTTTCATTTTTCAATCTTCGGCAATAGTTTTGTTTGTATTGGTGAAATCGTTATTTTTCGGCATTGGTGCCAGACAACATCAACGAAACAGCTATAAAAACCACTGAATGAATTGTTATTCCTGACTCATAGACTCATAGATCTATTTACGTGTGCTTTACTCTTCTCTCACCAACACGATTACCTAATTTTTTTACGTGGATTTACCTATACTACTACAATGGCTAGCTTCCACCTTCACATTAAATGAGCTGAAAAATAACAGAAAATGTTCTACTCCTCGATACATGTATATCATTTGTATAATATATATATGCTAGAGCCAATATGAACGAGCGAAACAGGAGACACATTTAAACGAAAGCATATGAAAGCATTTCGTATAGTTTGCCAAATACATGGCCCAGACAGAGAAAGATATATTCTCGTTCATGTTCTTCTTTATCCTCTTAGAAAACACTTTCCAACTTCATGTTATGATGAGGTGTAATATTATCACGCTTTTTTATAATAGCATTGGCAGCTATATGGATAGCGTGGTCATGTGAAATAGCTTTGCATTCCAGTCGACCTTGGTTCGATCCCCATTGACGTCGTATGGAAAGAGATGTCTGCTCGCATACATACAAACCATCTTTAAGCTTTTAAAACAGCTTATTATTTGCGCATTTGACCCTCCAGCACCCGAAATGGCTTAATTTCTGCCAAAGATGAAATGTTTTTAGCCAACGCTAGTTTGGGTGTATGAGCACACTTTTGAAATTCACATTCACAGTGCTTTAGTTAAAAAAAAAGATAAACAGTGTTATTTATTTATTACGAAGCTAGCCTAAGAAACAGACTTTTGCATCTTTTCACCTTAGATCGAAAATGAGAAGTCTTCACGGTACATATGGATGCCATAAATTAAAAATTACTAAAATGACAACATATCTTCCCCAATGGCTGACTTCTAGTTAACAGGTACGATTCAAATTGATTTAATATGATTTGACCAGGAGTAAATTGAACAGAAATAGAGCGGAAAAAAAAATTCATTGATTGAAACATCAAGGTGCTAACATACAAAGTACAGGAGCAGTATTATTAATTATCAACAAAATTCAGACGTAAATTTTGGTCGCTGTTTTGAATTCGTTACATTTTTCCGCTCTGACAAGTATTTTGATCAGAGCTGTTTTTAAGATATCGTTCTGCATACAAAATCGAAAAATGCAGAAATCTGGGAAAATAGCAGGAGGTAGAAATATTAGGAGAGTAAGAAAAATATCACCATACAATCAAGCTCTGCGTTGTGACCAGGGCTGCCAGCCTTGAAGATCTATTTGCAATTACAGAGATTTACGGAACATACGGACATCTAGACAAGGGTTGTCATATCTATCCAATAATCTGTATTTCTACAGATATTTTAGGCTCAAAAAGAGTTAAAGAATCTGTAGATACAGATTACAGTTTTTTTAGATTTCGTACAGAATTTACAATTGTTTAAGGATAACGTTGATAATAATTACGGCTTGATGTTAATCATATTTTTCCCAACTCACCTTTTTATTCATATAGCCTTCGAATCTGTTTAAACGTTTGAGTGTGGAGCAAAATATGCCAAAATGCGAATGAATTCGGATATTTTTATAAAAGCTTCAGCTTTTAAAGTGCCATTTTCTAAATCCATCGAAAAATAGATGAGCAATAATCGATAAAATCTAGACATTTTCAATCTGTGCCCCTTATATGTTTCCGAAAGACAAAATTCTATGTTAAAAGGTGCTCCCCGCAGTAACAAGAGCACTCAAACGGTTAAATAAGAATTGTCTCTTTTCGATATTCTATATGTAGCGTGATGTCTTACATCCTGATGCAAACATCTGCGTTATCAGTGAACGATATAATCAATAAATAACAATGTTTACCTTCTTCTTACTAATGCACACTGCCGTTCTACGCATAGTTGTCCCATGTTCCAAAATCAGAAGCTGAGAAACACACAATCAAAGTTTCTAGCATATTTGTCCACCAGAAGCAGAGTTCCCCTTACATCAAAAAATGGTGGGACAGTTATGCCTAGAATATCAACATGGGACGATTGAGCTTGTTGTTTTTTTTTAAAGCTGGGAACAAACAATATTTTTTTGTGTTTTCCGGAAGAGTAGGCACAAACACATCGCTTTATGAAGAAGAGAGAAATTTGTTAAAAAATAACATGGGACAACATGCGTAGAACGGCAGTTTGATGTAGCAAATAATATACAAATGTGGTAATATGTTCCAGTGCTGCATCGAAACTGATGCTATGAACATTCATAAATTAAAGAATGCTTTCAAAGGAAATTGCTACTCTTGATTCGTCATCATATAGGTTCAGCAGTGTTCTGGTCTGATTTGGCATCATGTCACTAAGTGTATGCTACTCTGAAGAGGTTTTGAAGATAATACAGGGTGGGCCATTTAAAGTGGAAGGATTTGTTTTTGCAATAGCAAAGTAAAGAAGTGGAATTTTAAATTTTTTTTTTGAAATTCATTTATTTTGGTCCAAGGAGATTTGTTCTAACTACTTTTTGATTATGATATCTCGTAAATGACCGCCTCTGGCCTTGACCGCAAAATGTGCCCTTTTTTCGGCATTTTCCATCACTTTGCCCAATGTTTCGGCCGATATGGCAGCAATTTCTTGTCGGATATTGTCTTTCAGCGCAGCCAGGGTCCTTGGTTTACCAGTGTATACCTTGGATTTTAAATATCCCCATAAAAAAGTCAGGAGGCGTCAAATCAGGTGATCTCGGTGGCCAGTCATAATCGCCGTTTTTCGATATTAATCTTCCGGGGAACATTTCGCGCAATAATTTGGTCGTGGCAGCCGCTGTATGGCATGTAGCGCCGTCCTGTTGGAACC
This sequence comes from Toxorhynchites rutilus septentrionalis, assembly GCF_029784135.1. Taxonomy (NCBI): domain Eukaryota; kingdom Metazoa; phylum Arthropoda; class Insecta; order Diptera; family Culicidae; genus Toxorhynchites; species Toxorhynchites rutilus. The sequence continues at coordinate 308,478,669 of NC_073745.1, read as the reverse complement.
AGTAATTGTCCAATTTATTTTCACGAACAAATGGCAATAAAAAGATGCCTAACTCTTGCGAACGATGGCGACCTGATGTCGATGGAGTCTCTGCAACACTGGCTCGAACGGCATCAATATTCTCGTCGAAACGTCTTGGTCGTTGTCTGGACAGATGACTGGCATTACCAACCCTACCAGACGATATACATTTGGCATATAATCGACGTATAGTGTTGTCTCCAGGCGATGTTTTAACTTTATTCTTATTTTTCCACGCACGTTTAGTTAACACAATTGAGAAGTTATTTTGAATGTACAGCTGAACAATTTCAGCGCGTTGTTTAGGTGTGTATTGTTCCATGGTTAAAATTGTACTGAAATGACGCTTCCAACGCGGTATGGCATTTGTTAATCTGACATCTCTGTCAACAGTTATGGGGTTGCCAGATGCTTCCACTTTAAATGGCCCACCCTGTAATATCATTGTTGTACCAAAACACTAGTATCCGGCAAATCGCCCGGAAATACACCCCCATTGGAACTTTTCGAGCATTCGTGAAGGCAAACTTTAGAAAACATGTCAGAGATAGTTGGAAAACTGTATTGAATGGCCACTTTCGTCGAAAAATCACCTCTGCAGAACCTCATTAAGAAGGTGAAATGAAAAATAGGGCCTGTTGGATGGTAGATAAACAGAAAAAGTAGAAAACAGAATTTCTAAATATATCAGTATATTAGAGAAAATGTTCACACAGTAAAGGTTGAATTTAAAATCAAAATATCCATCGTTCAGTTATAAATATCTGGTGCGGTCGAGAGATGTTGATTTCCATTGTTGTAATTAATGAAATCATACAACAGAAGGTGTGTAGATGGTGATGATCGTCCTTCACTGATAGATCAGGATATTACGGATCGTACGATAACTGGCACAAAAAATAAAACTTTTTTTAATCGATTAAAGTAGTCGTGCGGCTTCGAACGAGTTCGAACGAAGGAAAGAGAAGGTAAGTAATCACACCAAGACAATCCGCGTTGACGGCATTGAGCCTCGTTTTGGCGTCGTGCACAAATTACGTAACGCTGGAAATAAGATTTTTGGACCCCCTCCCCCCATGTAACAAAAAGTAACACAAGACAAATCCTCCTCCCCCTCATGTTACGTAACGCTAATCTTTACACAAAGTCTGTGTTTTTGGTCTGAAAAAATCTTTTTATCTCAACTTTTTCTCGAAAAAATCTGTATAAGGTTTAAAAGTCCAATTTTAAGCATAATTTCAGCTTCATTTAGTATCATTGTTTGGCATAGAAATTATTGATTAAACGATGCTGATGGTATCCACGTAATGCCAGGAAACATATACACTGTAGTTAAAATACATTGCTTTATTAAGGCACAATGGAAATCTATTCAGTTACCAGGGGATGCTTGTTCACATGATTCACATAACGGTACTCAGTATAAATAAAAGATTATTAGCATGGAAAAATAAGAGGATAGTCACGATGCTGAGTAGCTACGATACATCGGACAAAACAACTATAGTAATAAGAATGAAACACGGCGGCATCATTTACGTTAGCAAACCAAATGTTAGATATTAGAAATTTGTAGAACGACTTGTAGGTGATTCTCGTGTCATATACACGAAGGTGAATTATAAAATATATTGTTTATATAAAGACACATCAAAACACATTGTTCAGTTAAAAATATCTAAATTTTACAAGAAATAAACAGATCTTACTTAGCTTCATAAACATACATGATAGATGCAGTGAAACATGCTCTTTCAAGGGAAATTAATTCCGACCAGGAAAGTTTTAATTTAAATTTTTATATTCAAATTTTTATTTTTTCACTCAAATGGTCGTCCAACCATTTGATGGTTCAGCAGATGGTACTAAAAGCTATTGTTTTGTTCTCGCCTAGTTCATCGGCATATATTTCTACATCTTCAACACCTACGTAGATATCTTCAAATGATTTTCTAAATCTCCAAAGTCTGGTCCTGGAACATCAGATTTGATGTATTATGCTTGGCATATATTACTCAAGAAAGTAAGATAAAGTGCTTAATCTGAGTGAATTCAGGTGTTTCAGTTTGTTTTGTTCAATTCAACAATCAATGGGAAAACGTAGTTTAAAAAACAGTAAAATAGGATTTGAGTCGTAGTTGAATCTCTCTAGGTTAGGGTTAACGACGGATTCCAGTGAGAGCGGGTGAATTCAGCATTTTCAATGGTTCATGGTTCGAGTTTCAATATTTCCTGAATTGATTAATCCCTTCTTTTCGCTTTAAGCTGTGTATTTTCAATTTCTTCTTCTTCTTCTTCAATGGCACTAACGTTCCTAGAGGAACTTCGCCGTCTCATCGTAGTATTACTTGCGTCATTTTTTATTAGTACTTAGTTGAGATTTCTATGCCAAATAACACGCCTTGAATGCATTCTGAATGGCAAGCTCTAGAATACGCGTGATCACAGTGCAAGTCGGAGGAAATTTCTTTGACGAAAAATTCCCCCGACCAGAACGGGAATCGAACCCGAACACCCGGCATGTTAGTTATGACGCTAACCACTCGGCCAAGGGAGCACGGTATTTTCAATTTATTTGAAAAATAAACTTACGAAAAAATAAATTTTTCACGACAGTGTTAGTGATCACTTTCGGAATATACATTCTCTGTGATTTAGTTAGAAAAAGATAAACGATGTTATTTATTTATTATAACGCTATACGAGTAAAATAGGTGAGATGGGAAAAACTATTATTAACCTCAATCCAGGCTCAGGAAACACACCTCATTCGGTCCCAGAATCGAAGTTAGCTGCTCAAGGAACCCGTGAATTTATTTAGGAATAAAAATGGAACTATCTAAACCTGGTTTAGATAGCTTACCATCAACACGAATGCACAGTAGCCAACAAAGTACTTCAGAATCATTTACTGCTGTTTTTGCATCAAAAACAATTTGATAATTGGGTAATTTGCATCAATTAATAAAATCCGGAAGGTTCCAAGGCATGATTTAATGAATAGGGGCTTCAGATTGTGGACTGGTCAGCTTGTTTACCAAATCAAAACCCTGTCAGGAACTTAAGTGAAATGATTGGACGAATAATAGATGCAGCTTACAAGCAGTATGCGTGATTTGAAAAGCTTAAACGAGCAGTATCCTCTGTGTAGAACAAGATACACACTAAAACATGGCGCAACATGGTCGTAACCACCCCGAATGGGTCGACACCGTACCACTGTCATCGTGAATTTCATGCAGTTCTTTATTTCTGACGTTTGCATACGATTTGTGTTGGCATACTTTAGTATAAGTTCGTAGCCAATGTAGCCGCAACCTTTTTTTTGCCACAATAGTGCACTAAATCAAATATTGCTGAACTTGTCTGGGCGAAAATAAACTTATCTACAACATTGAATCTATTTCGGACCAGTACGAATGGTTGTGGGAAGATTTTTCTCGATCTAATAGATATTCAGGTTGTCGGTCCGCTTATCACTCATGCGTTTTAATCCTCTATCCGGTGAGTCGGCTTTACATCCAAGCTGCTGATGGTTCTGAGTATTATGCTGAACTGCTTTACTTGTGGAGGCAATCTGGCGAAGTGGTAACATTCGTACCTCTCCCGCTATAGGCCACGAGTTCAATTCTCACTTACGACCAAAAACGTTGCAAATCACTATAATACAGAAAAAAAAGAACTGTCTCACGGTTTACTCCATACTTCTCATACTATTTTCCACGGTTTATTCATACTGTTTTCCACAGAAATTCGTTATGTTTCAAGCCACGCACAATGAGATCTTGGACTTTCACAACTTCAAAAACAATTCAATATGTCACAAAAGGTTGATTTTGGAGCTCCTCAATTTATGTTTGAGATAAATGTAAACAATGAAATGTCAAAACCGATGGGTTATATGCAGTGTTTGCCAAATGATCCATTCACTGAAAAAATCGCTTTCGTTCGTACAGGTATGATCATACATAAATCATTTCCCCCAGCGGCATTCTTTTGTTGTTATGTGCTGCAAATCACGACACAAAAGAGAACGAGACAATTCGGCATCGGTTCGCACTTCATTATACACCAGCACGCAAGCAAAACCATCATATACGCTTCCGGTGCAGAAAGTTTATTTTATTCTTTGCCTCTGACATATACATATTGAATAATATGATTTTTTAGCTAGATAGAGGCTAAGGAAAAAGTAGTCAGATTATATTTTCCACTTTTAACGCTGCTATCCCTTGAAATATATATTTTTATATAGACCGCATAGTTTTACTACACCGCTCCAGTGAGAAACAAAAACTCTCTCGTTTTTTCTCTTTTCTCTCCGCAAATGGTGACCGGATGATGACGGAATTTTTCTTTTATTGCTTTGCACTTGTCTGTGCAATGAGTTCCGCTATAGTAGATCGGGACGATATATGCGGTTCAAACTTGTATGCCGGCTTCGAAAATGATGTGCGATGTTTGATACAGCTCGAATATGCAAACAACAGTCATCGTTCCTCTCTTGGTTTAATCATTTAGTGTAACACAGGTGATTAATGTTATTCATACGAGTATCTGAATGATCCTCTCATATTTGGTTATATGTTCGTGAGAGGTTACTTGCATGACACATTGTGTATCATTCGATTTTGATCGAAATCCAAACACGGGTTATATGGCAAAATGAGCTTTAAAAATTCATTTTTTAATACCATTTATTGAAATCAGGAATACTCAAGCACTAATAAGTTTTGTTCAAACTAAACTAAAATAGTTGACTGCTCCTACGGCGAAATAATTCCATAACAGCTTATACCGGCGCTATTGCATCATAAACCACAATAATTTGTTGTGGATCTGTTTTATTCAGGACAAATTCGCAAATTACTTTCATCTACTCTATGTCAAAAATCGAATTAAAGAGATTTTTTTGATGAAAATAAAACTTTACTGAATTAACTGGTTTATATCTATAAAATTCGGGAGTTTCGGCATTGAAATCTCGACGATTTTATCGGTTTTCGTCAAGGGGGAAACCGGTATTCCGAACCCTAGTGCTATCCATCTGCTGTATTCTATACCAAGCTAAAATTTGTTCCGATCGACGGCATATGGCTTGACAAGTAGCGCTTCGAAAATTTCTTCAAAAATCTCGACATTTTTCTTCGAAAAAAAGTGGCTTCTTGAATGATCTGCGTGAACATTTCCTACTAGTGAAGATAAGTTATTGCATTTTCATACCAATTCGAATGTCTAGCCTTATTTTACTATGCTGAATTCGATTTACGATCTTCTTTTGCTAGTGTATATTCGCATCATTTTATTCCAAGATGGTGTGTGTTTAGTCGTGCAAAAATCCATAACTTTATCTTGTCCCATTTCGTGCACGAAGTACCTTTCCAACTCGTCTGACACAAACAGCTGTTATTCTTCAAATGTGTTTCGTAATTAGGGTAGCCAAAAAAATGAACGATTTCACCCCCAGAAACAAACGGTTTAACCCACTCTCCCCAACACTCATCGTCAGTCAATCTCGCCAAAGCGAGGGCTATTCATCCTTTTTTTATTGTTTGATTTTCCTCACGATTATCCACTCCCACGCCAAAGATGAAGTGAAAGTATTAGACCGGGAGAGAAAAGTTAATCCTTTTCGGTTTGTTTTTACAGAGGAAGGAAAAATCTTGTCCGACGGTTGGGTTGTGATGCTGTGATTCTATCATAAAAAAAAGAGGGTTTCCAAGTTATTTTTTCATGTTTATTTATACTCGATTCGCCAGAAACAGCCCTACAGACCGGCTACCTGAAAAGGGAGCTTTCATTCCGTTTTATTTTTTCTGTCATTTATATTCCAATCATATTTTGAATTTTAAATATATTACATCTCCGATAAGTCTTTTCACGAATTAGTCCAATAGGAATGCGCAGCATTCTATCGGTGGATTTTTATTAATTTCCTCCTGATATTACTTTGAAGCAATGCGTGAATTATAATTCAGCGGAACCCAATTCCTCCGCACACCAAATAGCGCTTCCGGCGCAAAGTATTCGGAGGGACACACTTCCAGCATATTAATGAATTCGCTTACCGCGCGTACTCCCACAAAAACCCTGGCGATGAGTTATGAATGTCGAATCCAAACCATAGGCGAACAATGAGACCATCCGCCCCACTCGGTTCCCGAAGCAGAAGTTGGGCGCCCTTCGGAAACTCGTCACGTTTGAGGAGAAAGCCAAAGGAGGACAAAAATTGGTAACCAATCAAATGACAAACTTTGCGCTAGGTCCAGTTTTTGTCGGAACCGAAGAGGAACCACGCTATTGGCGATTGTGTGGCGGTCATTAGTGGAAGAGGGTCTGCTCTCCCCCATATTTCTTCCCCTCGCCTCCCCCCCCCACTTGTGCTTGCCGTTTGTTAGTTTGTATTAGGCTTGAGTGCAGTTTTACTGCACTGCAGTGAACCTACCCCTCGCATAGTGAGGACTAGCCGCCAGACAGGACGCACAACTTCCGGCTGGGTGACTACTGGGTGGATCGAAATCCTACTTCGAAAAGCGAGGGAAAAAATCAGTCTTTCAAGAAAAACTGCAAAACTTGGCCGCTGTAGTTGCACGTTCCAGATGTAATGGAACGTGCCCGGAACGGTAAATAGCCTTGTTGTTTAAAGTAGAATGGTCATCGGAATGGGTAGGCTCTCACAAGTAAGTAAAGCGGCTGGAAATTCGTTGGGTAAACTTTTCCACGGCTTCTGGTGAACTTTGGCAAACGTGTTTTCCTCGAAGGATTGTGTTGTTTGACAATGTAACCTAATATGTAACTTGAAATCACAACAGTTTAAATTAACACCAACAGCCAATAATGTGTTGACTGGATCCTTCTCACATAAAACTTTAACATCCAGCTAGTTCGGAAAGATACAATAATAATCGGAATGTATTTTTATACCTGTTTGGAGATACTTCACGAACAAAAAACTGATACTAACACTGTCTTGGACGAGTAAAATTGCACGTTACTGTATCGGAACGATAAACCAAATTCACAATCACAATCCATGTGGCTTGCAATTTCGTCTTTTTTTAAAGAAAATCTGTAAAATGTTAATTTTCTCTTCATTGATTTCGATTTTTAATATCCGTGAACTACTGAAATGACTTAGTAGCTAGTAGGTTTCTAGCTGTAGAAGTCAGAGGATGCAAAATGTCTGGGATATAAGCTAACATATTCCGTTCGTCTAGTAGCAGCGACAAGGTCTTTTTAGAATTTATGAAAAATGTATGACTACAGCACATACAAGTGCATGAACAAAAAAGGATTGTCATTACTGATGATTTGGTATTCATTGGGTCACGCACAGAGAATATCTCTAATTAAAAGCAATCATCCAAACCGCTGGATATAAACACAGAATTATTGATCACGCCAGAGTTTGGTATGATCTACAATTTCTCTGATGTTGCCATTTCCGTAATGAAAAAAGAAAAATCCTGTAAGTAATCGTTTAATAACTATTCAAAACGGATGTTACAATCCATTCATGAAATTTCAATACTTTGTGTAATCTTAACCCTTTAAGAAAAGGAACATGAAAAATAGAATCTAAATGCAATTCAACGTGAAAACCTATGCATAACGTTTTATCCTAGAACTAACCGTTCTCGAGACACAACAAATTTAATATTATAATAATTCAATCTTTTTATATATAATACAAAGATATTCCCACGTAGGGGAAGTGGGGGCATAGTATTCACCCTAAGGAATACGTCCATTTCAACCGTCCATATACCGCTTCAATTCCCGTTTCTCGAATAATATTATAGTTCAACTCATTGTTGTTCAAGACAGCAAATGGCTTTTACTATGAAAATTCAAAATAGTACACTTTTCATCATTAGAAAAAAAAAGGTGATAAATCGAACTTTTTTTTTCTTGGAGGTAAAGTGGTCACCAAGTTGGGGCAAAGTGGTCACTCGCTCATATCGAGCTAAATGGGATGGATTTATGCGTTTTTTGTCCAAATTTGTTCAAATTATATTTGATACAGTAGGTACATGTATGAAATAAGTTTGGCCTATTCACCTAGATTCTCAATTTAAATTTTCTCATGCATTTTCCACGTGTTTGGCAAAATCATGAACTGAAATTGTGTTTCGAAGTGATTTAAAATTTATCGATTCCCCTCATCTATCTCATCTATTTCTATATATATAAAAAAAAACTCGAAAAGTACGGAACCGACTGAGCTCAAACTATGATACAATATACAAAACAACCAAACACATTTAGGATTGTTGTTACAACATAAAAAAATTAAAAATTCAACTCAACCATGCAACCACAATGTGCCACAGCAAAGCGTGGCAGGGTACAGCTAGTATCTTATATAAATAAAAATGATTTGGGGTCCGTATGGCACGATTTAACTTGAGACAGGTTTTATATGCCTAAGAAGCTATCAGAATTAATCAGAATTAATTCACCGATTTTTGCTCATTTATATAAATAAAACTGATTTAGGATTCGTACGACGAGATTTAACTCGATATCGGATCAACGGATCTGAATAATTTACTGATTTTTTGCTATCATCAATCTACTGAGTCAAATTGCATTTTGTCTCGAAGTTTGATGCTTTTTTCAATTTTGGGTTCTTAAATTTGCAAATTAGCTATGCTTTTAAAAATACAGTTTGATAAATTAAATCGAATGGGCGGGACAAAGTTCGCCGAGTCAGGTAATAGAATACGAAATCATGCTCGTGAAATATTAGAAAATGCATACTGCTGCTGGACACTACGACGGGGGACCTGGCATTTTACTAACATCATTTACATTACATTGATCAATTTGGCGTGAAATTGCTCTATGGAGAACAATCAAAGGATTTTGCAATCCAGGCGTCAGTAAAGACATTTACATTAAGTTCGACGGTGATATGGCAAGTGACGATAAAACGTATTAAATGAAACGAAAAATAATTCCAAATGCATATTACACGAACTCTATGTTATAATATATACCATTAGACGGCAAAATTATCCATCAACGTTTTCGCCTCATGTATAATGTTCGCCTCATGTATCATGTCGCCTCATGTATAATCATGTATTATGCATTCTTTCATTCAACTTGGTTCCCGTGAATGTTGTATGCAACACAAGATTGTGTGGAATAATTCATTAAAAATAAAGCGGCTCCATGATTTCATTTGTATTTTGCCTCAAAATATCAACAAATCGTAAATATTTTCAACATTTCTTGTTTCTACTCCTTATTCAATGTGTGCAATATTCCACCCTATTATCTTTTATACTGATATTAATTTTTCATTTTCAGTTAGACAGTTGAACAGTTGAGTTTCTGGCAGGGAAGCTGTTATGGACTCAGTCTAGATAGCAGGACTGAAAATAAATTAAAATAATCAAATATCAAATTTGTAGCGCAACGCGCTTTGGAAAAACAAAATAATGTCAGCAGGAGAAAACCACATCTTTCGCTTCCTTTTCTTCAATTGTTCTATACAGCTCCCAAAATAAGTGCGCCAGAGATAGCGCGTTGAACGAAGGAATAGAAGTAAAAATTTATTGCCGGCATTATTAGCTAGATGTTTCCCACTTTAAACTTTTCCGTGGGAAACATGTTTTAGTAAGACCCTAGGCGAGAGCGCTATGTGGGCCACTCGAGAGGTGATGAAAATTGTTCTGTTTAGGTCTCACCCTTTATCGCGCATGAGTTGAGCGCAAAGGGCAGCGAAGGAATAGGGCAAATGAACAATAATCTTTATTTAGGATCCCACGCGAGTGGCGTAGTGGAGGATAAGAACAGAAAAATATAGATAGCGATTCCTTTGCTGGCAATCAGCAAATAGCTAGGTCGTAAAATCTTCACCAAATTGAGCCCCTCTGCCGATAGCGAAGGATGGAAACCATGGGATGAATTTGATGTAGCAAATAGGCAGGTAGATAGCCGATGCGGTTTCGGTTATCTGAGCAGGAAAGGGAGATCTTTTCTCTCCCTTTTGATTTTGAGCTAGAGTAAGAATTCGTGTATATAAAGTCCGGATTTTTACTCAATAAGTTCCATTTAGTTAGACAAACCCAAAAGGTTCTTGATGGCAAGGAAATAAACAGTTCAATTGCGGAAGCAAACCAGGACGTATTTCGTTATTTCTCAAAATCAAGTTAACCATTAGCATGAAGTCAGCCGAGCCCAACATCATTAACGCCGAGTGGTCTGCAACCGAGAGGCAGACCACTTACTTCACTCGGACGGACCATTCTGTAGCCGCCGGATTCTGAATTACTTGCTGCCCTAGTTGGAATTTGCTGAAGTCAAGGGACTTAGCCAATAAGAGAGCCCTTAAGACATGATTTCGAAAAGCAACAAAAATCCAGGGAAATAAGTTCCCTAGTTAACAAAAGCTGATTTTGTTATTCGTTCCTTACAATGCTTTAGACGGTTATGAGTAAAAATAACAAACGGCTCTTTTCAGGACCAATATTTGAAGTTTCAAAAGAGTTAAAATAACAGATTCTTAAACAATGAAAATAACAATTGTTCCGAGCAATCACAGCCCTACGTTAAACTTAAAACTTACTCGACTTCTGGAACTTAGTCGTTTTTTTTCGGAATACAAGGTAAAACGAATGGTTTAGGTTGCCAATGAAATTGGACATCTCGGTTTTTGACGTAGAACTACGTCTTTCAGGAAGGGTGCCAAATCAGAAAACAGGTCACGTTTTTATGAAATAAAGTTAACGTTAATAACTATTTTCACGGTGAACGAATTCTCATGATTTTCAAACCAATCGAATCGGAAATTCTCTAAGATTTGTTTGATATGCTATACATTACAATTTGCTAATCTCTAAACGGTTTAAAGTCATGAAAACTGAAAGAACTTCCTTTCTTCCCATACCTTTTTTTGTGTGCTAAGCCAACCCATATTTCGAATGCTTATAACTCGAACATTTCTTCACAGATCGGAAAGATTTTTGCATCAATTGATAGGAAATATTTCTACGCATCTATAACAATTAATAAAATATTATTTTTCATGAGTTGAACAATTGAATAACTGTAAAATGTCAAGCGTTATCTAAACGTCCTAAATGCTAAGTTTTTATTGGTCCGATTTACTGTTTCCCCAACACAGACTTCAAAATCGATGTACCTGTGGAAATTCGCTATGCAAATATACATGCAAGTCGGGGGTATTTTTGTTCCCACCGAGCTGTGTTACCCTAACACGGACTTCAAAATCAATGTGCCTGGGGGAATCCGCTTTGCAAATACATGCAACTCGGGGGTATTTTTGACGTAGGACTACGTCTTACATTAAGGGTGCCAAATCAGAAAACAGGTCACGTTTTTATGAAATAAAGTTTACGTTAATAACTATTTTTGCTGAGAACGGATTTTCACGATTTGCGTACCAATCGAATCGGCAACATTCTAAGATTTGTTTGATTTGCTATACATTACAATCCCATAGTCTGTATATGGTTTAAATTGATGAAAATTGGAAGCATTCCCATTTCCCCACACATTTGTTCAGACCATTTGTGTGCTTTCCCGAACAGAGCTGTCAATAACGAGCAACTTATGCTGCCGCTGGAATAGAAACAGTCGGAGACAAATGAATCGTTGGATTTAAATTTTTTGTAAATAAAGGAAAAGAAGAAGAAGACGAATAGAAACAACGAAGGGGGATAGCGAAAAGAGAATATTTGCGAAGTAAGTAAGCTGTCGCTAGCGTATAAGTATTGCATTTCCTCTGAGGGAAATTCTTAGAATCTTTCTGTGCTCCACACATCGAAGGTCGTTTATTCTGCTCGTTTTGTGTTTTACGTTTCCCCTCGAGCGGTGAACGCTAGCTGTACATGTGAATAGCACACCTTCGATACTTTTAGTTGCCATTCGTATTTGCTCTCGTGGGCATCGAATCGTTGCTTCTCGAAATGGTTCTTCAAAACCACGCAAGCCATTAAACCTTTTCAGAGTCCCCGGAATTTTTTACTAAAGAGTTATTTATGAACTTTCGACGTATTCGAAATAATATCTGAAATTCTAAACCAACAAATTTCAAAAAAAGATTGCGTAGTCCTACGTCCTAAGCGGTCGTGTCTCGGATACAACCCCTCGATTTTTTTTGGTGTTGAGTACTTTTGTACTCGCTTGGGCAGACCTGAATATGTTCACCTAAAACGTACTTTTAAACTGAGAAGCCTGCGAAAATCGTCATTTCAGATACTAGAGATGAATGAACTATCGCGGTTCTGAACTACATAAACATGAGATGTGCAATAATTACAGAGGGAAATGTAAAATACAATGATCGTTTGACAATTTTTCCGTTCACATATTTTGGTAGTCCTAGGCATCATATCAAACGTAAAAGGACGTTCATCAAATTTATTTGTAACGAAGAACACAATCTATTACAAAAATTTCGATGCATTTCAAAATAATATTCGAAGTGGTAAACAAGTGGATTGCATAATATAATTGCGTAGTTCTACGTCGAAAATATGCGGTCGTGTCCTAGATACAACCCCTTACAACTTTTCATACAGAACTTCCTGCGAAATGTTTATTTGCACGATAAAACACCCTATGCACAATATTAGCTCAATCGGACCTTATTTTCAAGTGTCGCAGACGTCAAAATTGGAGTTTTCACCCATATACGTGAAGGGGGGTTTTTGAAAATAATTTTTATGGCGACGAAAGAACAGTGGGTGCGCGAAAAATGCACTTGTTCGAGCACTTCAAGAATATGGATCTGTCACATCGTGTGCCATCGAAAAAAAAAGTTGGGAATAGCGAATTTTACGATGTCTGGTATCATAGCACGGTTCGGCGAACGTCTGGCTTTTGATCGGAAGCGAAGATCCTAACAAATGTCATCAGGCCAACGAGAAGTTTGATTAATAAATGATTACATTTGCGCAAGACTTTCGTGAAGACTACACACTGCTGCGTAATGGATGACGATACATATGTGAAGACAGACTTCAACCAGCCGTAACTGTTGCTTCTTACTTCCTAAAAATTTGCTGATAATCGGACAAAAACTATAATTTTGAGAATGAATTTTGTATGTACGGATTTTAAACGGTACACTCTTCAGGAGTATTGAGTACTTTTGAGAATTTTGTGATGAACGAACTAAATAGGCTGCCGAATGAGAGATTCGAAAAAGTATAGATACCAGTGCGCGACCTCTTATCAAGAAGTATTAATGGTTTTATTTAGTCAGCTACACATCCCCAAATCCACTTGTACATTCCGCTTTCCCGTTCTATAAATAAGTAGCATTCGCTGGGATCAGTTCACTACACTCTGATCAACTTCTATAAGACCAGATGATGATCTTGCTGATTTGTGACATTGTAAATAAACAATGTTTCAATTTATATTCTAGTGTATAGGTATTGGTGACTACAATACACTGCATGATTTTCATATGTGTGTGTGCAAGCGCTGAGCCTAAACGAATGTCAAGTTTCTATTAGACCAGTTACATCTTTCGTTTTTTTTTTTTTATTAAATCGTTTATTTTTACAGGCTCAGTTACATAAGTTTAAAGGAGCCAAACTCCTATCTGTATAGTTACAAGTATATATAAACATTTTTTATTAATGCTAATGTTAATGAAGTAGAGAACCGATTACTCGCGGCTTGCTCGAGTTTAGAAGGGTGACATTTTGTTTCAGGAAAAGGATGGGATATAAGGATATGTTGACAATGTTCACACTCACATTCGCACTCACATTCATCATACTCAATTCTTAAGCCTATCTTATATCTAACATGTATTTACATTTCACCTTATTCTATTGTTAGTAAGAAGGGATTTGATTTCTCGCGAAGGAAAAGGAAAAGGAGAATATAAGGATATAAGGACAATCACACACGAAGATCGATAGCTTTTAGGAAGACATATATTTGGGACATGTAATCAAGGTCTAACCGAGCCAACACATCTCTCACCGGCACATTGGGCTGCCTTCCTCTAGCCCGAAGAGAGTTTTCTAAATTCGATCTGGCAACAAGATACTCCTCGCACGACCAAACAACGTGTTCGATGTCGTGGTAACCTTGGCCACAAGCACAGATATTGCCATCGGCAAGATTAAAACGAAAGAGTAGCGCGTCTAACGAACAGTGATTGGACATGAGTCGGGAGAAGGTGCGAATAAAGTCCCGACTCAAGTCCAGACTTTTGAACCATGGTTTGAGGCTAACCTTAGGGATAATCGAGTGAAACCACCGGCCCAATTCATCTTCGTTCCATTTACGTTGCCAGTTAGCGATGGTATTTTTACGGACTAAAGAATAAAATTCATTGAAAGCGATTTGACGCTGATAAATATCGCCTTCAATTGCACCTACCTTTGCCAATGAGTCAGCCCTCTCGTTACCCGGAATTGAGCAATGTGAAGGGACCCAGACAAAGGTAATGACATAACAGCGTCTGGTTAAAGCACTCAAATTTTCTCGTATTCTCTCAAGGAAGTACGGCGAGTGCTTTTCCGGCCTCACTGAACGGATAGCTTCGACAGAGCTAAGACTATCCGTTACAATGTAATAGTGTTCAACAGGTCGTGAGGCGACGCTGTCCAGCGCCCAGTGTATCGCTGCCAATTCAGCAATATACACAGAGCAAGGATTCTGAAGACTGTGGGAGGTGCTAAAAATTTCGTTGAACACTCCAAATCCTGTGGACTCATTCATAGAGGACCCATCAGTAAAGTACATATTATCACAATTGACACGCCCATACTTTGCATTGAAGATCGTAGGAACGATCCCCGATCGATGATAATCTGGAATTCCATGGATTTTCTCCTTCATGAACAGATCAAAATGTACAGAGGAATTGATGTAGTCAGGAAAACAAACACGGTTGGGAGTATACGAAGAAGGATCAACCTGCATGGAGATGAATTCATGATATGAGCTCATGAATCCTGAATGAAAATTTAACTCGATAAGCTGCTCAAAATTTCCGATCACCAATGGGTTCATAACCTTACACCGGATGAGGAACCGAAGAGATAATAAATTGAAGCGATCTTTTAGTGGGAGTACGCCTGCCAAAACCTCGAGACTCATGGTATGCGTTGAGGGCATACATCCCAACGCAATACGGAGACAAAGATACTGAATTCGCTCGAGTTTAATGAGATGTGTTTTGGCAGCTGATTGAAAACAGAAACTGCCATACTCCATCACTGAGAGAATAGTTGTTCGATACAACATTATAAGATCTTCGGGATGGGCTCCCCACCAGGTGCCGGTAATTGTACGGAGAAAGTTTATTCTTTGTTGGCATTTTTTACTCAGATACCTAATATGGGCCCCCCAAGTACATTTGGAGTCGAACCAGACCCCAAGATACTTGAATGACATAGCATGAGTGATCGGTTTACCCAAAAGTTGAAGCTTTGGTTTTGCTGGTCTATGCTTCCTAGAAAAAACCACCATCTCTGTTTTCTCCGTGGAGAATTCGATCCCTAGCCCAATGGCCCAGGTTGAAAAATTGTTCAAAGTATCTTGTAAGGGACCTTGCAGGTCGGATTCGTTTGATCCTACGACAGACACCACTCCATCATCTGCAAGTTGTCTTAGGCTGCAATTTTGTGTAAGACAATTGTCGATGTCGTTTACATAGAAGTTGTACAAAAGGGGGCTTAAACATGAGCCCTGGGGGAGGCCCATGTAGGAGACCCGATTTACTGTCGAATCCCCGTGAGAAAAATTCAACTGTTTCTCACAAAGCAAGTTATATAACATATTATTCAACAGAGGCGGCAGACCCCGAGAGTGTAATTTGTCTGACAAAACCTCTATTGAAACTGAATCAAAGGCCCCCTTTATGTCCAAGAATACTGAAGCCATTTGTTTTTTTTCGGCGTAAGCCATTTGAATTTCTGAAGAAAGCAACGCAAGACAATCATTCGTCCCCTTGCCCCTGCGAAACCCATATTGTGTATCTGAGAGGAGGCCATTCGTTTCAACCCATTGATCAAGGCGAAACAAGATTATTTTCTCCAACAATTTCCGTATACAAGACAGCATTGCTATTGGGCGGTACGAATTGAAGTCGGACGCGGGTTTTCCGGGTTTTTGAATAGCTATAATTCGCACTTGTCTCCAATCATCTGGAACAATATTATGCTCCAGAAACCGATTGAATAAATTCAACAAGCGATGTTTCGCCACATCAGGGAGGTTTTTTAATAAGTTGAACTTAATTCTATCCGTTCCTGGAGCAGAATTGTTACAAGAAAGGAGAGCAAGAGAGAATTCTACCATCGAAAACTCGGAATCAAGATCGCACCTATCTTGTGGTATATCTCGAACAATTTTTTGCACAGGAGCGGAATCAGGACAAACCTTCCGTGCAAAATTAAAAATCCATCGATGTGAATATTCTTCGCTTTCATTCGATGAAGAGCGATTTCTCATGTTTCGAGCCACTTTCCATAATTTTTTCATTGACGTTTCTCGTGACAAACCTCCCACGAAATTTCGCCAATAAGCACGTTTTTTCCCTTTGATCAAGTTTTTAAATTGATTTTCAAGGTCCAAATACGTTTGAAAATTCTCAATGGTTCCACGTTTCCGAAAAGCTTTAAATGCGTTCGATTTATCCTGATAAAGCTTGGAACATTGGCTATCCCACCATGGATTGGGAGGCCTTCGACGAATAGTGGAACCTGGGATGGGTTTCGTTTGAGCGCGAACCGCGCTGTCATATATCAAACGAGAAAGGAAGTTATACTCCTCCAATGGAGGTAAACCATCTCTGGAATTGATGGCTAGAGTAATCGCGTCCGCATATTTTTTCCAGTCAATGTGTCTTGTGAGGTCATATGCCAAATTTATAGATTCAGAAGAATTCGACCCAGTGGTGATGGAAATTTTGATTGGCAAGTGATCACTACCGTTGGGGTCCTGGATTACATTCCACATGCAATCTAACGATAGTGAATTCGAGCAAAGCGAGAGGTCAAGAGCACTTGGGTTAGCAGGAGGTTTAGGTACACGTGTTGTTTCCCCAGTGTTCAAAACGGTCATATTGAAGCTGTTACAAAGGTCATATATCAACAATGAACGATTGTCGTCGTACTGTTCCCCCCAGGCAGTTCCGTGAGAGTTGAAGTCTCCCAAGATCAATCGTGGCTCAGGAAGGAGTGAGCACATGTCAACAAGTTGATTGCGGCTAACCGCAGCTCTCGGAGGCCAATACAAGCTGACAATACAGAGGTCTTTGCCTCTGATGTTTGCATGACAAGCAACAGCTTCGATCCCTCCAATAGGTGGAAGGTCAATTCGAAAAAATGAGTGGCACTTATTGATACCCAATAGCACCCCTCCGTATCTGTCATCACGGTCCAAGCGTATAATATTAAAATCGTGGAAAGAGAGATCATCTCGCGAAGAAAGCCAAGTTTCGGACAGAGCAAAAACATCACAATTGAAGTTATGAATTAAAAATTTGAATGTATCCAATTTAGGGATAAGACTACGACAATTCCACTGTAAAACAGTGATGTCTCCGACCTCTCTATTTAAATTAGACATCAAGAGAGATAATCATTGCAAGGAGGGGCCATGTTTGCATCAATTGCTGCAAAATTGTCTTTAGTACTGGAAGCATTGCGGTGACAATGGTTCTGGTGGAGTCGGAAACATTAAAACACTTGAAGATTTGGTCCAAAAGGTCAGACAACTTTATAAATCCCGATTGGGAAGTTGAACTGGACGGAAAAACAGGGACAGTTGGGGTTTTTGATGTCCCCTCGAGTGCTGGGCCATTCGAAGGTGAATTATTCCCACGGAATCCAGGAGGAACCTGATTTTGCTTGTCCGCTGCACTCGATTTTTTAGGCATGCTAACAGGGGGTATCACCGGAGGGGCTTGTCCTTGAACTTTGGGAGTGGTCACATTTTTGCGCCGGGGATTCCCTTGGAAAATGAACGGTGTGCCCCCGTTAGCTGTGTCCGCTTCTATTTCGTCAACGGGCAACGTGGCGAAGACATTTTGTGTGTTGATTGGTTGTTGTTGTTGGGCCCGTGGAGAAGCGCCCTTTAAAATATCCGCAAAAGTGCGTTTCGAGCGTTCCTTCAAAGAGCGCTTCTGTTTCTCCCAGCGACTCTTGTAAGTTTCACACACTGAGAGCTCGTGTGGGGATCCCCCGCAATATGGACATTTATGCTCAGTCGCACTGCAGGATTTCCCCTCATGTTGCTCTCCGCAAGTGGCACAGCGCTCCTTGTTGGCACAATAATCTGAAGTGTGACCAACTGACTTGCATTTTTGGCAAGTCATGGGCTTTGGCACGAAGAGTCGCACAGGCAATCTCAATTTGCCCACCATGACGTAGTCAGGTAGAGCGGAACCAGCAAAAGTTACTCGAAACGAGTCTGACGGCGTGAATTTAGTTTTTCCCTCTTCCTGGGATACTTTTCCTAGTTGGCGGCTGTCCAAAATTTTAACACCCACCAACGGGAGTCTTTTAAATTTACCAACTCCTTCTTTTATCATTTCGCACGTCAGACCAGTTTCAGTTACCACCCCCGAGATTTCTACGTCATGGGAGGGCACGTAGACGCGATACTCTAGGGAGAATCTCTCGTCGATCACAATTGCATTCGCGTGTTTCCGATCACTCACGACAACACGCAGTTTGTTCGGTCTAACCTTAGAGATTTCGACCACGGAGGAATATAATCTTGCCAGATCTTTCGAAACCTGAATGACATTAATTGACTTTCCTTTTGGTTTAGGCCGGAAAAAAACAACCCATGGACCAGCTCCAAGTGCATCGTCTGGATAGACCTTGACACGAGGAGAGGTAACAACTGAGGGGGAGGACGAGGTCGATTGTTGAACGGGAGCGGGATCAGTAGGGCTGGGAGGCAAGTTCGGTAGTAGAGCGGAAGCGGGAGCGGGAGATTGAGGGGCGAGGAGGAAAAGTTTGCCAATTTTCTTGAGGGGGGCTTGTTAAGGTAGATTACCTCTTTCTCTGAAGAGACATCTTCTGAGGGGGGAACGCGTTTAAGCGACTTCCCAGCCCCCGTTGTAGCTAGTGAGGAGGAAACAGTAGTTTCAATCTCCATGTCAACATGACATTCTGCCATTACGGCAGTTATAAAATAATATAATTTTTTTTTTTTTGTATTTCTAAACCTAATATATATTATACCTAAATCGCACACCAATGCGAATGAATTGAAACGGTGTCCCAATCGAACCGCGTGGCAATCGCTCGGCACAGATGCAACGGTATATCGCACCAAAACACGATGATGGAATCGATGACGATGCTAAAGCACACACAGCGATGATACGGCACACGCACCGCGTCCGCCGTGGAGGACTTCTTCCTCACGCTGGTAGTGATTGCTGCTCTCCTCACTCGCGCAATAAAGAGAACCCCGTTAGGGCGAAATAACTTCACCAGCCACGAACTGATAACGGTATAATCTCCACTCTATAATAGACGCGAACAAATTTGCGACCGATGTCTTCGGACTGCGCGAGCTGAATGATCTTTCGTTGTTTTAGTTGTTTTGATCAATAAATCTGGAAAATGTCGAAGGGAAAAGTGCTCATGGAGAGAGAAGAAAGACAAATCGATGCATTTCACCAAGAAAATGATGGTATCAGCGAAATTGCTCGTCGGATTGGATGGTCCCATCAAGTAGTGTTCAATTATTTGGCGAATTCTCAAGGAGACGGTAAGAAGGAGAGAGTTCCACGTAAATCGAAGCTCTCTGACCGGGACAAGCAGGCAATAGCTAGAATAGCTTCGAATAACTCAAAATCGCTTATGCAAATGAAGCAATATTTCTATTTAAATGTTACTCCGGTGACAATTCGTCAAGTTTGCACGAGCCTCCAACAAAATTATTGGTTGAAAAATACTGTTCCTTCCGTAAATCACGCCAGTACCAGTTGAAACCATCAGGCATCAGGATCCAAATTGAACTTTTTTCGTCACTGAAGATAACTTAGCGAAGTTAAAAGTAAAAAAAATAATTGAAGAACTTTTCGTTATGGTATATAGCAAAATGTATTCTTTTGAAAACGTTCTTTGTCGTGACATACCATGTCCCACTATTGATTCATGTCAGCTTTGGCAAAACTCAGACATCTTTCGATGTGCAATGGTGTAAGATTAGAAGCTTTAACCTTTTTAGCCCACTTTATGTGAGGACTTTTTACCAAAATTTTGACGAATTGTCTCCCTTGAAACATTTAGATTCAAAGATTGTTTCATTTGCATAAGCGATTTTGGAGTATTCGAAACTGTTCTAACTATTTCCCGATTATCCCGGTCAGGGAGTTTCGGTTTACGTGGAGCTCTCTTATTCTTACCGTACCCTTGAGGATTCGTCAAATAATTAAGCAATACCTCTGGTTGTAAATCTAACGTAAATTCGTCAATTACACAAAGCAACAAGATCATCACCTGGCCTTACAGAAGTTGGACAGAGTGTGCGATGATGGCTTCTTATTGTATGTAGCTAAATTTAATAAACGAATGAAAAAAGGGACCGTTCGATTTATATTGTTGGAGGGATGGTTTCATCAACAAGAATTCTTATGGACATCGATACAATAAAACCAGAGAACGTCGAGTTTTTGTTGATGTTGGAATATCTGTTTTTTTTCTTCTTGAGCTTACTATTCAAAATAGAAAGTATTGTTAACTAATGGTTCAGGATAATGTTTGTATTAAAAAATGGACAAATTTTACCTGTTTTTCATGCTTTCACCTTAATCCCTGGTGATGAGATCACTTGTCCGTCGTCAGCCACAGTAACCCATGGGTTTTGAGACAAAATTTGACAGAGCTATCAGTTGAACGCAGGAGGAGATGAAACGCTTGAAGAAATATGTTATTCCGAAATCCACCAACCCTCCGAATGTCTCCCAGTAGCGTCTCATCGAGAATTTCTGGGTAAACCTGGAGCAGAGGGTCTACTCCAACAATTTCGTGGCGAAAACGGAAAAGGAACTAACAAATAATGCTTAGAAAGAGATGAAAAACATGCCAACAAATATGTTGGAGAAAGTTCCGGCCTACTGCATGAAGGTCGGCCGACAGGGCGTCGAAATATTTTTCTAACATGGTCAATAAATATTCAAAAGTGTTTTAAGGGGAATTTGTCCTATAAAATTATCTTTTGTTTTTTTATCGCCATCCAAAAATTGTCCATGTTTTTGGTGCAAACGTTGCTTTTGCTACCATTACAACTCTTACAACCCGTTTGAAATTTAGTTCATCTCATATAACAAGCGGTTTTTCTAGAATCATCATTATGAGTTTTGAATATTTAAATTTTCAGACAGTTACAAAAACTCAATTCAAAAGCAATTGTCCTCAAAATTCTTTGTCAAGTTTACGTTAACGTAAAGAAAAAAATAATCAAATTAATCATTGGCACTAGGATCAGTCATTACATTATTTTTCAGTGCTTCATTACGCGAGTTGGAGGCCACTTTATTTACAGCATGTAATATGTTATACAAATTTCGGAATATTTTCTAACACTTCAAAAGTGTACACGCTATACGAGTTTACCTGCATTTAATTCCTGAATCAATCCAAACAATTATTCGTTGCGCAATAAAACCCCAAGTCCACCCAACCTAAAAGGTATCATTATTGATTTTAATTAACCTTTTCCGGCTTACGTCTTACGCCACCATTTCGCATCATCTTGATCAAAGAAGAAAAGAAACGCCAATACAATGCGATTGGCTTGGCCTCGAGAAAAGAAACCGCCCATCGTTACTCGGATCAAGGGACGCAGCAGCAGCAGCAAAACAAGAAGTAATTCGAGAGGTTTCCGTGGCGATGACGACCTCGTCTCTCCCGGCAATCGCTTCTTTCCTTTTTTTCGCCACCATTATGCGGTGGCAAACGAATAAACAACTCTTTTGACACCAGCAGCAGCAGCTCTGTTGCGAAGTTCCTCGGAAGCAGCTAAACAGAAGGTGTTTTGTTGTGCCTCAGAGGGAAGAAAAATCTCGCTCGCTGGGAAAGAAAAACTAACATCAAAGTTTTTCCCCCGTTTCACCAGCTTCGCATTGCTTCCCTCGCTGGGGGTCAACCCCAAGCTCAGGATGGGTGGCGGCGGGTGGAAAATATTGAACACCAGCTGAAGTGGAATATTTGCCGCAAAGGGGGATGGACGGAAGGATTGAATATTGTGTATCGTATTCGGGGATGGCGCTCCCGGGAAAAACTTATCGATATGAGTTGCGCCACTATGAAAAACAAACTGCCGCAGAGCGAAGTTATTCTTCAAAGAGTTCTTTCGAGAAGCGTCGTGGCAGGGAGGTGAAAATGTTATTTTCCTTCGTTACTATTGAAGTAGACGAGTGCGGTGTAAATTTCCTCCCACGCTGTGGGCCGCAGGATCGGATCGAGTTCAGCGGGGGAAGCTACAGGATGCGGGCAAAATAAACAACATAATTTTATTTTTATTCTGGTCGGGTGAGAAAAGTTTAAAGCGTCTGTGTGCTTTCCTAGCGCTTTTTCTTCGCGCGTTTTCCCGCTAATATCGAGAGATTGATTTTGGCCCACCAACAAGGGACCTCCCCAAAAGGGGGTTGGGTGAGCTTGTGGAAGAAATAAATTGAAAAGAATCGATCTTGCGGGAGTCAGCGCGGAAAACGTTTATTATCTCGCGAAATAAAAGCGCGTAAAAGCTTGTAAAACTGGGGAGCTCCCGTTGTGATTATAGGAAATTAATTGAAGAATTTGTCCTGAAGTATTAATGCTCGGATGGTTTTCAATTACTCGCGGATCAGGTTTGAAGTCCTTTGAAATGTTCAACGACTTCTCGGTCGATTCGCACGTTCGGACCTTATGCTGGTGAGTTTATGGCGATTTGACGGTTAAACGAGGACCAAAACTTTATTGTTTCGAATGATTATAGGGAAATAAACGTCGTGTTTTCCCAGCCGCGAATTTGATTTCACAGCACAGCTCTATTCATCGACACCAGTCCACTCATTTGAAGGGTGACAGATTATGGTTTGGAAACAATGTAATCACATCGAATTTGCTTCTCTTAATTGTGCGCGAAAGCTGTAGTTTCTGACAAGTTCACATTGTGTGATTTGACGAAACATTCATACAATCTGACTTTCTGCAATTACCATACTTGAAGTATAAATCATGCGGAGAGAAGTTCATCTGTTTGTCGTGAAGACAGGTTACCGAAGAGTTAACATTATGTGTACGTCAGCTATACTCGGAAAATTTAAAAATAACGACATAGAATCAATTGAATTAGTTGAAATTCAAAGGAAGCTCTCAAGTTTATCAGATTCGAGGTATAATAAAGATTGCTCAACAGTACGAATATCAACGAGACAACACTTAGGCCGTCTACATACTAGGCAACATAAATTGGACAAACTAAACGAATATCGCAAATAAGTTAAGAGTAGACTGGGCAGCTAGTAACATAGGTTGAATCAATTTTTACGATTCAACTCAGCAGGTCGAGTACGTTGGCAACTTTTTCATTTAACCTTCCTATACTAGCGCATACGGTGTGACAGACCGAGAATCAAATAACTATTAAAACTTAATAGTTATTTGATTCTCGGTTGAAAAAATATTTTCTGGAGTTCTTCCATTCAATTATATCTGTTTCCTTAATTAAATACCAATCTATATATATATATATATATATATATATATATATATATATATATATATATATATATATATATATATATATATATATATATATATATATATATATATATATATATATATATATATATATATATATATATATATATATATATATATATATATATATATATATATATATATATATATATATATATATATATATATAAATGGATTTCTGTCTGTCAAACATATACATGCAAGTGAAGCATAAATGTCTGCATAACTCAAAAACTAATCAAGCAAACGGAGCCAACATTAGCATGTAGAGGTTTAAGAAGGCAAGAAACGTTTCTAAGGTGGTTCAACACTCCTCCCGCCTCTCTAAAGGGGGGCTTTCATACGAATGAAATACAAATTTATGCATAACTCGAGAACTAATCAAGCAAATGGAACCAAATCTGGTATATGGAGGCTTTAGAAGGCAATAAATGTTTCTATGGTGGTTCGACACACCGACCCCCATCTCTAAGGGCAATAGAGCTGCCACACTAATGAAACACAAACTTCTGCATAACTCTAGACCTATCCAGCAAATTAAGCTAAAGGGCCTGGCCGGGTAAGGGAGTAAAAAGTGCCCCCAAACCAAATCACCAGCTGTATGAAAAAATATTGTATAGGGTACTTAATATGAAATTTTAACAGTAGTAGCATATATTTTAGTTCTTATATGGTATAACATAGGATCTATGGTGAAAAATGCACCTTTTATTTTTTTTTTCACGCCATTCTCATCATATTTTTTCATACAGCTGGTGATTTGGTTAGGGGGCACTTTTTACTTCCTTACCTGGCCAGGCCCTTTGGGATGTGAGGGTTTTTGGGCACGAGAAATGTTTCTATGATGGTATGCCACCCCTCCCTCCTCTGGAATGGAGAGGAGATCCCATGAAAATAATACGTATATTTCAACATATTCAAGAAAATTTTTGGAAAACTCTGAAGAAAATGGAAAAATTCTGAGAAAATTCGGAAAATTCAATTCACATATTTTCTACAATTACATAGTAACAAGCGCAACAAGCGTCCATTTGATGTTTGTGCAAGCGAAATTATACTATCATATTTCCTGTATCAAACATTTATTGCATGTAACGGAGAAACATGTTATTTGCAAGTGGTTGAAAAAGTCTTGAGCGAAAATTGTGTCTGATAATAATCTGATATTATAATGACGAGATATGGTAGAAGTACTAGGAATTTCATAGTAAAAGGTAATTTTGAAGGGTAGTTTAGAAGACCAATCAATGAACAGTTCCGCGATTGGACCCATGAACAAAATTTTTTTTGAGAATAAAAATTCATTTTTCTCATAAAAATGTTTATTTTAGATTCTGAAAAAAAAAATTTGAACTGCCCTTACAATTTCAAACAAGTCGCCCATGCATTGAAAGATGGGCGCTTTTACAGAGAAAAAGTAAGGGCTATTCAAGAAATTTTTCGAAAATTTTGAAAACAATTTTTGAGAAGAATAAATTTTAATTTTTCAAATAATTTTTTAGTATATATTTTAAAAATATTTTTGTTTTTATGAAAATTTAAACAACTTCCTACATTTCATCAACTGATCAAAACTTTGTAGATATTATTGTTTTTGAGCTATAAATGCTTGTAAAAAATAAAGGAAAATTTGTTGGCTCTTTTTAAAAAGTAGTTTAATTCTTATTTGAAAATTTCAAGTAGGCAAAGTTGCTAAAATCAGTATCTTAGAATATCAACAAATATTCACGAGAAACGAATATGATTTTGTTCCAGTGTAAATGACTTTTTTTCAGCTTGAAACACACTGCCCTCATCATATAGATGACAATAACAAACGAGTTCATTTTGTTCATATCGCTGTTGCATGAGCAAATTTACTATAATGAATGAATGCGACATTGAGTGGGGTTCATAACTTTGCTGTTATTTATACTTTGGATATCAAAAGCAACAAATTGATATTCATCACATCCGAAACGATATTCGTTCTGGCAGTGAATTTAAGTTCAAAATAAATTTTATTTAATGAGACGGTAGCAACGGCATATGGAGAATGGATACAACGAGTGGTTTTAGCTACCGTCAAGTCATTTGCGACATCGGGAATTTCATAAGGTGTTTCCGATTACGGCATCCTGTAACTGCAAAACCCAACCGCACACAGCAGCCTCAGGTTAGAAGTTAACAACAGCTGATATTCATTCGGCTGAAACGAAATTCAGCTCTGACGTTTCCGATAATCAAGATGAAAATGACACTGGGTGGAAAAAAAAACATCAAAATATATTGAAGGACAAAAGTTCATTTGCTCATATTCAATGGTTGCCTGGATCTGTCATTTTAATTTTCGTTTGGAATATATAGGTTTTCGATGCAACCTAGCCCGAAAATCTATGCATTTGATCTTAGCGAAGAAGATTTTTTCCAACACTGGCTAAAATGACAATATTCTTTACATCCATAACGTTTCACTGCTCCTGAGATGGTGCTGCCAATTACTAAGACGATTTAACATGAAATCCGTCTATAAATAGTCCTAACAATTCCCAAAAGGTCACCCAAACATCGGAAGATGGTTTGCTGTTGGAGTTTAAGTTTTTCTGAAAAAAGATACAAAGAAAAAAGCATATTGTTTGTTTTTTTTCAATTAAAACTTAAAGAATTCCCTACATTTCATTCTTTAACCAGCATTTTGTTTCGAGTGAGAAATTTTTGTAAAACTTTGAGCTTGAAAAATGTTTTTTCCGAAAAATCTTAATTCAAAAACAAAATACAAAATGATGGCAGGGTTGCCATAATAAAATCTGTGTTTTTGGTCTCAAAAAATCTTTTTATCTGTGTTTTTTCTCAGAAAATCTTTATCAAAATCTGTATGAACTCTTTGCGGTCATTTATCTGCTCACAGCCACCACAGCAAAGAAGTATACTAATATTAAAATTTATGCTACAATGTATCAGTTCACACTTTTTTAACCGACTTTCTATGTCTTGTGAACTTATTCACGAACCAAAACGGTGCTACTATGAATAATAGATAACGATACTCAGTATAAACAAAAATTGTCATCCGTGCTCGGAAAAAGGATCAATGGAAAACTCCGTGTATTGCGGCACTGTATAGATGTAAAGAGCATTGTTTTGTATGTTCAAACAGAAAGATAAAAGGCGAAGGGCGACAAACTAATTCATTCGCTGATACATGCGACAGATATCACGCGAAAAAGAATTATACCTAAAAATTTTTTAATCATAAACATAAAACTATTGTTTAGTAAATACTTAAAGGGTGTGTCACATCAAATTGCATCACGGAAAAAACGCTATAGAAATTCGCCCAGTAGACCGATCCTTTTGAAAATTTTAGACAGTAAAATAAAAACTATTAAACAACTTTTGGTATTTTCTTTTTATTCATACTTCGAGCCCAAGCCCGTATGCTCGCACCTTCCTCTTTACCCCGTCCATAAGGTTCTGTACAACGTCAGGTTTTAGTTTTTTTTTAACAGAAATCCATTTTCTCTTGAAGTCCGCCTCCGACTTGACAATTTTTGGGTTCTTCCGGAGGGCCTGCTTCATAATCGCCCAATATTTCTCTATTGGGCGGAGCTCCGGCGCGTTGGGCGGGCTCATTTCCTTTGGCACGAAGGTGACCCCGTTGGCTTCGTACCACTCCAACACGTCCTTTGAATAGTGGCACGAAGCGAGATCCGGCCAGAAGATGGTCGGGCCCTCGTGCTGCTTCCATAGTGGTAGCAAGCGCTTCTGTAGGCACTCCTTAAGGTAAACCTGCCCGTTTACCGTGCCGGTAATCACGAAGGGGGCGCTCCGCTTTCCGCAAGAGCAGATCGCTTGCCACACCATGAACTTTTTGGCAAACTTGGATAGTTTCTGCTTGAGAAACTCCTCCGGAACGCTGAATTTGTCCTCTGCGGAGAAGAACAACAGGCCCGGCAGTTGACGAAAGTCCGCTTTGACGTAGGTTTCGTCGTCCATTACCAGGCAATGCGGCTTCGTCAGCATTTCGGTGTACAGCTTCCGGGCTCGCGTCTTCCCCACAATGTTTTGCCATTCGTCGCGGTTAGGAGCCTTCTGAACCTTGTATGTACGCAGGCCCTCCCGCTGCTTGGTCCGCTGGACGAATGAACTTGACAAATTCAGCTTATTGGCGACATCCCGTGCACAGGATTAATTCACGACGCTCTTTTTCGTTCGACGATATTTTTCCAAATTTAAGAAAAATTGACAGTGCAGCATGGCCAACGTGATCTATACACTCTTATCTGATTATAAGCGAAAGCTGAAGATATAATTCCTAAAAATTAAATTTTTACAGCGTTTTTTCCGTGATGCAATTTGATGTGACACACCCTTTATCAGCAGTTTAAAAAAACAAAAGAAATCTTGTTCATCTTACAAAGTTATGCATCACTGTTTCTTCAAGTAAAAATAATTGCGATCAGTACGACATACATGTCGAAATTTAAGACCACCGCAAAGGGTTACATTTATAAGTTCATTTAGCTGACCCGGCTTATTTTGTCTTGCCCAAAATTGATTTTTTGATATTAATGCTTCTGAACATTCACGTTCACGTTCGAACGCTCGTGGCTGGAATTCCAGAAAATCAATTGATCAATTGAAAAATTGACATGTGTTACTGGTAGAAACGAATAAATTTTAAAGTCTAAAATTCTATAATAGAAAATAAAAATAAATCTATAATTTGCAATTAACTCTATCAGATTACCAAGCTCGAGAGCAGTTTCAAATTGCTCAAATCGGAAATTTTTACTCGAATTCGATAACCACATTTTGACGATTCATTTTCATTTTCCACCAGAAAATCCATTAATATTTACAAAATGGCGAAACATAAATATCAATGCCGTCAAAATCAATTCCAATTAAATAAATTAACTCCAATCGGACAAACTTATCATTGTAGAACAAATGCGTAATCTTTTTTTTTCGATTTCACTTTTCACTGCAGTACATATGTGTAGTCCATTTTGTTTTAAATTTTCCTTTTTAAAATATTCTTCAAAGCATTCTATCATTCTAATTTGAGTGGAGACAGACACAACATATATAGACGACTCAAATCTGATCAGTTCTCTTGTGATGATGAGTTATACGTACGTTACGTTTTGAAGCATAATCTTAGCTTTAGTATCATTGGTTGGCATAGTTATTATGAATTTGACGATGTTAATGGTACCCACGTAAAAATTCGTATTTACTGTGCTTTGGTAGGAAAAAGATAAACGGTTATTTTTATCTTTTGTAAAGCTAGCTGATAACGCAGACTTTGGCAACTTCTCGTCTTAGATTGAACATGAGAAAGCAGTATTACACGGTACACATGAATGCCAAAATGACTCTCATTCAAACTGATTCGAATGCTATAGGAATAAAATTGGTGAGTTGGGAAAAATATTATTTTGGTCAAGCCATAACTAATATTGGATCGTTATTTTCAAAAATCTGTAAATCTGGATGGAAACCTAAAAAATCTGTAATCTGTATCTACAGATTCTTGGTTTCAAAAAGACTGAAAAATCTGTATAAATACAGATTATTCTGTAGATATGATAACCCTGAATGTTGGTTAACCCTTTCGTCGCCCCGTCACCCAGATAAGGGTGACACTTTCCTCGTTCAAATTGAATAGGATTTTCAGAAGGAATTTGATAGAATAGGCACCTAAATGTAACTATAGGACATGAAGAAAAATAATGAAATCATAACCATAATATTGTACAGTATATACTATACTTTTTATTAATTTATAGTACGGATGGTCGGTAGTGCAGTTTTTTTTTTTTGCAAAAGCCATATAATATGACTGTGGCATGTGTTATTATTATCTATTCGTTTTTAATTGAAAACAAACATTGCTAGATCATGTAAAAGTTATCTACAAACTAAGTTTGATCTTCATTTAATAATTTATTCGCAAGTTGGGCCCTGCAACAAACACAAAAACGTCGCTTTGGGCGACGAACGTGTTAAAGAATGAAATATTCGAGATAATTTATGTCATCATAGAAAAATATCAAACAATTTACTTTTTTCTTTCATATTTCAGCAAACTTTTTTCTATTTATAAACACGCCAAGAACATTTCAGATGAATCAGCCCAGGAGGCTGAAAGTCTATCTTATATGTATCTATCTATATAAATAAAAATTTAAGGCACAATCTGTTGGTAAGCGGAAAACCCGAAGAACGGACGGTCCGATTTTAGCCTCCTGTATTGTGTTGTATTCGTCACTTCCCGTAGATCAATATAGTCGAGAGAAAAATCGGAAAATTTTCGGAAAATCCTGAGGGAAGGTCGGAAAATTCGGAAAATTGAATTCCCACATGTTCGAAAATTACGTAATAAGCGTTGTTAGTCCATTCGATGTTTGCGCTATCGCAATTGATCTTTGTTCGTAAGTGGAAATGGATTTTCAGGCGAAATAACGCATTTCCATATCTTATATCTATAAATAAAAATGGATGGCCAAATGTGTTGGTAAGCGCAGAACCCGAGGAAGGAATGGTTCAATTTGAGTCATCTATATTTCGTTGTATTCGTCTCTTTCCGTAGATCAATATAGATAAAAAAATCGAAAAATTCTAAAAATTGAATTCCCATATGTTCTACAATTAGCCTAGCGTTGTTAGTCCATTTGATGTTGGCGCTAACGAAATTGATTATTGTTCGAAAGTGGAAAAGGATTTTCAGACGGAATAACGCATTCCTATATATTTTATCTATATAAACAAAAATGGAAGACCAAATGTGTTGGTGTGCCCTAAACCCGAGGAAGGAATGGTCCGATTTGAGCTGTCTTTATTTTGTAATATTCTCTGTATCAAACATGTATTCCATGCAACGGAGAATCATGTTATTTCCAAATGCTTGAAGAATCTTGAACAAGAATTGTGTCTGAAAATAATTTTATATTATAAGGACAAATTTTTGTAGAAGTACTAGACAATTTATAGTAAAAGGAAATTGTAAAAGGTCAAAGGGTAATCAATCAATGAAGAGTTCAGTGATTGAGCTCACTAACGTGAACTTAGTAAGAAATCGTGGATGTTTGAAAGTATTCAAATAAAAAAATCTGTTTTGGGCGGGACGAAGTTCGTCGGGTCAGCTAGTTTATAAATATTTATATTTCATCCTTCGACAAGAATTTTGTAGATATTATAGTTTTTGAGTTGTATTTTTTTGGTAAAAAAATGTGAAAATTTAAAAATGCCAAAACAAATCTATTTTCATTTTCCCATGATCAAATTAAAAACCACTTGTTGGAAACAATAAAGGCTTTATGGTGTGAAAAATTTAGACTTTTAAAGTATATAGTTTTTGAATTATTCCCTTTTTAAACTTTATTTTAATTTTTTTCGGTCAGGAAAAGGAAATTGTTTTCAGTTACTTTCTGCAGAACCGCAAAATTATAATCTCTAACTTCGCCTAAAATACCATTACGATCAAACAACTCGTTTTGGCATTATAGTTCATTTTCTGAAAGCATACCATTTTTGCATAAGTCATATTCAAAAATTAGTCGTGATTGTATTCCAAAAAAACTAATACTGTAAAATGCCATCGTACCTTATGTCGAACATGTTGACAAAGTTTCAGCTAAATCAAAAATATGAAATTAAAATGGTTTCGTGTTGATTGGTGGAATGCCTCATACATATATAGATACATGTAGTAATCGGTTTTGATTAATAATATTGAATTTCATCAAAACTGGATTACAGTATGTGAATGTTAATTTGTATTGCAAAATGATGTTGATAAAGTGACTCCTCTAGGCAATAAACATATCCGGACTTACCTTATGGATATTGCCGAATGGATAATCCATGATCAAACACATCCTAATGGAAAGTTATCTGAAATGACACAAAAGAAATAAAACAAATATCAAATGACGATTCTCGATATAGTGCTTCCCCAAAGGCAACAAAGTATGAGATAACTGCAGGGCAAATTATTCCACTCGATTTCCACCCACATGTTATTTACTGATTTCAGTTTACAAACACACACACTGACGCACGCTTTGATGAGCTTTAATCACATTCTGTAGTCCTCTAACCACACGTGTTTCTTTTTTTAAATTAGTTTTTGTTTGCCCGGCGAATGCATGGCGGCAAGTTTCCGCTTGGGCAAGTTTGAATGAACTCCGCAATGACATTTAATTTTGCGGTGGGCAAAGTTCGCGTTTTTTTTTCAGCAAATAACGAGATGATTAAAAGTTTGCGAGCGATTTTTTTTCGACTTTTTTCCCTGTCGCTCCCTTGCTAGCCTATGTGCTCGTAATATAATGACGATGCTTGCGTAGCGCGGTGAAACGCGATCAGGGGACAATTAAAACGTGTGCCCAACTAATTATCGGGAACTCGGGAACTATTCTCTGTCCGGTTTTGCGTGTAATAGTGTGTTATAGAATGTATTGTAATTAATTTGAAATGTGAGGTTGGCTCCGCTCGGAGAAATCTGATCTGCGGTTGATCACGGGAATGCGTGGGATCGTGGTGACAGAACTTAAGCGCGATTAATCAACATTTTGTTTCAAACTTTGATTAGTTCGATGAAAGCTCCCACGCTTCGCTTGATAGCGCGAAGATCCTTCCATTGTTCCAGCACAGCGCTTAATAATTTTCTGCGTTCAAACCATTTCCGCTGCAGGTGGCGGCGGAAGAAAATTGTGAATGGATAAAATCGACTAAGTGAAAATTTTAAATTCTACCCGATCTGACTGGGTGCCACAACTGGTGGAAAGCCCACCCAAGCGAGACAATTTTATGTGGCGCGAGTTAATGAGTTTAAAGGGAGAGGAGGATCAGCGCAACCGGCGTGACGCGAAAAATGTAACGTGAAAGTGTTACTTAGTGAAACAGTCTTTTCCATCGATGACAGACTGAGAGAGTGAAAATACAGCTGATAATTGACATACACCCAAACTAGCGTTGACAGAAAACATTTCATCTTTGGCAGAAATGATCCAATTTCCTGTGCTGGAGGGTCAAATGTGCAAATAATGAACTGTTTTAAAAAGCTTAAAAATGGTTTGAATGTATGCGAGCAGACATCTCTTTCTGTTTTCTTTTCTCATTTCATTTCATTTAATTTAAGAAAAAGTCCATACGACGTCAATGGGGATCGAACCAAGGCCGGCTGGAATACAAAGCTATTTCACACGACCACGTTATCCATATCACTGCTAGCGCTGATATATAGAAGCGTGATAATATCAAACCTCATAATGAAGTTGGAACGTGTTTTCTAAGAGGATAAAGAAGAACATGAACGAGAATATAGCATCCTCTGCCTGGGCCGTGTATTTGGCAAACTATACGAAAAGTTTTCATTTAAATGTGTCTCCCGTTTTGCTCGCTCATATTAACTCTAGCATATATATTATACAAATGATATACATGTATTGGGGAGTAGAACATTTTCTGTTATTTTTCAGCTCATTTAATGTAATAAATCGGGATGTCATAACATGTGCTAAAAATTAACTTCGGGTGAAGGAATGGTCGGATGTACCCAAGAAAACTTATAAATTCAACATATAATGAAGTAATGAACGATTTCGGACGATTATAACTTGACCATTCCTATATAATATCGCTGTCAATACCATCGGGTTCTGGTGAACTCCTCTGATTGAAAGAAAAATAATCTGGATGTTGCTGCTGGTTTAAAATTATGTGGCGAGTCACGTAATTTTTTAACTCGCAATTTTGGTGGCGGAAGTTTGGCGGCTTGGGAAGAATTTTCTCAAGAGGCCTGGTTCGGTTCATATCCATCGAATAAAAAAAAATCGAATTGCGTAGCAAAACCAAAATTTTAAAGATTCTGGTGGAGTTTTGTACAATTTTTATGCGATTTTTCATCTAGGCCCTATTCTCGCACAAAAACAGGTTTACCTATAGCCAGGTGTTCGCGACAGACAGCGCGAATGTTGAGCAAGTATCCCTACTTACAATTTCAAATTACAATCCCTTCCCTATTTCTCATCCAACCATCTCTCTCCTCACCGAAATGCAGTGTGTGGTGAACAAATATGTAAGAGCGTACAAATCGATCCATATTCCAAATCCAACCTTCCAAAGGCAAAAAATCTCCAGTTTTTTTTTAATTTTCACAGTATTATCCACCTTTTTTTATTTTTCGGCATTTTAAAGATTTCTACTCCTTAAAATTATATTCTTTCATTCCAGTTGTGAGAATCCTACTAAATTCCACTCACGTCGGAGACCATTATGGCGATTATCGTCTTTCTCTATCAGTCATCAGGAAAGTTATGTAACTTTGGATAATGCTCATGTTTTGTCATCCCGATTTATGACATTAAATGAGACATAACATAACAGAAAATGTCATGACTCACAAATACTGGTGAGTATTTGTATAATATACATGGTACAGCAATATAAGATTAATACGAGCGAGCGAAACAAAAGACAAATAAGCTTTCCGCATACTTTGCCACATACACGGCCCGAACCGAGATAGATATTGGTTTCCTTCATACGCTCCTTTTTTACTCTTAGAAAACGCTTCCCAACTTCATTTTATAATCAGGTGCAATATTATCACGTATTTGCTGAACAACTACCTGATGCTTCAGCCATGAGGATAGCGTGGTCGTATAAAACATCTTTGCATATTCCAGTTTGCCTTGGTTCGATGCCCATTGACGTCGTATGGACTTTTTTTTTGGCACAATCCCAAATGAAATGGGAAAAGAAAACAGAAAGAGATGTCTGCACGCATACATACAAACCATTTTTAAGCTTTTAAGGTGAAGGTGGAAGCTAGCCATTGTAGTAGTATAGGTAAATCCACGTCGTGTAAAAATGGGGTAATAGGTTTGTGAGAGAGGAGCAAAGCACACGTAAATAGATCAATTCACTTATCAGACTGTGTGGCGCTACATTGACACGAGTCTTTGAATTTGAAAAAAATAACAATGAAATACTAAGTTAAAATGTATGAACGATATGTTCCGATGAACAATTGCAAATATAAATATATATATATATATATATATATATATATATATATATATATATATATATATATAGAAGGCGCATTTGCATATGAAGTAAAATTCTGATTATACGCTAGCGTAACATTAGCAAGTTTATAACACATGCGAATTGATGCCCTTTTGGTATTAACAAGTTCTTCCGCATAGTAACTCGATGTTGATAATTCCTTAATTTTTTCCTTCGTTTTCACATATTCACGTTGGAGAACCTTAACACTTTTCGTTGGCCGATGCATTTTGATGGAATGTAATACGTTTCCGTTTAATGTTTTTGAAAGTATAGGCAGTGTTCCGAGCCCTGCAATACAATTTTCTTACCCAATGATAAAGTTGCTAAAACTTACATTATAGACACATTGATCGTAGAAATATAATTTTATTCTATTGATTTTAATAACATGGAACGCTATGATCTTGTGAGTAATCGATTAGAGTTTGGTTGATATTACATGATGGGAAGTATGCGAAAACGATCATTTTCTTCACACTGTTCCGCAAAATTATTGATTTTCGGGCGAGGGGTGAGGGAGGTAGTTAATGAAATAAGCGCCATTGTGGCAACCAATTGTGGCTAGCTTCCACCTTCACCTTAAAACAGTTCATTATTTGCGCATTTGACTCTCAAGCACACTAAATGGCATCATTTCTGCCAAAGATGACATGTTTTCTGCCAACGCTAGTTTGGGGGTATTGTCATGGAAGGGAAGCATATGTTAATTGTTCTCCTTCAACAAAGTTTTCCAAATATTTACGATCGAAGCAAAAAACTATGCGTGCAATTTTAGTTTTCAACAATTATGGAGGAATGAAGAATAATGAAGCAAAATAAAGCAAAGTCAGGATTAGTTAGAATGACACTAACTTTAAAACAGAATTATAACATTAAAATTTATGATCACAAACAAGAAAATCAAATATGCTACTTAATGACACAGTCACTGTATATCGTAATTTTTGTTGCTAATATAAACAAAATTGATAAAAAAAATATCGATTCTTCCAGCTTTGCATTCGAGCATTTCAAGATTATTCAGAACACTTTTTTGAGGCAGACTATAAAAATTTAATCAAATTGAATAACGTAAAGTTCGACCAGGAAAATTATGTCAGTTTGGATAATGTCTGGAAATTGTCTTTAGACTTCTATTTCCTGTAAGGCATTTATCATTCATGAGATAGATGTATTATGGCGAATAAAAAAAATCATTTCACGACCTCGGTTTTTGGTTGTGAAGCACGATTTCGGTTTGTTCACTGCCATATTGGCAAGACATGAATACATTTTCAGTAGAACTGATAGCTCGACAACAGATCTGGCGATCAAAAAAACAAATTCTTCCCTCTCTGTGTTAACATCGCACTCTCACAACATTGCGAGAAGTGTAAGAACGATAGAAAAATAAAATTCCCTCTTGATAAACTTGCTGTTTTCCTCTGTTGGCGCAGACGGTCTGACAAAGAAGAACAAGAAAACAAACCAAAACATCACGAAATATTATTTCAACTTGCCAAATTGATCACTCTTAATTGATTCGCACGTCATACCCATTTTGGTTAACACATTCTCAATGTTTGCTTGGTTGGAGAGAATGTAGACGCGATACTACAAAGTAAAACGACTCTCGACAGCAATAACAAAAACAAGCGTTTGTATAAGTTATTCACGACAATCTCACGACGACAATTCACGACGCCTCTCGAAAGCAATAACAATAACAAGCGTTTGTATTGTTATTCACGAAAGTCCCAAAAATTTCCCTTTAGATATTTGAAATCTAGGGAAATAAACTCCCTAGATTAACTCACGGATAGTTCTCGAGAGAATGAGCTAAATGTCTTGCTTCAATAGCAAGCATCTAGGGAATTTCGATTCCTTAGATCACAAATACGCTGTCCCACTGACATCCATTGCAGGCATTCGAGCATGAATCTTCGCAGAGATTTATTTTATAGATTCCATATTTTTGGGTTGCCTTCTTTGTAGTATAGTTTATATGTTCGTCGAAGTGCAGCGTTTCGTCAAGAATAACGCAAAGATACTTGATCGATGATGCTCTTCCCACAATTTGTCCATCAATACTTATATTGATACATTCGTTTTCAAGATTGCGTGTTGATACCACCATGTACTTTGTTTTATTTATGTTTAACTTAAGTTTTTTTTTCCATTTCAACCATTCGTCTAAGTTTTGAAGTTCATGGTTCATCTTTATGTAGCAATCTTGCAATGTCTCAGCTACAACGAATATTACAGTGTCATCAGCAAATAAGTTTACGTCACTTTCATTTAACATATGTTTGATGTCATTGATATAATACAAGAAAAGTGGCGGCCCCCGAACAGTTCCTTGAGGTACGCCCAGATTCACTGGTTCCGCCGACGATTTGCCGTCCCTATAAATAGTGATTTGTGTTCGCCTTTCCAGGTAACTTTCAAACCAGTTCAATACAGGTCCAGTTACATTATAATTGGAAAGCAAATTTAATAATTTAAGACGATCTATTGTTTCAAAAGCCCTTTTCAAATCAAAAAATACTGCCAATACTACTTTTTTCTACATAAGAATCTAAGATAGGAATATCGAGATTCGTTCGAGTTTCACATTATGAAACAATGTGATTTCTTCTGAATGAAAGTGCTTCCATTTTGGGACAGATTGGGATCAATTTATTCCCAAAAAATTCTGATTTATCTTTCCCTCGCTTTTCTTCAACTGCTCAACCGTATCGGAACTAAGCGCCCCGAGATCTCTTGATTTAATTAATTCAATTTGATCCAGCGCACTTTATTTAATTGACACGATAAGGATTGTCTCTGGCAAAAATTTCATCATTAACCCCGCCGCGCTTACAAAATGCCGCCTCTATACTCGGCTCTTGCGAGTATGCACATCCCAAAAGCGCGCTGATGGATAAAGTTGGAGATTTCATCGACTTATTCACTTTCACGCGGTCTTCTCTTCGTCGTTCCAAGGATCAGGATTTATCCGGCGAGTGAGAACGGAATCCGCCGAATCGTATCCCCGCGCCTTGCCGCGGCTAATTGTCATTGACGACGACGATGACCCTGTTTTTAATTTGAAGCCAAGAATGAGCGACGCATTTTTTCCCGCTCAGACAAAGGCTTCCTCGAGGATATTGGCCCCGAGTCAACCGAGGGAAAACTTTCAAAGCAATTTATCCGCCGCTGTGCGGTGAGGGTTGAAGGTTGACCAGAAGAATTAATTAGAGCAAAAATATACGACTGGGCACAGAAACAAAGTTTTATACGCCGGATTTCGAAAATTATGCGAGAAACCGTCGTAAGCTTCGTCCCCGAGTAACGTTTGTCTGTGCGGAAATTGTTTTGACAATAGACAAAACGGGGATCCGTTCTGTCATTAATTATCCACAGCAGGAGGGGGACGGAGATAATTTTACGATTCCAATAAAAAACCGAAGTCAAGCAGGAAGAATTCCTCTCTGCTTGGATCGTAAAAATTGGACTGAACCGACCGCTGCGGAAGCCGGAAAACAATTAGGATTTTTTTCCACACCGAAGAATCCCCGGAAAGTCACTCGCCGTAAATTGTTTTCCGTCCACCGTATCGACTCTCAACTAACCGGAGCTTGTTTACTTGTCTTTTTTTCTCTCACTCCAACATTTCACTCTTCATTTTCGAATTAGATTCGTTAGATTCCATTGCCTATCGTAAGGATTTTCTTTTTTTTCGGTATTTTCGATGAACTTTTGTACGCCTGATGACAGAGCAACGTGTCTTCAGAAAACGATTCGCAGCCTCCTTCAGCACGCTTCGAGGGGTGAATGAATTGGAAATCGAATGCGATGCGCATTCGGTGTGAGGTTATGTGTGTGCGCTTGAGAGTGCGAGCTTGAATTCAGTTTGAATAGAAATGCAAACATCTTATCGTTCCGGTCGAGATTCCTTTTTTTTCTTCTTTCATTTCTATGTGTGCTGTCGACTGCTTTTCCATTGGAAAACTTGATGTTCATCATTCGACAGACGACAATGACAGTCTATTGATTGTTGCGTTTCATGATCCCTCCGAGGAGGACCTCCCCCCATCATCTTGGATTGTGTGTATTGTGTATGTCGGATCGGATTCATTCGTCGGGAAACGGAACGAGTAATGAAAACGAAAGAGAGACGATACCATGTGTATTGTGTTTCGTTTCTGATAAAGAGAGCAGCGGAACGAGCAGAAACATCGATTTAACGACACAGTACACAGTGGGCGGGAAAGCTTGTTATCATCACGAAGCATGGTGGCGATGATGATGACGATGATGATTGGAAATAGATGCTGCCTTCCATCGACCATCTGCAGACAATGGCAATTCTAATAGATTTATATCACTTGAAAATACTGAGAAATTTTTCTAGTAGACAAAACATGAACGTCGCTCCTTTCGTCATGGTATCCCGGTAAGGCTCGCTGAGTTCCACTATCTCTCGATTACAGGAGACATTATCGTATGTATAGTCGATGGAACCACTGTTTGAAAATGGTATAATATATGGTCAAATTCATGAGAAAAACTAAGGTCATTTCTGTGATACAACCGTAAAGTTAACGGTTGATTACCGTTAACTTGGCAATCATATGTTTGAAGTTGCACCTCAATCAATCCTCAGTAAATGAATGAAGGGATTATTTCTTTTTCTATTTGATAGAATCATACACGCTGGTTAACACGTTGAGCCCCATATTGGTATTGACATTGATCTTTTCGTTAGAAAAACGATAGCCACTGGGACTGACAGTTTCAAAAAAAGGAAATCAAAAGAACATGGTTTATTTTCGGATGTTTTACGATATATGTCTACTAGGATGCCAATGAAAATTCAAAAAGTTACCCCATAAAAAATGTTCACCATCTCGTAAAAACACCCTATGCAGAACATCAGCTCAATCGGACTTATGGGAGAGTGGCGTAAAGCGCTCAAAGTTTGAGTTTTTTGAAAATCGAAAATCACCCAAGGGGGGAAATCTGGGTTTTAGAAGATTTTTTTGACGTAGGACTACGTCTTACGGGAACATATTGGGGTACAAATTGAAAATCGAGCATAGATAGAATTTTTGCGTTAATCGATTTCGGCATTCCATAACAATTTTTTATATTGAAGAAAATAAAACATGTCATGAAACTAACTATCGAACAATTGAAAAATCTCAACCCCTATCCTAACGGAAATACCCACTTCTGATTGGTCGAAATTGACGACACATGTGGCGGGTCCCTAACAAAGACATCAAAACCAAGCTGCCTGGGAGAAATCGGCATTGAAAATATATGAAAGTCGGCGGCATTTTTATATTGCAAGAAGGTGAGTGATACGACTAATTCTAGCAATCAAAAATTTTTTTTTTAACCTTAATGTTGGTTGCTTTGTGAAATTTCCTATCAATGACTGATCGTATATTGTGAAAAATTTAGCAAAAGTGTAAGTGTAAAATTGAATATGGTAGAAGTTGTGTTAAAAATGAAACGATTTATTTCGATTCTCATAAATAAAAACCAAGGTGTGTTCCCGCTCTAAAACGGGTCGTTTGGTTTAAGATGTCCTTGTCCTCGTTTTGGTGTGTTCATTTTCATCCAAGGAGAGTTTATACGTCGAGAAAAATTGGAAAAGTGGAAAAATATTAAAAAAATTGGTTTTCCATATGCTCTACATATAGTATTAGGTGTTGTTAGTCCAATTAAAATTCGCATTGGGTTGAATAAACACTCAAAAAGTAAAAAATATGAGAGAAAATTATCTTTTCCATTTCAAATATGTTTTCTCTATATTAAAGTAACATGTTTTTACTGATGAGGAAAATTAATTATTGTGTTCGGTATTGGTAATTATCTTATATTACATTGGTTAGTTTTTTTTCTTTATTTCAACGATACATAACACAGGCATCTCGTCTAGGATCACAGAGGGCAGTTTTCATCATATCTCGTTCCACTTCTGTAACTTTTATCTGATACGTACCATCCAACGAATGTTTACTATCCTTCTGTTATACCCCAGTAAACACTGAACAGTGAGTGAACAAAAAATACCCAACAACCAAACAAAACGGCCCTTTTCAGGGCCACCAAATCATTGTCAAAGAGTTTAACGATGTAATTCTTCAAACATATCCAAAATCAACAGATAGCCTAAAGAAATCCTACGTCAACTATGCGGTCTTTTCTCGGACACAACCCTCCTGCGACTTTTTTGATGTCAAATGTCTTAAAATTGCATGAAACGTCGAGATCTAGTGTCATCTCGAAAAAAAAAAATTGTGAAAAATCTACACTCTGGGACATTTTTTTCGGAGTACGAAACGAAAAGTATGGTTTTGGATGCCCATAAAAATAGTTATCTCGATTTTTCATTCGGAACTTGCTGCGAAATGTTGATTTGCACGATAATATACCCTATGCAAAATATTAACTCATTTGGACTTCATTTACTCGTGCCACAAACGTTAAAATGTGAGTTTTTTTAGAAAAACGAAAAAACACCGAAAATCGAGGTTTTAAAAAAAATTGATGCCAAATGTTTTAAAATTGCATTACTCTTCGAGATTTACAGTTACCTCGAAACTTTTTTTTGTCAAAAAAATAATGTTTTTTGGCACTTGGTCGTTTTTCCGCCTGAAAAATCGATTTTTGAGAAAAAAAATTTTTTTCGAGATAACTGTGAATCTTGACGTATCCTGCAATTTTAAGACATTTGACATCATTTTTTTTAAACCCCGATTTTCGGTGATTTTTCGGTTTTCAAAAAACTTAAACTTTGACCGCTTTGCGCCACTCTCCCTCGAGTCCGATTGAGCTGATATTTTGTATAGGGTGTTTTTTCGAGGTGGTGAACATTTTTCATAGGGTAACTTTTTAAAATTTTAGGGTCGATTTTTTCCCATACATTCATTGGCACCCTAGTGTCTACTTTCTGGTCGAATTTCTGTTTATTCTATTTTTATACAATAAATATCTTTGGGAGCGAGGACCGACATTGACACTGCAAATATTCTTTTTGTTTTGTTTTTCTTATTTGCATACCATCCACTGACCCCACACCATGAGGCTCATAGGGAAGCGTCTGCTAGTGGACAAATTTATGTTGGTAAGAAATTTATAAAAAGAAAAAAACACATATTGACGAAAAAGAAGAAACGCGTAGGGTAAACTAATAAATACTAAACGGAGTGAAATCATAGTGCAACTTAGCTCCTTCAAAGGGATTGCCTTAATATAGAATTTTATTTTAAACCGATTCACAACATAAGAATACAGCAATAGTCGAAAAATTTATTTTATGATGAAAATTACTGTGTGCAAAGTATTGGTATAAACATAATTGTTTGAGTATAACACAATCCTTAGATAGAAATAATTATTTGGTGTAAGCTAGTATAGAGCGCAACGGATATAGCAATGGAAGATGAAAGACAACTTTCACACATCCATTCTGAAGTATAATTTTTTTTTAGTTTTAACTTAGCAGCATGACATCACGCAATGATGAAATATTGAAGTACAGGTCGGACTCGATTATCCGGAGTATTGATTTTTTTTCACTCTGGATAATCAAATCCTCCGGATAATCGAGTCATAAAAAATACGAATTTCCTCTCGGTAAACATAATATAATTATGATTTGCACTTATTTATTGACAGTTTTATATAGGTTGATCCGTTTGTATGTTTTTGACTTTGTAACTTTGTAACTTTGTCTGTAGCGCTGTACCACATTAATAGAAATTCAACCCCCTTCCTGTTGACCGTTCGATCTGAAATTTGGAACACATATTTATCTCTGATGTCATTATAAAACTTCGTATTTCATGATTTTGAAAATACAAGATGGCGGCCGTTACAAAATGGCAGATTATGTACATATTCTCTCAAAATCCCATCAATACGGGTTTTCCCAAAAACCCATCAATATGGGTATGGAATGAAAGAGTTTGAACCGTAGAACACAATTATTTATGAAAAATGTAAATCAAAGATGGGGACCTCTACAAAATGGCGGATCACAAATTTTCTCAGAACCACATCAATATGTATATTAAATGAAAGGGATTGACTAGTAGAACACAGTTATTTATGAAAAACGTAAATCCAAGATGATGGCCGGTACAAAATGGCGGATTACACATTTTCTCAGAACCCCATCAATATGTATATCGAATGAAAGGGATTGACTAGTAGAACACAGTTATTTATGAAAAATGCAAATCCAAAATGGCCGCCACCACAAAATAGCGCCATAAATATTTTTTTTCAAAGCCTCATCAATATGGGTATCAAAAGAAAGTTCTCGACTAGTAGAACATAGAAGATAATGAAAAATCCAATTCCAAGATGGCCGCAGTCCCCAAATAACTAATTACTTTTTGAACGGTTTCATTCAGCTTGACCTGTTTCTATATATGTTTGAATGTTTGTAGGGACCCACATTAATAGAAAATTGACCACGTTCCTGTTGACTGATTGATCTGAAATTTGAAACATACATTTAATTCTACTGTCATTATAAAACTGCGTATTTCATGATCTTGAAAGATTAAATTTGGCCGTCGTTAAAAAATGGCTGAATGATTTGACTAATAGAATACAGTACATCATGAAAATATTCCGAAGAAAATTAGGTAAGAAATAAACGTTGGATTTCCATTATCCACAGTTAGTTGTTCCATCATATACCCCACGATTTTATTTTATTCTCATCATTGCCCCAAATTAATGAAGGAACGGGCATGATAACTACTAACTGCTACTTGTTTAATTATTTCCAAATTAATAAAAATTTGATCCCGTTCCTTTTGACTTAATGATCTGAAATTTGGAACAAAGCTTTATCTCTGCTGTCATTATAATACTGTGTATTCCATTATCTTGAAAAATCAAATTTGGCCGCCAGTAAAAGATGGCTCAAGTGCTTTACTTGAAGAACACACTACATTATGAACAACGTAATTCAAAAAGGTGTATGTATTTTTTTTGTAATCCCCTCAATATCGGTATCGACTGAAATGATTTGACTAATAGAATACAATACATCATCAAAATATTCTGTAGAAAATTAGGTAAGAAATAAAAATAAAAAAAAATTGTAATGGGTTGTATCTAGGACACGACCGCAGTTTTCGACGTAGAACTACGGAATTATATTATTCAATCCACTTGTTTATCATCTCGGATATTTTTTTAGAATGTATCGAAATTTTTGTAATATCTTTTTAGCTATTTAATTTTTTATTACTTCAGAAGACTCGAAAGAGTTGAGTAGAGTCAAAAGCACTTCTCGTTTATTTGGTTCAACTCGCATCAGACTTTCTCCTTCCCACTCAGATATCGATGACAAACAATGAACCCCTTTGCTCCTATATTCCGCTAGAGATGTGATCGAACCCCACAACATGCAACCGTAAGGTTACCCAGCTGGAATTTAAAAGCATACTTTCATGAAATATACGTTTATCTAAATAAATGTAGTATATATATATATATATATATATATATATATATATATATATATATATATATATATATATATATATATATATATATATAATATAATTCTGAATACTCTTTCATATCCGCACTAGCACAAAAAATTCTCGTATGCTGCTCTTGTTTGTCGTAGCACACCTCGATACAGAGGGCTTCCTCTCCTTGTAGCGAGCTGTTTGTGTATGTGTGTGAAATCAGCATTCGGTATGAATGATATCCACTCGTTGTGTTATGCTAGCTCACTCGCATCTGTGTTTTCATTCTATTATATTTTTGGTATCCGCCTTTAGCCCTGAGAAGGGCCCTTGTGGAAAGAAACTCTATTCCACACTCCTCCTTCACCTGTCATGTGAACAGTCCTCTCCCGCTCGACGCTCTGTGGCAATCATGTTGCTTCGATTTGTTCGCTGTGAAAATAATTAGCAACGTTGACTTTATTTTTACAAAAACGTGACCTATTTTCTGATTTGGCACCCTTCCGGAAAGACGTAGTTCTACGTCAAAAAGTTGAATGGTTTTATTGTAAAGAAGTATGTACTACAATAAACCATTAATGTACTAAAAACTAGAAAATAAAAAAGTAAAAAAAACTTTAAGTTAAACGGTTTAATGTTTGGCAAGTAGCAGTTAGTAGTTATCACATCCCTTGCTT
This sequence comes from Toxorhynchites rutilus septentrionalis, assembly GCF_029784135.1. NCBI lineage: Eukaryota > Metazoa > Arthropoda > Insecta > Diptera > Culicidae > Toxorhynchites > Toxorhynchites rutilus. The sequence continues at coordinate 308,433,720 of NC_073745.1, read as the reverse complement.
AATTAATGTAGGGTAATGATGAAACTAGCTTTTAGTACATTAAACCGTTTTACTAAAAAAAGTAGAAGGGTCTGAGCCTATAGGCACGGACGGTAGTTTGGCGTAGGACTGTGATTGTTCGTAACGGTTGTTTTTTTTAAATGTAATTCTTTTCATTGTTCAGAGATCTGTTAGTTTAACTTAGACACATAACAGGGTGGAATGGTAAAAGTATATGTGAAACAGCAAACAAAAAAAATATCGTCATTGATTACATCGAATATAAATTTTATGGGGAAGAAACAAAAAACAATTTGAAAATACTAACGATTTATTATATAATATTAGAGGTAAAAAATACACATGAAACGATTTCGTTATATTTTGAGGTAAAATACACATGAAATTCGTTCGAATCAAATTCTATCCATTCGAACTTTCGAAAATTAAACAATTCAAACGAAACGCCTATTCTAGTTTTCGTATAAATGAGTTTTTTCATCTGCCTACCAAACCAACCTCTTTTTCAGCCATTCTTTGTGTGGACACCGACTGGACAACATCGTTGCTGGACGGGCTGGACGGCGAGGGATCGAGTGCCTTTCTCAAGGCAAGAGGGCGGAGGTGGTAGCGCTGGAGTAGAATAGAGTAGAGTTTTCAAAGGGCCTTTCTCAGGGCTAGAGACGAATGAACTGCAAAAGTTTAAAGTCTCTATAATACAATACCTTCCTTCCTTCCTACCAAACGCCACTTTTTTCTTGCGAATCCCGTTCGTTTGTTAAATCAGTATTCACGTTTTTCGAATAATTCGAGCTCAAGTCGTATTGATTCTACTGCTCAATCTATCATAGAAGGAATTGAGTCATTGAGAATTATAAATATGAGTCATAAAGATTATTAATATTCCATTTCGTTTCATTTTTGTTACATTGCCGGGCGTCCACCGCCGAATAGAGGGAGGCGATGTGTCGTGACGTGCTTCATTCTGGGAACTTACTGTAAAGACAGAGCGTTCGTTTTCTTTCGTGTGTTTGTGTATACAAAGGTTTTAGAAGCTCCTGTTATTAACGAAATGAATACATTAACCCACAGATAGTCCTTTTAGTTCAGATGAATTAGCTTAGTTTCAGTATTGTATCATTCGCCGGTAAAGGAGTTCGGGATTGAATGATCTGCTGTGTAATTCGCGAAAACGAGTTCCATAGTGAGTCTATAGGCCATCAAGTAATTTTTCAGTGTGTGGAAGACTCATGCTCTTTTGTTTCGGTCGTACCTTTAGAATTATCTGATCATGCTCTGTTCTGTATGTGTTATGCGTTTCTCTGAGCGGCTAATTAAACCCATGTGTTGCGCGAAACGAGTGATTTCAGCTAAATTTAACAAATACAGGCATGAGCTCCATTTAGCGATGTTCATGGTTGCCAGTCTTTTTGGTGAGTTAGTATTTTTAATTTGCCTTTATCTTCGAAAAGGCTCATCGTCGGATATGAACATCATACATTTACTTTACAAATGTTTGCAGGTAAGATGTTTTTCAATTAAGTTCCATCCCATAGCGACTTTTATGAAAGTTTGTGAGATATTAGATTCATATTCTTTTGGAGTTCTGTCAATGATTCTAGATCCTTATTCAGGCTTCAGTTTCCTAATTCAGTTTTTTATATTGTGTTCACAAATCTCATATTTCCTTTCGGACGGTCATCGATTTGTGTATTTACCTGTAGTTATTTATGGTATATGTGGATATAATTGTGCGATATTCATACACTTCGTTCGAAGGATGATGAAACTCGTAGACACTCATAGAATGATCATAGATTTTTTTTCAAATTGTCTAAAATTCTCAAAGTACGTGCGATAAATAATAACAACACAGGCTTTCCTTATCAGGATACCTAAAGATAATCTTTACCGCGTGTTGTGACAAGTAGAATTTTCAAAATTTCATTTCGTCGAGTGGCTGATAATTCGCGTTTACATAATCACAGCACTTACCGCAGTGAATCCTGATTCTTACCTCCTCCCACTAACAACTATCCCTTCCATGATAATCGCTAGGGAACCACGCTATAGAGGCGACCCTTCTGGCCTTCGGGCGGCTGTAAGGACGTGGTCGGCGTCGTTATTGACCATTTAAAGCTCGAATCACCGAAAATTGCACAACGAGAATGATTTGCTAGTCCCAAGTGTCATTCTGCGTGTTCTTTGTGCAATTTGGTTGGTTCAGGTCAATCACGGAGAGCAACCACGAATTGTACAGTCTACCCAAGCTCAAAGCTCAAGCTCCATTTCGTTTCATTTTTGTGATGTGATGTAATGTCGGTCTCAAGAAGTCCTTGAATGATAATCGATACCACCCTCCTAGTATTGATATCATTTTCGCTGTACAATTGCCCATGTTTCCGCAGCCCGGAAAACACTCGCTTAAGATGTTCGTCACCCCGTCATATACAGAATTCATCCACTAACTGGACTATCTTCAACTGGACTTATCTATAACTGGGCGTACGGAGGCCAGTAAGCAAAGCAGTTATGTATCAATAATAGATGTCATCTTCAATTTGAAGTATAACTTTTGCTGTTTTGTAGTCCAGTTAGCGAGTGAAATTCGATAATTGTATCGATTTTCCGGTCCAATTAACCCCTTTCACGTATAACATCGAACCACACTCGTTGCGATTAGACTGTGCCAGAACGTACAAAATCGAACCTCACTCGTGGTCTATCGATGTAAAATGGATACATGCTTCAGGCGTGTGATGATGCGGGACTAGAGATGGGCGAGCGCTCACAAGCCGCTCATTTGAGCCGGTACGTCAGAAAGAGCGTACGATCCACGGTTCTTTAAAAATGAGCCGCGGCTCTCAAATGAACGGCTCTTATACGTACGGCTCTTGAATGAACCACGGTTCAAAAAGACCCACGGATCTTTTGTGAGCCGTGGCTCTTTTTGAACCGCGGTTCATTTAAGAGCCGTTCATTTGAGAACCACGGTTCAAAAAAGAACTGCGGTTCATACAAGAACCGTGTTTCTTTTAAGAGCCGGCTTATTGATAAAGAACAGTGAATCGTACGCTCGTTCTGACGAACCGGCAGTGTGGAAGAAATATATGTTTCCCATGCTGCTTTTTAAGCGGTTTCATTTAACTGCTTGTATGTTTGTAAATTTTGGCGGATTACATATTTTCTCGAAACCCCATAAATGTGGGTATCTAATGAAAGGACTTGACTAGTAGGACACAGTTATTTATGTAAAATGGAAATCCAAGATGGCGGCCGTCATAAAATGACAGACTACTAATTTCGTCAAAACCCCATCAATATGGGTATCAAATGAAGGGCTTGCCTAGTAGATCACAGTTATTTATGAAAAACTAGCTGACCCGGCAAACTTAGTTCCGCTCAAAATTTGTTAGTTGTTATCAATACTTTCTGTTATTTCGGCTCCTTTAAACTTTTGCAACTGAGCCTGTAAAAATAAACGAATTTATAAAAAAAAAATCAATACTTTCAAACATTCACGTTTTCTTACTATGAGCAAATTCATGAGTCCAATCGCATAACTGTTCATTGATTGATCTTCTAATCGACCCCGTTGAATTTACAAAACTCATCATTATAATATCAGATTATTTTCAGACACAATTCTCGTTCAAGATTTTTCAACCACTTGCAAATAACATGTTTCTCCGTGACATAGAATAAATATTTTATACAGAAAATATTATAGAATAAAGACAGCTCTAAATCGGACAATTCCTTCTTCGAGTTCTGATCTTATCAACACATCCGGCAATCCTTTTTTTGGTATAGATAGAAGAAGATATAGGAGTGCGTTTCATCACATTAAAATCCATTTCCAGTTTCGAACAAACTGGACTAACAGCACTTGTCACTATGTAATTGTAGAACATTTAATTTATTTTATTTTCAGAATTTTCACTTTTTCCTTCAGAGTTTTCCGAAAATTTTCAATTGTCATGTTTGAATGGAAAATTGATGGTTGAAATATTTGTAATATTTTTATGGAACCCCCTCTCCATTCCAGAGGAGAGAGAGTGTCACACCATTATAGAAACATTTCTCATACTCAAAAACCCTCACATCCCAAATTGTGCTTGATTAGTTTTAGAGTTATGCAGAAATTTGTGTTTCATTTGTATGACAGCCCACCTTTAGAGAGCGGGAGGAGTGTCTAACCACCATAGAAATATTTATTGTATCCTAAAACCTCCACATGCCAAATTTGGTTTCATTCACTTGATTAATTCTCGAGTAATTCAGAAATTTGTGTTTCATTTGTATGGCAGCCCCTCCTTAGAGAAGGGGTGGAGAGTCTAACTATCATAGAAACATTTATTGCACCCTAAAACCTCAATATGCCCAATTTGGTTTCATTTGCTTGATTAATTCTTGAGTAATGCAGAAGTTTGTGTTATGTGATATGTATTTTTTTCAGAACCCCTCAATATGGGTATCTAATGAAAAGACTTGACTAGTAGAACATAGTTATTTATGTAAAATGAAAATCCAAGATGGCGGCCGTTACAAAATGACAGACAACTAATTTCGTCAAAACCTCATCAATATGGGTGGAATGAAAGGGCTTGACTAGTAGACCACAGTTATTTATGAAAAATGTCAATCCAAAATGGCCGCCACCTCAACATGGCGAAATATGTATTTTTTTCAAAACCCCCTCGATATGGGTATCTAATGAAAGTACTTGTCTAGTAGGACACAGTTATTTATGTAAAATGGAAATCCAATACGGCGGCCGTTATAAAATGACAGACTACATATTTTGCCAAAAACTCATCAATATGAGTATCAAATGAAAGGACTTGACTAGTAGAACACTGTTATTCGTGAAAAATGTAAATCCAAAATGCCGACCGTTACGAAATGACAGACTACTTTTCTTTTGAAATCACCATTATATGGGTATGAGATGAACGGGCTTCACTAGTAAATCACAGTTATGTATGATAAATCCAACCCGCATATGGGTATCGAATGAAATGATTATTCATGAAAACATTCCATTCGAAATATTTTAAAAACGTTTGGGATACAAAACGGGGAGAAAACTGTGTCGTTATCGAAAACTGCTATATTCTCCCGACTGATAATTCGACATGATCAACATTATATGGATCAAGTGAAATCAGTTCTAGTGATTGTAAAAAAGCTCTGTATGAATTGATTTCGGAGCTGGTAAAGCGATCTACAAATCTTGAGTCAGACGAATTAGTAGCCTAACAAATACTGCTAGATCCTCGCTTTAAGTAGCAAGGTTTTGGGGATAACAGAAAGTACAACTATGTACACCAGTCGTTGATAAGGATGCTAAAAATGACATCCATGGAATACACACCTACGAAACTACCACAAATCGTTGGTGATGAAGCGCTGTCATCTGAATGGGAGGAGTTTAATGCATTGGTTGACAATCTTCGATCCTCACATGATCCAAAAGCTGCTGCAACATCTATTGTAGATCCACATTTGCTGAGACTAAGCGACCCTGCGTTTTGGTGGAATGAAAAAACATCTATCTCTCCGCGGCTCTATATTTTTTTTGAAAATATTATGTATTCCGGCGATTTCAGTACCATGTGAGCGAGTTTTTCCGAAAGCAAGACAAGTTTGCAGTGAAAGATGTAGTCGACTTTCATCAGATAACATTGAAAAGATAATGTTTATAAATGAAAAAAATAAAAAGATCATTGTGATGGAAATCTATCAGAGAAAACCTTCAGTAAAGTATGTATGGGCGACGTTTTCCTCGTTGCATCGATGAAATTTGAGTGATGTGTGAAATCTTGCATCTGATTTTTTATTAGATTCATAAAAGGTCTTGCTAACTTATTTGATAGAACGAACTATTGCACACAATATTATGTTGCATACAACATTCATGGGAACGAAAGGAAAGTTGAAAGAAAGAATGCATAATACATTGTTCACATTCGCATTCGCTCGCAAAACATACCTCTCTTGATAAAACGTTGCATTTTTCGTAGAGTGACCCCCCTATATAGAAATCAAAGGCGTAGTCCTACGTCAAAAGTATTTTTTACTTTTTTTATTCATGCAAAAAACGGAACGGATTAAGTTGCACACCCAATAATATCTTCAAACCAACAAAGTTTAAATGAATTTTTGGAAGGTGCTGTCGATTTATCGTGTTCTGAAAATACAGTATGAATACCATGTTTAACCCTTTCGCTACGAGCGTCGTCTATAGGCGACATCCGCGCGACGACTTGTGTGACGTCTATAGACGACATCATGGTGATACTGCACATCGATCATGCTCAATGTCTTTTTCGGATGAATTGAAGCTGAGAGTTGATCGAAGGGTAATGTCTAAAATCTCCATCGAAACGCATCTATAACAAAACTCAGAACATCCTCGCGTAAACTGTATTTGCTTTACATCGGATAATTTCGGACGGCATTATCTTATTCAACACGGATGTTTTCAATTGCATTTGGATTGGAATAGAAGAAGCTGTCAATAGTTATTACAATCGGGTTCTCAACTACGTTGGCCCGCTCGACACACGCTACAAAGACGGAAAATGTGCAGAACTCTCTGATGCTACCTCTAGCTCCACTCAACGGTGGCATGTTGTAGAAAATATTTGGAAACAGATTCTCCCATACTTTGATGGATGAACGCCAATCGGTTGTGGAAACAGCGATTAAAATTTGCTGTTTCCACAACAAACTGGCGTTGGTAACATAGCTTAAATAAAACTGCCTTTTTTCAAAAATCGAGCCGATGGCAATGTTTTTCCATCAATTGTACACAATTTGTACAGATCAGATTTTCGTAATGTACGCGTATGCTGATTATACATGCAATTTTGCGAAAAGTCTCGTACTGAAAATGTCTCCCTCTGGCGCTTGCGTCACTTTGCGAGATTACGGCAGCGTAGTGAAAGGGTTAACAACAAATGTTTTGATTATAATCTCCTCAGAGATTGCGCTGGCTTACGCCTCCACAGAAACCTATATTTCGTACTTCTGTGGCTTTCGATATACGTAGTTGATCGGACTCGACGGAATGTAACCGTTTGATATTAGAGCCACACTCTCAAATCAGCCAACTCATATGCAAACATTTGTCCAGCTAATGAATACAACGATGGGCACATAAATTCCTGGAAACAGAGACAGAGAGAGAGAGTATGAGCTGCTGCCCGGAATCGAAAGGACATCCTGATACCGCATCGACCACAACGGAAACGATCGACCGTGGTGATAGCTAACGCAACAACAACACGTGCCGTCAAGTGCGTGTGCGAACCGGCTCGTGGCACTTGTTTGTGTCCATTTTATCAGCCTCGGTAAATCCTCGGATGCGTGTAGATACTCATTGTAGAGAGTTCCTGGATCAGCTGTCCCCTAACTGCATCATGGCAGGTTGGTCCTAGTCTGCCTACGAGAACATAAAGTAAGTTATTTTATAGATACCGATGACATCCACAGAGACAGTCACAACCTTTCCATAGAAATATTCACTGGAGTGTTTAACCGCAGACTCCACAGCCTCGTTCAGTGATAGCGCGCGTGCGGTGGACAATGTTTCGCATAATTTCGGGAAAATAATGTTGTTTGATGTTATCTGTCCAGAGTCAACAACAAAGAGGGAGAAATGGACGACACGGTAAGAGACGATATCTGTTTTTCCGTGTGCGGTGTGACAGCGACTATCATAAATTACTACTCCACAAGGCAATGAGACGAGGCGTTAAATTTTTCCCACGGCAGGACACGCGATCTGCGGATGGTACGGTTCAAATTTTATCCCGGAACGCCATGTGTCCATGTGTCGAACAGTCAACACGCGTGGGATTAGTTTTTGAGAGGGGGACAGCACGTGTGAACTGTACCGTGGAGCGATTGGTGATTCCACCACAGGGCTTTAGCATTCCGATGGGGACTATTTAAGTACAAGTTAACAATATCACAGGTGGAATCAAACAAACTGCCTGCAAGCACTCGCAATGTATCCTGGTAACGTTTTTATTACGTTTCTCGAATGTATGCGAATCGACTACCGGCTGACTGATTACACCAATCGCGCACAATTTTTCCCTTTGATCTGAGCGCATGGTGGAACTCGTTACAATTACCCGACTCGGCACTATCCGGCCCGTCATATCGTTGTATCCGTCGAGATGGGATACAATTTAATCAAAACATCAAAAGCTTTTTATATGATTAATATTGCTGCCGGGAAAAGGCCTAAATCTGCGTTTGACATTTGACAGTCGTTGCCGAGCCGTTTACGAGCCGAGCGGTGACGTTGTCAAATCTTTAACTTTGTCCGAACCCCAATTGCTGGATGATGCGGAAACGAGTTAATTGAATCGTTAAACACAAGATGGGGAAGCTGGTTTTAACATGGGCGCAGAAAAGGAATTAAGTTTCCCTCCGTCACACATCTCATTCCACTTTAAGTCCTTTCAAATTTATCGTTCATGCGAACAGAATGCGGTGACGAATTTCACTAAATCCAATAGCATTGCGTTGTTTTCAACTGTCACTCGAGATTATTTCCTCATCCATTACTGCGCGCTACAGCCCAGCGCACCAACGCATCATCCGGAAACGAAATAATTCGATTTACGTCAAGGAGACAACCGATATTGACTTCCGAGGAATAAATCTTCACCCGATGCATAGACAACACACCAAGAACAACAAGATCGGTTTGATGCAATGGTACCCTCACACCCACTCATTCGCCAGCAATCAATCTTGGTGCGGCAGCAGAATCTTGTACATTAGTTCGAAATAGACAAAACAACTGCCCCAGCCGACTTTTGCGCCACCTACACTCTCTCTCTCTCTCTCTCTCTCTCTCTCTCTCTCTCTCTCTCTCTCTATCTCTATGCCTTTTCTACTCGAGGATCCAGTAGCGGATGGATTGATTTATGGACGGCGTTAATTGACGTACCGTCGGAGCGTTGTGTTGTTTCGCTCCAGGATCAATCACAGCATCATGGCATTCCGACAAGCTGTTCCCTCCACCGATGGCTGGTTGGTTTTTCGTTTGAGGCACTAAATTAGTTCGGAGAAGATGGTAGTGATCTTGCTGCGGGAGATTTATTCGTTCTTTCATGTCTTCATTAGAATTTGAAGAGCTGGTATAAATATAACCGATAGTACTTTTTTGTTTCTTGATTTCCGAATTCTATTCTCTAATTCTATTTTCAGTATTGAGTAATACTGGATGGATGAAAAAAATGTTACAACGAATAGTTGTTAGAAACAATTCAATGAAAATGCTCAATACGTCCTCTTTAAAATATTATGAACGATTATTTGAGTATAATTTTCGAGAAAATTGTTAGATAACTTGAAATTAATTTCATCAGCGGTAAAATTAAGTTCAGTAAAATTATCCACAATTTCTTCTGTGAAAATTTCGGATCTAGACTAAAAGTATTATCTTGTTTTGCTGTGCGTATTATCTCGTTGTATGGTAGCTCCGCTTATGATTGGATTGAACCACGGATTGTGCTATTTAGCACGAGAAAACATACTGATTGGAACAGCGGTACTCAATCTTGTGCCAATCAGAAACGTCAAGCGATAAAACGCCAATTCGCGCAGATTTCCATTTTCTCAGAATGAATATGTACTGTTGATTGCACGTTGTCTAGAGCGATACTGAAACACTAAACTTACTGAATATCAAAGTAGTTTTTCAGTACCTCTTAGCAAAATAACATTTCCACATTTCCATTTCCAAAAAACAAACGCGCTTGAAAGTTACACATGTTATGTAGCCCAATTGATAACATTTACATAACCCTTACCTTTGAATGCGATTAAAAATATTGTGTAATTAACGATCACTTGGCACTGTAATTTTCAAAAAATAGAAATAAGAAAGTGCCTCCTCGGAATATGCCTTATAATAGAGCAATTCCAAATGAAATCGAAAAATGACAAAACATGAGTATTTTTTTTTTTTTTTTTTTTTATTTAAATCGTTTATTTTTACAGGCTCAGTTACATAGGTTTAAAGGAGCCGAACTCCTTACTGTATTGTTACTAGTATATATACATTTTTCCTTAATTCTAATGTTAATAATATAGGAAACCGATTACTCGCGGTCAACTCGAGTTTAGAAGGGTGACATATTTTCTTCAGGAAAAGGAGGGGATATGAGGATATGTTGACAATGATCACACTCACACTCTCAATCACACTCATCACACTCAATTCTTAAACCTATCTTATATCTAATATGTATTTACATTTCATCTTATTCTTAAGAAGGGATCCGATCTCTCACAAAGGAAAAGGAAAAGGAAAAACTAAGGGTATAAGGACAATCACACACGAAGATCGATAGCTTTAAGGAATACATATATTTGGGACATGTAATCAAGGTCTAACCGAGCCAACACATCTCTCACCGGCACCATGGGCTGCCTTCCTCGGGCCCGAAGGGTGACTACTAAATTCGATCTGGCGACAAGATACAGCTCGCACGACCAAACAACGTGCTCGATGTCGTGGTAACCTTGGCCACAAACACAAAGATTGTTGTCGGCAAGATTAATACGAAAGAGTAGCGCATCTAACGAACAGTGATTGGACATGAGTCGGGAGAAGGTGCGAATAAAGTCCCGACTCAAGTCCAGACTTTTGAACCATGGTTTAAGGCTAACCTTAGGGATAATCGAGTGGAGCCACCGGCCCAATTCATCTTCGTTCCATTTGCGTTGCCAGTTAACTATGGTATTTTTGCGGACTGAAGAATAAAATTCATTGAAGGCGATTTGACGCTGATAAATATCGCCTTCAATTGCACCTACCTTTGCTAATGAGTCAGCCCTCTCATTACCCAGAATTGAGCAATGTGAAGGGACCCAAACAAAGGTAATGAAATAACAGCGTCTGGATAAAGCACTCAAAATTTCTCGTATTCTCTCAAGGAAGTACGGCGAGTGCTTTTCCGGCCTCACTGAACGGATAGCTTCGACAGAGCTAAGACTATCCGTTACAATGTAATAGTGTTCAACAGGTCGTGAGGCGACGCTGTCCAGCGCCCAATGTATTGCTGCCAATTCAGCAATATACACTGAGCAAGGATTCTGAAGACTGTGTGAGGTGCTAAAAAATTCGTTGAACACTCCAAATCCTGTGGACTCGTTTATAGTGGACCCATCAGTAAAGTACATATTATCACAATTGATACCCCCATACTTTTCATCGAAGATCGTTGGAGCGATCCTCGATCGTTGGTAATCTGAATATCCATGGATATCTTGCTTCATGGACAGATCAAAATGCACAGAGGAATTGATGTAGTCAGGGAAACAAACACGGTTGGGAATATACGAAGAAGGATCAACCTGCATGGAGATGAATTCATGATATGAACTCATGAATCCGGAGTGAAAATTTAGCTCGATCAGCTGCTCAAAATTTCCGATCACCAATGGGTTCATGACCTTACACCGGATGAAGAACCGAAGAGATAATAAATTGAAGCGATCTTTTAGTGGGAGTAGGCCTGCCAAAACCTCGAGACTCATGGTATGCGTTGAGGGCATACATCCCAACGCGATACGGAGACAAAGATACTGAATTCGCTCGAGTTTAATTAAGTGTGTTTTGGCAGCTGATTGAAAACAGAAACTGCCATACTCCATCACTGAGAGAATAGTTGTTCGATACAACATTATAAGATCTTCGGGATGGGCTCCCCACCAGGTGCCGGTAATTGTACGGAGAAAGTTTATTCTTTGTTGGCATTTTTTACTCAGATACCTAATATGGGCCCCCCAAGTACATTTGGAGTCGAACCAGACCCCAAGATACTTGAATGACATAGCATGAGTGATCGGTTTACCCAAAAGTTGAAGCTTTGGTTTTGCTGGTTTATGCTTCCTAGAAAAAACCACCATCTCTGTTTTCTCCGTGGAGAATTCGATCCCTAGCCCAATGGCCCAGGTTGAAAAATTGTTCAAAGTATCTTGTAAGGATTCTTGCAGGTCGGATTCGTTTGATCCTACGACAGACACCACTCCATCATCTGCAAGTTGTCTTAGGCTGCAATTTTGTGTAAGGCAATTGTCAATGTCGCTTACGTAGAAGTTGTACAAAAGGGGGCTTAAACATGAGCCCTGGGGGAGTCCCATGTAAGAGACCCGACTTACTGCCGAATCTCCGTGAGAAAAGTTCAAATGTTTCTCACAAAGCAAGTTATATAACATATTATTCAATAGAGGCGGCAGACCCCGAGATTGTAATTTGTCTGACAAAACCTCTATTGAAACAGAATCAAAGGCCCCCTTTATGTCCAAGAATACTGAAGCCATTTGTTTTTTTTCGGCGTAAGCCATTTGAATTTCTGAAGAAAGCAACGCAAGACAATCATTCGTCCCCTTGCCCCTGCGGAACCCATATTGTGTATCTGAGAGTAGGCCATTCGTTTCAACCCATCGATCAAGGCGAAACAAGATCATTTTCTCCAACAATTTCCGTATACAAGACAGCATTGCTATTGGGCGGTACGAATTGAAGTCGGACGCGGGTTTTCCGGGTTTTTGAATAGCTATAACTCGTACTTGTCTCCAATCATCTGGAACAATATTATGCTCCAGAAACCGATTGAATAAATTCAACAAGCGATGTTTCGCCACATCAGGGAGGTTTTTCAGCAAGTTGAACTTAATTCTATCCGATCCCGGAGCAGAATTGTTACATGAAAGCAGAGCAAGAGAGAATTCTACCATCGAAAACTCGGAATCAAGATCGCACCTATCATGTGGTATATCTCGAACAATTTTTTGCACAGGAGCGGAATCAGGACAAACCTTCCGTGCAAAATTAAAAATCCATCGATGTGAATATTCCTCGCTTTCATTGGATGAAGAGCGATTTCTCATGTTTCGAGCCACTGTCCATAATTTTTTCATTGACGTTTCTCGTGACAAACCTCCCACGAAATTTCGCCAATAAGCACGTTTTTTCCCTTTGATCATGTTTTTAAATTGATTTTCAAGGTCCAAATACGTTTGAAAATTCTCAATGGTTCCACGTTTCCGAAAAGCTTTAAATGCATTCGATTTATCTCCATAAAGCTTGGAACACTGGCTATCCCACCATGGATTGGGAGGCCTTCGACGAATAGTGGAACCTGGGATGGGTTTCGTTTGAGCGCGAACCGCGCTGTCATAGATCAAACGAGAAATGAAGTTATACTCCTCCAATGGAGGCAAACCATCTCTGGAATTGATGGCTAGAGCAATCGCGTCCGCATATTTTTTCCAGTCAATGTGTCTTGTGAGGTCGTATGCCATGTTTATTGATTCAGAAGAATTCAACCCATTGGTGATAGTAATTTTGATTGGCAAGTGGTCACTACCGTTGGGATCCTGGATTACATTCCACTTGCAATCTAACGATAGTGAATTCGAGCAAAGCGAGAGGTCAAGAGCACTTGGGTTAGCAGGAGGTTTAGGTACACGTGTTGTTTCCCCAGTGTTCAAAACGGTCATATTGAAGCTGTTACAAAGGTCATATATCAACGACGAACGATTATCGTCGTACGGTTCCCCCCAGGCAGTTCCGTGAGAGTTGAAGTCTCCCAAGATTAATCGTGGCTCAGGAAGGAGTGAGCACATGTCAACAAGTTGCTTGCGGCTAACCGCAGCTCTCGGAGGCCAATACAAGCTGACAATACAGAGGTCTTTGCCTCTGATGTTTGCATGACAAGCAACAGCTTCGATCCCTCCAATAGATGGAAGGTCAATTCGAAAAAATGAGTGGCACTTATTGATCCCCAATAGTACCCCTCCGTATATGTCATCGCGGTCCAAGCGTATTATATTAAAATCGTGGAAAGAGAGATCATTTTGAGAAGAGAGCCAGGTTTCGGATAGAGCAAAAACATCACAATTGAGTTTATGAATTAGAAATTTGAATGTATCCAATTTAGGGATAAGACTACGACAATTCCACTGTAAAACAGTGATATCTCCGACCTCTCTATTTAAATTAGACATCAAGAGAGATAATCATTGCAAGGAGGGGCCATGTTTGCATCAATTGCTGCAAAATTGTCTTTAGTACTGGAAGCATTGCGGTGACAATGGTTCTGATGGAGTCGGAAACATTAAAACACGTGAAGATTTGATCCACAAGGTCAGACAACTTTATAAATCCCGATTGGGAAGTTGAACTTGACGGAAAAACAGGGACAGTTGGGGTTTTTGATGTCCCCTCGAGTGCTGGGTCGTTCGAAGGTGAACTATTACCACGGAGGCCAGGAGGGACCTGATTTTGCTTATCCGCTGCACTCGATTTTTTGGGCAAGCTAACAGGGGGTATCACCGGAGGGACTTGTCCTTGAACTTTGGGAGTGGTCACATTTTTGCGCCGGGGATTCCCTTGAGAAATAAACGGCGTGCCCCCGTTAGCTGTATCCGCTTCCATTTCGTCAACTGGCAACGTAGCGAAGACATTGTGTGTATTGATTGGTTGTTGTTCTTGAGCCAGTGGAGAAGCGCCCTTCAAAATTTCTGCGAAAGTGCGTTTAGAGCGTTCCCTCAAAGAGCGCTTCTGTTTCTCCCAGCGAGCCTTGTATGTTTCACAAGCTGAGAGCACGTGTGGGGATCCCCCGCAATATGGACACTTATGCTCAGTCGCACTGCAGGATTTCCCCTCATGTTGTTCTCCGCAAGTGGCACATCGTTCTTTATTGGCACAATAAGCAGCCGTGTGACCAACTGACTTGCACTTTACACAAGTCATTGGCTTTGGAATAAAAAGTCTCACGGCTAACCTCAATTTATCTACCATCACGTAGTCAGGGAGAGCTGAACCAGCGAAGGTGACTCGAAACGAGTTGGACGGCGTAAATTTCTTTTCTTCTCCTTCATGGGAGACTGTTCCGAGCTGGCGGCAACCCAAGATCTTAACAGTCGTCGAGGGCAGTTTTTTAAAACGGCCGGTACCTTCACTCGTAATGTATTCGCACGTCAAGCCCGTTTCGGTTATCACACCCTCAATTTCGACTATGTGAGAGGGAATGTAGACCCGATACTCAATTGTAAAATGCTGATCGACAACAATCTTGTTTGCGTCTTTTCGATCATTCACGACAACTCGCAATTTGTTTGGTCTAACCTTCGAAATTTCCGAAACGGAGGTATACCTTGCCAGATCTTTCGCGATCTGCATGACTCTCAACGCCTTTCCATTTGGTTTAGGCCTGAAGAAAACAACCCAGGGACCAGTTCCGGGCGCATCTTCTGGATAGACCTTTACACGGGGAGTGGGAATAACAGGGGGGGAAGGCGAGGACGGGGATTGAGAGTGGGAAGGCGAAGGTTGAGAAGGAGCGGGAAGAACAGAGGGAGAAGACGAGGTTGAAGGTAGAGTGGGATCGTTAAGGGCAGATGGGAGATTTGCTAGTTTTTTGGAGGGAGGCTTGGTAGGGTTAGCTGACTCGTCCCCAGAAGAAGTATCTTCCGTATTTGGAACACGTTTGAGTGACTTTTTTTTATCCGTTAGGAGGGAACTAGAGTCAGAGACCTCCATATCCGAAGGTCCCCCACTCTCTGCCATTTTAAATTTTCACTTATATTCTAAGTATTTTTTTAAACAATATTTCACAATAAAATAATTCACAAAAACAAAAAAAAAACTTATAATTATTAAATATTTTCTCTCAGTATATTTAATGTTATTCACCTATGAACGCACTCCAGTGCAGATGAACGGAAGCGTGCTGAAAGCTCGTTGGTGGTGGGAATGTGCCTACGACACCACTACACACAGTCGTCGGTGAAAGCTTACCCGCACTGTCACTGTTGGCACGATGACTCGGCGAAATCTCCAATGTCGGCGAAGCAGCGACAAAACAAAAACCAATGCTTGGCTTTCCGAGGATGAAAGCCTCTATCCACTTGCAGGCAGGGCACTTCACTCACTATCCAGATAGCGAAATGAACTCTTCAGCGGCAAAAAAACAACAATCACGCTGTAACCGATAACGGAACTTGGACGCGACTTTCCTTCGTCTGGTTACTACGGGCAATCGGCGAAGAAATGATGAGTATTTTTGATTCGAATGAAAGTTTGTATTCCGTTTGGGTTGAAGGAAATATGAGTTGTCCACAGCAATTGGGATTTTTTTGACTCAAGCGTAACTTTTGAAATCGATTTTAGTAGGAGAAATCTTTGATAATTTATGTCTCAAAAACTATGAGTAGTACCGAAATAGTGTCTTAGAAAGAGTTATAGTGATTTATGTCTAAACATGAAAAAAATATACACTGAGAAAAAAAATTAGTACTCTTTCTTTCATTCACAAAAAAAAACTACCCAAAATACATATTTTTTAATTTTTTTATTAATTTTTTCATATAAAATAGATGTCATGTAGAAAATTTGAAAAATGGGTCCAAGATGGTAAAACAATTTTTGACGAACTTTGTGGAACATCGAATTTATATGAATTTCCGAAATTTCGAATTTTTGTATGTTAACAATCATTTTTAGCCACAAATTATGATTCCTGATGTGATTTAAAACAAAAAGCTCATTATAGATCTCCATCTAAATGCAGCCATTCTCGAGATATTTTGGAACATATTTTTAATTTATTGTCTTTTTTATAGTAAATATTCCCTTTTGATATGTTTGTCGTGTTATATCGTCATGTTCATGAAATTTTATGAATTTGCTTATAATTTCCAACAACTTTTCCAAAGACATTACGTTGAAAATCATTTGAACACATGCGGGTTAATATAAAACGTAGCGATATTAAAAAAGGTTTTGTTATACATGTTGCGCCAACAGAACACAACACTTATAAAAGGAAAAAATATAATTCTCTACAATTTGGTCAAATAATTCCTATATTTATCGGAGTTTAAGAGATACTAATAATAATACTCGAATTTTTAACATTTTTTATCAACATTTATTTTTATCAACTAACAATTTTGTTGTATATAATTTAATTTTTTCATTATTTTCTTATATTTCTATATATATATATATATATATATATATATATATATATATATATATTATATATATATTTCTTGCTGCATTGTCGTTAGAGTACAACTTTGCTGCTACTTCATTCTCGGATACAGGTACAAAAGAATGATACTTTTGGGTACCTGGAATTTGTTTGGTGTTATCATACATGCTACTCAACTCTTCCACACCCTCATCATATTCTTCTTGTGGCATATATGAAAATGACAATTTTGTGAGATAATCCTCTTTTCGCTTGCTAGCCCAGTCAAATAACGTTTTTGCACTCGTAATCGGATGTTCATACTGCCTAGCCAAACTAGCTCTTGTTGCCATCCGTTTCAATGTACCACCAACATCACGAGGTCCTTTGCCGTGTGATGTTGCAAAAAAATTCCATTCAGCGTCAATGTCGTATTTCGATTTAAACTGACATAAACTCGCAAAATTTTTCCTATTTTTATACTGGGATGCAGCACCATCCGACATGAATTTTATTCTTTTTAACTGCATTTGTTGTTTCAAAAATGTTACCAATTTAGAAATAAATTCTTGCACAGCTATTGTGTCATGACTTAAAACTTCAGATATAACTACAAAGCTTAAATTTGCCAGAGAACCTTTTTCATCTCTATAATAAACAACGAACGGATGGATTGTTGCTTGATCATTGTTCCAGTGATGACTTTGAACTTCATCTTGAAGCACAAATGAATAATTTTCGGAAAAATCGCAAATCACAACAAGCTCATTTTCTTGCAAATTAGCTTTTATATTGTTAAGAAATGTGGACTGTTGTGTTTAAATGTAATCATGAGTAAGTAATTTTTCTATTTTTTCGCAAAAATACGATACAAATTCTTCCACCGGTTTACAAGAGTTTCTATGTCGCATCGATCAGTAGAAATCCATTGTGCATAAGTGATTTCAATTAAATTGCGTTCCTGAAGCTCATCTAGGAACCCGTTTCCAAACTCGTCCATTGTTGGGCATTTTTTACATTCACGAAGGTAACAGTATTTCGTTCTATTTGATATGTTACATAGTATTTTTTCCATATATTCTTTGCATTCAATGTTAAAGGAATATTTTTTGAGACTATGAAGCATAAGATTTACATTTTCATGGAATGTACAAACACAAACGTTATGATTTCCTGAACTACTCAGCAATTTGCAATACTTCGGACGCATTGATGCAAAAGAGCTAAATTCAATTTTGCAATTTGGATTAAGTTCCTTAAATCTGTTGAAAGTTTCCGGTAATGATGTTATTAATAAACTTTTTTGGATGTGTTGACGCTTCCCATTTTTGGCTACAAAAACATAGTCTCTTTCTCCAGGTAATGATCGACTGATATCGTCGTCATTATAAAATTCCGAAACATGATTTTTAACATCTTCACTTAAACTTGGTCCATATTTGCTGTGGTGTTGACAATACACCTTTTTCATTGGCCAGTTTTTTGGCTTAAATTGCCATATATTTATTAACGCCAAATTCTTGTTCCATTTTTTGCACGAATCAAGACTTAGGCAAAACTGTTAAAATTCTAACTTTTTCTGATCTTGTTGTCTCTGTGTGGTCAAATTTCTCTTTGAGCTGATTGATAATCTCATCAAACTCTTTTGCCTTTTGTTCAAAGTTCGACTCTTCGTCTTCTTCAGGTGAAAAGGAAAATAGATTTCTCTTAATACCTTTAGAAATTTCTTTGAATTTTTGTTCGGAGTAACTAACCTGTTCAAGACTTTTCGTCATTATTGGTGAAACGTTAATATCGGCGATTCCCTTGTTGAATAGCTCAATGCTGTACGTTCGGGAATACTCTGGTATATTGCTGTTTTGGGAATCTTGCGAAGATGCTGAAACGACTGAAACTATTAATGGTACTTCTTCTAAAGTATTTCCTACTGCTGTACTGAACTGCTCCTCAGTATTACACTGCTTTGGTTTGGAAGAGTATACAGATAAACGGCATGATCCACAAATTGTTAAAGATGTATCTAAAAGGATATTGCATCCCATTCACTTAAGTTTATCAATCATTGACACGGTTAAGAAACGTTTTTCAGATGAACATTTCATTAAGATTTTTGTAGTCCATTGTGATATACTGTTATTCACTCTATAAGGAAGATTGTTCGACTGATGAACGATGTTTGAACATGAGTAACTTTATATACATTATAGAGGTACCTTAAAGGTACCTGACTTTATATACCTGTACAGAGGTAGCTTAAAGATACCTGACTTTATATACCTATACAGAGGTAGCTTAGAAATACCTGACTTCAGGTATAATCTAGGCATAACGTAAACAAGTTAATTATGTTTGTACCCATAACGTCCGGTTGAATCAACAAGGTGTATTTGTTGTTAGGATTTTTTGTGTAACACGAATAATATGTTAAAAGTTTGTATTAAGATAAAAAAGATTTTTTAATATCGCTACGTTTTGTGTTAACCCACATGTCTTCAAATGTTTTTCAACGTAACTCCTAAACATATATTTTTACCATAATGATGTATTTGGAAAAGTTGTTGGAAATTATAAGCAAATTCGTAAAATTTCATGAACATGACGGTATAACGCGACAAACATATTAAAAGAGAAATTTGTTTTGTTTTTACTTAAGTTATAATAATAAGGGAATATTCACTATATAATAAGGGAATATTTACTATAAAAAAGACAATAAATTAAAAATATTTTTTAAAATATCTCGAGAATGGCTACATTTGGAAGGAGATTTATAATGAGCTTTTTTGTTTTAAATCACATCAGAAATCATAATTTGTGGCTAAAGTGATTGTTTACATACAAAAATTCGAAGTTTCGGAAATTCATAAAAATTGGATGCTCTACAAAGTTCGTCAAAAATAGTTGTACCATCTTGGACCCATTTTTTAAACTTTTTACATAACTTCTATTTTATATGAAAAAATGTAAAAAAAAAATTAAAAAATATGTATTTTGGATATTGCAAATTAAAGTTTTTTTTTGTAAATAAAAAAAAAGAGTACTAATGTTTTTCTCAGTGTATATTTTTTTCATGTTTAGACATAAATACACTATAACTCTTTCTAAGACACTATTTCGGAACGACTTATAGTTTTTGAGATATAAATTATCAAAGATTTCTCCTACTAAAATCGATACGCCCTTTTCAAAAGTTACGCTTGAGTCAAAAAATTCCCAATTGCTGTGGAAAACTCATATTTCCTCCAACCCAAACGGAATACAAACTTTCATTCGAATCAAAAATACATGTTTTTCAAATCTGCATTTTTTGGACGATTTCATTTGGAATTGCACAATGTAAACAGCTGCCATTTTTCACTGCCATAATCTCAAATTGTCTTTCCATTAGAAGGGGAGCCAGAAATTTTTCATGAATATTATATAACGTTTTTGTTCAAAAATGTGCAAGTGTGAATAAAACTGCAGTTAAAATTCAATTATGTTGGTGTTTTCTAGTGTGCAAATCAACAAATATACCGAAGACAACAATCCGATGTAACTGAAACGTCCACTTTCCGAAACAATTTAATGTATGTGACCATACTCAATTTTACCTTTTTATAATTTAAAATATGCGACTATGTCCTTTTTTTCTTACATATTACTTGGAAATTCTTGCAAGTTGAAAAACTTCGTAGAAAATAATAAAACTATAAAATAAAATTATATTCAATTTACCTATATCCGGCATCCCTGCTTTCGTCATTGGTTTTATTTACAATACCGGTTTATCTCACGCAAGACAGTTATATAGTCGGTGTTAAATCAGAGGGGACCAAGTAGCGAAATTGAAAATTTCGAGTTATTGATTACATTTGATTAAGTATTATGAAAGCATCATACCACATTTATCAGATTTGGAAAATCACGCATACAGCAGGAATAACGGATCGGAAATTGTTATGATATATCAACTAAAACCCTTCAGAGTATGCAGTCAGAATAGACCATGTACCATTTACCATGGCGAAATAGCTCTATATCATGCGCAGACAGAGTGGACCTTGTATCAATCATTTGTATATCTAGCTGACCGGGCAAACTTCGTTCCGCCCAAAAATTATTTTTCGTTATCACATCCACGTTTTCTTACTAAGCACTCGTTCATGGGTCCAATTGCAGAACTGTTCATTGATTTATCTTCTAATCAGAAAATATGATGAATGAAGACAGCCCTAAATCGGATAATTACATTCTCGAGTTTTAGAGATTGACACACGCGATTCATTTTTATTTATTAAGATAGAAGGCGATATAGGAGTGCGTTTTACCACATTAAAATGCATTTCTACTTTCGAACGAAGATCAATTTCGTTACCGCAAACATCAAATGGAATAACAACGCTTGTCAATATGTAATTGTAGAGCACATGCGAATTGAATTTTTCGAATATCCCCATTTTCCTTCAGAGTTTTCCGACAATTTTCAATTGGCTGGTTGGAGTATGTTTGGTTGAAATATGTGCATTATTTTTATTAAACCCCCTCTCCTTTCCAGAGGAAGAAGGGGTGTCATACCATCATAGAAACATTTCTCGAACCCAGAAACCCTCACATCCCGAATTTGGCTCCATTTGCTTGATTAGTTCTCGAGTTATGACTTAACACCGACTTAACACCGACCATATGGTACTAGGTGAGGCCGTTTTGACACTAAGTTGGTTAGGAGAGCGGTATATGAAAACAGTACGGAACAAAGCAGAAGGGAAATTATTTACCTGAAGCGTGAAAGAGATAGACTGATCACAAGCGAGGTTTCGTACAAGCGTATTGTGTTTTGTTTACAAACACAAAATAGTCGTTACACATACAAAATAGTTTACAATAAAGTAACACACAAAAGAGCTCGCCGGGCCACATGCGGCCAGCAGGCCGCAGGTTGAGTATAGCTGGTTAAGAACAAGTCGATTATGAAGATTTTTTGACGTAGAACTACGTCTTTCATTTCTATACCGGGGTGTGAAATCAAAGTTTCGAAAAAACTTACGCCAGCGTTACGCCAGAGACCGGGATTTTGAGCGTTAATAGCTCCTAAACAACCGAACGAAATGGTATGATAAACACTTCATTCGAAAGATAAAATGTCTACGCGTTATATACTTGTTACTTTTTCATCCAAAAACTTGTTTCAATAGCCTTAAAATTGCCTTCAAAACAAGCTATTGAAATCACCAATCGGTATACAAGCGAGCGCCGCCCGGAAATCCACTCAGTTATAATTGAACAGTGATTGGAGCATGTTGTCGCTGTTGTGGTGAAACTAATTTCGCACACACATACACGCGCGGAACTTTTCGTTTGGTTGCCATCCAGCATCGAGAAGATTCCGGAAAGATGTCATCGTTGCTGAAAAATGATCTACCAGTTCCCCTTGAAATTGAAAAATACATTCATGCGAAAGAGTTTATTTTAATGTTTTTTATCTGTAAAAGATGCCCAATACGAAAACTCGGTTGATGCGAAGGAATCAACCCTGCGAATCTGGATTGGCACTTTACTGGGTTGAAGTGAGAAAAAGTGTCGTGTGAATTACCCTTGTTCCTGGAACAAACTGAATTGACTGCCTTCGCACTAATTCCCTACGGAACGAGCTACGAACGGAAGCTAACCAGTGTTATTCCTTTCAACAAATTAAACTGACTGCCTTCGCACTAATTCCGTACGGAACGAGCAACGAACGGGAGCAGAATCAATCTATTAAATACCAACTAAGCGGGAGGATCAACGAGTACATGATCTTCACGAACTCCGAGCGCAAACTATACAACTATTGCTGCGGACGTTGGAAAACTTGAATCTGAAGAACTCTCGTCAGTCGATTCAAAAGGAAGTTTCGGATTTAATCGTACGACACGATTCCAAAGACTACTTGCTTTATTCAGAGAACCTTGGGTTTTTATACAATTTTGTTCTATTCGAATTCTAGCCTAAATTCAAACTTAATGTGTGAAGGAAAGAGTTTTATTATAACTGTTTTATTGCACTGAGTTTTATTGCACCCGCTCCCGATAGGTTGTTTATTTTAGGATCGTACACTCGGCTCGCGTTTATCGTGTAATGTTTTCCTTCTGTCCTTCTCTCGATCGTTTACGAAATTATATTTGAATTGCCTAATTCTTTCGATTTCTTACACTATCCATATAACACTGCAACCAAATACATTTGGTTTTGTGATTTTTCAGTCAAGTGCAATGAACAGGTGGTTATCGAGTTAGCATTAACCACTGGTGGGCTTCGATTATCGAGGAGAATCTGGAAAGATGTTATCGTTGCTGAAAAATAATCTGCCAGTTCCGCTTGGAATTGAAAAATACATTCAAGCGAAAGAGTTTATTTTAATGTTTTCTAACCATATAACACTGCGGCCAAATACATATGGTTTTGTAATTTTTCAAAAAAGGACAATTAGCAGGAAAGCCTCTGAAGATTATTCTTCCCCACCAGTAGAATATTTTCGTATCCAATATTGGATGAGCGCGCAACGGAAAATGTTTCGCATAGCGAAAATCATATAATTTTCAATCGACTATTGCTCAGTCGCTGAATGTTTCAAACTCAGAGAGTTCATTCACCTCTAGTCGTAAACCACACCTTCTCTTGATTCAATCAAGGATAAAAAGCATACTTGAGCGATACTCTGGTGGTGAAACGCATTCATTTTTCGTGAGGACATCGACAAGACAACGTTACGTTACTGAACGAGCTGGACGGTAAGGAATCGAGGGATCCATTACCTGACCTGACCTGAAACGCAATCAGTTTTTTTTTGAATTGTAAGGGAGCGCAGAAACCCGATCCATAAGAAGGAGAAGAGAAGGCGACCAAGAGAGTATCAGCATCGAAAAACATCGGAGCCGCCACACATACACACATACACGCGCGGAACTATTTTCGTTTGGTTGCCATCCAGCGTCGAGAAGATTCCGGAAAGATGTTATCGTTGCTGAAAAACAATCTGCC
This sequence comes from Toxorhynchites rutilus septentrionalis, assembly GCF_029784135.1. Taxonomy (NCBI): domain Eukaryota; kingdom Metazoa; phylum Arthropoda; class Insecta; order Diptera; family Culicidae; genus Toxorhynchites; species Toxorhynchites rutilus. The sequence continues at coordinate 308,409,724 of NC_073745.1, read as the reverse complement.
AGTTTCCCTGGGAATTGTAAAAACATTCAAGCGAAAGTGTTTATTTTAATGTTTGCTAACCATATAACACTGCGACCAAATACATTTGGTTTTGTGATTTTTCAATCAAGTGCGATCAACGTAAGACCACGTCGTTCGGCAATTTATTAGAGGTGCAATGAATCTTAAGAAGGAATTCCCGCTCTACGCGCACTGGCAAACGATGTTTACTCAACAATTTCTCAAACAAGAAATGGGTGTTGTGAGAAAGGATGAGCAAACGCAAAAATTATGTAGACTGATTTGATGCAACAGATATTTTGTCTATTGGAAATGGAATACAAATCATATCACAAAACAAGCAATGTATCATGTATTATACAACTTTCGTGTGATTGCTTCTTTTGCTGAATATTGTGCCTCCAACGTTACGCTCTCGTTCCCGAAGTCCCCTAAATATGCATTTATTCATTCATTCAGAATTGATTCAGATGCAACTAAAAACAAATGATCACTAAATCAACGATAATCCTACGTCACCCTTGCGGTTATACCACAGATATAACTCACTTCCTGATTTTTATTTTTAAATGGTGTTTTCGAAAAAAGTTTTGATGCCAAACGCCGATGAAACGCCGAGATCTACTGTCAACTCGAATTTTTTTGTCGTTTATTTCGGAATTCAAGGCAAAACGTATGGTTAAGGGCGCCATTGAAAAAAAGTTATCTCGATTTTTCATACGAAACTTGCCGCGAAATGTTGATTTACACGCAATCAAACCTAATGAAAAATATTTGCTCAATAGCTCTTCATTTACTAGTGCCGCAGACGTTAAAATATAAGTTCTTTGAAAACAAAGCCGAACAAATGAAGCGTTCAAGTTTACCCCAAATCGTGCGGCCCTTAATCTGTTAAACGAAACGAGTAAACGCTTCAAGACGCCAAAATTGCAATCGACAACAGAAAATTTGCTTTTCATTTCCTTTCTCGATCGATAGTGGCACGAGTTCAAAAGCAACTCAATAATTTCTTCATTATGTACTCGTCCATACCACACTTCTAATCAGCATCGGAATATGCATTCTTCCCCTTCGTTTACGGTACGGCATGAAAAACTATTCCCCATAAATCGCCCTTAAGTGACCGTTAACTAGTTCGTATGAATAACCCAAAACACTGACCAAGGCAAACCGACCCGGCTGGTTCCCCTACTTGGGCGTGTTTTTTTTGCTTGTTAGCCCAGCTCGAAGGCACGACGGTTCCCGTCCGTGTGTGTATGTGTGTCTTGCTTGTCTAGCCGCTTTTCTCGCTGCAGTCGAGGGAATTGAGAAACAAAACAACCCTCCAAAAGGAAGCAAATTTCAGCTGTAATATGTTTCCCAAATTTATTGGCCTCCAAAAAGAAAGTTATTGCAGTTTTCCTAATATTTTTTCTTCCACTGTTGTTCTGTTCCATTCGGTGCCGCATTACTGTTAGTTTGTGCATAGGTCCCTCCATGCTCTCTCGGAGTACAATCCATTGTTGGAACAAGTGTCTCAAAATGAAATCGATACATTTTTCCGACCGTTTCGGCATCTATCAGTCGCCAAACAACAAATCTTCATTATTCAGTAAATTTAATAAAGTCACATGAAATAAATTCACCACCCCCTCTTCAAAGTGCCACCAATCGGAAATGGAAGCAAACATGCAGTCATAAATCTAGCCGAGCCGAATATGTGTTTGCGGTGGATCCGTCGTCCGGAGGTCGTCGGCTAACACTTTTCCTAGGCTTTCCTGATTTAGTGCGGCAGTTAGGATAATAAAGTATCCGCACTGTGCACTTCCCCCCACGCACATACACACACACACCGCTCGCCGCAATTATTTAGCCCTTAAATTCAAACGACAGGAAATGTATCAAGTATCAATTGACGCCCGGCGCTTGTCTGATTGACTCCCGATCTCGATCCGACCGGGTGTGGGATGTGATAAATATTGTTTGTTTGTTCGTTTGCTTGTGCTGCCTTTGGTGTAACGATCTGATTGAATTGGAATTGATTGAAACGGGAGGACATCGCAATCGTGTGGAGACCGAGGAGGGGAAAACCAGATGTTCATTTCACGGCTCTGATTGTGTTGATATGGAATTAAAATGCAAAGGATTGTCATTGTTTGCTCGAGCAATGGGTTTGCGAGATTGGATTCGAGATTGTCACTATTACCAATATTGTCCAGCATGACATGGAATCTCTGACATTGTTACCGAGAAGAATTTACATCAGGAAGGGTTATGTCGAAAAAGGCGAAGTACTCTTCGTCTCCATGTCGAATCAATTAGAGTTTGTTGAACAGGTTCTGTTTAATTATGAAAAGAGATCAAAGACAAATTCGAGCGATTTTAGACGCTGGCAAAAGCTAAAGAGCTTGAAAGCTCACTCAACTACATTAACAGGAAACATCTGATGTGCATGTCTTCGTCTTCAAAACACTCATAACTATCTCTACAGGAAGAGCTCAGCATCGCGAATGTGTCATAGCATTAGCTCCGCAAATATTCGGAAATATTTATATGCAATTTGACTGATAGGGAAAAAACAGGGACACATTTCGTTCGCAGCTACGCGTATCTGCCAAGCATTCGGCTCGTTCGATACCTTGTATCACTTCTCGCAGTTTCATTTGAAAATAATTGGGCACCGATATAAAGACCTAATGGTGATAACCTTAGGTGAATTCTTGTATGTCACCACAAAGCTTACAGCGTCCTACTTTCGAGTACGATAATTGAATTGCTGCGAGTGCATTGCTGTAATTTCTTCTGTTAGAAGTAACGACATTGTATGCAATCAGGTCCGTCTCTAGATGTTCAAGCTGCGTATTCTTAGCTAGCTCATCGATGAATTCATGTGGACTTTGAACAGCATAGCAAGTTCTCAATTAACTGCTGAAGTCCCCGAAGAACACTGAGCTGAGTGACAGGGAAAGCCCCGTAGTACTATGCACATATAAAGGGTGTGTCACATCAAATTGCATCACGGAAAAAACGCTGTAGAAATTTAATTTTTAGGAATTATATCTTCAGTTTTCGCTTATAATCAGATAAGAGTGTAAGATCACGTTGGCCATGCTTCACTGTCAATTTTTCGTAAATTTGGAAAAATGTCGTCGAACGAAAAAGAGCGTCGTGAATTAATCCTGCGCACTCATTTCGAGAATCCGGAGTTGTCACATCGGGACATCGGTAAGATGCTGGGAATCGTCCAATCCACGGTCAGCAGAGTACTAAAACGATACTTCGAGAACCTAACCATCGACCGGAAGGTGAAGAACGGCAAAAATGGATGCTCCGTCAGTGAAAAAGATCACAAGCGCGTAGTTAAGCAGTTTAGACGTGATCCGAGAAGTTCGGTCCGGGATGTCGCCAATAAGCTGAATTTGTGAAGTTCATTCGTCCAGCGGACCAAGCAGCGGGAGGACCTGCGTACATACAAGGTTCAGAAGGCTCCTAACCGCGACGAAAGGCAAAACATGCTGGGGAAGACGCGAGCCCGGAAGCTGTACACCGAAATGCTGACGAAGCCGCATTGCCTGGTAATGGACGACGAAACCTACGTCAAAGCGGACTTTCGTCAGCTGCCGGGCCTGTTGTTCTTCTCCGCAGAGGACAAATTCAGCGTTCCGGAGGAGATTCGCAAGCAGAAACTATCCAAGTTTGCCAAAAAGTACATGGTGTGGCAAGCGATCTGCTCTTGCGGAAAGCGGAGCGCCCCCTTCGTGATGACCGGCACGGTAAACGGGCAGGTTTACCTTAAGGAGTGCCTACAGAAGCGCTTACTACCACTATTGAAGCAGCACGAGGGCCCGACCATCTTCTGGCCGGATCTCGCTTCGTGCCACTATTCAAAGGACGTGTTGGAGTGGTACGAAGCCAACGGGGTCACCTTCGTGCCAAAGGAAATGAACCCGCCCAAAGCGCCGGAGCTTCGCTAAATAGAGAAATATTGGGCGATTATGAAGCAGGCCCTCCGGAAGAACCCAAAAGTTGTCAAATCGGAGTCGGACTTCAAGAGAAAATGGATTTCTGTTCAAAAAAAACTTCATCCTGACGTTGTACAGAACCTTATGGACGGGGTAAAGAGGAAGGTGCGAGCATACGGGCTTGGGCTCGAAGTATGAATAAAAAGAAAATGCCAAAAGTTGTTTAAAAGTTTTTATTTTACTGTCTAAAATTTTCAAAAGGACCGGTCTACTGGGCGAATTTCTACAGCGTTTTTTCCGTGATGCAATTCGATGTGACACACCCTTTATATGACGTAACGCAAAAAGTATTTTAATTTTAATAATTAATACTCTATCTCCCTCCATAATGTATTTTCGTATTCCTTATGTTTTAAAACTTATCCGACCCCCTCACCTTCCCTCCTTTAATGCAGAACATAACACGTTTTAAACGGTGAAAAAAACCTTCATGCGCAACATTACCACTTCGATGCTGTTGAAAATCCGAGTTATTTCTTCTTCAAGTTCCTCCAAATTTTGTGGCTTATTAACATAGAAATGGTCCTTCACGGACCTCTCCAGAAGAAGTAATCGACGAATAGAAATGTTGAAATTCTTACCATAAGAGAACAAAGTTTCATTGAGGCTTCGGTTGCTCGAGTAATACGATTTCACTAGAAATACACGTTATTGTATATTGTATATCTTGACACTAAAAACCATCCGATCAGACTGAAAGAGTAGCCGAATATTATCGTCCCGAAGTGGGGAACGCAGTGTTACCATCGACGGAGCGAAAAAAAAATTATAAGGAGCTATTCGATTTTTTTTGCGTGAGCGTTGAATCTAAATACAGCTACACCTCGATATAAAGGAACTTTTTTTCTCGTTACGTTATATCGAAGCAAAAAAAATGTTTTTATTTTTGCAGAACTATTCATGATTACTCAGTAATGCGCAAAAACTAATTTTCTATCAACCAGCAGTATTTATGAGCCTTCCTTATGCCCATTTAAGATAATTTTCATAGACGAACATCATCAGTTTTAAGTAGAGGAAAAGGTCTGAAAAAATTGAAGTGAAATTGGTGTCAATTAGTGATGAAACGCATAATAGTTTGGCCGGATACCGGATAGCTTCAAAATGGGATAACCGACTGTCCGGCAGCCGAATAGCTTTTCATTTGCGAATACGAATCAGGAAGACACTGCAAAACTACTGGACCAACCGACATGAAAATTGATATGTAGGGGTTTTTGGGGCCGGGGAAGGTTTTGATGATAGTTTAAGACCTCTCCCCCCTCTCTAAGGGGGGGGGCTTTCATACAAATGAAACACAAATCTTCTGCAATACTCAAGCAAACGAAACCAAATTTGGCATGTGAAGGTTTTAGGGTGCAATAAATGTTTTTACTGTGTTTAGATACTCATCCCCCCTCTCTCAGAGGGAGCTGCCAGGCAAATGGAACACAAATTGTTGTATTACTCGAGAACTAATCAAGTAAATGGAGCCAATTTTGGAATGTGTAGATTTTAGGGTGCAATAAATGATTCTATGGTGGTTAGATGCTCCTCCCCCTCTCTTAGGGGGGCTGCCATACAAATGAAACACAAATCTTCTGCATTACTCGAGAATTAATCAAGCAAACGAAGCCAAATTTGGCATGTGAAGGTTTTAGGGTGCAATAAATGATTATAATGTGGGAATTCGGCGATGGACAAGATGGCTTCAGAAGGTGCATATTTTATCGCTCCAATGTTTGTAGCTTTTTATAGTGTTTTTGTGATTCTATATGAATGAAAGTGAGTGAATATCGTGAATAAGTGATATTTTTCGGAATGGAAAGTGGAAGAAATGGATTGGTGTGTGTGTAAACTTGGTCACATAGCGGCGAACCAAGTTTCTGTTTTTGATGAATCCATTCCATGTTTCATGCACATTTTATTTTTTGTTGTTTGGCAGAGATTGAAAATATAATGGCTTTTTTGCAATGTCACTAACACTAACCAAACCAATTCATGCTTCGAAACAGATATAGCTTAACAGAACTTGCTTTTTAAAGCTATACGTCTTCTACCATAATAATTACGTTACCATAAAACATAGCCAATACTAGAACTAGGTAATGGGAAATGTAGTCTTTCAGTTATAAAATCATAGATTGACGGCATACAGTAGTCCCAGAATAATTTATTTTATTAAAATCTCCATTTAAGCTAGATATCATTGAAAATGAGTGCTTTGCATATTTAATATCTTTGTGCGTAGTACATGAAAGGTGTAGAAAATTCCATAAATGATTTTCGATCGTTTGCGTCTGTAAATTGTAAAATTTATAATTTAATTTGCTTGTTTATACCTATATTATCAGGATCTAAGCTTCTTCAGGTGATCACGGTATGCAACTGCGAGGTGTACAGTCTACCCAAGCTCAAGCTCAATTCATTCTTTAATTCTTCAGTTCTTAAATTCATTGATTATTCAATTCTTTTTTCAATTCTTTTATTTTTTGGCTTTATTATTCTTTCATTCCTTCATCATTCCAAAAGATAACGCGGAGAGTAATAGACGAATAGTACGTACGAATAAAAATATATAAAGAATTTTTTCGGTTACCTTTTCAGGTTTCCGCACTCCGTCATCGCGAATGCAATTTAGATACAAACTACTTGCGATAAATAATAGAGATATTTATTGTAGAGGGGTTTCTTGGTGACCTTCTCAGGTTTTTATAGATAACCTCCGTTGTCGGGTGTCAAAATCATATATAATCGTATCATATTCATTGTTACAATCTTCTAGAAAGTATAGAATCGTACGTCCGGCAGTGTAATACCTTAAATACCTTCGATTTTTGAGATTTCTTTTCGTCGAGCAGTTCAAAGTTAGCGTTTACAGAATCACATCACTTACCGCAGTGAAGCCTGATTTTTAACCTATCCCACTAACAAATATCCCTTCCGTGACAAACGCTCGGGAACCACGCTATACCACGCGACCCTTCTGGCCTTCGGGCGGCGAATATCATACTAACATTCCTGGTGACTGTAAAGACATGGCCGGCGTCGTTATTGACCATTTGAAGCTCGAATCACCGAAAATTGCACAACGAGAATAATTTGCCAGTCCCAAGCGTCATTCTGTGTGTTCTTTGTGCAATTTGGTTGGTTCAGGGCAACTACGAATTGTACAGGTCAGATACTCCCGGGCAGCTTGGTTTTAATGTCTGTGTTAGGGAACCATCGCATGTGTTGTCAATTTCGACCAATTAGATGTGGGTATTTCCGTTAGGATAGGGGTTGAGATTTTTCATTTTTTCGATAGTTAGTTTCATGACATATATTATTTTATTCAATATAAACAATTGTTATGGAGTGCTGAAATAGTTTAACGCAAAAAATTCATCAATCCACCATGAATTGACTGAACAATACGCGTTTGAAATTTGACAATTTTCACGATGTGCTCGATATTCGATTTTCAATTTGTACCCCAATATGTTCCCGAAAGATGTAATCCTACATCAAAAAACGAATTTTGGGCGGGACGAAGTTTGCCGGGACAGCTAGTATTGAAATAATATTCGAAGTGCAGCGAAAAGTATATTTTTTGCTGTTGGTGATATAGTTGCCACTACCCGTGAAAGGGTTAACTTAACTGACATGTTTGTTCTCTTAACCCTTTGTTAGGCCGTGGCAACTATATCGCCAGGAACAAAAAATTTTGTTTTGAGTTGAATAATTTCATACGAATCGGTCGAGCACCATCGGTTTATAGCACCTTGAGCCGTCTTGTGTAAACGTAACAAATAAAGTTGCACACCCAATATTTTTTCTTTCATTCGTCTTCACGAAAGTTATCAAAATGGTATCCATAAGATGTCATGAACTTTATCAACGCTTCCTCCAATCCTTTAAACACTTCTTGAACTGGAATCTTTGGGACATTTTTCAGCTCTTCCAGTGATGCACTTCAATATCATCTATGCTTATATAAATATGTCCCTTCAAGGTTTTTATTTTATTTCCGAAAGCATTGGTACAGTATTGTTTCCACTGACCGGCGCAAACCATTCTCAAAGCAACGATGCAATAATGTTCTCAAATCAACTTTCAGTTCAACATTAATATGCATAGTTGATTGATCGCTGTCAAGAGCGATACTGAAACACTGAATTGATTGAATATCCAAGTAGTTTTTTAGTATCTCTTAGCAAAATTACATTTCCAATGGCTTCAACGAAATTCTTCTCAAAGGAATAATCTACAACTAGGTATACTTTGTAGCACTTTCCGTAGGTTAGCAACAAATATCCGAACCGAATCACTTGCGCGAATTTGAATCTTCTATTTTCAACCGAAGAAAACAGCTTGAAAAATACCTTCTTCCCATCTGGCTTACGATGTGTTGTACTTTGACGCAATTTTCAACCCGAAAACAATGCACGAATGCGCGAACATTGAATGACCGATGAAAGTCACCAACCAATAAGCCCAAAAACGCTACTAAATTCACAGAGCTCTCTCCGGACAAACAAATTTTTTTCCCGACAAACAAATTAATTTTTTTCTTCTCTCAAATCACTTCCATTTTGTAGGAGAGATGATATATGAGTCTTGTATAAATTCACATAGCGGCTCCTATAGAAGGCATAAGAAAAAAAGTTTCACTAAACATGTCGTCCCTAACGTGGAGAAGCTAAAGAGGCAAACCAGAGATGTTTTGATCGATGTTAGTATCTAGCTGTGTTGAAGAATTTCATATCGCTTCGTAATTCTGTGGATAATTCTATTCCTTAAGGTGAACGCGGAAGCTAGCCATTTTAGTAGTATAGGTAAACCCACGTGTAAAAATGGGGTAATATTTTTTGTGAGAGAAGAGCAAAGCACACGTAAATAGATCAATTCACTAATCAGACTGTGTGGCGCTTCATTAACACGAGTCTTTGAATACATTTGAAAAAAAAAAATAACAATCCAATACTAAAGTAAAATGTATGAACGATATGTTCCGATGAACAATTGCAACCATAAATATATAGAAGGTGCATTTGCATATTAAGTAAAATTCTGATTATAGGCGAGCGTAACATGAGCAAATTTATAACACATGTGAATTGGGGCTCTTTTGGTATTAACAAGTTCTTCCGCATAGTAACTCGATGTTGATAATTCCTTAATATTTTCCTTCGTTGATCGTATTGTTTTCACATATTCACGTTGGAGAGCCGTAACCCTTCTCTTCGTTGGCCGAGGCATTTGATTGAATGTAATACTTTTCCGTTTACTGTTTTTGAAAACATAGGCAGCCGTGGCAGTGTTCCAAGCTCTGCAATACAATTTTCTTACCCAATGTTAAAGTTGCTGAAACTTACATTATAGACCAATTAAACGTTAATATAATAATTGTATTGATATCAACACAATTTTATTCTATTGATTTTCATGACATGAAACGCTATGATTCAGGAATAACATTTTATTGAATTTTTTTTTAGCTGTTTCGATGATGTTGTCTGGCATCAGTGTCGAAAAAATAATGATGCTTTCACCAATACAAACAAAACCATTGCCGAAGATTGAAAAATGAAAATTTAACTTTCAGAACACTTCCTCGAGTTTTCCAACGTTTTTCACGACAGCAGATGAAAATTTAATATCTTGTGAGTAATCGATTAGAGTTTGGTTGATATTACTGAATGGAAAGTGTGCGAAAACGATAATTTTCGAGGCGTGAGGGAGGGAGATGAAAGAAATGACCATTGTGGCAGCCATTTGTGGCTAGCTTCCACCTTCACCTTCATATGCATGAGCAGGGTTGCTAAATATTATTTTGAAAAATTAGGGAGAATGAAAATAAAAATCAGGAGAAATCAGGATAGCTCATATTGTGTTGTCCGAAAAGTTCGGACCGATTTTTGGAAACACAATCGCACCGTTTTGATAGGCAGACTACATTTATTCAAGTTTGAAGAGCACAGTTTTGTTCCACGATCTTTCGCCATCTTTTACACAGCCTAAAAATATGATTCTTCCAGAATATGTTTACATTCTCGTCGAAAACTGTTTTATATATAAATGAAAGATATTTTCTATGCTTCCTCGACACTATGTTAGTGTGCTAGAGATGATTTCACAGGGACCCTAATCTGTGATAATCTGAAGGTGCAATATCGGGTTAGTTTAGCTAGTAGTTATTAAATTGCAGTGTTGTCAAAGAGGCATGAAGTTTGGCGTTGCTCTGATGGAGCATACCGGCTATCACATTGAATAATTCTGGAAGTTCCTTTAGTTTGTTGCAAGCAGTAGTTGTGGAAATTTATCGACTGTTCGATTAATAGAAGCTCATAATGGAGCTTTGAGAATAATAATGAACAAGTTCAGCTTCAAGATCGATTTCGAAAGAGTTTGCTAATGATGAGTTCTTGTGGAATATCAGGAAATGTATAGACAAAGTTGTAAAATAAGAATTAGGAATTAGATATTCAAAAAACAACAAGATTTTTCAATTATTTATCATTCAAAATATAACAATTTAAATCTGCCTTTGGGAGTGCTAATCTGATAGAGTATCTTTCTTTCACGCTAACTTCAAGCTTTAATAAATGTCGACATGGTATCTTGAATAAAGCGAATCGCTTCTGAATAAAGTCTGCTTCATTTAATATTGGAACACAAACAATTGCGTGTAGTTCAGTCATTTATTAACGAATTCATAATTTGTTTTTCATACAAATGTAGCATTTTCTTTACTCTTTCATAAAAAAAAATTAAAAAAATTATTCATTGCTGTTTCGAAGAAATTCTCGTACTTTTCCCGTAATACGGCACATTAGGCGACGCACACCCTTTTCGTCCACCGTTTTGGCGATTTGATTCCACCAGTTCTTCATTTGAGTCATGTTCCTAACAAGTTTTTCCTTTGCCTTAAGCCTCCGCTTCGTGATTGCCCAGTATTTCTCTATCGGCCGGAACTGGGGGCAGTTTGGGGGGTTGAGGTCCTTCGGTATTACGCTGACCCCGTTCGTTGCGTACCATTCCATAACCGTTTTGCTGTAATGGAAGCTTGCGAGGTCCGGCCAAAACATTACTGGACGTTCGTGGGCACGAATAAACGGCAGAATCCGTTTCTGTAGGCACTCTTTTTTGTAGACTTCTAATGTCATTGTCTTGTCAGTGAGAAAGACTTTGGTTTTCTGTCCACAACTGCATATCCCCTGCCAAATCATGTACTTGCGGGCGATTTTAGCCGCAAACACGAACTTAAATTTTGCAGGTACATCCCCCCGAGCCGTCGCCAAATAAAATTTTTGACCTGGGATTTGCCCAAAGTCCGCCTTCACGTAGGTCTCATCGTCCATCAGAATACATCCGTCGAACTTGGTCAGCACTTGGTCGTACAGCTTTCGAGCACGGATTCTGGCCACATTGTTCTGCTTCAGCGTCCGATTTGGCTGTTTGCTGGCTCGGAATGACCTTATTCCTTCCCGGAGACAAATTCGTCGCACCGTACTGTGAGCGGCCTGAAACTTATTGGCCAAATCGCGGTCTGAAAGATTGGGATTCCTCTTGACGGCCTTGATGACTTTCCCACGCAGTTTCCGGTCGACAGTTCCACTCCGACGCTTCGAATGCGGCTTCCGAGCCGTCGTCAATGTTTCCTTGTACTGCTTGATAACACGCCATACGGTATTTCTGGGCATTTTAACCTGTTTAGCTAGCTTAGATGCCGACAACAATGGATTTTCAAGAAAACTGTGCACAATTTTATCTCTCCGTTCGGCTTCCATGGCGGTTGTTTACAAAATGCTATCGTTTGGTGTTATGACATAAATACATGGTGAAAGGTAATGAATTTCCCGACACGTGGGTGAAAAAAGTTTCCAAATCCGTCCACTAGGAGCGCCACAATGAGCAAAAGAATTTGTTCCAATATTAAATGAAGCAGACTTTATATAGATAATAAACATAAAATGATAAAACATTGTACAAGTGCGGACTGTAGAGCTTTTTTATGTAGGCTATTATGACAATTCTGTTTTCCAACCACGAAAACATCGTATGTTTATTACGAATAATTTTCATTGTAACAAAGTAAAAAGTACCTTCTAAACTCGAGTTCACCACGAGCAATCGGTGTTCCACCTTACTAAGCATGGAGCTGAGGATATTGTTTATATATAGTTTTAAAAATATATTTAAGAATTCGGCTCCTTCAAATTTAATAATAACGAATTTAATAAAAAAAAAGTAAAACAAAATCAGGAGAAATCAGGATCATTTCAGATAGAAAAATCAGGAAGGTTGGCACCTCTGTGCATGAGACTTTCATGGAGACGCGCTATGAGCCAATATTAAAACTCGTTGAAAACCCAATTACTCGTCACTTTTATCTGTATTCTCCACGTGATATTCCCTAATTAATCTGTCTTCTTGCCAGCACGATTATCAGACTTCATCGATGTCCCAGAGAAAAATGAAATATCGTTGATACTGCATCCTGTCAGTTATTAGTCCGCAGTTCTTCCGCCTTCGGTCTGTCAGATTCGTTTCTGCTCAAGCTTCGAAGAGACAATCCCATTAATATACATGTAAATTTGACAACACCACACCGTCAATGCAAAGCCCATCGCATCGCGACGAGTGTCCCTGTTGGCGAGGGAGGGTGGCTGAGGAACAGCGGCCCACGTCGCGCTGTCTGACGTGATAGCAAAACATCCTGATTCTTCGTTGTTTTTTTTTTTGTTCTCATCCTGTTCATTTCATTCCAAAAGAGACACAAACATATAAAAGTTCACAGTGTACAAATTGAGTTTCGTGAGTCGAATTTTTTTCACATTTTCCAGCTTGAACCTCCCCACCCCCCCTATTCCGCTTGTCCCCATCATCGTCATCATCACCAGTCACGATTGGAAAAATGACACGGGATTGGGTTGGGTTTCTGATTTTACCTCCAATTCCGCAACCATGAGCTGTAGGCTCGGAACGAACGAAACGAACACACGGAACAGACAGGAATCGAAATGAAATTTAAATATTTTCCCTCCTCTGATTTGTGCTGTGCTGCTGGCCTTTTCTTTGGCGCATTTTGCGGAGGTCGTTGGGGATCACAACCGAAATCGGTTCGCCAATCATGCCCGTTATTGAGAAGCACGGTGTTATTTCGCTATCCAAACTGATAACACACAATCGGAATCTGGACTGGATTGGTGGCGGCGAGCGATAGAGCAAACAAGAGGAACAACAAAAAAAATAAATACGCCCATACGTCAATATATTTCATGTTTATATCAAAATTGGGAGCATTTGATTGGGGCCGGTTCCTGGGTGGGACGGATAGCGACAACAGCGGGGAGGGACGGTTGATTGTTTAGACGTGTGCGGGTTTAAATATTACGGAGCGATCATTTTTCCAATCCATTCGTTCGTGTGGGCCGCCAGCATTTTGGCAATCACGGATAGTGTCATTTTCCAACAGCCAATTTAGCGCGATGGTTTCGACCAATCCGGGTTTTGGGAGCAGTTTATGGGCCCAATTAAGTTGCTTGATTGGTTCACAGGGAGTGATATACGGCAGCGCTTCTTCAAAACACCACTTCTACCAATCCGGGAAGCACTTTATCCACCCAAGTGACACTTCTCGGCGGAAAGTCTCCACTTTGTTCCACCCATGCGATGTTTGTGGTAACGCGCGAAGTTTTAAATATGATTACATCTACGATGTGTACGTGGAGTTGAAAGTGGGTGAGTGGCTGCGAAAGTGCGGAACAAGTCTTAAAAGTATTAGCTTGAATAATATTTTCATCTACAGAGCGAAACAGCAAACAAGCACACACACACACAATGGCGGGGAATTCAACGACAAGTATCCAATCCAAATTGTGTCTCGGATGCCACTTTCCAAGCACTCCGAACCAGAAACGGTCCTTGTTTTCTCCCCCAGCGTGCGAGAGACTTATTTTTCGCTGTAAAATAAATATCGTCCTGTGGGTGAGACAGCGGGGGAGCGGAAAAGAAAGGGAGACAGCCCAAATGCAGTTCGACCGGAAGTTAAGCTCTTTTCGTACCCCACCCGACGTGGGAGGGCGCGGTCGCTCTTGGAGGAACCCAAACCGAAACAACTACAAGTTCGCCTCGTTTTTTGACATGAAATACACGATATCAAGTGTCTGTCCCCAGAAAAGAAAAGGCTATAGAGAAGAAAAAAAATGCTGAAAAGTTCACTGTCTTTTGGGGAGAAATGAAAATTTTCGTATGAAATAGTGTACCGAGTACTCTTAGTTCGCCGAAAGATAACAACCACTAACTTGTAGCGCAGAAATTTTTGTGTACACAGACATACTCCTGCACACACACACACCCATCCAAACTGGAGGAAGGATCAAGCGATGGGGAAGCCAAGCAGTGTCGAACCCGAGATAAACGCGAACGGAGATGCATTCATGCGTTTCTCCTGTGGGATAAGATGCCGCCAGAGAAGGAAAACGTAGAACTGACTGACTCCCGGGCTGCCTCGCAAAGGAACCACTTTTCAGCCACTTATTTATTTATTCGGATGAAAGTAGTTAGTCAAGTTGATAACAGTCTTCTCAAGTGCCGATGAATTTGAGTGCTTCGTGGTAAGGGATATGTGGGCCGCTTTAATGTGCAGCCAACTTTAACTGAAGCCAAATAAAGTTTGCGTTCAGCAGCAAGCTCCCAACCGATCGCAGAAGCAACACATCCTTGCGGCAGCAGCATGACGAAACTGAATTGAGTTTTTTTTTAATTTTTGGATGTGAGAATCATAGAATTTGTATGACAAAATAAGATACATTTGGAAGCTTTCAACTTCAACTAAGTTACCGTCGTTTTTAAAGTTTTTGGATTAAATAGAAAAAATCTGGCTTAAATTTTTCCAAAAATTTTCGATTTTTACAATCTTCTTCTGATCCCAATTTCATACCACTCAGAAAGTCTTCCAATACGAGAAAAAAATGTTGATCGCTTGGTGCCAGGTTCGGACTACACTCTGTCCAACTTCTATAACACCAGGTGATGATCTTGCTACTTTGTGTCATTATGAATAAACAATGCTTCAACTTGTATTCTAGTGTGTTTGTATTGGTAACTACCACACATTGCATGATTTTCATATGTGTGTGTGCAAGCGCTGAGCATAAACCAAAGGTTTTGTCCAAGTGTCAAGTTTCTATACGACCAGTTACATTTTTCCGTTGTTTTAGTTGTTTTTATCAATAAATCTGGAAAATGCCGAAGGGAAAAGTGTTCACGGAGAGAAAAGAAAGGCAAATCGATGCATTTCACCAATAAAATGTTGGTATCAGAGAAATTTCTCATCAGATTGGATTGGATTGGGATTTGATCTCATCAAGCAGTGCTCAATTATTTGACGAATCCTCAAGAATACGGTAAAAAGGAGAGAGCTCTACGTAAGTCGAAGCTCTCTGACCGGGATAAGCGGGAAATATCTAGAACAGCTTCGAATACCTCAAAATCGTTTATGCAAATAAAGCAACATTTCAATTGAAATGTTACTCGGGTGACAATTCGCCAAGTTTTGGTAAAAAATCCTCACAAAAAGAGGGTTGAAAGGTTAAAGCTCCTCATCTTACACCATTTCACATCGGAAGATGTCTGAGTTTTGCCAAAGCTCACATGAACCAACTGTGGGACATGGTATGCTATGTCAAAGAATGTTTCCATTTTGCTATATACCATTGCAAAAAGTTCTTCAATGTTATCTTCACTGACGAAAAACAGTTCAATCAGGATGGTCTTGATGGTTTCAACGGGTACTGGTGTGATTTACGGAAGGAGAAACAGTATTTTTCAACCAGGAATTTTAGTGGAGGCTCGTGCATGGTTTGGGCGGGATTCTGTGCAACTGGACAGCTCAAGACAGCTTTCATATCATCCAAGGATTACATACATGTTCTGGAATCCTGTCTCCTACCGTTTTTGCGTGGATATCGTCACAAAAAATTCACATTCCAGCAAAATAATGCTACTATTCATACCAGCAAGGAAACTAAGCAATGGATTAAGGACCAAAAACTTGTTTTTTTTGGACTGGCCGGCCCAGATTTGAATCCTGTTGAAAATCTTAGGGGGATTCTTGTACGCAGAATCTACACTGAGAGAAAAGCGGTATACCACGATTGAAGAGGTAAAGGTCGCAATTTCGGAAACATGGAACAATATCGAGAAATTCGGTCAGTAGTATTTAGTAAATAGTATTCCAACACTAATTTTCCAGGTTATTATCCTAAATGGCAAGGTTGCCAATTATTGACATGTAAATCAGCCGATCGTTGTGAATTTTTCATTGATAATCCTTATGAATTTTGAAACGGTCTTATAGAAACTGGACAGCTGAAATTATCATATTTAAGCACAATAAATAAACAAACAACTCTTTTGAACGAAATTGATGTTAAATATACTTTATTCTAAGCATTCAACAATGTATAAATGTATCTTGTTGAAATTCTAACTGTTGGTGTTGCAACGAAATAAAATCAGTGTGGTCTTATAGAAGTTGGACAGAGTGTATATGTGAATGCATTCAAACATCCCATTCCATTCCAATCAAGCTCCCGGAGTTTCTGGCGAGTCATTATGGACATGTATGACCTGATGGAACATAACAACTTTTCTGTTGGCCAATTCTGGTGTGTTTTCGATTCAGGGATGGCTTATTTTTACCAAATAAGTTGAAAACGGGTAAAGCGAATAGAATCAAATTGGCTGTCAAAAAGAATACAATAGAAATGTCAAAAGAGATCCAATAATCAGGAAAAAAAAGTGTTACTTTCTTATCATAATCCATTACATAGAGAAAGTATTGTTATTCAAGGCAAAAATAATCGAACAAAATAGAGCTTGAGCTTGAGCTTGAGCTTGAGCTGGAGCTTGAGCTTGGGTAGACTGTACAATTGCCAAAATAATCGAACAAAATAGAATGAATAAACCACATTTTGTCATCAATTAATGCTTGCGTTAAAATCATAAAAGCTCAACTGATATTTTGGTAGATACTGAAATTTCAGTATTATTAACTTCTAAAATTCTCTAAACTTAATTGTCATTCAATTTTAGTTCTAGCCAAATGTTACGTTTCTATGGTTCTGAACACTAAAATTATATTATTTGAACTTTTTTCTTTCATTAAAACAACCTAAAAATATGAATTACCAAAATTACAACATTTATTTCAATTCAAGTTCGGTCACAAAAGGTAAATAAACTAAGCCCGAGTCACGAAAACTTTATTTGAACTTTTTTCTTTCATTAAAACAACCTAAAAATATGAATTACCAAAATTACAACATTTATTTCAATTCAAGTTCGGTCACAAAAGGTAAATAAACTAAGCCCGAGTCACGAAAACTTTATTTGAACTTTTTTCTTTAATTAAAACAACTTAAAAATATGAATTACCGAAATTACAACATTTATTTCAATTCAAGTTCGGTCACAAAAGGTAAATAAACAAAACCCGAGTCACGAAAACTTTATTTGAACTTTTTTTCTTTCATTAAAACAACTTAAAAATATGAATTACCAAAATTACAACATTTATATCACTTCTAGTTCGGTCACAAAAGGTAAATAAACAAAGCCCGAGTCACGAAAACTTTGTTTGAACTTTATTCTTTAATTTAAACAACTTAAAAATATGAATTACCATAATTACAACATTTATTTCAATTCAAGTTTGGTCACAAAAGGTAAATAAACAAAACCCGAGTCACGAAAACTTTATTTGAACTTTTTTTCTTTCATTAAAACAACTTAAAAATATGAATTACCAAAATTACAACATTTATTTCAATTCTAGTTCGGTCACAAAAGGTAAATAAACAAAACCCGAGTCACGAAAACTTTATTTGAACTTTTTTTCTTTCATTAAAACAACTTAAAAATATGAATTACCAAAATTACAACATTTATTTCAATTCAAGTTCGGTCACAAAAGGTAAATAAACAAAGCCCGAGTCACGAAAACTTTGTTTGAACTTTTTTTCTTTGATTAAAACAACTTAAAAATATGAATAACCAAAATTACAACATTTATTTCAATTCAAGATCGGTCACAAAAGGTGAATAAACAAAACCCAAGTCACGAAAACATTATTTGAACTTTTTTCTTTCAGTAAAACAACCTAAAAATATGAATTACCAAAATTACAACATTTATTTCAATTCTAGTTCGGTCACAAAAGGTAAATAAACAAAACCCGAGTCACGAAAACTTTATTTGAACTTTTTTTCTTTCATTAAAACAACTTTAAAATATGAATTACCAAAATTACAACATTTATTTCAATTCTAGTTCGGTCACAAAAGGTGAATAAACAAAACCCAAGTCACGAAAACTTTATTTGAACTTTTTTCTTTAATTAAAACAACTTAAAAATATGAATTACCGAAATTACAACATTTATTTCAATTCAAGTTCGGTCACAAAAGGTAAATAAACAAAACCCGAGTCACGAAAACATTGTTTGAACTTTTTTCTTTCATTAAAACAACTTAAAAATATGAATTACCAAAATTACAACATTTATTTCAATTTTAGTTCATTCACAATCAGTAAATAAACAAAGCCCGAGTCTCGTAAACTTTTGCTCCTTTTATAGGAGCAACGTTTGACAGCATAGGGAAAAAAGATGCAAGAATTTTCTTTTCAAGCAAAATGCACATGAAAAATACATTCGATTGAGTCCGCATAATTCAGGTAGAAACTAATGTGTTAGTTGCTCGTTATTGATGGGTAGGGTTAGCACACAAATCGACAGAACAAATGTATAAGAAAAAGGACATTCTTTCAGTTTTTATTGAAATTAAACCGTTTAGAGATTAGCGAATTGTAATGTATAGCATATCAAACAAATCTTGGAGAATCGAATCTGAAGATTTGTATGAAAATCATGAGAATTGGTTCTCAGTGAAAATAGTTATTACTGTTAACTTTATTTCATAAAAACGTGACCTGTTTTCTGATTTGACACCCTTCCTGAAAGACGTAGTTCTACGTCAAAAAACCAACCTACCTAGGAATCATGTTAATCCAATAAAAATGTTGAGTACTCAAAATGGTCGTTTATTGCACTTTAAAGGAAAAATAATGAAAAAATTATTCCGATTTGGTTTTGATAATCGAACTTATCTTCGAATACCACTCATCATATTTTGGACACTCTGTTGGTTAAACTGAGAGTTCATTTTGTTCCACCAACTCTTCGTCTCTGTCGCATTCTGAGTCACCTATCCACTGTTCTTCAACTTCTCTTTGACAATTCCCCAATATTTCTCAATGGAATTGGAATGGAATTGAGGACATTTGGGTGATTGATGTAAGAACCTCATTGCATAACTTTCGGACACGTATTTTGACGTAGGACTACGTCTTTGATCTCTACGAAAAATGCAACATTTTCAAATGCATATTATGCAGAATCGTTTTATGATATACGAGGGCGGTCCGATAAATACTTAGCCTCATCCATCGAAGGCGTCAGAATCGCAAGAGAGATTACTTATCGTGTAGTACATTCTCGTAAACGGCTACCGTCAAAATTTAGAGCCGAATCGGACTCGTAGTTTTGTTTTGATCGTGTGTGGAAGCGGGCGTGTCCGCGAATTTTAGAAAAATGGAAAAAATGGAAATCGCCACGGTCAAATTGGTCGAATAGCACTACGAACTGCTGCCTCATCCACCGTATTCTCCAGATTTAGCCCAGCGACTTTTTTTTTGTTTCCAAACTTGAAAAAGTCACTCGCCGGGCAGAAATTTGAGTCGAATGAGGAGGTGGACGCCGCCACGGAGTCCTTATTTGCAGACCTCGAGAAAACGTATTTTTCAGATGGATTGAAGAATTTGGAGCATCGCTGTGTCAAGTGTATCGAGCTTAAAGGAGACTATGTTGAGAAATAAATCGCCACTTTTCCAAAATTTTTGTTTTTTTTTGTAGGCTGGGTACTTATCGGACTGCCCTCGTATGTACTAATATACACCATCAGACAGCAAATTTATCCAGCAATTTTTTCGCCTGAGACATCAACAGTGGAAATAATAAAACAAGTGAGCAATTCAACAATTAAAGGAGGTATGTTTTGCGAGCGGATGCGAAGGTAAATCATGTATTATGCATTCTTTCTTTCAATTCGTTCCCGTGAATATTGTATGCAACGCAAATTTGTGTGCAATAATTCGTTCTATCAAACAAATTAGCAAGACCTTTTACGAATGTAAACATTAGGGTGGCAGCGAAAATGGTCATTTCAAATTGCAAAAACCGACCATGTACGAATGATTTTAAAATGCATGAAACGTCAAGATCTGGTATTATGTCGAAAAAAATTGATCTAAAATCGACTTTTTGGGACTTA
Organism: Toxorhynchites rutilus septentrionalis; assembly: GCF_029784135.1. Lineage (NCBI taxonomy): Eukaryota > Metazoa > Arthropoda > Insecta > Diptera > Culicidae > Toxorhynchites > Toxorhynchites rutilus. The sequence goes on along the minus strand of NC_073745.1, from coordinate 308,389,364 downwards.
GTCTGAATGTCCAAAAAATCTAAACTTTGAGTGCCTTGAGGCACCCCCAAATCATGTCCGATTGAGATGAAATTTTGCACAGATCATTTTTTGGGCCAATAAACAAAATGTACATGGTCGGTTTTTGAAATTCGATGATGAATTTTTTTCCATACATTAACATTACTCAAATTTCATGCGAGATTTCATCAAATCAATGAGGAAAGTGTCACCCATACAGAGATCGTTCGTTAATTGGGCAAGAAAATCAATACAATTATCGAATTTTACTCGCTAAGTGGACTGCAAAACAGCAAAAGCAATACTTCAAATTGAAGATGACAACTATTATTGAAACATTATAGCTTTGCAGCCCAGTTAACGTACGCCCTATTATAGCCCTAAGTCCAGTTGAAGATAGTCCAGTTAGCAAATGACGGGGTGACGAACATCTTAAGCGAGTGTCTTCCGGGTTGCGGCAACATGGGCAATTGTTCAGTGAAAAATGCTATCAATAAATACTAGTGCGATGGCAGCGATTATCATGCGAGGATTTGTTGAGATCAGCATTACATCGCATCACAAAAATGACGACTTGATTGTGATAGTCTGCAAACGAACATTATTTCACCGAAAAAGCTACTGCTCCTGATGCCTTAGAATAGGACTAATAATAAGAATGAGACAATGGAAAGAAATTACAATACCATAGCCATCCATTTAAAATAAAGCAACTCTATGATTTCATGTGTATTTTACCTAAAAATGTCACCAAATAGTAAGTATTTTCAATTTGTTCTTTTTTTTCTTCCCCATAAACTTCATATTCAATGTAATCAATAACGATACTTTTTTTCACCGATCCTCATATACTTCATCTACCATTCCATCCTGTTATGTGTCACACTGATATACATTAATCGTTTTTAGTTAGGCAGTTGAACTTCCTGCCAGAAGCTTATTTTCTTTTTTTTTTGTTCGTTAGAAACCGTTAACGGTTATGAGTACATACAACAAACGGCCATTTTCAGGGCTTCTATTTGGAATTTCAAAGAGCTAAGGTGAAGGTGGAAGAAAGCCGCAAATGGCTGCCACAATGGCGCTCATTTCTTTCATCTCCCTCCCTCACCCCTCGCCTGAAAATCAATAATTTTGCGAAAAAGTGTGAAGAAAATGATCGTTTTCGCACTCTTCCCATCAAGTAATATCAACCAAACTCTAATCGATTACTCATAAGATATTAAATTCTCATCTGAAAGTTAAATTTTCATTTTTCAATTTTCCGTAATGGTTTTGTTTGTATTAGTGAAAGCATCGTTATTTTTCCCACACTGATGCCAGACAACATCATCAAAACAGATATAAAAACCACTCAATAAAATGTTATTCCTGAGTCATAGCGTTTCATGTCATGAAAATCAATAAAATAAAATTGTGTTGATATCAATACAATTATTATTTTTACGTTTAATGGGTCTATAATGTAAGTTTTAGCAACTTTAACGTTGGTTAAGAAAATTGTATTGCAGAGCTCGAAACACTGCCACGGCTGCCTATGCTTTCAAAAACGGTAAACGGAAAAGTAATACTTTCAATCAAAATGCCTTAGCCAACGAAGAAAAGGGTTAAGGCTCTCCAACGTGAATATGGGAAAACAATACGATCAATGAAGGAAAATATTAAGGAATTATCAACATCGAGTTACTGTGCGGAAAAACTTGTAAATACCAAAAGAGTCCCAATTCGCATGTGTTATAAATTTGCTCAAGTTACGCTCGCGTATAATCAGAATTTTACTTCATATGCAAATACACCTTCTATATATATTTATATTTGCAATTGTTCATCGGAACACATCGTTCATACATTTAACCAATGTTTACCTTAAGGTGAATGTGGAAGCAAGTCTTTGTAGTAGTATAGGTAAAACCACGTGTAAAAATGGGGTAATAGTGTTTGTGAGAGAAGAGCAATTTGTTTCGTTCATTTTGATCTTTGTACGTAAATAGATCAATTCACTTATCAGACTGTGTGACGCTTCACTGACACCAGTCTTAGAATACATTTAAAAAAATAACAATTCAACACTGAAATAAAATGTATGAATGATGTGTTCCGATGAACAATGGCAAATATAAATATATATAGAAGGTGTATTTGCATATGAAATAAAATTCTGATTATACGCGAGCGTAACTTGAGCAAATTTATAACACATGCGAATTGGGGCTCTTTTGCTATCTTTAAATTTTTGTCAGTTTTTCTGTATACTTGAATTAATTGAAAATGGAGTTGGAAATTTCGAAAAATGTACACATTCATTACACTTTCAAAAACTATTTCATGTAGAAAATAGAATACCAAATCTGGAATATGAATTTCATAACCCATAGCTCCATTTCGAAATTTGGAACTAACATAGAATCCGGAGATCCAACAGATTACTTCTATTGCATTGAAGGTTTTTTCAATACACTCTGTCCAACTTCTATAAGACCATCCTGACTCTATTTCATTGCAACACAAGCAGTTAGTATTCAACAAGATACATTCATACATTATTGAATGCTTAGAATAAAGTTAAATATAACTTTAATTTCGTACAATAGAGTTGTTTGTTTATTTTTTGTGCATAAATATGTTAATTTCAGCTGTCCAGTTTTCATAAGACCATTTCAAAATTCGTAGTATTATCAATGAAAAATTCAAAATGATCGACTGATTTACATGTCAATAATTGGCAACATTGCTATTTCGGCTAATAACCTGGAACATTCTTTTTGGAATACTATTTATCAAATGCTGCTGAACGATTTTCTCGATATTTTTTCCATGTTTCCGAAATTGCGACCTTGAGCTCTTCAATCGTGGTGTATCGTTTCCATCAGTGTGGATTCTGCGTACAAGGATCTCCCCGAGTAATTTTGAGGTATTCGGAGCTGTTCTAGCTATATCCCGCTTATCCCGGTCAGAGAGCTTCGATTTTCGAGGAGCTCTCTCATTTTTACCGTATCCTTGAGGATTCGTCAAAGAATAAGGCACTACTTGATGGGATCGTCCAATCCGACGAGAAATTTCTCTGATACAAACATTTCCCTGGTGAAATGCATCGATTTGTGTTTTTTTTTTCTCTCCGTGAGTGATTTTCCCTCCGGCATTTTCCAGATTTATTGATCAATACAACTAAAACAACAGAAAAATGTAACTGGTCTTATAGAAACTTGACAGTTGAAAAATACAAAACCTTTGGTTTGCGCCCAGCGCTTGCACACACACACATATGAAAATCATGCAATGTATGGTAGTCACCAATACCGATACACTAGAATATAAGTTGAAGCATTGTTTGTTTACAATGGCACAAAGTAGCAAGATCATCACCTGGTCTTATAGATGTTGGACAGAGTGTATTGCTAAAGTTTTCAAACGAAAAATATTTACTTGCATATCGCATGTTGAATATTTCGATGTAGAATGTGCTGCAATGCAAAAATATATTTCGTTCATACTGGCGCCTCCACTAACTATGCAATCTTTGACGGGCCGCTGTCCTCTGATGTTATTTCGCTCATGTGATGCATCCTTATCGCAAGGAAATATGAAAAAGTTTTCACAAAAGCTTTCGCACTTCGAACATATTATTGATTTCTCTCAATGTACTAGAAAATGCTTTTTGCGCTTCGATAATCAACCATTACTTTACGCATCACAACAAGTCCTGAAAGTCCTGGGGAGAGAAGAAAAAATCCGTCATGGGATCAATTGGCCACTCTCGCTAGGCTCGTCTTACGGATCGTCTTCCGCCCTGATGTAACAACAAACAGTTTTAACTGGGGATACGAAAAGAATGACAGCAGGCCGAAGAAGCTCGCAACCGTATTATGTAGTTATCACTCCTCACGGATGGTTCCGGCGCAGAGGGTGTCTACAAGATGGATGTATGGCTTTCCTCGCACGCGGGGAAAGGTAACAAATGCCGTTGATACATGGCTCCAGAGCAGCAGCGAAGAAGCTAGGCTAGGCTCTCACGTTACAATATTCCTCCGTTCCGCACGTTCGTATGGAATGGGATTCCTTTCGCAATATATAAGTACGCATCACATGGCGCTGTCAATACATATTGATATTGATGTCAGGTTCAGACGATTCCGAAGTCTTTAACCGTCAGGCATCCCACTTTTTATCCTCATCACGTGTTCTTCCGTCTCCGGGTCGAAGGCGGATGAGATGGGGGAGGGAAGACTGAAGCACGCGAAAGACAATGTGCAAAGCTAAATAAATCTGTCGAAAAGTACAAGCTCATCATCGCTTCCCATCTCTCTCTCTCTCTCTCTCTCTCTCTCTCTCTCTCTCTCTCTCTCTCTCTCTCTCTCTCTCTCTCTCTCTCTCTCTCTCTCTCTCTCTCTATCTCTCCCACGTATCCATTGCAGAGGCAGTTTTGCTCGAATTTCGGCAAATGTGATATCGCCCCCCGGACGGAACGAAGCCGGGACGCAAGGAAAACGCGGGGAAAAAGGCTCCGGCGGTGGAACCCCATAAAATCAGTTCTCATCAGGATGGGATGATACGGCGGCTTTATGTGACATCATATTCATCATTTTTATCATTGTTATCATCGCGGGACGTTATTATCTTTCCCGCCGTTCCATGCTGTGACAACAATACCAAATTCCACTCTCGACAACTATCGTCATCTGTCTTTCCCTGCTCCGTTAATGGCTAACCCCAGTCTCGGAGTGGGTCCTCGCGGGGGAGGAGTGCTATCCATTAATCCCCACTTTTTCCCAGCTTTATCGGTGCTTGGTGCGATGAGGAACAATGAAATGACGCCGTTGTGCTGAAGTGGTGACAACCAACTCGAAACTGTGCGTTGGAGATGCGGTTAATGAACGTGATTAAAGTGATGGCGACAGGATCGCATCCTAGGCAAACTTAATAATTGCGCTACACATGTTTGTCGGCGTGATGGGTATTCACTATTCACAACATGTCACTTCCACAAAGCGATAGGAAATTAGGAAAACCCCTCGAAAAAAGCTGGCTGTAGCATTCCGAGAACCTTTTCCAAACATTTACTCCCATTTTTTTCCCTCTTTTAGCCATTCAATTGCTTCGCTGTCGGAGGCTTCATTTGACCGGTTGGCTGACTGGCTAGCCGGCTGGAAATTGAGTTTCCAACGAAGTGCGGAAAATTGCTACACAAGATGCTTCTTTGCACATCTTTTCACTAACTGAAAGCGGCGACGACCATTAGCTTTGAATGGAGATAACTTGATTATTCGATGAAGCGTGGCCGCACAAATGATTGGCGAAGAATTGCTGGCCCCCTAACGAATCGAGGGAGCAGCGATGAGCTGTTGTCGTGGTAACGTCGGAATTCCCTTCGTTTATTGCATGTTATGCTTATTGATTTAATTTAATTATTTATTTATAGCTTTCTTGGAGATTTCTCTAATTTTCCTCCAGTCCTGTTCATTTTAAAATGTTTTCATGAAATATGCGGTATGCGGCTTGTAGGAATGCTCCAATGAAATCGATGATTTTCGTAAAAAAAAAGTTGATGGGGTGGGCCTAGGGGCACGGACGGGATCTTGACATAGGACTTTGATTGTGTGTGGTAATTGCATTTGAATTGAGTTTTTTCATTGTTCAAAATATGTTTTCTCTTTTGAAACATCACATGGAAGTCTGAAAATATGCGTGAGAACACCCTTTCGAACTTCTAAATATAACATGTTTGATATAATGACATCCTGGACCACATTTACATAAACTGTTAGTAGCAAGCATATTTATATACGTATTTTAATGTTTAATGTTTCATGTCTTAAACAAAAAAATGTTGGATAAATTTCCTGTCTAATGGTATACAACACAATATAAGCCGCAATAACGATTTTGAGTAATATTATTAATATTCGGTAATATTCGTTTGAAAACTCTTAATGAATCGTTACATTTTTCGTATAGTCACCCCCCTATATAGAAATCAAAGACATAGTCCTATGTTAAAATTGCGATTGCGAGAAAATCGCACATTTGTCTCTTCCACAGGCTGGCTCCAAATCAACGAACAAAGGTACACCAGATCCGCATAATTATTAAAGTTTGCCTTTTTTGAATTCGAGAGAGTAAATTTTCGCACATATCACCCCATCGCCCGCTAATCTGTGAATATTTTTCTATGATTGTGGAATGGAAATGATAATGAGGAATTATCTTCATTATCTGCAGATTGGATTTATGTTCACTCGAAATAACCCGATGATTTTTATAAGGACGTATCCAAAACAGCCATTCGATATTTTTTGACATAGGGTTACGTTTTCAGTGGCTTATCAAAAAAGTCACGTGACTCATCAGAAAATGTCACGTTTTAATGAAATAATTTGAGCGTCAGTAACTATTTTTGCTACTAACTGATTTGCATATCAATCGTGTCGGTATTTTCTAAGATTGTTAGCGCTACAATTCCCTAGTCTGTAAATTAGTTAAATTGATACAAATTTAATTATTCGATATTTTCCTGAGCATTTCTGTGGTTTCCTATTCACGCCATCAATAACGAGCAACTGAAGCAGTTGCGAGGCACACCTTTTAAATACCACTTCAATTGAAAAGGAATTTCTTCCAGTTGAGCAAAATGTTTCGCAGAGGAAGTAGTCTGAGCTGATGCAAGAGTGTGATATACCGAAACAAAACAATTTGGATGTAGTTTTCACCTTTGAATCCTTTCAAGTTGCTGTAACGGAGCTGATTTTTTGTACAAGAAATTCATCACTTTTCCATGCATTTGGTGATTGCTAGTAGCAAGGGCTTGACAATTTTGAAACCAAAAGATGAAAATGACTTTTGTACTTCTTCCTTTCTCTTCAGTCAATGTCAATTTCAATTGTGTGTATCCACTACGCATACTGAAACATCGATTCTTCAATTTCGTTTTCATTTTGCCGTCGTTTCCTTCGAATTTGAAGGCAGACGCTTCCACTTGGCGATTGAAAGTGCCCTATTCATTATCATTTGAATGGGTGTTATGTCGCTCTCAGTTCCACCTGAGAAAGGACGATCACCGCCTTCAATTGAATGTTTCATTCGTTTTCATTTCTTCAAACGTCTTTCAAAAAAAAAATATAGGGGGTTGTGTCAAAGATACGACCGCATTGTTGGCGTAGAACTACGCTGTTATTATTATAAGTCACTTGTTAATAACTTCGGATATTATTTTAGAATGCAGTGAAATTTTAGAAATAACTGCTTAGTAGAATGGTTTTATCGCCATGAAATGGTTTTTTTTATTGTAGAATCAATTGATGATAATTGACTGGTGATTCATTCTTGCCCTCGCAGAACAATACACTAGCTGATCGTATGTCGCAATTTGTTTCATGTCAATGCAATGAAAATTTACCTCGAACGCTATTCCGGTGGCCTTTTTCGCAATTGACATACACTTGGCTACAAGCGATTATATACTTGTTGCACCAGAACCATTATTCCACATCTCATAACTACATTAATATATCTTTGACACCGCATGGAAATAACAATGACAATACTTGCAAGTATCAAATACCATGCTACATTTTATTTAGTATTTTCTCAATGGAATCGCACGTTTAGTCATTGTTCGTACAACGTAAACCAAGCGTTTGCCATAGCATGCATACAGAGCCATACATTGGTGCCTGGAAGCTCCTAGAAATATTAACACTTCTCATCATTTTGCGCTATTCTCAAAAGAAACACTTCTATTGATATTACTGGCCTCGAAAAAATTGCACTACTTTCTCATGCTCGAGATAAGCGCAACTGTTATCCTTAATGGAGAAAGTTTTGCTACTGGCAAGCGAAACCAAATCACATACAAAATTACAGAACGACATTTACTTTCTTGTTGAATAAATAAAAGAAATAAACTCTTGCTGTTAATCTCAACAATCAGTAATCTCTGTTTCAGCGTAACGAAGAGTCACTATTCTTACGTATAGGTTATGAAGCACACATATACTCACACAATTATCCATATATCGATGGCTTGAAGCAACTAAATATACAAAAATCTCCGTTTTGCGCTCTTCTCAACGAAAGCCCTTTCTGTCAACTGTTCACAGCTCAGTCTGAAACGAAGACATGTGAAGGAAGAACAAGCGATGTTCATTGATTCGTATCGATAACGATACTGAAAGCTTGCCTCAGCGAGATCCACTGTTTATACTCTAAGAAAATATTCCCCTTCGTTTTGCTTCTTTTCCTTTGTTCACGGAGACATTGGGCCTGATTCTCGAATACACTTCACGGTGGAAACAACATAAACGGCACGCCATTGAACTACGTTTTACGAGTTAGTGAAGTGTCGAAGACAATGATAAGTTTTCAGGGAGAATGAGCACTTTTCAAATAGAAAATAATTAATGAAAATTAACCTCTTCGTATCAAACTGGTATTCAATGTGAGTGGAAAACTTTGTTTTCTTCGTGTGATATAATAATCTCATACAAAAATTTAATCTGAAGATAATTTGATTTTATAATGATAAATTTAATGGGAAACTAATCTCGCATCCAGATGTCGACACCGTACTGTTGTCATCGTGAATGCGTTTCATACCGTTTCCACCGTGAAGTGTATTCGTAGTGTATTCGAGAATCAGGCCCATTATATCTTGTGATTTCCTCTTCGATGCTCGTCGATAAGTTGCGCGTTATTGACAGCCCTGTTCGGGAAAGCACATAAATAAACAGAAAAAATGTATGGGAAAATGGAAACGCTTATACTTTTCATGAATTTTAACCATTTACACCCCAGGGGATTGTAACGTATAGCATATCAAACAAATCTTTTTTTAAACGAATTTACGATTCGTTTGGTATATAAATCGTGACCTGTTTTCTGATTTGGCACCCTTAATGAAAGACGTAGTTCTACGTCAAAAAAGAATTGAAAGGGGCATATGGGGCTACCGTTCTGAATCATATTTCGGACACTTTGTTCTAATATCTTGAAATGCTTAATGCACTGATGATATAACTATAAAATTAATATCACAATTGCTTCTTCAGAGTAATCCCTTGGTTTCACTATCATTTCATATGAAAACTACATTTGAATTATAACATAATCGGCAAAAATCTGAAAACTCATTATCGTTTGTGTTTGACGTTTGCTTAGCGCGAGCACGTAGAATTTACCCGTTCATCAATATTTAAATTTCTCCCGTATTTCATCAGTTCTCATCATCGTTAACAGTTCACTGTGATAGCTTGGTAAGTGTTTCGCAGTTGACTATAAAATACAATCAAGTGTAATGTAATTTTCGTTCAAAAAATAACAAAAATTCATCGTTCCAAAATTTGAATTCAACCTGTCCGAAATTTGATTTAGTGTCCGAAGTTCTATTTTTATTCGCTTCATTTGAAAATCATTTTATTCGAAGATTTTTTTATGTTTTCAATCAAATATGTACCAAAGTAGAGAGCTTAAAAGCACATTGAACTAATTTATTAAAAATATCAACAAAATAATACCTATGCATAAGGTTTAGACCTGTTTTCTGCATCATATGCCGAAAAATGATTCAGAACGGTATATTAGTCTTAAAACCAGCGCCGACAACTGATTACGCCTGCTAGCATACTACACATTTTTTCATATCGTCATTTTCATCAGTTCAAGTGCAGCTCCAACGATTTTCCATTCGAAATAAGATATTATCATTCGATATTAAAACCTTTCATTTTCATTTGATGATTTGATAATTTCGCTTCGGTGTGAGGAATAAAAGAAATGGACGTGAAACAAAAAGAGACTGTATGAAAGTGAAGTGATATTCTTTTTTTTGAGCGTGAGCAGAGAGTTGCACTATATTTAGTCTTCACGTGTTTGCAGCATATTGGAAGGCGTAAAGCTCATTTTTGAGTAACGATGTGTAAATTGAAGTGATGGTATGTATGGCCCTAATTGCTAATGCTACATTGCGTGAAATAAAAGCTATCACATCCAGAAGGCACTTGAATCTCGACTTTATGGACACTGGTTAAAGAAGCACTAAGGGGTGTTCCCTAGAATTATATTTTCATATCTTCAACTGATTTTAAACGTGAGAATGAAACAAAAAAGCACCACGTCGAATCAATGTTGACATTTACAATTCACTCGATGTTCTTTACAGCGGAATCGAATTTTGACATGCATTCTTAAGGTTTGCCCCTTTTTACAGAGACCGCTCGAGATCGACAACACCATAAAAAAAAATTATTTTGATGTATATAAAATACACAATTGATACAGAAAGGTTATTTTTAATTTTGAAGTGTGTCTGTTTCACCTGAAAATTCATTATAATAACTGTTGCTTCCCAAACTCATGATAACGAAGCTCAATGTCGTCAATGCGAATTTACTCTCTCGCTCAAAAAAAAAACAAATATCTCCGCTCTGTCTGCGCTGCCGGTTCGTACTGAGAAGCCGCTATATCTGATAATATAAATAAATCATGCATTTGTCGGCCCGTGCCGGTTACACTACGTGCTGGATAATATAAAACCACCTTATTATTATTATTATTATATTATTAGACATAGCAGCTTCTCAGTACGAACCGGCAGCGCAGACAGAGCGGAGATATTTGTTTTTTGTGGAGCGAGAGAGTAAATTCGCGACGTGTTGACTTATCATTCGGTTTCGTTCTGATGCACTGCGGCAAATATTCGGCTCCCCTACGAAAGGATGACTCATAGTCGGGATGACGTTGGTCTGTGCTGTTCTTATTTTTATTACTACTGCTGGTTTTATTTCTGCTTCGGTAGCCAGGGATCATAGGATCACCTTTGCCAAAGCAAAGATGTTTCTATAGAAGTTATTAATTTTTTCCCGTTATGAGTTTTTTCTTACCACTGTGCGCCCTAGCAGTGATATTGTGAACTAAACCATTGTCTTCCCACGATGACCAGCAATCGTAAGATGAACTTTGCTGAAGACACCATTCTTCTAGAAAGCATCTACACGTACGATTCTTCGACTTCGGTCGTCTTCTGTTGAGCTTGAGCTTAAGCTTGGGTAGCCTGTACACTTTGTAGTTGCTCTCCGTGATTGACCTGAACCTGCGAAATCGCACAAAGAACACACCGAATGACGTTTGGGAGTAGCAAATCATTCTCATTGTGAAAGTTTCGATGGATCGAGCTTTAAATAGTCAATAACGACGCCGGCCACGTCCTTACAGTCACAAGGGGAAGGGAAGGAATGTTAGGATGATAATCGCCGCCCGAAGGCCAGAATGGCCGCTTCTATTGCGTGGTTCTCTAGAATTACTAAGGAATGGATAGTTGTTAGTGGGGGAAAATTAAGAATCAGGATTCGCTGTGATGAGTGATGTGATTAGGAGTTTATCCATTTGCATTTATCTTTCTTTGCATAATAACCATCTTTCTTTGCATAATAATCATAGATAACAGCTATTACAACCATCATCTTTAGGGACTTTGGACTTTCTGCTTTGGTTCTCAACAAGTTCAGGTTCTTCTTCATTCATGATACTATAGAGATCCGTCATTCGTAGGAGGAGTTAGGCTTCGGTCGACTTCGGTTGGAATAAAAACCGAACGATGTACGCGGATTGCGCATTGGTATCATAAAAATAGGATTCGTTTGCTGTTTTCATCGTTCAGGCCATCTGTTTGGCGTACCAAAACACACATTAAAGACGGAACACTACCACGGACTACACAATCGAAGAGTCTGGGGGAATCGTCATTACAGATAAATGCAAGCAGTGAGTACTCCTGTATCCTGTATGTATATGTGCAGACCGGAATGTGTTTCCTTAACACGTTCGTCGCCCAACACGATCCGGCTGAGCCCAACTTGCGGATGAATTATTAAGTCAAACTTTGTGTACGCGACTGACAGCGCGAAGAAGGAGCAAGTATTCCTATTCCCATATTCCAATGTCCATCCCTAACCTTTTTCCCATCCAAGCCTCTCCCTTTCTTCCGAAATCCAGTGTGTGGAGCATAAGACAAATACACCCAGCAACAAAACTCGATGTACAGCCTAAACGAATACCAGCGAAGTGCATACAAACCGTTGCCTCCAATATTATATCATTCCAATTCCAACCATTTACCGAAGAACATCATGTAATAAATCCATGTGTTAAGAAGTATTCAAAGTGTTTGATTTCCGAAGTGTGTGATTTTTCTTGTGACATACCCGATGGTATTCCTGAAAAAAGAAGTGCCATATTATAATAGTCAAAGCTATCAACATCCAGGCCTCCTACAACCGAAGGATCTGCCTTTCCTCAATGGTGTGATCCACCACTTTGTTTGAAGACTAACTGACAACAATAAAAAATGCCAATGTCATATAATCTGGATTTCGTTAGAAACAGAAGTACAAACCGTAATATAAAATCATAGAATTTATTCAATATATTCTCTGTGTATATTAAGGTTCCTATTCCATCAAATTCCTTCTTAAAATCTTATTCAGTTTTAACGAGGAAAGTGTCACCCATATCTGGGTGACGGGGTGATGAACGTTATAACACGGACTACAAAAGCGAGCACCGTGGCGTTATCGTCACTGACGATGTAAGCAAGCTGCGAGAAATTCCGATGTTATTGGCAAATGTCGGGGTTACCAATACTTGTGCTAAAGAGTCCTTGATTCTAATTTCTTCAATGTTCGTTCACGCCTCCAATAATTTCCTAGCCCTACGTTTACGATGCGGTCGTGTCTCGGACACCACTTATCAGAATCAAGCTATTTCTTGACGAATGTCCAATGGTTGCTTTCGAATGACGTCTCACTATGTGAATGTTGTTGGAGAGAGTGGATTTAATTCGACATAGAAGATAGTGTCTTTTAGAATAAGTGTGTACTTGGATTTACTCTCCAATTTTGAGGCTACGAACAACTTTACAGAGTCAGAGGAAAATTCACCATCAAACTGGATCGTTGTTGTCGCCAGCGAATAGAGAACGCATTTTTTTCAAATTTATTTGTTGACAAATTAGAAGCTGAAATACACTCGACAACAATAATAATACGCACTCTTTTCCTTTATTATTTTTGTCGAGTGTATTTCAGCTTCTAATTTGTCAACAAATAAATTTGAAAAAAATGCGTTCTACATTTTTAAGTGATTTTGACATGCTGTAACTTCATGAAAAATCAACGCATGAAGATGAGTTATACACAATTTAAAAGCTCCAACTTTCAAGGATTAGAATATTCTATGTACACTTTTTAATCTTGGTGTGTAGGTGTAATGGATATCGGGACGGAATAAAAAATCGATTTTTTTCTGTTTTTACCAAAGATTTTGTGTACTAAGTGTTGTGTAACTCACGATAAATCATTCAACAAAAATTGGCATTGAACCTTTAGAGCTGCTCACACTTGAAGGAGACTATGTTTATGAAAATAAATCCCAGATTTAGCCACAAAGTTGTTTCACTAGTCACCAAAACCTGACGGCCATACGACGAATGTGACAGATTGCTGTGTAAATGGGCCCATTTAACTGGCTTGAACAGTCTTGCGTTCTTTTTTGATTCCAGTGATGTGTCCCGTGCTCCCTGAATGGCATCATGGTACTTGTTGTTCCTGCTTGATTGTTATTTGGAAAAACGTTGAAAATTCGTTGTTGTAGACATACCTAGCAAAAATCGGTACAGTATTCGTTCGCTATCTGGACTCGAAACCTTACTCAATGTTCGAATTTCACTCACTAACCGGGCTTCATAGATATTTATCCTGTGTTACATAGAGCAACCTAGCCACATCCATCAAGGAACGGATTATGGACTATGGCAGCACCTTTCTGCGTCAGTTAATGTAAATATCACTGGAATAGCTCATCCGGGGAGTCCACATGAGAAATAATTTTCGATTTGAGATCCGAGTCTGGCTCGGCCTTTTCTTGGTCAGAGTTATATTGCAGTAATCTGGAAACATTTCCAAACATTATCTATCGGCGGAGGTTCTGATGTTTGCTATGAATGCATGAAGTTGAAACTGAATCGGATCCGTTTGTTTGCCATGTAGCTACGAGTTTAGAGAGTTCAGATGCTCGAAAATATTTACAAGCGAATTGGCTTTGGCCAACTTTGAAAAATTAACTTATTAAAACTAGCAATGACATCATTTCTTTTCCTGGAGCTTTCAAAACATTTCGAGTTCGTCTTTCGGTTCCAAATAGATGAGTTCAAAGAACCCCGTTGTCGGAACTGATTTCTTTGAACCGTTCCTTGAATTTACGAATATTTGAGTTTTGAATTTGTAGTTGACATCTTTGATGACCGGGTCAGGCGCTGTCACCGATGGCTTCGGCAGGATTATATCGATGAACACTTTTGGCATTTAGAGCTCCTCTAACTTTTTTTTTGAAATGCTGATTTGTCACCAAAGATTGTTAGAGTTCTATTGAGACTATCTATCACAGTAAGCCACCTGATCCAGCAATGTATTGATTGCATTTATTTATTTTTGTTATCCCATTTATTTATTTATCAGGCTCAATAGTATTTTATCTGTAACAGAGCCGGGTTTTTATCGTGTACATGTACATATGTTTATGTTTCTATAAATTGTAAATTACACAGTAGAAGTAGTAGCCATTTAGGCGTTAGGTTTTACTCTTCCATTACATTATGGTAAATTACACTGTAGTAGCCATTTAGGCGTAAGGGTATTCTATCTGTTCTTCCATTGTTCAGCAGACCGGACAGCGGAGACAGTTGATATTGATCATTGTTGTGTTATTTATAGAACAGCAGCTCGATGTTTCTTGCAGAGCAAAGCAGTTGTATGGATAAATCGATCTTTGTTCCACCGTGGATCGATCTCCATCGCTGATGATGGTTGCATGGACGTAGTTATTCTATAACAACACAAAGATGGTCAATTGAGGGCCCTGAGTTTGAACTCACGATCGATCGCTTAGTAAGCGAACACGTAACCAAGTGGCTACGAAGACCCCCTGATTGCATTTATGATGTCACAAAATTTGGTAGAGTAGAGCGGAACAAAGGTGCGCATTGGCCTTTTTGAAACAAACGAGCATGAAAATTTGGCAATAGTGTATTCGTTTGACAAACTATTACACCAGCACCTCAAACATATATACAAGATACATTTCATGGAAGTGGCAAAAAGTTATGAGTTTTACTTTGGTTTGATCAATTTTTTTCAATTTTGGAGATGACGATTCAGTTACCTAAAATTACTGGAATGTTCGAAACTACAGTGTCAAGAAATCCTTCATTCTATAGTAGATAATAGTGCGTATTCGTTTTTGTGAAAAAGTTCAAGAGATTTTTTAGAAATTCGATTAGTTAAAAAATTGCTTGTGGGACAAAAGTGCGCACCGGCGTTTTGCTCTCAAAAAATTTATAATATGTTTTCAATTAAAACTAATTTAAAGAAATGTACTCCAGAAATGTTCGAAATGGCCCGACTAAGGATTCTCGAAGGAGTCTCGAAGCGCGGCAGACATCGGTAAATGATTTATGATTTAAATCTAGAAGAGAAATAAAGAATTGCTTAAAAATAATTCACAATGAATTTCAAATGAAAAATGTTTTTATTTTCACCGTGCATTCAATTCAATTATTCGTTCGTGTTTCGTTCATGTTTATGTTTTTACAATGAACTTCAAATAAATATTGTTTTTTTTTCAACAATGAGTTCCAAATAGATTAGGTGAAGGTAACTATGTATTTATAAACTTGATTTGCTGATAATAAGAATCCTGTTTCAAATGCTGAATATTTTCAGATTATTATATTGTCAGTCTTCTTCTTCTTCTTAAATGACACTAACGTTCCCAGAGGAACTTCGCCGTCTCAACGTAGTATTACTATGCCAAATAACACGCCTTCAGGTGTGACGCTAACCACTCGGCCACGGGAGCACATTTGTCAGTCTCTTCCCTCGCAAATATTCTCAGAAGTTCAATTCAACAAGTGCGCACTTTTGCCCCCTCCCACTTCTGGGGCAAAAGTTTGCATTCATCATTTTGTATAAAAATAGGTATTTGTTCTACTACAAACAAAACTCGAGATACAAAATACGATTCGAAGGTAATAGATATAGTTACAATTTGGTAAGTAAAATGGATTTTATTTACTTTTGTTTCAAGAGTTATTGGACAACAACAGTTAGGTTCGCACCTTTGCTCCGCACCACTCTAGTGATTATGAAATCACTACATGAAACCAATCTTGTTCAGCTTTTTTTCCTCGAGCCCAAACTTCAGCGACTTGCACTGTGGTCACTAGGGTGGCAATGGATGTATGGGAAAAATTTCATCATCGAATTTCAAAAACCGATCATGTACATTTTGTTTATTGGTCCAAAAAATTATCTGTGCAAAGTTTCAGCTCAATCGGACATGATTTAGGGGTGCTTCAAAGCGCTCAAAACTTCGATTTTTTCATCCTCGAAAATCTTCCAAGAGAGGAGTAAAGGAAGTTTGTAAAATCGAAATTTTAAAAATGCATGAAACGTCGAGATCTGTTGTCATCTCGAAAATCGACCTTTTGGGACATGTACATGGTCCGTTCTCTAAATTCGTTAATTATGTTTTTCCCATACCTTCATTGCCTCTCAGGCTAAGTCCCGAAAGGTCGATTTTCGGCCAAAAATTTTTTTTCGAGATGACACCAGATCTCGAAGTTTTATGCATTTTAAGCATCGAAAAACAAATTTCGATTTTCCAAATTTCCTTTCCCCCTTGGAAGATTTTCGAGGATAAAATCAAAACTTTGAGTGCTTTGAGGCACTCCTAAATCATGTCCGATTGAGCTGAAACTTTGCACAGATCATTTTTTTGGGCCAATAAACAAAATGTACATGGTCGGTTTTTGAAATTTGACATGCTCATTTTCGACGAACGGGTTAGCGTGATTTTGAAGAAGATTACTTGCAGTTAATGAAAGACCACGGTTAGGTTTGAAATCGATTATGAAAAGTTTAGTAATTACGATTTTTTACTCTCTGACACCTCTGTCCCCTCTGAACAAAATATAATAATATATTTGATCAACTTCAAAATAACTATGAATTGTCTGAAAAGCATATACTATGTCCTTCACAATGAGTTACTTTACCGTGAAGGAACGGGGGGGAAGAATTTTCTGATTTTCTGATGCGGAGAGTTCTCGCGTAACTTTTGAAAAGGTCCTATGTAACAAATGTAAACAAATCGAGTTAATGGATGCACGCTATTAGTTTTCAATCATTGAATGCATTACAAAAACAATCGTTCACGTTTCTATCTTCTTCATCTTTTAATCGCCGATGCAAAAAAATATCCAATGTACAGATTCGGATTTTAAGCACTCGGCTGTAACTTCAGACGCCTCTTTCCTCCGACGCTCGAAACATCCGAAGTAACAAAGCAATCAAAACAACACGAAGTCGTACTTCGGTCGTTTTGAGTTTTTGTTTCTTTCAGGTGTTGTTATCTATGTCAGTGCAATTCAACGAGTGATGACAATAATAATCTGTCTTTAGAATGAAATGCTGATGTTTCGATTGTTCTTCAGTAGTTAGTTTCAAATTCTTATCGTGAAACGTAATATGTCCAATGTGCAAACAGGGGCAGTCAAAACGTCCAACGTAACATTTTTCGCTCCGAGGCTTCAAATTTAAGCTCAAATCACGGAACAACTGTTACGATTGGTTTTTCAGAGTTATTATTGACTGCTAGTGGTAAAAGTAGTGATAAAGATCGATACCTTTTAAGACAATTCGCGGAATAATGTTCGGGTCTTCAACTTCATTTTTCTCGAGTTGACGAAAATGTTACATTGGACCTTTTCAAAAGTTACGCGAGAATTCCAATATTTCATTTGAAATTCGTTCCATTTTCTGGTTGACAGAAAAACGTGGCTTCTCTCTAGGCGATATGGTCATAGGTACTTGGTCCACTCTGACTGCATACTATTATCAGTTTTTGCTGATCAGTCAAAATAAACTTATGCTATAAATCTAGCTGTTAGAAACATAAGTGCGATCTGATAAAAGTAGAATGTAGCTTGAGAATTACCTGAATGTTTGCTACTATTAACTAATTTTTTTTTAAATTTTGTTACCAAGTCCGGTCTGACTGAATACCGACTAATTATAGGAAGGACATGGGAAAGCAACTCATTACTGCTACACCTTTTTCAGTATGCTAGCCTTGATGAGAGTTTCTACGAGTATATGTACTTTTGAAGTCTCACTTTTTTCCGAAATCTGTTTTTGAATGCTGCAAATAACATCGAGTCTTTGGCATTCATCGAGGTCAGTTTCGTGACATCGAAGAAAAACCATTTTCTTGGTGTCATTCTCTTTTTCTTCTCAATTTGTTCATTATACCTGCATAATTTCACGTTTTCGGATGATCCCTCCCTGCAAAATATTATAAGAAAATGTTCTCGTACAATAACTCAATCCAACTTATTCGGAAATAATTCACTGAACACAGCTGAACCATCCAATTTTACCTCTGTTGATTACTGTATCACGATCAAAGTCAAATAACAAACAAAACTGATTACGAATTATCCATCTTGTCAGAGCTCCGAGCTCCACCAAATCACTTCCACGAGATAGCAATCCCGAGCAGCTACATCCTCTACCGAGAAAACACTCAATTAATGGCGCTCTGTTGGGTAATTTACCTTCAACGTCTCCTCGTCGATTTTGTGCCCAGCTGTTGCTACCTTCGAGCGGTTAGATGCCGATGCCGCACCGCTGACGAAGATTTGGTAAAATTAAATTAAACACTTCAAAGTTGGTCCGAGATTACAACGCGCGTTGTGTTTCGTTCAGATGAATTTGTCCAGAGTAAATTTTATTAGCAAATACAGGGGCAACAAAGTACGAGGGATGATCGTCATACCTGCAAAGAAGGACAGAAAACGTATCCCATTTAAGTGGTTCATCTTGCAAAAACTGTTAATGTTCTTTTGTTTTAAGATTATGAACTTAGAAATAATAGCAAGCGCACTCTTTTGTTCCAATCCCCGCGGAGTGCTTTCCAGCTTAAAATTTACATTATTACTCGATAATGCTTCATGGGACTAATAGTGCTTAATAAAAATCCACCCCGTCATTGTTGTCTTCGGGAGTCGGAGAGTTGAAGGGAAAATCTGATGGAAAGCTTTTTTTTTTGCACTTTCCACTTCTCACTTCAACATCGCCGAATCCGAAACCCAAGCTGCTGCTGGAGGCAGCATCCAGCAGCCGGACGACGTGGATGCGGAAGAATTCACTTAAAATAAGAAGAGTGAAAAAAGCACACTTCGGCACTTCTTTATTCCTTTCATGCCGTCCTAATCGAGGGAGTCCTGAACGCGCGGAGGGAAGCGTGGGTGTTAACCATTCTTCTTTTTGTGTTCACAGTTAAGTATTCATTCACTCTTGAAACAATGAGAACTTCCTGCGGTGCACTTTGGCCACCCTCCCTGCAACAGCGGCAGCAGGCATGCACATGCAAAGGTATAATTTCACCGCTCATTTTCGTCTCTCGTCCGGATGCGGATGCTGCAGATTGGCTCCCCTCACAAGAGTGCTCTCTCTCTCTCGAGTAGGGTGTAGTTTCCCGCTTCGCCGGATGGCTTAAACCACACGTTTTGCCAAGTAACGATGATGATGATGACGTTGCCTTCTGTTTGAGGTGCATGCAGAACCACTTCTCTTGTTCGGATGCTGCAGTAACGTTATTTGGAACGTTTTGGTTCGATGTTACAGAAAAAAAGTTCTAGGCGTTGAAAACATACGCTCAACTTTGCGACTTTCATCACGTTCCGGCCGGGTGAGTTCCGGGGGCATATAAATTCCGAAGTTAAACTTTCCCCATTTTATTGCCTCGTATTACATCCATCCCAAAGTCGATTGTGCGTATGATTATCCCTTGATACGCAGAAGCTCTTATCTCACAATCGTACATTCAATTATCTGGTGCCATTTGTAACGCCTCGGACCCATCTTAGCGGAATGGAGAGGGGGCGAAAAAGCGTCGGCTATATGAATAGCCAGATTACGAGTGCGAACCTAAGCCGATGAGCAAATCCTTTTGCGATGCGGACATCCTCGTCTCCCCCACAACTCTGTGGCAGCTTGGGAAGAAGAACGATTGATTGTATCTCATTACAGGCAGAGATTGTCGGTAGAAATAAAATGCGCCCGCCCCCACTTTGGAAAATAAACCATCCGTCCCGACCCGGCCAGTGGATGGATGGCGATAGCAGCTAGCGGTGACAAAACAAAAAGCCTGTAAGAAGTTTTGTTTCCGTCATCCGAGCGGACCATCCTCTTCCACAGCAGCCGGCGGGCGGAGGATTTATTGTTGCACCATTTTCGCGGAATTTGGTTCTCCATTTTGGTGAAACAATGGCTCGTTATGGTATACTTTTCACTTTTCCCCCGAAAGTTGGAACCAAACGTGGGGAGAAATTTGGTAAACGGTGGTGGTGTGGGAGTTACGGTTGTTTTCCCGGCGAAGCTTCAATCCAGAGAATCTTGACATTGTGTTTACGGACAAGATTTATACGAGAGCGATCTTTGCATAAAGCCGTAGTTAGAGTCAAAACAAATTACAGTTTGTTTTTTTTTTGTTCCATGAAGATTCCTTGTTCATATCAGTCCGGAAATGTGCTTTTGATGGATCCGATTGATGGCAGTTGAACGAGTTTTATCGGCGATAACTCAACTGAAGAGTTTGGAAACTTGAAAGCCTGGAGGTTATTTGATAATCACAATGAATGATTGCTGCAGAGATGACTGCTTATTGGAGAAATTAAAATATGTGAATTATGGGTAGCGAGTGGGTAGCGGCGTCAGAGGTTATCATTGCTTCAGGCTCGTTATAAGGTAGTTCTGAAAGTTCGAGTCGAATTTAAAATTGATCACTATATAATAAAACAACCTGCTAAGTTCTATGGAATAAAGATATCGTCCTCTCACCGCACAAAACTACAATGGAACTTTCTGTTGTTCTACTATTATTTGACTTCCCAAAAGCATTTCTTTCGATGTAGTATCCCATGAGATCCTAAAGGGTGTGTCACATCAAATTGCATCACGGAAAAAACGCTGTAGAAATTTAATTTTTAGGAATTATATCTTCAGCTTTCGCTTATAATCAGATAAGAGTGTATAGATCACGTTGGCCATGCTTCACTGTCAATTTTTCGTAAATTTGGAAAAATGTCGTCGAACGAAAAAGAGCGTCGTGAATTAATCCTGCGCACTCATTTCGAGAATCCGGAGTTGTTACATCGGGACATCGGTAAGATGCTCGGAATCGTCCAATCCACGGTCAGCAGAGTACTAAAACGATACTTCGAGAACCTAACCATCGACCGGAAGGTGAAGAACGGCAAAAATGGATGCTCCGTCAGTGAAAAAGATCACAAGCGCGTAGTTAAGCAGTTTAGACGTGATCCGAGAAGTTCGGTCCGGGATGTCGCCAATAAGCTGAATTTGTCAAGTTCATTCGTCCAGCGGACCAAGCAGCGGGAGGGCCTGCGTACATACAAGGTTCAGAAGGCTCCTAACCGCGACGAAAGGCAAAACATGGTGGGGAAGACGCGAGCCCGGAAGCTGTACACCGAAATGCTGACGAAGCCGCATTGCCTGGTAATGGACGACGAAACCTACGTCAAAGCGGACTTTCGTCAGCTGCCGGGCCTGTTGTTCTTCTCCGCAGAGGACAAATTCAGCGTTCCGGAGGAGATTCGCAAGCAGAAACTATCCAAGTTTGCCAAAAAGTACATGGTGTGGCAAGCGATCTGCTCTTGCGGAAAGCGGAGCGCCCCCTTCGTGATGACCGGCACGGTAAACGGGCAGGTTTACCTTAAGGAGTGCCTACAGAAGCGCTTACTACCACTATTGAAGCAGCACGAGGGCCCGACCATCTTCTGGCCGGATCTCGCTTCGTGCCACTATTCAAAGGACGAGTTGGAGTGGTACGAAGCCAACGGGGTCACCTTCGTGCCAAAGGAAATGAACCCGCCCAAAGCGCCGGAGCTTCGCTAAATAGAGAAATATTGGGCGATTATGAAGCAGGCCCTCCGGAAGAACCCAAAAGTTGTCAAATCGGAGTCGGACTTCAAGAGAAAATGGATTTCTGTTCAAAAAAAACTTCAACCTGACGTTGTACAGAACCTTATGGACGGGGTAAAGAGGAAGGTTCGAGCATACGGGCTTGGGCTCGAAGTATGAATAAAAAGAAAATGCCAAAAGTTGTTTAATAGTTTTTATTTTACTGTCTAAAATTTTTAAAAGGATCGGTCTACTGGGCGAATTTCTACAGCGTTTTTTCCGTGATGCAATTTGATGTGACACACCCTTTATGTGGAAAAATAGTGCAAAACTTCGATTTTTCGAGCCATGCCACAGCAATGATTTGTTCGTATTTTCCATATTCTCGGGAGTAAGCCAAGGGATCGAATTTAATACCCATCTCATTCTCACTAAATAATCTTCCTAATGTTCTCAAATATTGCAACGATGTTCAAATGTACTTTCCCTTTCTAGATAACTGAGCTACGGTAATTTAAAGAAAAATCAAAAACGATCAACAAAACATATGGATCATAAACCAGAAACAATTTTTTGATTTTTTTTATTAAATCGTTTATTTGTACAGGCTCAGTTACATAAGTTCAAAGAAGCCAATCTCCCAACTGTATTGTTACTAGTATATATTCACCTTTATTCCGCGGGGCGAATGAGGTGAGATTGCTCAAGCAAAATTTGGTTCCATTTGTTTGATTAATTCTCGAGTAATGCAGAAATTTGTGTTTCGTTTGTATGGCAGCCCCCTCCCCCCCTTAGAGAGGGGGGTGGAGAGAATAACCACCACAGAAACATTTATTGCACTCTAAAACCTCCACATGCCTAATTTGGTTTTATTTGCTTGATTTAATTCTCGAGTAATGCAGAAACTTGTGGGGGGGGGGATGGAGAGTGGAGGGGGTGGAGAGTCTAACCACCATAGAAACATTCATTGCACTCTAAAACCTCAACATGCCAAATTTGGTTTCGTTTGCTTGATTGGTTCTCGTGTAATGCGAAAATTTGTGTTTCATTTGTATGGCAGACCACGGCTCAAACTATCACTAAAATCTTCCCCGACCCCAAAAACTCCTACACCTAGGTTTTTTTTACGCGGGGGATACGTACCTCGTAAAAAAAACCGCGTTAATTGGAAAATCCGCGTAAAAAAAAAGGGTGGGTAATGTCGGGGACATAACCGGAGTTACGTAGGACTGTACAAAGGGAACAGCCTTGTTAAATATATTTTTAAATATGTTGTTTCGTTTTCTTCTACTGCGAGAATACTTATCTATCTACCTGGAAAATGAATTATTTTTTTTTCTTTATGAACATGTTGGACTTTCAGACGAAACAACGCACTCCTATATCTTCTATCTAAATAAATAAAAATGGAAGCCGAAATGTGTTGCAAACTCCGAAGAAGGAACGGTCCATCTTTATTAACGTCACCGGACCGTCACGAGTTTTCTCGTGTTTCGCGTTTCGTCTGCTGCGGATGGATCACGAAATAATGTTTTGACGTAGGACTACGTCTAACCGGAAGATATAGGGGGTAAAATGGAAATCTAGGCACTGAACAAGTAGGAAAAAATGCAAGATTTGGAACGCTTATAACTCGAGCATTTCCCAATTGATCGCAAAGGTTTTTGCATCAATTGATAGGAAATATATATACGCATCTATCATAACGAATAACATTTCATTTTTCTTGAGATAAATAATTGAATAATTGTGAAATATCAAGCATTGTCAAAATGCACTATGTGCCCATTTTTGATTGGTCCTTTTTGTGCTCCTCAAATCGTACCGACCAAAACGGGCAACCAGAGCAGCAGCGAAATGGAATGAAGCACGATTGGAAAGAAAAAAGAAAAAAATGAACGAAACATTGGTCGCAGTCTCACACATGCGTAATTCTCGAGCCAGCCAGTCAGCTTAAAAATCCCAGCTCCGCTGCCGTAACGATCATTCTCATTCAAACCGTACACCACATCGGTTCGCATCACAACACATCAACAAACCAACCCAAGCAGCCATGTCTGGACATGGTAAAGGAGGAAAAGTGAAGGGAAAGGCAAAATACCGCTCGAACCGTGTTGATCTGGAGTTTCCCGAAAGGGTAGCTGGCCGAGCGCGTTAGTACCAGTGCACCAGTCCACCTAGCCGGCGTTATATAGTTTCGGCCGCCGAAGTGATCGAGTTAGCTGGTAAAGCTGCTCGCGACGATAAGAAAACCCGCATTCGGAACAGAACACATTCGGTTCGGTGGACATGGCCTGTTCCCCCCAGGCGG
Organism: Toxorhynchites rutilus septentrionalis; assembly: GCF_029784135.1. Classification (NCBI taxonomy): domain Eukaryota; kingdom Metazoa; phylum Arthropoda; class Insecta; order Diptera; family Culicidae; genus Toxorhynchites; species Toxorhynchites rutilus. The sequence goes on along the minus strand of NC_073745.1, from coordinate 308,365,031 downwards.
TACCGTGAGAGTTGAAGTCTCCCAAGATCAACCGTGACTTAGGCAGGAGTGAGCACATGTCAGCAAGTTGCTTTCGGCTAACTTGACCTTCCGGAGGCCAATACAAGCTGACAATACAGAGGTCTTGGCCTCTGATGTTTGCATGACAAGCAACAGCTTCGATCCCTCCAATAGGTGGAAGGAAGAATTCTAAAAAATGAGTGGCACTAATTGATCCCCAATAGCACCCCTCCGTATCTGTCAACACGGTCCAAGCGTATAATATTAAAATCGTGGAAAGAGATATCATCTCGCGAAGAAAGCCAAGTTTCGGACAGAGCAAAAACATCACAATTGAAGTTATGAATGTGTCCAATTTAGAGATAAGACTACGACAATTCCACTGTAAAACAGTGATATCTCAATTGAGGTTATGAATTGTCGCTCAACGCTTCAAAGTGCTCTGTCATCTCTTTCTCTCGGAAACGATCAACGATACGATTCGATTATAAGCTACATGGATCTACTCTGAATAGAAATACAAACATTAAGAACCTAGGAATTATTTTGGATTCAAAGTTAACGCTCCGAGAACATATTTCATACGTAGTTTCTGAAGCTTCCAAAGCTCTTGGTTTCATATTTTGTATTACCAAACATTTTACCGACATAAAATGCCTCAAAGCTTTGTACTGTTCTCTGGTTCGCGCTATCTTGGAGTACTCATCTGTAGTTTGGGCTCCGTATTACGGAAACAGCATCCAGAGAATTAAGTCAATTCAACGCAAATTTATACGTTTCGCTTTACGTTGACTACCCTGGAATGATTCTCAGAATCTCCCTAGCCACGAGGATCGTTACAATCTCATAGAATTGAATCTGCTTAGCGAACGACGTAATACGGCAAAAGTTCTGTTTGTTTTTTATGTCATCCAAGGAAACATCGATTGCCCGGATTTACTTCGACAGATCAACTTCAACACCCGAAGAAGAAATTTACGAAATTACGATTTTCTTCGCCTTCCTGCAGCGCGTTCTAACTATGCTTACCATGAGCCTTTTGCGAGCATGGCTCATGTATTCAATCAACATATCGAACTCATCGACTTTAATGTTAGGAGAGATGTAATAAAAAGGCACCTTCTCCGTAAGCTCCAGCAAGTTAGAATAAGATAGTTCTTAGAGGATGATTAGGGTTTTTTCAAACTGTTGATTGTTGTAAATAAATAAATAAATTAATAAATAAATCAAAAATCTCCGATCTCTCTATTTAAATTAGTCATCAAGAGAGAAAAAGGGTGTGTCACATCAAATTGCATCACGGAAAAAACGCTGTAGAGATTTAATTTTTAGGAATTATATCTTCAGCTTTCGCTTATAATAAGATAAGAGTGTATAGATCACGTTGGCCATGCTTCACTGTCAATTTTTCGTAAATTTGGAAAATGTCGTCGAACGAAAAAGAGCGTCGTGAATTAATCCTGTGCACTCATTTCGAGAATCCGGAGTTGTCACATCGGGACATCGGTAAGATGCTGGGAATCGTCCAATCCACGGTCAGCAGAGTACTAAAACGATACCTCGAGAACCTAACCATCGACCGGAAGGTGAAGAACGGCAAAAATGGATGCTCCGTCAGTGAAAAAGATCACAAGCGCGTAGTTAAGCAGTTTAGACGTGATTCGAGAAGTTTGGTCCGGGATGTCGCCAATAAGCTGAATTTGTCAAGTTCATTCGTCCAGCGGACCAAGCAGCGGGAGGGCCTGCGTACATACAAGGTTCAGAAGGCTCCTAACCGCGACGAAAGACAAAACATGGTGGGGAAGACGCGAGCCCGGAAGCTGTACACCGAAATGCTGACGAAGCCGCATTGCCTGGTAATGGACGACGAAACCTACGTCAAAGCGGACTTTCGTCAGCTGCCGGGCCTGTTGTTCTTCTCCGCAGAGGACAAATTCAGCGTTCCGGAGGAGATTCGCAAGCAGAAACTATCCAAGTTTGCCAAAAAGTACATATGGTGTGGCAAGCGATCTGCTCTTGCGGAAAGTGGAGCGCCTCCTTCGTGATGACCGGCACGTTAAACGGGCAGGTTTACCTTAAGGAGTGCCTACAGAAGCGCTTACTACCACTATTGAAGCAGCACGAGGGCCCGACCATCTTCTGGCCGGATCTCGCTTCGTGCCACTATTCAAAGGACGTGTTGGAGTGGCCAACGGGGTCACCTTCGTGCCAAAGGAAATGAACCCGCCCAACGCGCCGGAGCTTCGCCCAATAGAGAAATATTGGGCGATTATGGAGCAGGCCCTCCGGAAGAACCCAAAAGTTGTCAAATCGGAGGCGGACTTCAAGAGAAAATGGATTTCTGTTCAAAAAAAACTACAACCTGACGTTGTACAGAAACTTATGGACGGGGTAAAGAGGAAGGTGCGAGCATACGGGCTTGGGCTCGAAGTATGAATAAAAAGAAAATGCCAAAAGTTGTTTAATAGTTTTTATTTTACTGTCTAAAATTTTCAAAAGGATCGGTCTACTGGGCGAATTTCTACAGCGTTTTTTCCGTGATGCAATTTGATGTGACACACCCTTTAATCATTGCAAGGAGGGGGCATGTTTGCATCAATTGTCGCAAAATTGTCTTTAATACTGGAAGCATTGAGATGACAATGGAGTCGGAGACATTATAACAAGGTCAGACAACTTTATAAATCCCGATTGGGAAGTCGAACTGGACGGAAAAACAGGGACAGTTGTGGGTTTTTGATGTCCCCTCGAGTGCTGGGCCATTCGAAGGTGAATTATTCCCACGGAAGCCAGGAGGAACTTGATTTTGCTTATCCGCTGCACTCGAAGCAACTCTTGTGAATTTCACAAGCTGAGTGGCACAGCGCTCCTTGTTGGCACAGTAATCTGCTGTATGACCAACTGACTTGCATTTGTTGCAAGTCATGAACTTTGGCACGAAGAGTCGCACTGGAAGCCTTAATTTATCCACCATAACGTAGTCTGGGAGGGCGGGACCAGCAAAAGTTACTCGAATCGAATCGGACGGCGTGAATTTGTTTTTCTTCCCCATTCTGGGAAACTTTTCCTAGTTGATGGCAGTCCAAAATTTTAATTTGCTTCAAATCTGCCATATCCCTTTTTGTCAATTCACTCGTCAGACCCGTTTCTGTAATCACCCCCGAGTATTCTACGTTATGGCAGGGCACGTACGCGCGGTATTCTATTACAAAGCGCTTGTCGATAACAATATCGTTAGCTTGCTTCCGATTAGCCACGACAACACGCAGTTTGTTCGGTCTAACTTTGGAGATCTCGACCACGGAGGAATAATATCTTGCCAGATCTTTCGAAATTTGAATGACATTCAGAGATTCTCCTTTCGGTTTGGGCCGGAAGAAAACAACCCATGGGTCAGTTCCAGGTGCATCTTCTGGATAGACCTTGACACGGGGAGAGGAAACAACTGAGGGAGAGGACGAGGTCGATGTTTGAGCGGAATCGGTAACAGTAGGGCTGGGGGGCAAGTTAGGGAGTTGAGCGGAAGCGGGAGCGGGAGATTGAGGGGGTGAGGAGGAAATGTTTGCAAATTTTCTTGAGGGGGGGCTTGTTAAGGTGGGTTAACTCTTCCTGTGAAGAGACCTTTTCCGAGGGGGGGACACGTTTTAGTGACTTCCCAGCCCCCGTTGTGGTTAGTGAGGAGGAAACAGTAGTTTCAATCTCCATATCAAACTGGCCTCCATTTGCCATTGTGACAGATATACAATTTTATAATTTTTAATTTTTCTATTCCTTAACCTAATATATGTTATACTTAAAACGGTGTCCAAATCGAACCGTGTGACAATCGCTCGGCACAGCTGCAACGGTTTATCGCACCACGATACGATGATGGAATCGATAACGATGATACGCCACACACAGCGATGACACAGCACACGCTCACCGCGTCCGCGGCGGAGGACTTCTTCCTCGCGCTGGTTGTGATTGCTTTTCTTTTCACTCGCGCAATACAGAGAATCCCGTTAGGGCGATATAACTTCACCAGCCTCGATCTGATAACGGTATTATTTTTGTTATGTGATAGACGCGAATAATTTTGCGACCGACGTCTTCGGACTGCGCGAGTAAACGAAACAAGCGGTTTGAATAACATAATTTAGTAGTCCTACGACAAAAATGCGTGTCCTAGACACAACACCTTACCCTTTTTGGAAAAGAATAAATATATGCGGCTTGGCAGACCAGAGGTTTTTCTCGTTAGATTCTCTGTACATGGAATTGCTTCAAATTTAATTAATTTCTAAAAAAAATTTAAAACCAAATTTTGGAATGTTTCAGAACATTATCAAAACTTGTGATCACGGTTGAAAACCATTGGAGAATTGCTGTGTTCTGAACCGGTATTATAGCTTATGTCCGCTATATTCGCAAAGAAACATTTGTTAAGCTTCAAGAAAGTTACGAAACCCTTTCTAAATAAAGTCGCAACTGGAGGGGTTGAATGTACTTAAGGGGAATATGGAGCTACCGGATACCAAAGGCAATCTTATCCGCGCTATTGTCACACAATTTCTCGGCTCAGATGAAAGCACGAACATGCAGATACGTGCAATTACAGTCGATTCTATTGCTGCTCGCAACAATCCGTCCTTGCTAATTAACACAAGGAATATACTGATGAACCTAACTTCAACTAATGGTGGCATATCGTTGGGCTTAACAAAATAATCGAGAACAATCTACAACGAATTGAAAATCTGTATGCCATACACTTCACATTATAATCATTCCTTAGTAATCGCTATCCTACTATCCGCTCGAGATAAATCTATTTACAACAAATGTGCGGAAGAACGCACTGAATGATCCGATTATCAGCAACCCCGGTAGCTCAAGCACACTTCTACGATATTCAATTATCACCCAACGAGTAGAATTTCGAAAAGACTAACTCTACCTGTCTGCTCAAGCAATGAGAAGAAAGGAAAACATTCTGGTGGTCGATAACAGTGCACCAATGAAATTTGAATTTCCAATCCAAAGTCCCAATCCGGAACAAGGTAGCAAGGTGGTTGTGGGTAAGCATTTCGGCGAAAATTCTAGTTGATTCGATCCTGTGGTTGCAACGAAGAATAACCGATAGGAAAATGTGTATGAAAATGAAACCTCGAATTTCCACCTGGTCCCGTCGGGGAACCGCCTGCGGGAGGGATGGTGGTGAAGCACGCAACCAGCGAAACACGTTTAATTAAGAGATTATCCTCCTGGATGACATAATTTGAATTTAAATTTTATTTCCCGTTCTTTTTTTCTTCGTGCTCCTCCTTCTGTTTTGTTTATGCATCGAACGTGGTAGAGCTAAACGTTCTTAATCATATTTATGTATTCATGAATTTTTCGTCCTCGTCGTCGTCTTCTTCTTATTCCGCCACCATAACCACATCGCGCCGGATTCGCTGCGTGGTATGCCGCGATGGCAGATGGGAATCCATAAACCATTTGGGAAAAGGAAGCTAAATTTGTCTGGGGGAGGCAGAAAAAAAACACTCTCAGCGATAATGCGATACACACGGCAGCACGGCGTGGTTTTCTTCGCATTTTGATAATTTCATATTGCGCCGTATCAAGATTGAACCTTCGTCCTTTTTTCCCGCTCCTTGTGGCACTGTCGCTGTGTGATGTGATATTGTGGTTTGTCTCCGACGCCCCGTGTGCAATCCGAGAATACATTATTACATTTTCTTTTCCATTTTTGATTGTGATTTTGAGAGCCTTGGTTTGCGTCATCCTGGAGAATCGGAGGAATCGATAGATAACGACCGTATAATTTCGTTTTATTCCGCTTGGTTAGCATCTGAAGGTTCAGCCATATTTCAGGTTTCAAATTTGAACCACGAACCTTCATTAACATATCTCTTCTAATTTTCACCAAAATCGTTTCGGCACTCCTCGAAATAATCCCTAATAATGTAGCAAAATTTATTATTATAAAATGTATTGTATCCACCCCCGTCATGCACTTTCTGATTAAGGCGTCAAATTCACACGGTTCCGTTCCGACGATCGACAGACCAATTGAAACCAGAACAAAAAAAAATGCAGACCTGGAAGAGAAACACTGGAGCGCAAAATTTATGTAATTTTCAACTTCACAAAGTTGCCACTACTTGCCGCTCTCGCGCCCTGGGAAAGCTCAAACTTTTCATTAGACTCTGTCTCTGACCTCTGACCGTCCGTCCGGCGATGGTGGAAGAGTCCAGATAACCTGTGTGTACTGGTCTCACTCTCCACAAATTGAAACATAAAATCATAAACTAGAAATAATTGCATGCCATTAACGGTTCCGGGGGTCACTTATCTGGGCACGGATGCACAACACGTCCGTATGATTCTAGCATTTTTGATTTGCTCGCTGTGGCGCTGACCATTGCGTGAAACGGGCAAGGGTGAATTCATGTGAATTCCTGTTCTTGGAGCGTGCCACTTATATACATTTTTAATAATTTTTTTTAAAATTATGCTATATGAAACTTTTCTAAAATATATTTTATATTATAGTATATAATATATTAGGCTGTCAAAAAAGTCCTGCGGTATTTCCGCGAGGTGTCGTTGTAAGCGCGTAGTTCTAGTTGTATTCATTGTATCGAGTCATACTATAGCTTGTTGGAAAGGTATTTCCAACTATAATATAGTCCTTGACAGTGTTTTGTTTGGTTAAGTCGTTCGTGAGTTATAGTGTCGCAAATATGGAGCAAAATAAAGAGAAAATCCGACATATTTTACAGTACTACTATGACAAAGGCAAAAATGCATCTCAAGCTGCCAATAAAATTTGTGCAGTTTATGTACCCGATACAGTTTCCATTTCCACCGCACAACGATGGTTTCAACGTTTTCGTTTCTGGTGTAGAGGTCGTCGAAGATGCGCCACGCTCCGGAAGGCCTGTCGTCGAAAATTACGACAAAATCGCTGAATTAGTCGAGAAAGACCGGCATAGTAGCAGCCGTAGCATCGGCCAAGAGCTGGGGATAAGTCATCAAACCGTTATTAACCATTTGAAGAAGCTTGGATTCACAAAGAAGCTCGATGTATGGGTGCCACACACGTTGACGCAAAAACAAAAAAAAGTGGGTTACTTACGACAACGTGAAGCGCAAACGGTCGTGGTCGAAGCCCGCTGAAGCGGCTAAGACGGTGGCCAAGCCCTCATTAACGGCCAGGAAGGTTCTGCTGTGTGTTTGGTGGGATTGTCAAGGAATAATCTATTATTAGCTGCTTCCCTATGGCCAAACGCTCAATTCGGACCTGTACTGACAACAACTGGACCGCTTGAAGGTAGCACTAATGAAGAAGAGGCCATCTTTGATAAACAGAGGCCGCATTGTCTTCCATCAGGACAACGCCAAGCCACACACTTCTTTGGTGACGCGCCAGAAGCTCCGGGAGCTCGGATGGGAGGTTCTTTTGCATCCGCCGTATAGTCCGGACCTTGCACCAAGTGACTACCACCTGTTTTTATCCATGGCGAACGTGCTAGGTAGTCAGAAGTTAGCCACAAAAGAGGCCTGTGAAAACTGGCTATCCGAATTTTTTGCCAATAAGGAAGCGAGCTTCTATAACAGGATTATGATGTTGGCATCTCGTTGGGAACAAGTCATCGAACAAAACGGCGCATATTTGACTTAAAACAGGTTTTTTTTTTATTAAATCGTTTATTTTTACAGGCTCAGTTACATAAGTTTAAAGGAGCCAAACTCCTATCTGTATTGTTACAAGTATATATAATCATTTTTCATTAATTCTAGTGTTAATGAAGTAGAGAACCGATTACTCGCGGTTTGCTCGAGTTTAGAAGGGTGACATTTTTTTCAGGAAAAGGAAGAGATATAAGGATATGTTGACAATGTTCACACTCACATTCGCACTCACATTCATCATACTCAATTCTTAAGCCTATCTTATATCTAACATGTATTTACATTTCACCTTATTCTATTGTTAGTAAGAAGGGATTTAATTTCTCGCGAAGGAAAAGGAAAAGGAAAATATAAGGATATAAGGACAATCACACACGAAGATCGATAACTTTTAAGAAGACGTATATTTGGGACATGTAATCAAGGTCTAACCGAGCCAACACATCTCTCACCGGCACATTGGGCTGTCTTCCTCTGGCCCGAAGAGAGTTTTCTAAATTCGATCTGGCAACAAGATACACCTCGCACGACCAAACAACGTGTTCGATGTCGTGGTAACCTTGGCCACAAGCACAGATATTGCCATCGGCAAGATTAAAACGAAAGAGTAGCGCGTCTAACGAACAGTGATTGGACATGAGTCGAGAGAAGGTGCGAATAAAGTCCCGACTCAAGTCCAGTCTTTTGAACCATGGTTTGAGGCTAACCTTAGGGATAATCGAGTGAAACCACCGGCCCAATTCATCTTCGTTCCACTTACGTTGCCATTTAACGATGGTATGTTTACGGACTAAAGAATAAAATTCATTGAAGGCGATTTGACGCTGATAAATATCGCCTTCAATTGCACCTACCTTTGCCAATGAGTCAGCCCTCTCATTACCCGGAATTGAGCAATGTGAGGGGACCCAGACAAAGGTAATGACATAACAGCGTCTGGTTAAAGCACTCAAAATTTCTCGTATTCTCTCAAGGAAGTACGGCGAGTGCTTTTCCGGCCTCACTGAACGGATAGCTTCGACAGAGCTAAGACTATCCGTTACAATGTAATAGTGTTCAACAGGTCGTGAGGCGACGCTATCCAGCGCCCAGTATATCGCTGCCAATTCAGCAATATATACCGAGCAAGGATTCTGAAGACTGTGTGAGGTGCTAAAAATACGTTGAACACTCCAAATCCTGTGGACTCATTCATAGAGGACCCATCAGTAAAGTACATATTATCACAATTGATACGCCCATATTTTGCATTGAAGATCGTAGAAACGATCCCTGATCGATGATAATCTGGAATTCCATGGATTTTCTCCTTCATGAACAGATCAAAATGTACAGAGGAATTGATGTAGTCAGGAAAACAAACACGGTTGGGAATATACGAAGAAGGATCAACCTGCATGGAGATGAATTCATGATATGAAGTCATGAATCCAGAATGAAAATTTAGCCCGATCAGCTGCTCAAAATTTCCGATCACCAATGGGTTCATGACCTTACACCGGATGAAGAACCGAAGAGATAATAAATTGAAGCGATCTTTTAGTGTGAGTATGCCTGCCAAAACCTCGAGACTCATGGTATGCGATGAGGGCATACATCCCAACGCGATACGGAGACAAAGATACTGAATTCGCTCGAGTTTAATGAGGTGTGTTTTGGCAGCTGATTGAAAACAGAAACTGCCATACTCCATCACTGAGAGAATAGTTGTTCGATACAACATTATAAGATCTTCTGGATGGGCTCCCCACCAGGTGCCGGTAATTGTACGGAGAAAGTTTATTCTTTGTTGGCATTTTTTACTCAGATACCTAATATGGGCCCCCCAAGTACATTTGGAGTCGTACCAGACCCCAAGATACTTGAATGACATAGCATGAGTGATCGGTTTACCCAAAAGTTGAAGCTTTGGTTTTGCTGGTCTATGCTTCCTAGAAAAAACCACCATCTCTGTTTTCTCCGTGGAGAATTCGATCCCTAGCCCAATGGCCCAGGTTGAAAAATTGTTCAAAGTATCTTGTAAGGGTCTTTGCAGGTCGGATTCGTTTGATCCTACGACAGACACCACTTCATCATCTGCAAGTTGTCTTAAGCTGCAATTTTGTGTAAGGCAATTGTCAATGTCGCTTACATAGAAGTTGTACAAATGGGGGCTTAAAAATGAGCCCTGAGGGAGGCCCATGTAAGAGACCCGACTTACTGCCGAATCTCCATGAAAATGTTTCTCACAAAGCAAGTTATATAACATATTATTCAATAGAGGCGGTAGACCCCGAGAGTGTAATTTGTCTGACAAAACCTCTATTGAAACAGAATCAAAGGCCCCCTTTATGTCCAAGAATACGGAAGCCATTTGTTTTTTTTCGGCGTAAGCCATTTGAATTTCTGAAGAAAGCAACGCAAGACAATCATTCGTCCCCTTGCCCCTGCGGAACCCATATTGTGTATCTGAGAGTAAGCCATTTGTTTCAACCCAACGATCAAGGCGAAACAAGATCATTTTCTCCAACAATTTCCGTATACAAGACAGCATTGCTATTGGGCGGTACGAATTGAAGTCGGACGCGGGTTTTCCGGGTTTTTGAATAGCTATAACTCGTACTTGTCTCCAATCATCTGGAACAATATTATGCTCCAGAAACCGATTGAATAAGTTCAACAAGCGATGTTTCGCCACATCAGGGAGATTTTTCAGCAAGTTGAACTTAATTCTATCCGATCCCGGAGCAGAATTGTTACATGAAAGGAGAGCAAGAGAGAATTCTACCATCGAAAACTCGGAATAAAGATCGCATCTTGTGGTATATCTCGAATAATTCTTTGCACTGGAGCGGAATCGGGACAAACCTTTCGTGCAAAATTAAAAATCCATCGATGTGAATATTCTTCGCTTTCATTGGATGAAGAGCGATTTCTCATGTTTCGAGCCACTTTCCATAATATTTTCATTGACGTTTCTCGTGACAAACCTCCCACGAAATTTCGCCAATAAGCACGTTTTTTCCCTTTGATCAAGTTTTTAAATTGATTTTCAAGGTCCAAATACGTCTGAAAATTTTCAGGGGTTCCACGTTTCCGAAAAGCTTTAAATGCATTCGATTTATCTCCATAAAGCTTGGAACACTGGCCATCCCACCATGGATTGGGAGGCCTTCGATGAATAGTGGAACCTGGGATGGGTTTCGTTTGAGCGCGAACCGCGCTGTCATATATCAAACGAGAAATGAAGTTATACTCCTCCAATGGAGGCAAACCATCTCTGGAATTGATGGTTAGAGCAATCGCGTCCGCATATTTTTTCCAGTCAATGTGTCTTGTGAGGTCGTATGCCATGTTTATTGATTCAGAAGAATTCAACCCATTGGTGATAGAAATTTTGATTGGCAAGTGGTCACTACCGTTGGGATCCTGGATTACATTCCACTTGCAATCTAACGATAGTGAATTCGAGCAAAGCGAGAGGTAAAGGGCACTTGGGTTAGCAGGAGGTTTAGGTACACGTGTTGTTTCCCCAGTGTTCAAAACGGTCATATTGAAGCTGTTACAAAGGTCATATATCAACGATGAACGATTGTCGTCGTACTGTTCCCCCCAGGCAGTTCCGTGAGAGTTGAAGTCTCCCAAGATTAATCGTGGCTCAGGAAGGAGTGAGCACATGTCAACAAGTTGCTTGCGGCTAACCGCAGCTCTCGGAGGCCAATACAAGCTGACTATACAGAGGTCTTTGCCTATGATGTTTGCATGACAAGCAACAGCTTCGATCCCTCCAATAGGTGGAAGGTCAATTCTAAAAAATGAGTGACACTTATTGATCCCCAATAGTACCCCTCCGTATCTGTCATCGCGGTCCAAGCGTATTATATTAAAATCGTGGAAAGAGAGATCATTTTGAGAAGAAAGCCAGGTTTCGGATAGAGCAAAAACATCACAATTGAGTTTATGAATTAGAAATTTGAATGTATCCAATTTAGGCATAAGACTACGACAATTCCACTGTAAAACAGTGATATCTCCGACCTCTCTATTTAAATTAGACATCAAGAGAGATAATCATTGCAAGGAGGGGCCATGTTTGCATCAATTGCTGCAAAATTGTCTTTAGTACTGGAAGCATTGCGGTGACAATGGTTCTGATGGAGTCGGAAACGTTAAAACACGTGAAGATTTGATCCACAAGGTCAGTCAACTTTATAAATCCCGATTGGGAAGTTGAACTGGACGGAATAACAGGGACAGTTGGGGTTTTTGATGTCCCCTCGAGTGCTGGGCCATTCGAAGGTGAATTATTCCCACGGAAGCCAGGAGGAACCTGATTTTGCTTGTCCGCTGCACTCGATTTTTTAGACATGCTAACAGGGGGTATAACCGGTGGGGTTTGTCCTTGAACTTTGGGAGTGGTCACATTTTTGCGCCGGGGATTCCCTTGGAAAATGAACGGTGTGCCCCCGTTAGCTGTGTCCGCTTCCATTTCGTCAACGGGCAACGTGGCGAAGACATTTTGAGTGTTGATTGATTGTTGTTGGGTAAGTGGAGAAGCGCCCTTTAAAATATCCGCAAAAGTGCGTTTTGAGCGTTCCTTCAAAGAGCGCTTCTGTTTCTCCCAGCGACTCTTGTAAGTTTCACAAGCTGAGAGCACGTGTGGGGATCCCCCGCAATATGGACACTTATGCTCAGTCGCACTGCAGGATTCCCCCACATGTTGCTCTCCGCAAGTTGCACAGCGCTCCTTGTTGGCACAATAATCTGAAGTGTGACCAACTGACTTGCATTTGTTGCAAGTCATGGGCTTTGGCACGAAGAGTCGCACAGGCAGTCTCAATTTGTCCACCATGACGTAGTCAGGGAGGGCCGAACCAGCAAAAGTTACTCGAAACGAGTCTGACGGCGTGAATTTCGTTTTTCCCTCTTCTTGGGATACTTTACCTAGTTGGCAACGGGAGGCGATCTGGCGTAGTGGTAACATCCATACCTCTCACGCAGAGATCACGAGTTCAATTCTCACTCCCGACATTCTTCCAAAAATGGAAGTAAAAGTGACGAACCAGCCGAAATGTGTTGAAAGTCACTATAATAAAGGAAAAAAAAAAAAAAAAACCTAGTTGGCGACTGTCCAAAATTTTAACGCCCACCAAAGGGAGTCTTTTGAATTTACCAACTCCTTCTTTTATCAATTGGCACGTCAGACCCGTTTCAGTTACCACCCCCGAGATTTCTACGTCATGGGAGGGCACGTAGACACGATACTCTAGGGTGAACCTCTCGTCGATCACAATTGCATTTGCGTGTTTCCGATCACTCACGACAACACGCAGTTTGTTCGGCCTAACCTTAGAGATTTCGACCACGGAGGAATAAAATCTTGCCAGATCTTTCGAAACCTGAATGACATTAATAGATTTTCCTTTAGGTTTGGGCCGGAAAAAAACAACCCATGGACCAGCTCCAGGTGCATCGTCTGGATAGACCTTGACACGAGGAGAGGAAACAACTGAGGGGTAGGACGAGGTCGATTGTTGAGCGGGAGCGGGATCAGTAGGACTGGGAGGCAAGTTCGGGAGTTGAACGGAAGCGGAAGATGAAGGGGGCGAAGAGGAAAAGTTTGCCAATTTTCTTGAGGGGGGCTTGTTGAGGTTAATTAACTCTTTCTCTGAAGAGACATCTTCTGAGGGGGGAACGCGTTTGAGCGACTTCCCAGCCCCCGTTGTAGCTAGTGAGGAGGAAACAGTAGTTTCAATCTCCATTTCAACTTGACCTTCTGCCATTACGGCAGATATGAAATAATATAATTTTGAATTCTTCTATCTTCCTAAACCTAATATATATATTATACCTAAATCGCACACCAATGCGAATGAAATGAAACGGTGTCCCAATCGAACCGCGTGGCAATCGCTCGGTACAGCTGCAACGGTAAATCGCACCACCACACGATGATGGAATCGATGACGATGATAAAGCACACACAGCGATGATACGGCACACGCACCGCGCCCGCGGTGGAGAACTTCTTCCTCACGCTGGTTGTGATTGCTGCTCTTCTCACTCGCGCAATAAAGAGAACCCCGTTAGGGCGAAATAACTTCACCAGCCACTGATAACGGTATAATCTCCACTATATGATAGACGCGAACAAATTTGCGACCGATGTCTTCGGACTGCGCGAGCTGAATGACTTAAAACAGATGATTGTAACTAATTTTATGAACAAATGAAAATTCAAAAAAAAATACTGCAGGACTTTTTTACAGCCTAATATATAGAGTGAAATTTGCTCTTTCAAATTCCCAAATTTTCAAAAAACTTTTTTTATGTTTGCCCCAGAAAGAATGACAAGCAATTGGAGAAAGCGTATTTTTTTAGAAGAAATATCAATAATTTCTAGTGAAGTTGAGATATTGCCAAGTTCGGCACCGAAAAATGTTTGTATTAGTATGCTCTAAAAGTCTTTCAAAGACAGTTTATATGTAGAATTTGAGATATGAAAGTTAGAGCAAAAAAAAACAGTTTTTTTAATGGTGACCCTAACGCAATTTAGAAAAATGGCGCTATATCGGTTATTTCAAGAGATAGAAATAAACTTTGTTCTACAAAGATATTTCAAATAACTGGGACTACAATATTGTCGAAATATATTTACCTCTATCTATAAAAATAAGAAAGTTAACAACAGAAGCCTTTTCTGTTAATATTGGCTTAGCTATCATCCTTTGTGGAGAGAGTTTTCCTACCATCATGCGAAACCAAATCACTGACAAAATTCCAGAACATTTATTTCTTTGGTGAGCTGACGATAGCCTAGCTTGATGATTCCCCACACAATTGTGTAGCCCAGAACTTTAATGCAATAGCGTCAGTTTGATGCAATGATTGCAATGCTAGAGTCATCAACGGGTGAGTAATTTGGTCGCGTCCACAACTCAATCCGAAACGAAGACATTTGATGACGCAAAACAAGGGAGAACACGCGATTGTCATTGCTTTGAATACAGAACGATAATGAAAGTTTGCCTTCCTTCCTTGCTTGAGACTTTGAACTTCTTCAGTTCATTCGTCTCTACACCCAAACTAGCGTTGGCAGAAAAAATGCCATTTCCTGTGCATGAGAGTCAAATGCGCAAATAATGAGTTGTTTTAAAAGCTCAAAAATGGTTTGTATGTATGCGAGCAGACATCTCTTTCTGTTTTCTTTTCTCTTTTCATTTGGGATTGTGCCAAAAAAAAAGTACATACGACGTCCATATAGCTGCCAGCGCTATTATAAGGAGCGTGATAATATTACACCTCATCATAAAATGAAGTTGGAAGATGTTTTCTAAGACGATAAGGAAGAACATGAACGAGAATATATCTTTCTCTGTCTGGGCCGTGTATTTGGCAAGCTATACGAAAAGCTTTCATATGTTTTCATTTAAATGTGTCTCCTGTTTCGCTCGCTCACATTGGCTCTAGCATATATATTATACAAATGATATACATGTATTGGGGAGTAGAACATTTTATGTTATCTTTCAGCTCATTTAATGTAATAAATCGGGATGCCAGAACATGAGCTAAAAATTAACTTTGGGTGTAACTTTCAAAAAGGCCCTTGGAAAACTTTACTTTATCCATCATATTACTCCTCCACCCCCATTGCCTTGAGAAAAATATTCGATCCCTCGCCGTCCAGCTCGCCCAGCAACGATGTTGTTCAGTCGATTTCCTCACGAAGAATGAAAGTTTGCCTTCTTCTTCTTCTTAGTTTTTTGAGAGGCTTTAAACTTTGCAGTTCATTCGCCTCTATCAAGTTTACTTCAGCGAGATCTACTGTTTATACTCTAGGCAAATGGCAAATATTCCCCTTCGTTTTTCTTCTTTTCCTTTGTTCACTTTACATCTTACGATTTCCCCTTCGTTGCTCGTCGATAAGTTGCTCGTTATTGACAGCTCTGTTCGGGAAAGCACACAAATGGACAGAACAAATGTATGAGGAAATGGGAATGCTTCCAATTTTCAATCATTTAAACCATATATAGGCTATGGGATTGTAATGTATAGCATATCAAACAAATCTTAGGGAATTTCCGATTTGAAATGAATTTTGGTTGTGACAAAGGTCGCCGGATCTGTTAGTATTCCAATGAAAATGATAATGATTTATCTTTTGAATTAAGACGAATTCTTGTATTTTATTTCAATTTCAATGACACATATTTATTTATCACATTAAAAAGGTCTGAATTTGCGAAACCAATTTTTCACAAACCTCAAAATTTGTTGCTCTCCATAATGAAATGAAAATGCAAACGTATACGAAGAATACGAAGGAACATTTTGTTACTTTCACATAAGACGCGAATCACGCGTGAGCTATCCGCAATAAAAGTTTCAGCATCAAAGCCTCCGAAAAATAGATTATATAACGTATCGGTTGAAAGATATTTACATGGAATGCTCGACTTATTGAGCCTTTCTGTCATTCATAAATGCTCACACCCTACTATTGGCGATCTAACGTACAAATCTACACCTAGGCGGCGCTGCAGTGAATGTGATGATGGTTTTAAATTTGGCAATGTAAGTTTATGGAAGGTTTGTAGTTCAATCCATAAATTACAATGTTATAGTCATAAAATATTATTTGATTGCGATGAGTTTGGCAGAAATTTTATTCTGTGCAATTTTATATATAACATGTTATTTTTTCACCTCTTTCAGTAGTGAAAATTGTATAAATTTTGACAATGGTTGAATCAAAAAAGGGAATTCGAGAGCACAATCAAAAACAAGTTTAAAAAATGCATGGTTCCTACATGTGAGAACTACCTTCAAAATACCGGAAGTAAAATATACGTAATTTGTTTTTGAGTTTTAGGTTACCTTCTCATCATTTTCTTAGTTCAAAAACAAAATCCTGATGTTTCACCGATCGTTTACGTTTTACGTTCTGCTACACATTTGTTTTCAATTCCCTCTCGTCGCTTCTAGTTACAACTTTTCCATCAGTTAACCCTTCATAATCGAGTGTCCCCCCATCGGGCTTAGCTCCGAGCTGAATTCCGTTCTTTGGGAAACACTGTGACGCCATTATTTGTTTTGGGACTGCTTGGTCGAATTCAAATAGTGACAACTTGCCAAGATGGCCCAGAAAAGGTATTCAACCTGATACTGCTCCAGATATGATAGCAGCCAAAATATATAAATATCATAAATAAATGCGAACATTTTTCGTTTGTACAGATTTTTTTCGTGTTCAACATTAACGCCATGAGTAACTGGGGAAAGTATTGCGCGGAAAGTATTTGGAGACCATGGAGATTCGAGCTTAAACTTCACCCCTGGACGTGGATACCTTCCAACGTGATCTGTACAAACTTAACAACCCGGCCTTCGCCCACACCCCAAACTCGTTGAAAAGGACATTTAATGCTACCCTGTGTGGCGCACAGAACGTCATCTGTGTGCTGCCCAGTGTACGTGCCATCCGGGTGAATCTGATGGCTCTCCACCGAATAATTCATAATCTATTGGAGCGAACAGCAGGGAACAGAGATACATGCCAACGCCGCCATTATCTGTTTGTCCATCCCCCCCGCGTGTGCCAACCGCCCAACCCCAACCACAGAGAGACAGGGATCTCCCGTTGATGGTGCGATGCTGCTTTCAATGGCCCGTTGATTAGAGGGTATTAGCGTGGGAGACTGGATGAAAATTGTGATTTATTCTAGGAAAATATTTACGGCTGATTAAATGGCAGCTCGAACTGAGAGAGGGAGAGAAAGCGCGTGTCGTGAAATGATCCTCGATGATTTTGCGAATGCCACCATGAATGGGCTGCAGGAAACGGAATTAGTCGGGAAAATAATTGCCATAAACTAGCTGCTTATCACGGAGCGGCCAATGGCACTAATGCAGCTGCAGCAGCCGCGCCGGAATTGATTGGAGATGCTCTCCAATTATAATTGGAATTTATGATCTACTCCGAGCCAAAAGGTATGATTATGGTCACTTACGGTCAAACGGTGCCGCATTGGATGGGTTCTGTACGCTCGTAATTACCTGCGAAGGAAAATTGGAAAATTTTGGTTAGTTGTGATTGGGTCCGAATGTTGCGTAATGACAAATATAATATTTCAATAGTGCGGACCTACGTCCGGCCGCTCGTAATTGCACATTACATCGATTAAAATCGTGTTCAACCTGCCAGATTGGGTTCATCACATCGCTGTGTGTGCAATTTGTGGCATGTTCGGCCGGCTAGAATCCCACATCTAAATTCATGAACAATTGATTGGAGCACACCGTTCAATTGAAACGTTGCGGTTGCGAAACCACCCATCCAATCGTCCCCACACCCTTTTATCGTGAAATTGGATTATTTTCCCTCGATTTCCCTTCATTTATGAACAGTCGGGATGTCACTTTATCATTGGGTGATTTAGCGAATTTAGCTGAAACGAAAAATGTCACCCGATTTAGATGGAACCGCAACGCGGCTTTTCACGCAGGGCAATCACGTTCGCACTATAAATTTTAGCTAAGAACACAAACTGCTCTCAGCGCGTTTATCGTTGAATCTGGTGATCTGGTTTATCTGGTTTTTATCGCGATAGTGATAGGGATTCCCTGGTCCACGTCACGTCGATCGTCAAGGAGGGAGAACATTAATACGTACGCTTGGAAAATGATTATCGACAATACTCGATGTGAATTCGTTGAATTGGCAGACGGTATGGAAGCGGTGGCGAAGGGAACTAGTGGAAGATTCGGGATTCAGTCTTGCGAAGAGGCAATAAAACATTTATGGTTCCGAGTGCTAGTCGCCTTTTCCCAAATGAAGTATAATATCGCTGTTACGTGTGAAGCGACGAAGGTGCTGTCATTTCAACGATTACGATGCCTATCAGTGACAACAGTTCCAAAGGAAACGGTCGATGCTCAGGGAATTGAGATTCTTCCAGCAGTACACTCTGCTTATCGTTTACTCCCTTCTCAAATTTCACATGGCTCAATGGGAGGGTGAAATAGTTATAACAATGTAGATGGGGAGATGTGTAAAGCGGTCCGTGGTCTCCCCACGCAACAAACCATTTGTGAGATGTACATTATTTTGTATATCAACTATAATTATGTTCTGCCTCATTCGACTTGTTCTTCGTACTAGAAATTTCACTAATTCAATTTAATCCCTGAGTAGTTTCCCAACGTAAAAAAAAAGAATGAATGTTTAACGCCTCTGACAGTGACGGTTCATGAACTAGCATCAGGAGTAAAGGAAAGAGGCTTAGTCAAATACTGTCTCAAAGTGGGAGCGTTCATCCGGATACGTATGCAAAACAGTCGAGATAAAGCTACACCGATATAGATTGTGGCGAAATAACATCAACAATTATTATGCGCACATGAAGAAATGGCAGCCTTTAGATTCAACTCGAAAATTTTAGGGAAAATTTAAAACGTTCGTCTCAAAAATTATGAATAAATATCAAAGACGAAACTGAGTGAAATGAATGAATTTCCAACTGCGATAGTGATAAAGTGGTTATGAAATTCGGTCGGATTGCGCGACTCGATCGAAATCGAGATTTGTATGTATTTTCAATGTCACTCAAATTACATCGTCTTTTTGTAAAAGTGATAGGGTAAATGATCTTAGTTTGTCCGATTTGGGGTGTTTTTACGCAACTAGAAAATGCAAATTGATTTTTCTTCATGAAAATCACACATAATCGATACGAGTTTGGGGTTGTTGAAAAGTCTCTAGTTGCTAATACTACTATAAGGTGTTGAAATTATTGAAATGTTTATGTTTTTACGGTTTTCCTCAAACAGGAATTATGATCATGGTTTGATCACCTCCGATCATGGTTTGTCCGGTTTTAGAAATCACCATTTTAGAATGAAAACATTCGAATTCTCAAGTAGATGTTGCATTTATCATTGCTTGAGTTTATTGTCATCATATTGATCCATTCTTAATTTAGGCTTTCGTCGGAATATTGCCTTTTCTTGGGCATTTTAAAAGTGTTACCCTCAACACACTCAACACAGAGAAACTTTATTTATGCTATGCGCGAAGGACACAATAAACAAACTCCAGCGCGCCAAGCGGTTGTCATAGAAATCATGTGGGGTCTGATTCTCGAATACACTTCACGGTGGAAACGAAATGAAATGTATTCGCGATGACAACGGTACGGTGTCGTCATCTGGATATGAAATTAGTCTCCCACTAAAACTTATTATTATAATATCAAATTATTTTCAGATAAAATTTTTGTGTGATATTATTATACCACATGAAGAAAACAAAGTTTTCCATTCACATTGAACACCAGTTTGATACGAAGAAGTTAATCTTCATTAATGATTTTTATTTGAAAAGCCTGAAAACTCATTATTATCTTCGACACTTCACTAACTCGTAAAACGTAGTTCAATGGCGTGCCGTTTATTTCGTTTCCACCGTGAAGTGTATTCGAGAATCAGGCCCGTGGAAAAAAATAACATTATTGAATTCGACAACTCATGATCAGAATTGAGTTCATCAAAACGCGTTAATTCAATGGTTTAGCTATGTAAATCTGATACAAATGGTGTGCAAGCATGATGTTTACAATATTTGTAAGTGTTATAATCCAGAAAAGGTCTGAATACGTGCGAAACAATCATCTGGTTATCGATTAAAAGTTAGCTCGAATGAGGGGCGCATTGACACAAACAGACGGTGTATATTATAATCCTTTAAAACATGTGATTCCGTAAAAATATACCATAAAACTACTGTAAATCATGAAAAAGACAATTTTATTTATATGTTTTGAAACATTCGAATACCTTATTTGACACAGGACACATGCCAAAGGGTAGTCCGCGGTTTACCGGGCGCCCCTGTAGCTATTTCTAGGCGCCCGCCAGCTGATCTAGGACCAGGCCTTTTACAAATGTAAGGAGATAAATATCCCTTCAATTTTTACCGTGATTGTTTTGACATAGGACTATGTCTTTGATTTCTATAAGGGGGTCACTCTACGAAAATTGTAACGATTTATTAAGTTTCCATTTACCGATAATAGGCATTAATTTTATATTATATTGCACGTTGTCCAATCAATTTGTGCTCAATTCATGTTTTTATCGTGTAGGTCTCACTACTAACAATTTGTGTAATTGTGGTCCAGAATGTCATAATATCGAGTATGTTGTTTGGTTATGCGAAAATGCAATAAATTAATTTAAATGGCTGCTGATTTAGAAGATCGAAAGGGTATACCCACGCAAATCAGATTATGATAGCTTGAGTAGTCGCGATCTTACAGGGCTATAAAGTTATTACAAACAATGTTCCGGACAACGTGGTAACGAAAGAGATAATGCTATTTCTATCTATAATATATTTTTGTAGTCATAGATCGATTTGACTCAGGCTTATCAGGTACCGAATTCTACCACGTTATGTCATCTAATCCGTTTAAAGGATACAAGTACATACAGGAAACGTTTTTTCCAGGGCATCCATTTGATGTATCAAAAGAGAAAAGAATATAGATTTTGAACAATGAAAAACTCAATTTAAATGCAATTACTACACACAATCACAGTCCTATGTCAAGATTCCGTCCGTGCCCCTAGGCTCAGACCCATCAACATTTATAAGTTGTGTATTGATCTCAGTGGAACATATTACACGTGAGAGAAGATATTTCTTCGTGAAAGTTTCTGTTTTAATTGTTTCATTTAGATTGTTAGTTATTTGATTTTGCACATCTAGTTGTTCGACCATAACTAGTACTAAAACGAAAAATTATCACTAGAATTGTTGAAAAATGTTTTCTTCATAATTAACTATCATATTGAAATGACAAATTAGGATAACTAAAAACAATTATACATAAGGCGTTCATTATACAAAAGAGTTCGAAAAGCAATAAAAAACAAATGTTTGAAGAAAACTATGCCTTTTAAACTTTTTACAATTACAGAATTAATCAAGCTTTTTTATTGTTATTTTATTTATGAAAAAATAGTAACTAATGTGAATTAATTTTTTAAAATATTGCTATGAGGAACGAAAATTTGAGAAATATCCGAATAACAAGTCCCCAACAATGTGACGTTTTTATAATAGTTTCGTTCAGCTGTGTGCTTGACAATGCCTGAACTATTTGTCATCACCACCTCTTTCAACCCTTGTTCACGTAAATTAGATGAAATTATCGAGCTACAGCCAATAACGTTTGTTAAACGCTGTTCAAAGTCAATAAGAAAACGTTTATCCAACATCAAGGTGTTGTGAAAACGTTTGTTCGGCCATATTTTGATTTGTATAGCTCTACTTATACTACTTATCTTTGTTTGACTGCATTAGTTTGCTTTGCCAATTTTCTATGCATAGAATCTACTTTTAAGCACACTCACAAACGCTTGTTAGAGTCTCTTGCAGCTAGTAGATAATACTTGTTCAGCTTCTGATGACCCGTTAAAAAAAAAACCATAAAATGGCCGAGATGTATTCGACCTTTGCATCGATGACCCTCAATTGAACCCCTCAAAAATACAATGCCAAGCAGTGCAGTGATACTCATTTTAGTAGTCCGTCATGTTTTGTACAAAAGCTGCTTTGCAGTTGAAGTTACGTTTTCAAAACGTTTCCCTTGCACATTACCCAAGTAAATATCAACGGTTGAACAAAAGCTTCAACATAGTCTAAATAATCTCTTGTACAAAGTCTCGCTCAGTATATCGTCTTAATATGCACTCAATGCTATCGTTCGACCATTATTCAACTGACTAGTTTAATATCAGCTAATGATTGTTTGTTGGGTAACACACAACTTGACAACTCCGTAGGATGACAACACCAGAGTAACAGTCGATTTCATGCATCATCTAGGCTCCACAACTGATATATTTATTTATCTTCCTGTATATGTGAATAACTTCATTGGAACAAGTGAAATTTCTTTCTTAATTGCCCATTAATCTCAGTTTTGTAAACAAAAAACTGTCGCTGGGATCCAGGTCCAGATCCAAATATTATTATTGCGATCGACTGGTAGCGAAGTACATCATCTCGATGAAAAAGGAGTATTCCCCCTTCATTTTTTATTTAATTTTCAATCGTACCAACAACGCCATATTATTTCCGCTAGTGATAGTTCTTATACATCGAGGTTATTGCGAAATATCCGAAGAAAGTAGTAAAAAAAATAAGAAAATAATGTTTTATTATCAATCATTTAGTAACCGATAAAGTTTTTGTTAATATAAGGTACACCGGGACAAATTCCAACGGTTTTGACGTCGGACTACGTCTTTCATTTCTATACCGGGGTGTAAAATCAAAGTTTCGAAAACGAAAGCGTTACGCCGGGGATCGAGATACATTTGGTTTTGTGATTTTTCAGTCAAGTGCAATTAACAGGTGGTTCTCGAGTTAGCATTAACCACTGGTGGGCTTCGAGTATCGACAAGAATCTGAAAGATGTTATCGTTGCTGAAAACTAATCTAACAGTTCCTCTTGAAATTGAAAATTACGTTCAAGCGAAAGAGTTTATTTTAATGATTTCTATCCATATAATACTGCCACCAAATACATTCGGTTTTGTGATTTTTCAATCAAGTGCGATCAACGTAAGACCACGTCTTTCGACAATTTATTAGAGGTGCAATGAATCTTAAGAAGGAATTCCCGCTCTACGCGCACTGGCAAACGATGTTTACTCAACAATTTCTCAAACGGGAAATGGGTGTTGTGAGAAAGGATGAGCAAACGCAAAAATTATGTAGACTGATTTGATGCAACAGATATTTTGTCTATTGGAAATGGAATACAAATCATATCACAGTACAAGCAATGTATTATGTATTATACAACTTTTGTGTGATTGCTTCTGTTGCTGAACATTGTGCCTCTAACGTAACGCTCTTGTTTTCGAAGTCCCCCAAATATTAATTTATTCATTCATTCAGAATTGTTTCAGATACAACTAAAAACAAATGATCACTAAATCAACAATAGTACTACGTCACCCTTGCGGTTATACCACAAATATAACCCACTTCTTGTTTTTTCGTTGTTCAACTTGAAAGTTATCATAAAATAATCACTGAATCACTAAATTGAAATTTTAATAGTCAGAATATACAAGGTACGACAGATGACTTTCGATAGAAAATAAAGATTCGCACTGGATGTTTCGAGAAATATA
This sequence comes from Toxorhynchites rutilus septentrionalis, assembly GCF_029784135.1. Taxonomy (NCBI): domain Eukaryota; kingdom Metazoa; phylum Arthropoda; class Insecta; order Diptera; family Culicidae; genus Toxorhynchites; species Toxorhynchites rutilus. The sequence continues at coordinate 308,341,157 of NC_073745.1, read as the reverse complement.
AACCTTTAAAATGTTTAGTTTTCATATTCATTGTTTCAACTTGTCCCGTAGAGCGGGGTAAGTTCAAACGCGAACTATCATGAGTTTAATGTGCGGTTTTGCTTCCCGAACTATCTGAACTATTGAAGGAATTACGTATAAACAATTGGAAAAAGGGGGTTTGAAACAGGATATACACTGAATTCGCTTTTTACCCGGGAGATACGTGCCGCGTAAACAAAAACCGCGTAAAAGAAAACCGCGTAAATTTCAAAATCCGCGTGAAAATAAACTGGGTGAATTTGAAAATCCGTATGAAAATCTAACAAACATTGAGTCATTAATTAAAAATGCAACTCATATTTTAACAATTGATTAACTGATTTGTTTTGTATGCTGCAATCATGATATCTGTATCTCCGTTTATTTCCCAGCTACTAATCAGTGATACAATACAAACTTATTTCGTGAACAGTCACATCAATTAGCACATTGAATTTGTACGCGGTTGATACGTGCTGCGTAAAAACAACCGCGTAAATGTTGAAATCCGCGTTAAAAAAAACGCGTAAATTCCGAAATCCGCGTAAAAATAAACCGCGTAAAAAACCGCGTGAAAAACCGCGTGAAAAAAAACCGTGTAAAAAGCGACTTCAGTGTATATGGGGGAGTAGTCTAATACACGCAAAATGGACACTTCATACTAGAAATTAATATATACAGCAATAACATCAAGAATTCTATTTTAGAAACTTTTATGTCAGAGTAAAGGCACTCGAAACGGCCATAATTGGGGTTTATGGGATCATTCTTTCATATAGCAACAACCTACAAATTACGTCCAGCACTTGAGTTAATGTTTAAAAAATAGTCGATTTTCACTGGTTTCAGCTTAACCCAGGGTTGAAAAAACATGGTGTGAGTCGAAATGCTCGAAGTTATACGGAAAAGTTATACGGAGAATGGGGGTCTTCGTAGCCTAATTGGTTGCGTGTCCGCTACTAAGCGAACAATCATGAGCTTATAACTCAGGGCCCTCAACTGCCCAGACATGTACACGATTAAATATACAGATAATAAACAGAACGGATAAAAAAATCAATTTTCAGTTTAGTTTTCAAAGTAACGCTTGATTATCGGTTTAAAACGTGCACGAAATGATCATCTTGAATTTCAAAAAGTTACCCCATAAAAAATGCTCACCACCTCGAAAAAAAACCCTATGCAAAATATCAGCTCAATCAGACTTAAGGGAGAGTGGCGTAAAGTGGTGAAAGTTTAAGTTTTTTGAAAATCGAAAAATCACCCAAGGGGTAATCAGGGTAAACGAAATCAGAATTTTCGAAACAAAATTTGTTGATGCCAAATGTCTTATTATTGCACGAAACGTCGATATTTACTGTTATTTTCGGTTTTGGTGGTATTATTTTTGAAGAAAAAGTACAAATGAGACAGATTTTTCCCCTTCTGGTACAGATGAAAATGTGGCAACACTACATATGTCTTGCAGATTTCATTGCAATCCTTAATATGTTAATAGAGACTTGACCTCCTTCCTCTTGACGAATGATCTGTAATTTGGAACAAACCTTTATCTCTGCAGTCGTTATAAAGCTGCGTATTCCATTATCTTAAAAATCCAAAATGGTGGCCGCTACAAAATGGATTACATATTTTCTCAAAACCCCATCAATATGGGTATCAAATGGAAGGGATTGCCTAGTAGAACACAGTCATTTATGAAAAATACAAATCCAAAATGACCGCCACTACAAAATAGTGACATATTTTTTTTGACGTAGGACTACGGCTTTCATTAAGGGTGCCAAATCAGAACAGGTCACGTTTTTATGAAATAAAGTTAACGTTAGTAACTATTTTTGTGGCCCGTTGGATTTCCATTATCCACAGTTATTTGTTTCATCTTATACCTCACGATTCTATTTCAGTCTCATCAATGCTGCTGACTGCTACTTGCCTTATTATTGTCTAGCTTTTAGTACATTATCTGTATTATTATTATGTTTAATCACAATGAAACCGTTTAACTTTAAAAGTTGCAACTAAAGTGTTTTGTTTATTTTATTGAGATATATGAAAGACTTATTTATTTCACATATTTCTTGGACAATCCATGCGGTGAAAATACTCCGGGAATGATAGCTACTGTCTACTGGCTACATAGTTCAGCATGGATTTTACAGTGAATGTCACTCGAATACATATTCTGGTAATATTCCAGAGTTTGGACATGTCTTCTTAATCAGAATTAACTCGTTGTTGATTTCAAACTTCTGTTTGATCAAAATGGCTCAAAATACCACTATTAGCCACCGACACGTATGAATCGCACATGCAGCATTAACCCTAAAGTCGTTCTGTAGAACAGGGGTACGGTCAGCGCAATTAGTCGATAAAATGTCACTGTCGTTTGAACAAAATATCGAAACTAAACACAAAAACAACTCCGTGGCGGGTGAAACAAAAACTCTGAATGAAAATAGTTGAAAGATCTCATGGAAGATACAATTGCTACTCTTTATACACTCAAAAAATGTTAGTCTTCATAAAAAAAAAGGTTTTACTCAAAAAACAAAATACACTGAAAAAAAATATTATTCTGTAACAACATTGAATTTATCATGACAATCAAGACACACGCCAAAATGGGACATCCCATATGTATCCCAAAATCAGATGGTATCCCTATACATAACTCATTAACCTCCAATTCAGTGCTGTAGCACACGACAGAGACAGACAGTGATTCGATAAGTGATTTTAATAAATCCATTGGAGCGATTGAGAAACATGGGTTGAAGCCGTGAGGTGTCGAAGATCGTCCTAAGATCCTAAGTTCTAAGATCGACTACTCGACACGGTATATTGAATATTAAAATCGTATTAAAATCGACAGAAATAATCACAGGCGGTGGATATCGTATGTAATTCTTACGTTGCATTCCACATCATAAAAAATAACATTAAACGAAATCATTTTGCAACGTGTCAATGCTCAATCCCATTTTGTCATATCTCGGTCTAGATATACATACTTCAAAACTGTTTGATGCATGCTTTACTCCCTCTGAATGTCATTCATTTCAATCGATGACATACAACCTGGTGACATCGGTGTTATGAAGAAATAAAAAAAAATGAATCAGTCTGAAACAGGGGTTCTCAAACTATTTTGGGCAATAGACCCCTTTTCCAGAATTAAGTGATACCTCAGACCCCTATAGCCAAATTTTTTAAACAAAAATCTATCTCTATTTCTTGTCTTATTCATACAATATTCTTACTAATTTAAAGACGTTGCGGTTGGCTAACCTGTCATAAGGCCGTTACAACCAAGGATGGAAAACAAGGGAGCATGATGTGATTTACGATTAATCGCAAACTGCACAGATCGCAATCTGTGCAAACTGCGACTAACTATTAATCCTCACCCATCATAACCAAATGATTTTCTCTTGGTAACTCTGAGTTGACCAAAGCATTGCTAGACTGAAACTAGTTCGAATAATTGAGTTACTCTCCTTCCTCGTTTTGTTTTCAACTCCTAACAAGAATTTGCTCCATGGGAATGAGTGTCTCTATGACGTACGATTCTCGCTCTCTCGTCCGGGCGTTCAATTTTCCTATCCGAGCGCGTTTACTTCGATGAAACTGGGTAAAATAAAAAATGCGCCACAGCAGATAGGACGACTTTAATGTTTCATGTTTCACAGAGGATTTCTCAGATGGTGTTTAAATTAATCAAGAGACTATAAACAATAATCCCCCTCAAATCACTAATTTTATGAGTTAATGTAAATGCGTTATTGGCCAAGGCTATTACGACATCGAACACGTGGTCTTGCGAGATATATTTTTCCGCCTGCCCAAATACAGACCACTTTTTTCGGGGCCGAGTAAACTGGTGTCTAGAAAAGACCTTGATTACCTTGAATTAATCAAAAAACATAAATTAGCGCAAATATGTCAACATGTGTTTTTTTGTTTAAGCACGTAAATATTTGCTCATAATTTTTTTTGGATTGTGGCACTCTACATAATTTGTATGCATATAGATTATCCACAATTTGTGGGGGGATGGAATACTCATACAACTCAAATGGATAATGATTATCTGCTATCACAAAGCTGAGAAATTTTTTGACGTTTTGTTTTACTATTGATTCATTAAAAAAAGCTTTATTTTTAAATGTTTTCTTATCCTGAGACTGGCTCACCATATAGCACTGCTACTAAAACCGTAGGCTAACTTCAAGGTTATTTTTTATTCATTTTCGGCACAATATTACGATCATAAGGTGTTGGACAGGTTATTCCAGACGACATTGGAATATATTCCATCTGATCATCTTGAGAAAGGTTAATGACCTTCAAAGGATAAATTTATCTTGGGCACATTGAATTGATGTTCATGACTTCCAGTCGGACGTTTATTCGCTCTGATAGTAATTGTGTGGTCCTCACAAAGCATATATTCCAATGCCGTCAGTTCACTGAAATTATTCGCATACCGTTTGATGATAAGGTAGGATGTTGATAATCATTTGCTGCGATACCTATTGTTCCAACAGTATTCATTCGACAATATGAAGACTGAATACCTGAAATTAACCAGATTCAACCATGCAAATCTACGGTCAAAGCAGTATGTACACTTGAGAGATGCAACAAGTTTGAAGGGATATAAAAAAAACATTAGTCGTTCGATAATTCATTCATTTATTCGCAACGAAGAACGTAACCACACAGAATTGAATTAATCAAATATGTGATCCGTTTTATCTACAAAATAAAAAAGGGTCTGAAATTCAATCGAATTCGATAGGTGTTTCGTGAAGTCACTAATTGAATTACTATTGGAAAAATTATTTGGAGAGAAATGTGAATGTTCAGAATTATTGGAATTCTAAAACGATTTTGGGCGGGATGAGATTCGCCCAAATCAGCTGGTAATAAAATTAATCAATTGCATCCATTACCCGTCTGCTGTTTATCGGGCGGGAGACGACAGCAAAATAAAATCGACACGAAACTGAGTCAGCCACTCACTGCGGTCTGTGCAATAGAGAATTAAAAATCCCTCGATGAGTGTCGTAAGATTTCAGTTGATCGTCTCTTGTTACACTTTCCGATCAAGAACTCATCATCCGCTCTATGGAATGGGATTAATCGTTTGTGGCTTGTACTCACGATAAAACTTGAGTAGTAGAAGTAATGCTTCGAGAGTGCAAGCAGTGGGGATTCCGCTCTCATATTGCTTTTTTGAGATCTTGGTAGCTCACCGTTCCAAGTATTCTCTCTGTGTACATATGAAGAATGAAAGAGCCTCGCCTGCTGGGGGTGATTTAAAAACATCCGACTAGAGGGATATACTTATTCATTGATCGTTGAATGTGATTTTTACCATCCCTGGTTACAACTATATTGCCACACAAAGAAAAATTTTTTTTACTGCACTTGGATTATTATTTGGATTTTTTGCTTAATCAAAAACTTCTAAAAGTATCTGGCAACACTCCATTTTTTAGGGGTGCTACAAATGTACGATATTAAGTTTACTTACAGTGTTAAGCGTTCTATTGTGGATCTACTGTGTAACTTAATGCAGTTTCTTGAATAAAATTACACCATTTTGATGAAAAGTTGAAAGATTATATTTTTTCTTTGTAAGTTTATATAAAAAAAATTCACTGCACTAGAGATGATTTTAATTTTTGTATAACCAAAGGCACAATATAATGAGCTTGCATGTAAGGATTTTGTTCTCTGAAATTTTGGTCGATTCCTTGCCTAGCTTCCACGGCCTCATAAAGGGTAATGCCAGGATTGCCAGGTGTATTGAACAGAAATCTGGAAGTTGAAACCAAACCAAAAGTCTGGATTTGTCTGGATTTTTGTCGAAACTTGTTATGTTTAATTGCGAATTTTATTGATACGAGAACGTCGTTTGTGGAAGCGGACACGGTTTGCTGACGAGCAATTATAATGAAGTGTCTTTCTCAAGGCAGGTGAAGAAGAAGTTTGATTGAGTTGGTCCACAAGGGCCTTTCTCAGGACTATAACTGCAAAAGTTTAAAGTTTCTATAATTCAACACAATCAATCCAACATATTTACGTCTGATTTGTAAAACATGGTTTAACAGTTATTTCTTCTTATCATATATCGGCGCATTACACTTAAACTTGATGGTTGCAGACATGTGCATCAAACTACTTTCTTCGGTGTTCAGTGATTTTTGGGATAAATTTTCTTAATTGTGGCCATGCGGAATGCCATTTCACCACCACGGGTAGATGTGGCTAGAACTTAACCTCAAAACATGACTACAATGGTTCGTTCATTCGGAGAATAGTCTGAAAAATCAACATTGCCCAGTTCTCTGAATCATTTCTCTGGGAGCCAGATTAGGAAAATTTTCAGTAAGCGGTAGAATGATTTAATGTTCCCTTCTGATGATATTGGACGGGTCCAGCATGGTCAAATTTATCATAACCGAGTCGTTGAAGTTAAAGAAGATGCATTACATTAGCCTTAAATTCGTTGAACCGATCTACGGATATTTTTCCATCGTTTACGTACTCCCTAATGAGTAGTTCAGACGTTGTCCAAACCTACATATTTTTCAAGCTCTCGTAATTACATTGTCAAACGCAACTTTATTCAGATCATTTAGCGATCGCATGAACTAATTTGTGAAAAAATATCCAATACCGTGCGGAAAAGTCGTGAAATGCTCGAATGAAGAATCGGTAGAACTCTCACTTGCTCATGTTGTTAATCACTTTGAGTATGTATGACAAAAATATCGAATAAATATTAGTCTGCCACTTTGGCGTTCTCATTAATATTGATGAATATTGCTGTTTAATCTTAATACGCTATAGCACAAAATACCTCTAATTCATGCACAGAAAAGAACCATAAATTATTAGCCTCATCGTACAATAGGTACAATCAAATTCTAGCGAATCAACTCCTAAAAAAAAGACGGCGCCAGTGGTTGTATGGTTAGCGTAACAGCCTCACAATCCGATCGGCCTGGGTTCAATCCCAGCTGGCGTCGTTGGGATTTTCTGAGGCGAAAAATCTCTGGTTACGTCTTCCTTCGGAGCGGAAGTAAAAGAAGTTGGCCCGGCTCATGAGTTGTTGAGTCTGATAGGTAGGAACAGGTGGAGTCGCCTCCCTGATGTCGGTGATTGGCACTAAAGTGGCGGAAATAGGCCGACGAAAAATAAGCGAAGATAAAAAAAAAAAAAAACTCCTAAAACAAAAAAGGTCATAAATCACTCGGACAGATGACCGAATAGCCAATGTGCAACTTTCAAATAGCCACAAGTGAAATCTATACGTCTCCTTTATCACAGCATTCAATTATGCATAGAAATTCCGCAGAAACGAAATTCTCCAGATAAAATAGGGCCTTTGTATTGTATTCAAGACCAGAGACCGGTGGCCGATAGCCACCAGTCAATATATATATAACGCTGTCAACCAAACAAAAAACACTACAAATAAATCTGTCGAACGTAACACACCTCTCGTTATCGTATTTTATCTCACTAGATACTTATCCGTTGTCGCGCATTTAAACCGCTTCTCGCCGAACAGTGTCGATATTATTTTCATTTGTCGTGTCGAAACAATTGCCATGCACTGAATCTATCTTGACCTAAATATCTTAACATAATACTAAATTAACTTAAATGTATTTGAATTTATTTTCTATGTTATCTAAATCTAAACCTATGTTACCTAAACTTATATCAAATCTATCATGCATTTAGAACTTAATTTTTTTGCATTTAGAACTTAAAGGATCACCCTAGAATTTTGTAACGAAGATAATTGTGAGAAGAGAACAATTCAGTTCAACGTCCACCACTAGTGGTCACTGTAAATAGCTAGGATAGGAAACTTTTGTTAGAATAGGTCAGTACAAAATATATCGTTGGAGAGTGAAGTCAACCATCCAGTGTTTTATTGGGCTGTCGCGAAATAAGCTTCAAAGAAATTCATAGTTAAGAGAAGAATTTCATCTAGAGATTTGATAGTGCCCCGAATCTCCTGTAATTTGCGATTGTTAGTGCAACATAAGTGCATCAGGCGCAACTTGCAGTGCACAAGTGGCCGAGTATCATCATCGTTGGAGTCAACGGATTCAACGAATAGCCATCGTCGGTGTATTCCGCCATTGCATCGCTTCTTCTGGGCCGTCGTTTATCGCCGGTGGAAAATCCTGAATCTCATGACACTTACTAGTCCGCAAAGGACTGCAGCTAAGACAGCTATTGGTTTGCTCAATTTCATCTGGACTATGCGTACAAGCATACGAAGAGCATAAGGCAGAGCTATAGCAAATAAACTTCATAATGGAAAGCGATGGACAATATCTTCTAAGCAAAGCGCTAAGCGAGTTGCCTGGTGAAGTCGGAGGACCATGTCTTCAGCCCCATAGCCAAACAAATAAATTTGGTATGTAAATTTTGTCCTTCTTGAACCAAGAAACATACTCTGCTGGCTCAACTAATTGATCCATGTTATGGATGACACGCTCAAAACTTTCCAATAATGATTGCAGTTGTATATCAGACTCTTTCCCCAGGGTTGACATTTCAATTAACTCCGTTTAAGTAATTTGCTGTCATTGTAACGTTTTTTCAATGCCTCCCATGCTACCTGATAATTCCCTTTAGTAATTGCGAGGGGATTCACAAGAGCCTTTGCCTCCCCTACTAAACAACCCTTTAGATAGTGTAATTTCTCAACCTCTGGTAAATCGCTCTTATTGTGTATCAACGATTGGTATAAATCCCTAAAGCTCAACCACTCATCAATATTGCCATCGAAAGTTTGTAATTTAATTTGTGGGAGTCGAACATGGTCGATCGTTGATTTTTGCGTTACATCAAATCTTTGGATAGACGCATTCGTACCAGACACACCATCTAATTCCTTAACCTTTTCGATTAATATGGATTTCACCTCATAATACCGTTTACCGAAATCGGAACGTTGCTTGGCATACGTTTCATCTTCTGTGATATAATCGTCGTGCATTTCTATGTCTATAATGGCCTCATTAATCTTCTCCCATAAATCTTCGAGTTTCTCCAGTCGCACTGTAACTCGCGTTGAAATAGTTTCCTCGTCCAGAGTGTCCAAAAAATTACAGATATCATTGAACATCTCTCGCAGTGATCTCAATCGTGTTTGAAGTGCCTTCAGCGAATAACTTCTGGTTGTTGATGGCATATTGGATACTTGATTTGTTTGTAGGTATATAAATGAAACAGCTTATGTAGTATCAAAAGTAAGATCCAGCTTCGGCTGGACATATACTTTTCAAACTGACCTGCCAAAAATTAATTGTACTAAATTTCCAATAACAGTGTGCCGGTTAATTCTCGTGTTCACAAGCTGTTGCTCCTTAATAGTATAACGTGTAATTGGCGATTGTGTGCGCCCCTGGGTTACACGTTCCACAAAATATTGGATGAAACGCCAGACCACAATACCAATGCACGTGATAGAAATATTGGGTGTAGAAATCAAAACAAACTCCAGCTTCGGCTGGACATATACAGTAAACTAACCTTAACAAAACAAAAACAGCTATCCAATGTACGTATAATATCCTGAATGAACGGTGATCGAATTGCAATATTGTGACTTGTTGTGAAACGAAACCAATCTGCTTGACCAAGTGAAACCAAGTGATAATCGTGGATGTCCCTTTGATTCTCAGTGATGACAAATTCGTGATGGAAATACGGATAAACCAATCCGTCTTCAATTGTTTAGGTGTTGATCCCGGCAGAATAATTCCAATGTGTAGTCGCTGTGTGTATGAATCTTCGGCTGCGAACCCGTTGTTTACCCTTTGCTTCAGTGATCTATGAAGATTTGTCTTTGGTAGTGTGCGTTGGATTCCGTTAGTTGTGTACAATTGTTTCTCCAGTTGTAAAATGTAAATAAACAAACAAGCGGTGTAGATATCACTAATTATCCCAGCAGCGGCTGGGCATACACTATGGGCCTGATTCTCGAATACATTACGAATACACTTCACGGTGGAAACGGTATGAAACGCATTCGCGATGACAACAGTACGGTGTCGACATCTGGATGCAAGATTAGTTTCCCACTAAATTTATCATTATAATATCAAATTATCTTCAGATTAAATTTTTGTATGAGATTAAAGGGTGTGTCACATCAAATTGCATCACGGAAAAAACGCTGTAGAAATTTAATTTTTAGGAATTATATCTTCAGCTTTCGCTTATAATCAGATAAGAGTGTATAGATCACGTTGGCCATGCTTCACTGTCAATTTTTCGTAAATTTGGAAAAATGTCGTCGAACGAAAAAGAGCGTCGTGAATTAATCCTGCGCACTCATTTCGAGAATCCGGAGTTGTTACATCGGGACATCGGTAAGATGCTGGGAATCGTCCAATCCACGGTCAGCAGAGTACTAAAACGATACTTCGAGAACCTAACCATCGACCGGAAGGTGAAGAACGGCAAAAATGGATGCTCCGTCAGTGAAAAAGATCTTAAGCGCGTAGTTAAGCAGTTTAGACGTGATCCGAGAAGTTCGGTCCGGGATGTCGCCAATAAGCTGAATTTGTGAAGTTCATTCGTCCAGCGGACCAAGCAGCGGGAGGGCCTGCGTACATACAAGGTTCAGAAGGCTCCTAACCGCGACGAAAGGCAAAACATGGTGGGAAAGACGCGAGCCCGGAAGTTGTACACCGAAATGCTGACGAAGCCGCATTGCCTGGTAATGGACGACGAAACCTACGTCAAAGCGGACTTTCGTCAGCTGCCGGGCCTGTTGTTCTTCTCCGTAGAGGACAAATTCAGCGTTCCGGAGGAGATTCGCAAGCAGAAACTATCCAAGTTTGCCAAAAAGTACATGGTGTGGCAAGCGATCTGCTCTTGCGGAAAGCGGAGCGCCCCCTTCGTGATGACCGGCACGGTAAACGGGCAGGTTTACCTTAAGGAGTGCCTACAGAAGCGCTTACTACCATTATTGAAGCAGCACGAGGGCCCGACCATTTTCTGGCCGGATCTCGCTTCGTGTCACTATTCAAAGGACGTGTTGGAGTGGTACGAAGCCAACGGGGTCACCTTCGTGCCAAAGGAAATGAACCCGCCCAACGCGCCGGAGCTTCGCCCAATAGAGAAATATTGGGCGATTATGAAGCAGGCCCTCCGGAAGAACCCAAAAGTTGTCAAATCGGAGGCGGACTTCAAGAGAAAATGGATTTCTGTTCAAAAAAAACTAAAACCTGACGTTGTACAGAACCTTATGGACGGGGTAAAGAGGAAGGTGCGAGCATACGGGCTTGGGCTCGAAGTATGAATAAAAAGAAAAAGCCAAAAGTTGTTTAATAGTTTTTATTTTACTGTCTAAAATTTTCAAATGGATCGGTCCACTGGGCGAATTTCTACAGCGTTTTTTCCGTGATGCAATTTGATGTGACACACCCTTTATTATATCACACGAAGAAAACAAAGTTTTCCACTCACATTAAATACCAGTTTGATACGAAGAAGTTAATTTTCATTAATAATTTTTTATTAGAAAAGTGCACATTCTGCCTGAAAACTCATCATTATCTTCGACACTTCACTAACTCGTAAAACGTAGTTCAATGGCGTGCCATTTATTTCGTTTCCACCGTGAGGTGTATTCGAGAATCAGGCCCTATGTGTTTATTTACCTGTCCAACCAGGACTTGAACCTGGGGTGAAAGTGAAATGTGGTACTAAAATATTCCGAGAATTAATCCGCTATTGTTTCCTTAGTGTTGCCGGGGATTTGAATGTATATTTTGTCGATTCCTAAGTTTGATCGTTTTCCAGTTTAGGTTGGTGAGTAAAAACAAAACAAATAGTCAACGTTCATCCAGTCGGAATGTAGTGTAGTGTGAGCTTGTGTAATGTGGATTGAATTGCTGCTTGTTGTTGATGCCATGCAATCCAGCTAGTGCATTCCTTTCGATGGCGGAGTTGTTATTGTATGTTGATATGCAATGGCGAATATCCGATTCACTGTGCTATTTATTCATATGATGGCGGATTTTCCTTTCCGTTTGATTTTGTTTGGCTGCCGATTTTCTTCCGTACAATCCGGTTCGAAGGACCAATCTTTGGGAACTGGTTCTTTGTCATACGCAGGACCCTATCCTGCGTTTCTTCGGTTTAGGACGGATAGAGATTTCCTCCGGGATATGTATTTCGGGAGTGTATAACCGCCAAATTAACCGAATACCAACATAATTACGCACTACAGTAATTTATTCACACCTTCTGAACATTTACATTTATTACAATTTTACTACATATAAAACATAATAAAAACACATAGATTTCTGACTGATCCAATGGTCGTCTTCCCAATAATTATTTTAACCCCTTTGGTTTTCTCATAATTTCTTGTTTTATTCACATTTCCTTCCCTATCTCTTTCTTATTGTTGTGTTCGTATTTCTTGTGTCCTCTGTATTGGTAAATTTAACCCATGTAGCAAATCACATTAATGCAGGGGTCTGGAAGAGGTGAAATTTTTAACTGTTGTTCAGTATTCAACAGGCTCCTCGTGTTGATCATCTCCGAGAACATCCGGGATCACAGCAGTCGCTTTTGTGCTTCTCAGTCGCAGCATGCTTCAAGATACTTTATGTCTCAACTACACATTTTTATGCTCTGAGCTCGGTGCTCTGAGAAAGCCAGCTCAGTCTGGCCTCCAAATCCCTTCGGTGAAATCAGTGATGCTAGCTTCCCAAGCCAACTCAATAAAGTCAAGTGTGATTGTAGATTTTTTTTCAATTTGGAAAAATTTGGGTAAAGTACGGAAAGTCTTGACTACCCAGTCTGGATATCTGGATGCTTCACCAAAGCCTTGAAGTTTCCAGACAAATCTGGAAGTCTGGTGACCGTGATAACCCGCGGGTAAACTTGACATCATTTTCCCATCAAAATTCAACAAAATAAATAGATGTGAATTTATACGAATATTAATTTAATCGTAAATATGTTGATACAAATTATTCACAAAAACTGGAGTAGGCAGTTGATAAACGAATGATAAAAAAAATTTAAAAAATCAGTTTTATAAGATGAAACTGGTGACTGTCTTTCTATTTCTACTAATGTATTCTCTTAATTCAAATTAGTAAATGAGTGTGTTCAGGTTCCAACAAATTTCAGAACGCAAATTCCAAATGCTCTTGCCAAGTTTTTCATCTTATACGAACTTATGCGCGCTCATCTATTTGTATATTTTTTGAAATTTTAATACAACAATAATACTTTCTACAAGAAATCAAGTTGGATTACGTAAAACAATGTATCTCGAAAGTTCAAACAAGAACTTGCGTTAATCAATGGGGGTCAATTTTCAGATCTCGTCAACCCCCAAAATCAATTTTCGTTCGTGTCGACCCCTGAGAAACCAATACACTTTGAGAACCCCTGGTCTGAAAGATAGATGGCTAAAAGTGACCAGTCAATAAAGTCAATAATGGCACGATTTGTATTCTTCTTTCTTCAATTTAAAAATGCGAAGAAAAAAAATGGTCCGAACCTAACGGTCCCACATAATTCACATTAAATGTAATCCAGCGGACTTACCGCAGCTCATATTCCCGGTACGTGTTTTATTACTTAAATCAATCCTGGCTGCCTGCCACGTATCTTCGTCTTCGGGAGCACTTTGCCGTTGTGTTGTTTTATCTCCTCCCCCAGAAAGCACTTTCTCATCTCTCGCTCCCCGCCTATGGGATTGATTCATATTACTGGCAATATCATCTGAAGACTGCTGCTCGCTAATCCCATCATCCCATCACTTTCCCGGATCGTAAAAAGCTGGCCACTCGATATAGTACTCGTAATTTTATTTTGTTCCCCCCAGTCGAACCGACCTCACCGAGTGAGAGAAAAAAGCAGGACGTGAAACGCGGACCGCTATAACCACGGTGGTAGCAAAGGTTGGGAACACCAGCAGCAAGTGTGGATGAGCGACAGCATTCTTCGCTCCCAGCTCGGTAAGCGGATTTGCGGCCACCGGGAGGCACCCAAATCTGACGGTAATAAATCTAATTATCGCGCTAATGACTCGGGGAACGAGTTTAGAACCAATCAATCGATGACGGATAGAGAGCTGACCATTTTTTGCTGTTCCGAACAAGCTCTATGGCGGAGGGACACAGCTGTTAGTTGAGCTTAAAGACAATTCAGGAGTTTCGGGCAGGAAAATTGAAGCCGTCCTTTTAAGGCGCATGTCGCTTCATTTGCATGCGGGTAATGATTTCACAAATATGACCCTTTCTTCCACGGATTTCGTGATATATTCTTTTTCATATCCCGAGCAGGTCGGGGACCAGCCCCCAAATCGGTGTGGTTTGCAACTCCTCCCAAGTATGCGTACGGAAGGTTCATCTGGGGACTAGCCGGTACGATTCCCGAAATTAAATTAAGATTCTTTGAACTGACCTCATGCATACAAATCAACCATGTTTCACATTCCGGTTTTCGTCCATTTTTTTGTGAGCTGCAAGAGGCAGCCGACCTGTTTGGACACTGGACGAAATTGGAGATTCCTTTCCGTTGTCGGCTCATCATGACGACGATGGTGAAGTCTCAAAAGTCTCGGCTCGTAGCAAAACCTCCGGCATACATTTGATTGCATGCCGACGGCTGGATATCGGAATCAAAGCAACTGACTGACTGCGAAGTGAGGACCGAGGCGTGATTGGGCTTATTCTGTGTTCGCAAAACGATGGTTTGTGAAAAGTAAACAACGATTCCGTGAAAATTGTTAATGATTTTCATGAAAGTGGCCATTCAAGTGCATTCGATCGCATGGCGGAACGACAAAGTTAATCCCAATTACACGCTTTGAAAATGTTATTTTCTCCAGCCAATTCCGAGAAAATTCAATCAATCTTTCCACTCACGACCCCCACTCTCCCCTCACGTATTGCTCTTACCAGCCATACAGTTTTTTTTTCAGATTAAAATGATGCAAAAACATCTACTCTTCGTAGTCACCGCCGCCGCCGCAGCCGCAGCTTGGGTCGAAATGGCATTCAATTTATGAAAGCGCAGGTCCCATATGCAACGTAGTGAACGAGGCTGTCATATGGAGGCTTGCGATTGGGTTGAAAAAAAAACTCTCGGAACAAAGGCAAAAAAAGCATTAATACGAGCTCAGCTTGGGCCTCTTTCTGGGTATTGCATTATTTAAATTTAATCTACCATTAATTTTTAACGATAAATGTGGCGTCCTTTTGCTGGCTTCAGTTTAAATTAATTTGAAATGATTTATCATTTTTGGGCTACGCGCCACGTAGCAATTGGCCATCATCCCCCGCACCCTGCCAACCCAGCAGGGAGCGAGAGCGGGAAGGTTGCGGGAGGTTGTTTTTCCGGATGCGCACACTTTCCAGTGCACTTCCTGAGTGGAAAAATGTACCCGGATCGAACACAGGCTCTGCTGGCTGCGAATGCGGTGACAAAGTATAATGAGCCATTGGTTTTCAGGCGCCTACCTTAACCTCCACATGCAAAAAAAATACAGATCCACGCCTTCGAATGATTCAGGTTGTTCAATAAAGTCTACTGTTCGATAAGAAAAACTTTGATTGAATTTTATTTTTCAATATAATCAATCTGAACTTCAATGCTCATAAAATGAAACATCACTAATTTTTTTTCTTCAATGGCTTTTATTATTATCCGGTATCCGGAATCCGGCCAAACCACCATCCGTTTCATCACTATTTTTCTACTGCCGAAGATGAAATGTTTTCTACCAAGGTGACGCCGCACTCGTAAAGATGCAGAAAAGTATTTCAATGACGGCGGGTTCAGATGAAAGGTTTGAGCCCGGTAGTCATCACTGCTTATTTCGTAGTGTTGTGTTGTTTGCGTGCGGGTTGTGTGGTAGTCAAGATTACATTTGTCACAGAGGAGATGTTTACCCGAGCAGAAAAGAAAATAAGGATATTCGGGATAATATGGAAATTACAGATAAATGACCTTAGACAATTTCTCATCCATCCTACAAATGTGAAATAACAAAAAAAAAATTTTTTTTCTGAGATTGTCTACCTGTCCTATGAACAGTTTTAATGTTATCAAGATAGGGTGACCAAAGTTTTGGTTAAAATCAAAAATCTAACTTTCTTATCTCTGTAGATAGAGGAAAACATGATTCGACAATGTTGTAGCCCAAGTTACTTTAAGCATTCTGATGAATCTTAATAAATTTTCATGTCCAGGGTTTTTATTGATTTGCGAGAACCTCTTGAACTGTCACAGGTTGAAAAAAATTGGACTGATTGGCTGTTCGAAATAACCCAGACTTATTACAATTGGGTTGGGGAAAAAGAAATGTCGTATATTGTCAATATATGGCAACACATAAATATATCTTGTGTTGTACTTATCGCATCGGGTCATACTATACGTCTATTTAAAGACGACAATCTGTGCTACAAGTGTCGTTTTGACAGTGTTGTGATTATTCTTTTCAGTCTCAAGTTATAGCGCGTCAAAGATGGAGTCATTGCTTCGACAACTCGCAAGCAGATCGGTCGAACCTATATTTGATCCGATACAGGTGTTTTTTTACATCCATTTCTAGTGTGTATTTTTTCATCTGGTGCGCTGCGAGCGAAGTAAAGCTCATAAAAAGTGGTGCGCTATCGAGACAATCCGGCAGCAAGACACATCATCACACACGCTACACAGCGGCGGCAAGTAGAAGTTTATTTTCCTCTTTCTTCTTCCATCATTCTGTATAGCTTCTGTGCACGATTTACACCATTGTTTAAACTTTAAATGGTTTAAACTCTCGGAACAAAGGCAAAAAAAGCATTAATACGAGCTCAGCTTGGGCCTCTGGTGTAAATCGTGCTTCTGTGCACGATTTACACCATTGTTTAAACTTTGTGTTTACCAAATCGGCAAGCGTTGGCATTAGGGGGTCCATTTTGATACATCACCGTTGAACTATTATTGGAACTTTTTTCATTTTCAAATTACACATAATAACAAAAATTGAAATAAATAAAATTTTCAACAATAACTAATATAGAAATATAATTTCTTTTACTAATTTATATTTTCCAAATTATTATATTCTATTCATATCGAACAGTTGTCTACTTCTTCGTTTTTATTAATATGGCAGAGGGCGGGGAGGATCCCCCATCCACGCCAAAGAATATATCAGATAATGAACCTCCTCCTGAAGAGCAGGAGGATGAAACAGAAGATGAGGAGGAAAATTCTGTTTACGAGATAGAAAGCTCTGAAGATGAGGAAAAAGACGAGAAGCAGGATTTTCGTCTAAAAGAATACCCTGATGGCGCCAAAGGCCCATTTATCGTATACTTTAGACGAAAGTCCAAACCTCTTAACGTCATTCGCATCTCAATAGAGTTGACACAGAAATTTTCCGAAGTTACCGAGATTACTCGGATGGGGCCAGACAAATTACGAGTTGTCGTCTCCAGCAGAACCCAAGCGAATGAAATAACGCGCTGTGATCTCTTTGCGATCGAGTATCGCGTATACGTACCCTGTTGCAACGTTGAAATAGACGGTGTAATAAACGAAAAGGGTTTGACTCGAAAAGAGATACTCGATGGTGTCGGTCGCTTCAAGAACTCTTCACTTAAAAGTGTGAAGATTCTTGCATGCGATCGACTGAAATCTGTGTCACTTAAAAATGACAAAAGAGTCCTCAATCGGACAAACTCTTTTCGTGTGACGTTTGAGGGTTCCGCCCTTCCTAACTACGTTGCAATAGGTGCACTTCGTTTACCTGTTCGGTTGTTTGTACCCCGGGTAATGAAATGCAACAAATGTATGCAACTCGGTCACACGGCCGCCTATTGTTGCAACAAAAAACGTTGCGCAGATTGTGGAGAGAGCCATGATGAGAATCCTTGCCCGAAAGAGCGCAAGTGTCTTCATTGCGGCGGGACTCCTCATGATCTTACTCAATGCCCGGTGTACATACAACGAGGGGAAAAAATCAAGCGTTCCTTAAAAGAACGTTCCAAGCGGACTTATGCAGAAATGCTTAAGAGTCCCGTTCCAACGACTCAGGACAATCCCTACTCCATTCTGCAGAACGACGAGCCTGTTGCTGACGCTCCCAATGCAGGAAGTTCCGGTACATCGCAGGGTGCCATCAGGAAAAGAAAAATTACTTCTTTTCCATCACTTCCCAGAAAGAAAACAGAAACTTCCCAAGTTGGAATGACAACTCGAATCGAACGTGCTGAGAATAGACCGAAGCAAGTACCTCCTGGTTTAAGCGGTTCTTCTACGCACCAGGGGTCCTCAGCACTTCCCGGAGCAGCACCCAACACGTCTGCTCCTTTTTCGCGGTCGAGGCAACAGCCACAATCTGGCTTGCTTGCGCTTTCTGACCTGGTGGACAACATTTTAAATGCTTTAAATATAAACGACCCTCTTAAAAGCATAGTATTATGTTTGCTTCCGATTGTGAGAACATTTTTGAAAGAAAAATGTGGTTTTTTGGCATTTCCCTCGATGCCTGATTCAGTGCAAGAGGTCAAGGATTTGACCACTGTAATACAGTGGAATTGCAGAAGCATTATTCCTAAACTAGGTCAGTTTAAATTTTTAGTTCACAGCTCTAACTGTGATGTATTTTCTCTCTGTGAAACATGGCTTTCTTCACCCGATGAGCTGAATTTCCACGATTTCAACATTATTCGCCTCGATCGAAATGACTCGTTTGGTGGCGTACTATTGGGGATTAAAAAATGTCACTCCTTCTATAGAGTCACTCTCCCATCGATGACAGGCATTGAAGTTGTCGCTTGCCAGACACAAATCAATGGCAAAGACCTCTGCATTGCTTCGATATATATCCCTCCCAGAACTAAGGTAGGCCGCCATCAGTTCTTTGATACTATCGAGGCAATGCCGGAGCCGCGGGTAATCTTAGGTGATTTTAACTCCCATGGAACAGCATGGGGATCACTCTACGATGACAACCGTGCCACTTTGATTTATGATCTGTGCGACAACTTCAAATTGACAGTTTTGAATACTGGGGAAGCAACCAGAATAGCCAACCCTCCTGCACGGGCAAGCATGCTAGACATATCTCTATGCTCGTCTTCGTTATCCCTGGATTGCATGTGGAAGGTAATCCAAGATCCCCACGGTAGTGACCACCTACCAATAATTTTATCGATCGCTAATGAATCAAGCTCTCGTGAGTCAGTCAATATTTCGAATGACCTCACGAAGAATATTGACTGGAGAACATTTGCGGAAATAATATCTGAAGCAATTGTTTCAATGCATGAACTTCCTCCACTCGAAGAGTATAACTTTATATCGAGTTTGATTTACGAAAGCGCACTTCAAGCTCAAAAGAAACGTATACCGGCTACCACTTTCCGACGTCGTCCTCCATCACTTTGGTGGGACAAGGAGTGTTCAAAGGTCTACCTTGAAAAATCATCCGCTTTCAAAAAATTCAGGAAAACTGGATTAGTGGAATGGTTTCTAAAGTACCAAGCTCTAGAAGCCAAACTAAAAGGTTTGATTAAAGCAAAAAAGCGTGGATATTGGCGGAAGTTTGTCAATGGTTTGTCAAGGGAGACCGCTATGAGCACTCTTTCGAATACGGCTAGGAAAATGCGTGGTTAGAACCATACAAACGAAAGTGAGGAATACTCTGACCGTTGGATTTTTAACTTTGCAAGGAAGGTTTGCCCCGACACCGTTCCTGCACAAAACGTCGTACGCGACATTCCACTTCAAAGCGATTATGAGAATTTTTCGATGGTGGAATTCTCAATTGCCCTTCTCTCATGTAACAATTCAGCTCCGGGGTCGGACAAGATTAAATTCAACTTGTTGAAGAATCTTCTCGACTTGGCAAAACAGCGTTTGCTGAACTTGTTCAACAAGTTTCTGAAGCTGAATATTGTCCCGCATGACTGGAGACAAATGAGAGTAATAGCCATACGGAAACCCAACAAGCCGGCTTGCGATCACAACTCGTATAGGCCGATTGCAATGTCATCCTGTACTCGTAAATTGTTAGAGAAAATGATTCTACTTCGTTTGGACAAGTGGGTCGAAACGAACAATTTGCTGTCAAATACGCAGTTTGGCTTCCGCCGAGGTAGAGGGACAAATGATTGTCTCGCGCTGCTATCTTCTGAAATCCAAATCGCATTTGCTCGCAAAGAACAAATGGCTTCCGTTTTTCTCGATATCAAAGGGGCATTTGATTCAGTTTCCATGGAAATTCTCTCAGAGAAGCTTCATAATCGTGGATTTTCACCAATTCTTAACAATTTCCTGTACAATTTACTGTCAGAAAAGCACATGATTTTCTCTCATGGCAGCTCGAAATCTTCTCGTTACAGTTTTATGGGCCTACCACAAGGCTCCTGCCTAAGCCCCCTCTTGTACAGTTTTTACGTCAATGATATGGATGATTGTCTAACTAGAGACTGCACGCTGAGACAACTTGCAGACGATGGAGTTATTTCCATCACGGGTACTAATCCCGTCGTTCTGCAAAAGTCGTTGCAAGATACCCTGAACAATCTGTTCACGTTGGCCCTTAAGCTGGGTATCGAATTCTCTACGGAGAAAACTGAAATGGTCGTTTTTTCTAGGAAGCACGAACCCGCCCAATTCCAGCTTCACCTATCCGGCAAAACGATCCAACAATCTATGTTTTTCAAATACCTGGGTGTATATTTTGATTCTAAATGTACCTGGGGGAGACACATTGCGTATTTGAAACAGAAATGCCAGCAAAGAATCAATTTTCTCCAAACAATTACCGGAACATGGTGGGGTGCCCATCCAGGAGACCTCATTAAGTTGTACAAAACAACGATATTATCAGTGTTAGAATATGGCAGTTTTTGCTTCCGATCAGCTGCCAGGATTCATATTCTCAAGCTGGAGAGAATACAATATCGTTGCTTGCGTATAGCAATGGGATGTTTGCATTCGACACATACGATGAGTCTCGAAGTTTTGGCAGGAGTACCCCCGCTTACTCTTCGGTTCACAGAATTATCCTACAGATTTCTCATCCGTTGCAAGATCATGAATCCATTGGTAATTGATAACTTCGAAAATCTACTCCAACTGACTCCTCAGTCAAGTTTTATGTCTTTATACCATGAGTACCTTACCCACGACGTGCACCCTTCACCAGGCATCTCCAACCAATTTTGCTTCCCATACTTTTGTAATTCTTCTGTCATTTTTGATAAAATGTTCTTTACTGACGGTTCATACATAAACGGGTCCACTGGCTTCGGCATCTTCAATGAAAATTCCAGTGCCTCTTTCAAACTCGAAGATCATTGTTCCGTGTATGTCGCTGAACTGGGTGCGATATACTACGCATTAGGGATCATTGAAACATTGCCCATCGACCACTATTTAATTTTTTCAGATAGTCTCAGCTCAATAAAGGCAATCCGCTCAATGAAAGTTGATAAACGCTCATCTTATTTCCTAACAAGAATAAGACAACTATTGAGTGTTTTGGTCGAAAAATTATTCAAGATTACCTTAGCATGGGTTCCCTCTCATTGCTCGATTCCGGGGAATGAGAAAGCGGACTCGCTAGCTAAGGTGGGCGCTTCAGAAGGCACACTTTTTGAAAGGCAAATTACTTATAATGAATTTTTCCACATTCCTCGTCAGCACACGCTCGTAAGTTGGCAGCGCATGTGGAGTGAAGATGAGTTCAGTCGTTGGTTACACACGATTATCCCTAAGGTCTCGACGAGTGCATGGTTCAAGGGATTGAATGTAGGTCGTGATTTCATTCGCGTGATATCTCGGCTTATGTGCAATCACTACAACCTAAACGCGCATCTCTATCGCATTGGGCTCGCAGCAAACAATCTTTGTGATTGTGGCGATGGCTACCACGACATCGAGCATGTTGTCTGGTCGTGTATCCGGTTCCATGCTGCTCGCTCTCAGCTCTCTAGAGCACTGAGAGCACAAGGCAGGCAATCGGATATCCCCGTCCGGGATATCTTAGGTAGCCGGGATCCTGATCTTCTGCTTCATCTATACCTGTTCCTCAGAAAAGCCGATGTCAACGTTTAATGATGTTAGGAAGTATCCCGTGTCGGCCACACATACAGAGTACTGGAGACTGCAACATCCCAATTATGAGAATCTTTGTAATACTAACCTCGAGTCAACCGCGAGTAATCGGTTACATATTACTAACATAGTCTAAGCAAACATTGTCAAAATATTGAACTCCCGGCCCCGTTAGGCTGACGCCATATGAGCCTTAATAAAATATATATTTTGGATAAAAAAACAAAAGATGGAGTCCACCAAGCAAGAAATATTTACCATATTTGACGTTTTTTCTACCTGCGAGGTAAAACTGCAACGATAGCGACCGAAAAAATTCGTGTAGTTTATGGACCCGATACTGTAACGATTCGCACAACATAGTGTTGGTTTGATCGATTTCGTTCTGGTGTAGTGGCTGTGGAAGATACACCCCGTACTGGTAGGCCAATCGTCGTGGAAACCGATAAAATCGTTGAAATCATCCAAGTAGACCGGCACGTGAACACTCGCTCGATTGACCAGGAACTAGGTATAGACCATAAAACCGTTTGGAACCATTTGCAGAAGATTGGATTCCAAAAAAGCTGGATGTATGGGTGCCACACGAGTTGACCCAAAAAAAAATCACAGAAGGTTTGTGTCCGAGACACGACCGCATAGTTGACGTAGGATTCCGTTAGACTATTCGTTGATTTTGGATATGTCTGAAGAATTACATCGTTAAACTCTTTGATAATGGGCCACCACTGAAAAGGGCAATTTTGTTTGGTTGTTGGGTATTGTATGTTCACTCCACTTGTGTTTACCGAGTGATGATGACAGAAGTATGGTAAACAGTTGTTTGGTGGTGCGTATCAGATAAAAGATGCCGAATTGGAATGAGATATGACGAAAACCGCCCTCTGTGACCCTAAACGAGATGCCTCCTGTGTTATGTAAGGATGAAATAAAGAAAAAAAACTCACCAATATAATATATGATAATTACCAATACCGAACACAATTATCAATTTTTCTCATCAGTAAAAACATGTAACTTTAATATAGAGAAAACATATTTGCGAATTTTAATTGGACTAACAGCACCTACTACGATATGTAGAGCTTATGGGAAATCACTTTTTCGAATATTTCTTCCCTTTTCCAATTTTTTTTCGCCGCATGAACTTTCCTTGGGTGAAAATGAACACAATAAAACAGATAACCGAACGACCAGTTCTCGAGCAAGAACACACCTTGGCTTTTATTTATATAATTGAAATAAAATTTTCACAATACACGATCGGTCATTGATATTAAATTTCATGAAGCAACCAACATTAAAGTTCCAAATTTAAAATTTATTTGCAAGAATTAATCGTATCACTCACCTTACTTGCAATATAAAAATGCCCCCGACTTGCATATATTTGCAATGTCGATTTCCCTCGGGAACCTTGGTTTAGATGTCTCAGTTAGGGAACACATTTCGGTGGGAACAAAAACTTCCCCTACTTCCATGTATTTGCAATTTCGATTTCCTCCAGGCAGCTTGGTTTTGATGTCTCTGTTAGGGAACACATTTCGGTAGGAACAAAAGTTCCCCCTTCTTCTTCTTCTTGAATGGCGTTAACGTTCCCTGTGGAACTTTTGCCGTATCAAAGTATTCATTAACTATCGTCGTTCATTAATACTTGGAAGGGGATTTCTATGCCGAATAACACGCCTTGAATGTACTCTGGAGTGGCAAGCTCTAGAATACGCGTGACCACAGTGCAAGCCGGAAGAATTTTCTTTGACGAAAAACCCCCAACCAGAACCGGAATCGAACCCGAACACCCGGCATGATAGTGTGGGACGCTAACCACTCGGCCACGGGTGCACAAAAGTTCCCCCTACTTTCATGTATTTGCAATGTCGATTTCTCCCTGGCAGCTTGGTTTTGATGCCTCCGTTAGGGAACCGCCGCATATGTCGTCAATTTCGACCAATTAGAAGTGGGTATTCAATTGTTCGATAGTCAGTTTCATGACATATATTATTTAACTCAATATAAAAAAATGTTACGGAGTGCCGAAATCGATTGACACAAAAATTTCATTATTCCATCATGAAATGACTGAGCAATAAGTGTTTGAAATTGGACAATTTTCACGATGTGCTCGATTTTCGATTTTCAATTTGTACCCCAATATGTTCCCGAAAGACGTAATCCTACGTCAAAAATCTTTTAGACCGAGTCAACGCCTGCGATGCACTGCTGAAACGGAACGAACTCGACCCATTTTTGAAGAAGATGGTGACTGGTGATGAAAAGTGGATCACGTACGACAACCTAAAGCGAAAAAAGTCATGGTCGAAGCGCGGTGAGCCGGCCCAAACCATCGCCAAGCTCGGATTGACGGCCAGGAAGGTTTTGCTGTGTGTTCGGTGGGATCGGAAGGGAATCATACACAATGAGCTGCTCAACTATGGGCAGACCCTCAACTCGGTTCTCTACTGTGAGCAGCATGTAGCCAGAAGCGGCCAGAAATGATCAATAGGAATGGTGTTGTTTTTCACCAGGACAACGCTCGGCCTCACACACCCGCCAAAAGCTACGGGAGCTCGGATGGGATGTCCTATTGCACCCACCGTATAGTCCGGACATGGCTCCAAGTGATTATCAGCCTCAAAAAAGGCTTGCGAAAGCTGGCTGTCTGAGTTTTTTGCAAATAAGAAGGGGGGGTTTTATATGGGGGGATAATGAAGTGGCCTTCTAAATGGCAACAAGTTTGCGAATAAAACGGCGCATATTTGACTTAAATTGGATAATTTTAAGTATGTTAAATGAAGCGTCAAATTGCGATCAGAAATACGACATTTCTTTTTCCCCAACCCTATATCACGGTTGGTGAGAATGGTACTGGCTAGCTGGGGTCCGATCGCTCTAAAGTATTCATTGAACTTATCAGCAAATGTGGGTTCATGAGTGATTGAATGATCGTCCATAGACAGTTTTAAAAGGCGACAGCCCTCCGATTTACGTCTTAATACTTTATCAAGATTACGCCAAACGGTTTTTTGAACAGATTTCTCAAACAGTAGCATCATTCTTTTCTTGCTGTATTTTTCGTGGTATATTAGAAAGTAGTTCGTGTAATCGCACATCGTTGGGTCTCCTTCGACTGTTTTTCAACACATGGTTCTTGGTTCCAAAAGGCCTCCAAAAATCAAAGTTTTTCTTTTTCTTATTTTTATCTCGTTGCGTATTAGGATATTCTCCGCCTTCACTACTTCAATTTCTCCTTTGACTCGATGGAAATCGGTCTGAAGTGCATCGGATGATCGGAACTGCTTAGACTCTTCAATTTTGATACTGGTCGTAACCAACGCTGATAACTGCAGGCGAGACTGTTCCACACTATGTCGCATCTGAAATACCTCTTTTCTAGAGTCTTTCATACCATCATTCAGTGTATGGAGTTCAGCAACAACAGCATCGAGATTCATAGATAGATGGGCAGCACGTTTCTGCACACTCATAGGTACAGACACTTTCTTCCTGGAAATAGCATTTCCAAACAACCCTCTGCAACGAAAATGCCCAGATCTTGACTATAACTATACCAGCTAACCAGCTAACAACAATAACAAGATGACCATTAGCACCAATCGTTCAAGAGATGAATTCCTCTAATTATGGCACACCAATTAACAATATTAGTGAGTTGACCATCAGCCCCACCCAACCGTATAATAATCAAAATCAATATGTCAAGAATAATTACACTTATGATTATGATGTGAATTCAGACTTCAGCAGAAATCCCAGCGGAGATACCTGGTATTTCAGCAGGTTATGGACAATAACTTCTGGAGTAAGTTTTTGAACACTTAATTTTGTTCAAAGCTGGAGATGATAAATCAGTCTACTTCTGGCCAATCCAGTGTTGCTATTACCTATTCATTCAATGAGAATCACATTCGAGGCTTGAATTTTTGAGGTTCGAGAGAGTCAGAAATCAAAGCGAGTTGAGTCTGGCAAATATTGTGGATGTTGCAACAGTTTGTACTTAATGTAATCCCGTATTTTCAAGGTTTTGGTTTGTCGTAAACGTAGACAGAAGCAAGGCAAAGTTGAAGTTGACCCGATTCGTTTAAATGATCCTGAGAAATTTTGAATTCTCATAAAATTGTTGATATATAGTGTGAATCTGGATAGTACCGATCGCTGTGTGCAACTTTTGCGCCAAATTCTACCGTTTCTAACCTTAACCAAACAAAAAAAAACCCCAATCAGAAGACACGCGTAAAAGACATAAAATAAAGAGAAAATTTCACGCATTCCTATTCTTGAACCCAAAAGAAAGTTACTTTTCCCTCACAAAAGTCATCTCAACGATGACTATGAACGTGAACCAATGAGCATCATCGCATCGTCGTTCGAATCATTTCTGAACCCATAAGCGAAAAAAAAGCTAACTTGAAGTGCTTCCATTTCCAAAGAGCCCCGCGGGAATACTGAGGGTCAAAAGAAGAAGAAGAAATCGACACACAAACGAAAAAAACCCGGAGTAAAAATCTCATCCAAAGCGCGGCGACTCTTCTGCCATATGGCGCGCATAAAAAACGGCATCGGCGTGAGGCCGTTTATGGCTGCCGAAATCAGATACTTATATGTTTCCGTACCAACTCACCAAAACGTTCACTCACATAAAAACAAATAGAACTGAGCTTCGAAAGGGGTTTCTCGGGTGGAATGGTCGTGAAATGGGTGTGATGGGGGTGGAATACGATGAAACACATGAAACGAGTAGGTCGTTTCAGAGATATTTTATTAGAGTTACGCCTATTGGTATATCACCTGCACTGCTAGAATCAGACACTCAAAATAATCGATCAAGATCTTAGTAGTCCTCGGCGAAGATTCTAGATTAACGGATACCCAAAGAATAATGTCAGAACCGGAAGTAGTGATAGGATTAATGAGAGTTTCTCTAGAAGATTCGAAAGGTTTCGCAATCGAGAAGAATACCATAAGCGAGCTTTCCATTCTGAGCCGCCGAGCGAAACAGTTCAAAAAAGTGAAAGTAGAGTGATTAGATTTTTTTTATTGAGAAATTTTCGGAGTGATTCGAATAAAGTAGGATAAGAAAATCGTGAGTTGTGCGATTATTCGCATCGATTTACAGACAATTGTACAATCGTGTACAAATAGTTAGCAGTGATAATAATAAGTTGCAGCAGTGTGTATTTGCACCCAGAAAACGGAGCCTTGGTGGCTCCGTGTGTAGGTTGTATTTTGCGTTTTGGCGATCAGCCATCGCCTGCGAAGTGGTGCTCGGTAAATCCCCCGGAGTGGTCTATCGCCTCGTGGTTGCGGACCACTATAGACCATTCTGGAGCGCGTTGGTCATCGAGAGGGAAGCTCGGCCCCGTGTGTGTTGCCCGCCATACGCGACCCTACTCCGGCACGGTTGTACTCAGGACGGGAAAGTCTACCAACGCCAGCGTGATTTACCGAAACTCACGTCGGTGCGAGGTTTGGTGTCTGAGCGGTGAGATCACCACGCTGCTCCACCTTTTGGATGCCCCACCGTTGCTGCAAGTCCATACCGGTATAGAATTTCAAAATCCGTGAGTACCCTGAAAAACCAATACGTGATAGCACGGACCACCACCACCGTTACACAGAACACCAAACAAATTAGTAGGGACACCACATTGTACCAGTAGAAATACTAGAGTTTAGGTAACAACACATAACAGAGTGACGTCACAATCGGAGAATTGTTGAGTATTAGGAGTTAGGTTTTTGACGAAAATAAGAAACAAAACATTGGAGAAAATTTCTGGAAACGTTTTGGTAGTTTTTCCATTAAACAGTTTAAAATTGGTAAAATTAATTTTCCTTTTGGTAAGAAAGAAAAGATCGGTTTAGAGTTGGAGGAAAGAAATTTTTCGAATCGTTTAGTGAATATTTTTCTGAAGTGTGGGAAAAGCAAATTGAAGGAGGATACTGTGGTGAGGCCTACGGTACGCGCTAGTCCGGGCATCCATTCATCCGAATCCCGACAGAAGACCTCGGTCCTCTGGCGCAAAAGTCGGCGATTTTGCAGGCCCACAACGGACCCCCCTAACATTTTGTTTATGGGGTACAATTTACCTCGAAAGAGTTTCGACAACTGTTAGAGAAATATGGCGTAACACAATGGCTTACACCGGTTTATTTTCCACAGGTAAATAATACCGAAAGAACAAATCGCGTAATAACATCAGCGATTCGAGCTCTGTTGAAGGAGAATCATGATCAGTGGGATGCTGATATTTACAAAATTGCTAATGCAATTAACAATGCGACACATGCGTCGAGTGGGTTTTCTCCATACTTTACAAATTTTGGTAGAAACCAAATAAGTTCTGGTATGGAATACCAAAGATTGAGGGACACAAGTAATGAAATTGGGTCAAGTGAGAAAGATCATAATGAAAAGATGATGAAAATTTACGAACAGGTCAGAAGAAATTTGAAAACTGCTTACGATAAATATTCCAAATATTACAATTTGAGATCGGGAAAACTTTTCGAATTTGAAGTAGGGCAAAAAATATTACGGAAAAATCATCTGCTGTCAGATAAAGCTAAAGGCATAAATGCCAAATTAGCACCGAAATTCGTAGAAGCAATTGTTAAGAAAAGAGTAGGTGATTTTTGCTATCTATTGGAAGACTTAAACGGAAAAACCGTCGGATTATATCACGTTTCGCAGCTCAAAAAAATTTAAAAATAATGAATTGAAAGCTATGTAAACAAACAAAATTAAGGCAATTTAATAACAAAACACGCAAAGACGTTAATGATAAAAAGACATGAAGCTATGTATAAAAACAACAAAAGTGAGCATAACAGCTTAATAAAAAAAAAAAAATACGCGAAGACGGAAAACGAGAATATTAGAGAGCTATGTACGTAAACCAAATCATAAAAAAAAATGATGCTTAAACACGCTTAGACGGTAAATTTAAAACTCACCAATCCATTTACTTGTCGCAGAATAATCCATTTCAAAATGAGAGCGACTTCGTCAGGAAAATGGAGAAGAGTTCAGAAACCTGAAAAAAAAAAGAAAGTTAGTATAGTCATAATTATAAAAATACTTACCTGAATGATACGGTTGGAATTCCATTAACTGTTTATTTTGGGATTTATTTCATCGAAGGAAACCAGCTAAACTTTAACCTACGAGGGAAAAAAATATTAGAAATATATGGGATAAATAAAGGAATTACATTAGGGATAGGAGAAGAATGAAAACAATAGTAAACATGAAGTCATTGACCAGAGGTCAAAGACCTCAGATAGAGTAAATAGAACAAAGACAACAAACGAAGGAATTAATTCGGACAAGAACATTCGATATAGGAAAGAAATGACAGAAACAAGGAATAAATAGAATAAAATAAAATAAGTACTTACCATTTTGCAAATACAGCACCACTTTTGATTAAAAAAAAAAAACACTACATTTTGGATACTTTTTTTCTAAATGGAGCTATCATAACAAAGTAGCTGCCATCAACTGATTCCGTCACTCAACTACAATAGTCAAACAATAGTAGCCGAGAGTAAGGTGTGAGAG
Source organism: Toxorhynchites rutilus septentrionalis (assembly GCF_029784135.1). NCBI lineage: Eukaryota > Metazoa > Arthropoda > Insecta > Diptera > Culicidae > Toxorhynchites > Toxorhynchites rutilus. The sequence goes on along the minus strand of NC_073745.1, from coordinate 308,311,411 downwards.
AGTATAATTTCCGAGGTTGGTAGAGATTTGGTTCATTTTCCATATGTTCCTAGGGAGTGTGATTTGGGATGCGCGTAGGCATTTTGGCTGCGTACACTTGAGAAAAATTGGGTCTCAGTGCACTGGCAGTATATGCTCTGACGGCATCAATTGGTCTAGGTTTTCCAATACATACATTGGAGTTAATGCATAGGGTAAATTTGTCTTTTTCCGCGAAGGAAAGACATAGTATTTTTCCGATATTACTTTCGGAAATATGAATTGGGGTAAGTTTGTTCCAATTGATTAATTGGAGGTTTTTATTCGGTAATTACATTCCAATTCGTAAATTGGAGGTGAGTTGGTCGATTTTATACTTTTGAGCACACTCGAGGATACTATGAAATTTCACATATACAATTCCCATAAATTACAGATATTTTAAATAAGGTGCTGTTTTGCAAGTTGTAAATAAATTAAAAATTTATCAGACATTTTGTAAATATATATTGTGGTTGTTTATATTTAATTTTTGGTTATAATTTGGGAAGTTTGGACAATAGTTTTTTTTTTCAATTTCGGGCAATTTGGATAATTCTAAATAAGAAAGATAGTGTTATGTATAGACGAACAATGTTAATGTGAAAAAAATATATTTCATATATTTTTTTGGGGAGAGTAGGGAGTGATGAAACGAGTAGGTCGTTTCAGAGATATTTTATTAGAGTTACGCCTATTGGTATATCACCTGCACTGCTAGAATCAGACACTCAAAATAATCGATCAAGATCTTAGTAGTCCTCGGCGAAGATTCTAGATTAACGGATACCCAAAGAATAATGTCAGAACCGGAAGTAGTGATAGGATTAATGAGAGTTTCTCTAGAAGATTCGAAAGGTTTCGCAATCGAGAAGAATACCATAAGCGAGCTTTCCATTCTGAGCCGCCGAGCGAAACAGTTCAAAAAAGTGAAAGTAGAGTGATTAGATTTTTTTTATTGAGAAATTTTCGGAGTGATTCGAATAAAGTAGGATAAGAAAATCGTGAGTTGTGCGATTATTCGCATCGATTTACAGACAATTGTACAATCGTGTACAAATAGTTAGCAGTGATAATAATAAGTTGCAGCAGTGTGTATTTGCACCCAGAAAACGGAGCCTTGGTGGCTCCGTGTGTAGGTTGTATTTTGCGTTTTGGCGATCAGCCATCGCCTGCGAAGTGGTGCTCGGTAAATCCCCCGGAGTGGTCTATCGCCTCGTGGTTGCGGACCACTATAGACCATTCTGGAGCGCGTTGGTCATCGAGAGGGAAGCTCGGCCCCGTGTGTGTTGCCCGCCATACGCGACCCTACTCCGGCACGGTTGTACTCAGGACGGGAAAGTCTACCAACGCCAGCGTGATTTACCGAAACTCACGTCGGTGCGAGGTTTGGTGTCTGAGCGGTGAGATCACCACGCTGCTCCACCTTTTGGATGCCCCACCGTTGCTGCAAGTCCATACCGGTATAGAATTTCAAAATCCGTGAGTACCCTGAAAAACCAATACGTGATAGCACGGACCACCACCACCGTTACACAGAACACCAAACAAATTAGTAGGGACACCACATTGTACCAGTAGAAATACTAGAGTTTAGGTAACAACACATAACAGAGTGACGTCACAATCGGAGAATTGTTGAGTATTAGGAGTTAGGTTTTTGACGAAAATAAGAAACAAAACATTGGAGAAAATTTCTGGAAACGTTTTGGTAGTTTTTCCATTAAACAGTTTAAAATTGGTAAAATTAATTTTCCTTTTGGTAAGAAAGAAAAGATCGGTTTAGAGTTGGAGGAAAGAAATTTTTCGAATCGTTTAGTGAATATTTTTCTGAAGTGTGGGAAAAGCAAATTGAAGGAGGATACTGTGGTGAGGCCTACGGTACGCGCTAGTCCGGGCATCCATTCATCCGAATCCCGACAGAAGACCTCGGTCCTCTGGCGCAAAAGTCGGCGATTTTGCAGGCCCACAACGGACCCCCCTAACACACATTTGCGTGATGTTCGTGCGTTCTGCATTGGCACCGTGCGTGGTGAAAATGCGTTCATCCCCATAAAAGAATTCGTTTGAGGAAGTGATGATGCTGGAAATAAATTTCCGAAGCTTCGGAGAGAAGAATTGCGACAGCTTTGGAGGCTGTTAGCACACCATTTGTCAGGGGCATTGGCTGACACCGGTTTGACATATAAAATCAAGAAGTGTGTAGATGAAGGGAGCACCCATGATTTCTAAACGGCGTAGAGATCGATTCACTGATCAAATCGGTTCCAAAGAATCGATCTTCGAAAAACCCAATTTTTTTTTCCTTTTTTTACTTATTCTATATAAGCGTCGTCTTTTATTCAAACATGGAATAAACATTTCACATTTCTGTTCAAACATCAATAGCATCATGTCAAGGGAGACCGCTATGAGCACTCTTTGGAATACTGCTAGGAAATTGCGTGGCTGGAACCATACAAACGAAAGTGAGGAATACTCTGACCGTTGGATTTTAAAGTTTGCACGGAAGGTTTGCCCAGACTCCATTCCTGTACAAAACGTTGTACACTACATTCCACTTCAAAGCGATTATGAGAATTTTTCGATGGTGGAATTCTCAATTGCCCTTCTCTCATGTAACAATTCAGCTCCGGGGTCGGACAAGATTAAATTCAACTTCAACAAGAATCTTCCCGACTTGGCAAAACAGCGTTTGCTGAACTTTTTCAACAAATTTCTGGAGCTGAATATTGTCCCGCATGACTGGAGACAAGTGAGAGTGATAGCCATACGAAAAACCCAACAAGCCGGCTTGCGATCACAACTCGTATAGGCCGATTTCAATGTTATCCTGTATTCGTAAATTGTTAGAGAAAATGATTCTACTTCGTTTGGACAAGTGGGTAGACACGAACAATTTGCTGTCAAATACGCAGTTTGGCTTCCGTCGAGGTAAAGGGACGAATGATTGTCTCGCGCTGCTATCTTCTGAAATCCAAATCGCATTTGCTCGCAAACAACAAATGGATTCCCTTTTTCTCGATATCAAAGGGGCATTTGATTCAGTTTCCATGGAAATTCTCTAAGAGAAGCTTCATAATCGTGGACTTTCACCAATTCTCAATAATTTCCTGTACAATTTACTTTCAGAAAAGCACATGATTTTCTCTCATGGCAGCTCGAAATCTTCTCGTTACAGTTTTATGGGCCTACCGCAAGGCTCCTGCCTAAGCCCCCCTTGTACAGTTTTTACGTCAATGATATGGATGATTGTCTAACTAGAGACTGCACTTTGAGACAACTTGCAGACGATGGAGTTATTTCCATCACGGGTACTAATCCCGTCGTTCTGCAAAAGTCGTTGCAAGATACCCTGAACAATCTGTTCACGTTGGCCCTTAAGCTGGGTATCGAATTCTCTACGGAGAAAACTGAAATGGTCGTTTTTTCTAGGAAGCACGAACCCGCCCAATTCCAGCTTCACCTATCTGGCAAAACGATCATGCACTCTAAGTTTTTCAAATACCTGGGTGTATATTTTGATTCTAAATGTACCTGGGGGAGACACATTGCGTATTTGAAACAGAAATGCCAGCAAAGAATCAATTTTCTCCAAACAATTACCGGAACATGGTGGGGTGCCCATCCAGGAGACCTCATTAAGTTGTACAAAACAACGATATTATCAGTGTTGGAATACGGCAGTTTTTGCTTCCGATCAGCTGCCAGGATTCATATTCTCAAGCTGGAGAGGATACAATATCGTTGCTTGCGTATAGCCATGGGGTGTTTGCATTCGACACATACGATGAGTCTCGAAGTTTTGGCAGGAGTACCCCCGCTTATTCTTCGGTTCACAGAATTATCCTACAGATTTCTCATCCGTTGCAAGATCATGAATCCATTGGTGATTGATAACTTGGAAAATCTACTCCAGCTGACTCCTCAGTCAAGTTTTATGTCTTTATACCATGAGTACCTTACCCACGACGTGCACCCTTCACCAGGCATCTCCAACCAATTTTGCTTCCCATACTTTTGCAATTCTTCTGTCATTTTTGATAAAATGTTCTTCACTGACGGTTCATACATAAACGGGTCCACTGGCTTCGGCATCTTCAATGAAAATTCCAGTGCCTCTTTCAAACACGAAGATCCTTGTTCCGTGTATGTCGCTGAACTGGGTGCGATATACTACGCACTAGGGATCATTGAAACATTGCCCATCGACCATTATTTTATTTTTTCAGACAGTCCCATCTCAATAGAGGCAATCCGCTCAATGAAAGTTGATAAACGCTCATCTTATTTCCTAACAAAAATAAGACATCTATTGGGTGTTTTGGTCGAAAAATTATTCAAGATTACCTTAGCATGGGTTCCCTCTCATTGCTCGATTCCGGGGAATGAGAAAGCGGACTCGCTAGCTAAGGTGGGCGCTTCAGAAGGCACACTTTTTGAAAGGCAAATTACTTATAATGAATTTTTCCACATTCCTCGTCAGCACACGCTCGTAAGTTGGCAGCGCATGTGGAGTGAAGATGAGTTCAGTCGTTGGTTACATACGATTATCCCTAAGGTCTCGACGAGTGCATGGTTCAAGGGATTGAATGTAGGTCGTGATTTCATTCGCGTGATATCTCGGCTTATGTCCAATCACTACAACTCAAACGCACATCTTTATCGCATTGGGCTCGCAGCAAGCAATCTATGTGATTGTGGCTACCACGACATCGAGCATGTTGTCTGGTTCCATGCTGCCCGCTCTCAGCTCTCCAGAGCATTGAGGGCACAAGACAGACAATCGGATATCCCCATCCGGGATATCTTAGGTAGCCGTGATCCTGATCTTCTGCTCCATCTATACCTGTTCCTCAGAAACGCCGATGTCAACGTTTAATGATGTTTCCTTCGTTGTGTCCCCGTTTCATATCCCTCCTATCCGATCGATAAACTTTTACTTAGTCGCGACAATACATACACACACTCTTTACAGATGCACGGGCCAAAGGTTGTGCAGTCCACTGATCATTCACAAGAGCCAAAGGTTGTACCGCTCATGACAACTCTACACGAACTGATGATTGCGCCGGCTAGTGATCATTCTATCCTGGATTCCTCGAGTCGAGAAAGACGCACCACGCTAGATATGGGGTGCAGACTAGGGGGGCGTTGCTGATTAACGGTCAGCTGCATCCCAATAGGAAGTATCCCATGTCGGGCACACGTACAGAGCACTGAAGACTGCAACATTCCAATTATGAGAACACTTGTAATACTATCCTCGAGCCAACCGCGAGTAATCGGTTACATATTACTAACATAATTGTAAGCAAACATTGTCAAAATATTGAACTCCCGGCCCCGTTAGGCTGACGCCATATGAGCCTTAATAAAAATATATATTTTGGATAAAAAAAAACGTATGCATTAACTAGCGTCATTTATTAATACTTAGTTGAGATTTCTTAAGCCAAATAACACGCCGTGAGGGGCATGCTCTAGAATACGCTTGACCACAGTGCAAGTCGAAGGAATTTCACTGACGAAAAATCCCCCGGCCAGAACGGGAATCGAACCCGAACACCCGGCATGATAATGTGAGACGCTAACCACTCGGCCACGGGTGCACTGGTTGAAATATGTGCATTAATTTTATGGGACCCTCTCTCCTTTCCAGAAGAGGAAGAGGAGCCATACCATCATAGTAACATTTCTCGTACCCCAAAAACCCTCACATCCCAAATTTAGCTCCATTTGCTTGATTAGTTCTCGAGTTATGCAGAAATTTGTGTTCCATTTGTATGGGAGCCCCCCTTTAGAGAGGAGGGAGGAGTGTCGAACTACCATAGAAACGTTTATCGATCCCTAAAACCTCTATATGCTAAGTTTGATTCCATTTGTTTGATTAGGTCTCGAGTTGTTCAGCAAACCTTCCCCCCCCCCCTCTTCACTTTAGAGAGGGAAAAGGGAAGTCAAACCACCATAAAAATATTTATTGCTCCCTAAAACCTCCATATTCCAAATTTTTCTCGAGTTATACGGAAATTAGTGTTTCATTTATTTATTTATACTACAGCTACAGTGTAAGGAAAAATCCTTTTAAATTACTGCAACGCGCGATATAATCAACATAATCTGTTCTGAATGCAAACTAAACATTTACCTTACATATGAAAACTAATACTCAGATGTGCTAATTTCTCCCGTTGAACCACTCATACTGTCTTTTGAAAATCGTTAGACGAAACATTAATTTTGATATCGTTAGGAAGTCGATTCCAAATTGCTATTCCCCTTACAAAAAAGTATTACCGTAATGGGACGTGCTGTGGTTCGGTAAAACATAATTCCGTTCACGATTAGTTCTGAAAGGTACAAGCTTTTCATGTAATTATGTTGGTGTCGAAGAGTTAATTATTTTGTGTAATAAAAGACGTGTTCTTAGCTTGAAACACTCATAGAAAGGACAACCTAGTAATCGCTGTTGAAGATGTGTCACGTGTTAGATTAAAAGCAAAGCGAACACACGACTTAAGAGCTACCCGTAGTGTATCTAATGCTCTAACCGAAGCGTTTAAAAGCAAGACCGCTCCGTACATAAAATGTGATAATAACAGACTTTTGAATAGTTTAATTTTAGTATTCGAATTCAACATATTTGCTGTCAACCTTAGTTGACGAAGCCCGTTAAAAATTTTAGTATATTGAGAGCTTACATGTTTGTCCCACTCAAGATCGTTTTGAATGATAAATCCAAGAACAGACGCTGACTGCATCTTGTCCAAGAATTAGCGTTGGTAGGATGTAGTCTACTCTAGATCTTGAAAGAAACATCGCCTTTGTTTTGCTAACATTAATCGAAAGCATATTTGTCTGAGTCCATTGATATATCCTTTTTAAATCGTCATTGATCAGCCTAGCCATTATGTAAATAGGCAAGGCGTCGTGCACAAATTACGTAACGCGATAAGGGGGGGGGGGATTGGTTCGAGGTTGCGTTACTTTCTGTGTATTAGAGATAGGAAATTGCGTTACGTAGGGGGGGAGGGGGTCCAAAATCCGGATTTTTAGCGTTACGTAATTTTTGCACGACGCCCAATGTAGAAATATTCAAATAAAGTTGCACATCATCAGCAAACATGTGAATTTTACATGATTGCAAGATTGTGGGTAAATCATTTATAAATAGAGTAAATAATAGAAGACCAGGCACAGATCCTTGTGGTATTCCAGATAGGATATCGATTGACTGCGAATTGATACCGTTGACTGATACTATCTGTTTCCGACCTCTTAGGTAAGTTTGGATTAACTTAACAGATGCCCGCGAGAATGAGAATAGCGAATAGAGTTTTTCTAATAACTTCATATGCGATACCCGATCAAATGCCTTCGAAAAATCAATAAATAACAAAAACGCAACCCCCTTTTTATCGATTTCCCTATGAATATCATCATGAACCTTCTATATTGCACTTGTTGTGCTATAACTCGGTCTAAAACCTGATTGAAACTCACTCAGAAGATTGTTGAAGTTTAGGAAACTTATAGGGCTTATAGGGCGCAGATTATTCAAATTTATTTAATATTTATTTTTTAATAGGAATTATTTTAGCTGATTTCCATGCTGCAGGATACTTCGAGGTAGCAACAATCAAATCAAATATGAAGCAAATTTCAGAAATAATAGATGGAAGTACTAATTTAATGAATCGAATATGTATACCGTCCAAGCCAATAGCATTTGATTTGATTGAGTTTATAGCCACAACCTCGTCAATTGAATTAACGCGCGAAAAATTGAATCCTGACTCAGTAGGAGGCATCATCTGAAGGTGTGAATAATCATTTGTGGAATTTGAACCAAATATTCATTAATATCATCAGCAGAATTCGCAAATTGATCAATTTGATGGGAATTATTAACTACATTAGGTCGTTTGAGTCTGATCCACAAGTCTCTAGTAGAAGAGGATTGAGATAAATTTCGAGACACATAATTTGCTTTGGCTGAATTGATCAAACTAGTTACCCTGTTTCGTAGTCTTTTATATTGAACATGGTCAGCCTCATTCTTAGTTCTCTTCCATAAAGAATAAGCAATATCACGTTCCACCATGGATTGCAAGATTTAAAAAAGTTCACGGCTACATCTGGATCTGTCATACTATACGAGGGTCACTATTTATATTTCGGGAATAGGAACAAAAACAAATAGTTAAGCTGCGAATATATTTTTATTGTTTTTCAAAGTACTCGCCACGATGATCGATACACTTTTGCATGCGCTTAAACCAATTTTCAAAGCATTTATTTTTTTGAGCGATTGTCAAATTATGTGGAATCCAACGTGAACATAATTTTCGCACAACTAAGTGTTCATGTAAAATCGCATATATGCTGGTGGAACTAATGCTTAGGGATGCCTCAATCTCACAATAGGTTACATGACGATCTTGCTTAATCATTTCGTGCACAGCATCGATGTTTTCTGGCACTACAGTAGATTTTGGACGACCTTCACGAAACTCGTCGGACAGCGAACTACGACCACGATTGAATTCACTATACCAGCGATACACAGTGGTTTTTGATGGAGCTTCATCGCCAAAAGTCAAATTAAGTTGATTGACGCACTCTTGTTGTGATAATCCACGTCGAAACTCGTAAAAAATCATCGCACGAGAATGTTCACGATTCAGTTCCATTTTTTTGCCGAGACCAAACTTTCAACTAAATATAAAATAAACAAATAGCGTCCGTATGACAAAATGTTCTGAGTACGTATATCGTCAAAAATGTCAAACTTTACGATGGAACCGTCAGATGGACTCACATGACATCAGTGTTGCCAATTCCCGAAATATAAATAGTGACCCTCGTATAGCAGGTTCCAATTGATTGAACAAACAGCAGCAGTGAGTGAATCATTTTCAACGTTGAAATAATCCCGATAGTATTTAGTATCGTTGTACTGGTACGATTTTGAAATGTTTATAGATGCAAAAATTATATCGTGTTTGAAAAATCCAGGACCTGAAACTTGATTAAAATTAAATAAAAATTCATGATGGTTAGTTATCATCAAATCAATGAGCGAACTAGTTTCAGCACAATAATGTGTAGGTACAGAATTAATACACTTGAAACCAGAGCTCGCCACAGCATTTATAAAATGATTGCTTCGGCTATCATTTTTCATCAAATCAACGTTGAAATCCCCAACAACAACAGTGTTGGAATATTGTGGAGCTAAAGTTGATAATTTATCATACAATACTTCCGAGCAAATATTTCTAGGAGGGTTATAGAAAATACCAAGCAAAAACTTGTTCGATTAAAGAAAACGTCGATAAAAAGATACTCTGTCAAATCGATATCATCCGTTGCCCTCAATTCAGATTGGGAAATTATATTACCGGTAATGTTGTTCCTGAAGTAAATGCAGAATCCGCCTCCTCTACTATATTTCCTATCGTTTCTTACAAGTTTATTCTCTTCAATCGCGGTTACATTTTCATTTATGCTATCAGTTAGTCACGTTTCCGTAAGGCACAATATATCGATTTTACTGTCGATTATGCAGAGTTTCAACTCATTGAACTTACACATTTGGCGTGCACATAAGCTTTGGATATTGATGTGACAAATATTAAGTTTGTCTGAAGGTAATGCACAGTTCATTACAACACGTGGGATACATGCAATACCAACGACGTGATTTTCAGCAGGCAAGCAGATCCAGTGAGTTCGATGACAACTACCAGGATGGAAGAAAATATGGAGACTCTTAAGGAGCGGATACATGGGATAATTAGGGAAGGAGAATTTGAAAAACTATAGAGGAAAGATTTTTGATTTTTTTTACCTTTCAGGACAGAAGAAGACATAAAAATTCTTAGGAAGCGGAGACATGGGAAAATTTGAAAACTATGTAGGAAAGGTTTTCGATGTATTTTTGACGTTTTAGAAGCGAGAATAACCATAGGAGAGCAAGCTTCACAGTTGGTCTAACGGAAGGATCGTTCGGACTTCTCCTTCTGCAGATAGTTTTACATGAACAAATCCATCAAAATCTATGTGTTTCATTTGTATGGTGAAAGTTATGCCTAGAATATCAACATGGGACAATTGAGCTTGGAGTAGATTTTTTAAAAGCTGAGAACAAACAATACCTTTTTTTGTCTTTTTCCAGAAGATTAGGCATAAAAACATCATTTTATGGAGAAAAGTGAAAATTGTCAAAAAGTAACATGGGACAACTATGCGTAGAGCGGCAGACTAGCAGTTCCAAATGTCATAAGGCACTCGGATCGATAAATTAGCTTCCGCTCCAGCACTCTCCCAATCAAAACACAGCAGCCAGCAGAAAACCAAATCCTCCGGCCATAATCCCATTGCTCTCACTTTCCAATATACTGAGCAGGTTTAGAGTTTGGCCGAGAGCCGAGAGTGACGGACATTCGAAACGGCCGACGACCACACGGCCATCGACGATTCTGATTATCAAGATGGACAAACAAACAAACAAAAAAGCACTACATCACTGCCCACTGTCCCGAAGAGTCCCGTGCTCCAGACAGACACAGAGTGTGGTGTCGAGCGAGATGCAGCATAAGCTCATTCGTTAAATTGGATTATGTGTAGCCACCCTCTTCGGATCCGTCGGATCCGGACAAAATCAATTAAAGCCGATTTCGCTTGCAATTAAAAATAATTGGTGTAGATTCGTGTCATATCTAGCTGCCCCTTCCCTCTCCATAAAAATTGGTACGGAAAACTAGAAACCCCGGATAGGGAACTGCGGGACCGTTTCCTGGTCATTTCGTAATTAGGCCATTCTATGGCAGGGCAAATGGATCGTCCATCGAGAAAAAAAAAGTGTTTTTCACCCAGATTTTTCTCGCTTCCATCGGAGTGAGTGGATTATTTGTTTAAGATTCGCTTCCGTCTGTTAGTGTTATTTGAAGCGTTATGAGGAAATTTTGTGTTTGTAGCTCTTCGAAAATTAAATTAAACTCCTCTAACAATCGTGCGCTAGAATTTGGACTAAAATTCAGTTGAACGGAAACAGTTCGACTAGTGTCCATGCGATCCATCGGTTGGAATTGAGAAATATCCATTACCCAAGATTTAACGGCCTCGAAGGCCATATAACCTCGAATAGCTCAACGTCAGCAAATTCCGGGCATCACAATTTCACCCCTTTCCCGGCAGCAACATCACGTCCCGTAAATATTTATTCAAACTAATCATAATTATGCCATCATCATGGCTTTTTCCGCATCTCTCCGTTTTCTCGGAACGGTCTCTGTTTTACTTGGCTTGGCAGCTGATGCTACTGCCCCTCCTGCAGCTGCTGCCGCGGTGATGGTAAAAAGGAGGCGACCATCGAGACTACAAATATCGGATGTTCATTCCGCCTGATTGCTTCTGGGTGTATTATTGGTACAGGCAAATTAGTTGCCTTCTGGGTTGTTTCCCACCCGGAGAGAGAGCGAAACCGAGCGAGCGATCCGGGCGTCGATGGAATGGCATTCGGTCGCCTTCTTGTGAACTCCTGAGCTACTAGCGAAGCAACGTTGTTGTTGTTGTTGTTTTTGTTAAGGACGGGGCCAAAAGCAGTTTTTGGCTTTGGCAGATGCCCTTTCACGACACGGCACTTGGATGCTTGTTTAGTACAATGAGCCAACAACGGTGCGGTTTTTGCAATGACGAGCTTGCGGGAGGTCGTGGTTTGCAGTTGCTTTCAGGTGGATTATGGAGCTGCCAATAAACTGGTTAAGGACGAAAGTGGCCGGATTTTTTGGTGGTGTGGCTCAACCAACTTGGGCTCGTGAATGATTGTGGAAAATCGTCACCAAATTGATTCGAAGTTGGATGGTTTGCTTCACAGTTGCTGCATTATGTATTAGCAAAACTTCTGAAACGAAATCATTTGTTCGTTAAGGTCAGGGGTGAAAAAGAAAACTTTCTTTAATGACACTGTTAATCAGTGACACCTACATGTTGCATATTTAATGATGAAAGTTGTGTGATAGTTTGATGTCCAAAAGAACGTCTGGGGAAAGATAATGATTAAGAAAATCGTGAACTTGGATATTGTGGGTAGAAAACCAAATTAAAGTACGACGCAAAATAGTTGGACGCAATGATGGAAGCCTTCCTGATTTTGCAGGATATCCCAAACTTTTTTCACGCTCCCTGATATCTTGAAAAACACTTAATTTTGCCCGATTTTTCTTAAATACAAAATAATTCATCTATAAATTTTCTGATATTTCACAAAAACAAATAATCTGTATATAAAGTAAATGATGTTGGTTTGTCCACTTTCTTGAATGCTCTAGTTCAGCGCGCTCTGTGTCAAATCAAGTACTCAAATGTTCCAAAACATATAAATAAAATTGTCTTTTTCATTATTTACAGTAGTTTTACAAGATATTTTTACGGATTCAGGTTTATAAAGTCACCCTTCTATTGGTGTCAATGCGCCCCTCATTTGAGCTAACTTTTAATCAATCACCAGATGATTATTTGGTACGTATTCAGACCTTTTCTGGATTACAATGCTTACAAATATTGCAAAAATCATCCTTGCACACCATTTGTATCAGATTTATATATCTAAATCATGTAATTGATGCATCTCGATGCCCTCATTTCTGATCATGATTTGTCCGATGCACTGATGTTGTTTTGTCCACATGATTACTATAGTAGCCGCTTGCAGTTTGTTTATGTTGTTCTTCGCTCGTAGTAGAAATAAAGTTTCTCTGTGCTGTTTAAAGGTTTAAAATGCCCAAAAAAGGCAATATTCTGAAGAAAGCCTTAAGTATGAATGGATCAATAAAAAACAACAAATGCAACTTCTACTTTCTTTCTTCATTCAAAAATTATGTTTTCTAAAACCAGACAAACTGTTCGCGCCCGATTCGACCGCTCCGGAATGACGTCATCGATGCACACATTGAACGCGGGGCAGTTATTTCATCGCCGACAGCACTGCGCACCGAATTACATCGCTAGCGCCACACGTTCACTTTCACATAAAATGAGGTGACGGTCGAGGAATGATTCTCTAGAGGCGAATGAACTGCAAAGTTTAAAGCCTCTTAAAAACAAAGAAAGAAGAAGAAGGAATGATTGTATTAAGTTTTTACGCGTTATACAATAAACATCGTCGAATAAACAACCAGTAGGAGAAAAAGTACCACGTGTTTGACTTCCAATCGCACTCTTTCCATCGGAGAAAACTATTCGCACCATCGATATCGGGCTGAGTAGACTGCTGTGGAAACCATTGCCTGCCTTTCTCAAGGCAGAAGAAGAGTTTATTTCCACACAGTTGAAAGGGTTTTCCGTGTTTACAGTCCACTGCCTTGGCGCTGAGGAACGCGCCAACACAAACCATGACTATTTTTTCGAATAAACTATGATCATAGGTGAACAAACCTTGGTTGGCATGAGAATTGGTCGTAAACTATAGATGATATCGCTGAATACCGGTTTCCATATATTTAATACCTATTAGGGTGTCCTTATGCAGAAGAAAAATTATTTTCAGAATATTTTTTTTTCTTAATTTACCATACATATAACCAGTGGACAACATAAAAATGAGCGCTCTATCATGTGTAACAACTTTGTCGAAGACAGTTTTTGTCTAGAGAATAACTGTCGAGTTCTAGATTACAATTTCCACTTGCTGGACCATTGTACACTTGTGGAGTGAAAAAAATGGGTGGGTTATATATATGATATAACCGCAAGGTTGACGTGGGACTATCTTAGTTTAGTTATTATTTGTTTGTATTGATTAAATTTTTGATTGAATGAAACGATTTCCGAATCGAAAATCTTCCAAAGGGGGAGTAAAGGAAATTTGAAAAATCAAATTTTTTTCGATGCCAAATGTCAAAAATGCATAAAACGTCGAGATCTGGTGTCATCTCGAAAAAGATACCGCTTAACATTTTACAGCTATTCAATTATTTATCTAATGAATAATAACATTTTATTAATTGCGATAGATGCGTAGAAATATTCCCTATCAATTGATGCAAACATCTTTCCGATAAAGTAGAAAATGTTCGAGTTATAAGCATTCGAAATCTTGCATTTTTTCCTGCATGTTCAGTGTTTATGTCTTCATTTTACCCCTCATATATTCCGGTTAGACGTAGTCCCACGTCAAAAAATCCCAACAACCAGCAAAACACCCAATCATTATCAAAAAGTTTAGCGATGTTATTTTTCAGTATGCAACAGATAGCCTAACGGAATGCTACGTCAACTATGCGGTGGTGTCTCGGACACTACCCTCGTGTGACTCTTTCATAACTTTTTCAGACCACTTCCGTTCGTCTTTGCATAGTAGGCGTTGTTAGTCCAACAGTAATTCGCAATATGTCTAGTATAAGTGTTTTGGTTCGATTCCCGTTCTTGCCGGGTGATTTCCCATCAATGAAGTTTAGTCCGACTTGCACTGTGGTCAAGTATATTCCAGCGCTTGCCACTCCAGAATACTCTCAAGACGTGTTATTTGGCATAAGAGATATGCCAAAAATGACCCCAGTACGTTGAGACGACAAAAGTTCTTCAGAGAACGTTATTGCACCCAAACTAACGTTGGCAGAAAACATTTCATCTTCGGTAGAAATAATGCTTTTTCGTGTGCTGAAGGGTCAAATGATCAATCAATGAGCTGTTTAGGGTGAAGGTGGAAGCTAGCCACAAACGGCTGCCACAATGGCGTTCATTTCTTTCAACTCCCTCCCTCACCTCTCGCCCGAAAATCTATAATTTTGCGAAACAGTGTGAAGAAAATGATCGTTTTCGCACACTTCCCATCAAGTAATATCAACCAAACTCTAATCGATTACTCACAAGATATTAAATTTGCATCTGCTGTCGCTCTGTATAGTGAAAAACGTCGGAAAACTCGAGCTAGTGCTCTGAAAGTGAAATTTTCATTTTTCATTTTTCGGCAGTGGTTTTGTTTGAGTGAAAGCATCGTTATTTTTTCGACACTGATGCCAGACAACATCATCGAAACAGCTATAAAAATCACTCAATAAAATGTGATTCCTGAGTCATAGCGTTTAATGTCATGAAAACCAATAGAATAAAATTGTGTTGATATCAATACAATTATTATTTTTACGTTTAATGGGTCTATAATGGAAGTTTTTGCAACTTTAACGTTGGTTAAGTAAATTGTATTGCAGAGCTCGGAACACTGCCACGGCTGCCTATGCTTTCAAAAACAGTAAACGGAAAAGTATTACATTCAATCAAAATGCCTCGGCCAACGAAGAATACGATCAACGAAGGAAAATATAAGCGAATTATCAAGATCGAGTTACTATGCGGAAGAACTTGTTTATAGCCCCAATTCGCATGTGTTATAAATTTGCTAATGTTACGCTCGCGTATAATCAGAATATGCAAATGCAAATGCATCTTCTATGTATATTTATATTTGCAATTGTTCATCGGAACATATCGTTCATACATTTTACTTTAGTATTGGATTGTTATTTTTTTCAAATTTATTCAAAGACTCGTGTCAATGTAGCGCCGCACAGTCTGATAAGTGAATTGATCTTTTTACGTGTGCTTTGCTCTTCTCTCACAAACTCTATTACCTCATTTTTACCTATACTTCTACAATGGTCAGCTTCCACCTTCACCTTAAAAGTTTTAAAATGTTTGTATGTATGAGAGACATCTCTATTTTTTTTTTCTTTATACGGTTTTATTTAGCTTGTCCTGTAACATTTTTGTATGTTTATAACGTGTTTGTCTGTAGCGCCCCACATTAATCCCACATTAATAGAGATTTGCTCTTCTTCCTGTTGACCGATTGATCTGAGATTTGGAAAACATCTTTATCTCTGCATTCAGAACTTCATCTTTATGGGTATCAAATGAAAGGGCTTGACTAGTAGAACACAGTTATTTATGAAAAATGTAAATCCAAGATGGATGCCACTACAAAATGGCGGACTACATATTTTCTCAAAAAAATATTTTTGTGAATAAAATAAGTAATAAAAAACTTTTTTGTTAAACGGTTTCATTGTGATTAAACATAACAATGTACTTGAAGCTAGATATAATTAGGCAAGTAGCAGTTAGCATTTATCACTCCCCTTATTTTATTAATCTAGGGAGACTAAAATAAAATCGTGGGGCATATTATGGAATCGTTAACTATGGATAATGGAAATTAAACGTCCCCTAGGTTTTTGTAGTCTCATCAATGCCCTAGATTAAAAAAATAAGAGGTGTGATAACTGCTAATTGCTACTTGCCCAATTATTTCTAGCTTTTAGTATATTGTTATGTTGAATCCCAATAAAACCGTTTAACTTAAAAAGTTGTTTTTTCATTGTACCATTGTACCATTTTTCAGTTTTTGGGATTGTCCCAAAACAGTCCATACAATGTCAGCGGGGATCGAACCCCCGGCCGGCTGGAATACAAGGCAATTTTACACGACCACGCTAACCACATAGCTACTGGTGCTGTTGTACAAATGCCTGATATTATTACACCTTATTATGAAATGAAGTTGGAAAGTGTATTCTGAGAGTAAAAATGAGTGGGTTATATATATGATACAATCGCAAGGTTGACGTGGGACCACCGTTGTCTTAGTAAGCATTTGTTTTGTATTGATTAAATTATCGATTTAATGAAACAATTTTCGAATTCAATTGAGTTCAACATATTTGCTTTGTAAGTCAAAAGTTTTAACAATTGCCATGCCATGTATAGATTATGATCTTCGTTACAAGTAAATCGTCCTTTTACGTTTGATATGATGCCTAGGACTACCAAAATATGGGACGGAAGAATTGTCAAACGATTCATTGTGTTTTACAATTCCCTCTGATATTATTGCATTTCTCATGTTTACGTAGTTCTTGAACCGCCAAAGTTCATTCACCTCTAGTATCCGAAATGACGATGAAGGCTTCCCAGTTTGGAAGTACGTTTTAGGAAAACACAGCTCGGTGGGAACAAAAATATATTTGCAAAGCGGATTCCCACAGGTACATTGATTTTGAAGTCTGTGTTGGGGAAACCGTAAATTGGGCCAATCAAAACTTGGCAGTTAGGACGTTTAGATAACGCTTGATATTTTACAGTTATTCAACTGTTTATCTCATGGAAAATAACGTTTCAATAATTGTGATAGACGCGTAGAAATATTTCCTATCAATTGAACATCTTTCTGATCTATTGAGAAATGTTCGAGTTATAAGCATCCGGAATCTTTCATTTCTTTTCCTGCATGTTCTGTGTTTAAGTTTTCAATTCACCCTCATAACGGGTGTTAAATAAAAAATGAGAATTTTTTCAATCACATAATAAAAAATTTTTTTTTTTCTTATCGATTTCAGTATTTTTTATTAATAACATAATGTATTTTCTTCAAAAAAATGTCAGTGAATGTTTGAGTAAGGGCCGTGGTCTGCTGTTCGACGCAACTTTGTCGCGATGCTCTCACAAGAACGTTGTACGGCACTTACGTCTTTCCGGATATAATTCCGGATTCTTGTAGTCAGTTGCTTCATGTCCTTGGCCCTCCAATTGTTTTTATACACTAGGGCACTGAGTGAGCCAAAAAAATCCTCTATTGGGCGGCACTGGGGCAAGTTTTTTGGGTTACGATTTTCCGGCATGAACGGTATCTTTTTCTCCTCAAGATACGCCAGCTTCTTCTTGGCGTAATAGGAAGACGCCTTGTCCGGCCAGAAGACGTACTTCCCATCCGCGTGATGTTCGTTCAGGAACGGCAGCAGGATTTTATCAAGGTACTCTTCTCGATAGATTTGTTGGTTGATTGCCAGACCGCTCGGCTTAAACCAAGGCTTTGAAATGCCCCGGTCGGAAATGGCGATGTACAACATAACCTTTTTTTCAAACTTGTGCTTGAACTTGTATTTCACTTCAGGCGATGTGAATGACTTGTCGCTGGAGTAGTAATTATCATTTCCTAGAATATGCGTTTTGGACAGCGGAAAATGGCTTTCGTCGTCCAGAGCGAAAGACGTCCCGCGGTATTTTTTGGTCATCCACCGACACTGTGATTTAACCGTCTCAATCTGCTCCTCCGTGTACTCCGGCGACATCGTCTTCTTCCTGCAGACGATTCCTTCCATCTTGAGGATCCGATGGATCACCGCCACCGTGAACTTTTTTCCTTGCTGGAAATACGTTTCGTAGAACCGTACAATGCGTTCGCGGAACACGTGCTGTTTCGACGCCATCTTTGCTTTGACTAAATTCAAACTAGCAAAACCAAACACGCCTACTGTTTCTAGGGAGCCCAAAGAGCAATTTTCTTGGAGAAAGAAAATTTTACGCACTTTATTTGAGTTACTGATAGGTATTGAAAAAATTCTCATTTTTTATTTAACAACCGTTTATACTCCAGTTAAACGTAGTCCCACGTCAAAAGGAGATCTATATCCAGCTCGGCCTGGGCCGTGTATTTGGCAAACTATACGAAAAGCTCTAATATGTACTTATTTGCAATGTGCCTCCTGTTTCGGTCGCTCAAAATGATCTTATTAGCATATATTCTATACAAATTATATACGAGTATTGGGGAGTAGCGCATTTGCTGTTATTTTAAGGCTCATTTAATGTAATAAATCGGGATGCCAAAACATGTTCTAAAAATTAATTTTGGGTGTGCCAGAAGAAGCGTAAGTGTAACACTATCTGGTGTCAGTTTTGCTGGAAAAAGCTTCGAAGCCAGATCAATATTAGAATTTAATGCTCCATTCCAATAAAAACAAACAAGGATTAAATATTGTTACGAAAAAATCTGGATAAGTTACGGTATGGATGTGTGTCAATTGACTTTGTTTCTCTAAAACTCATCAGCTCTTTGAAAATCCAAACATATCAGGGCATACGCAATGGTTCCTAAAGACGTAATCAATACAGTCAATCCTATTTTTGTGTGTTTCTTGTACGGTTTATAAAAACGAATGAACAAACGAGATAGGATGGACTCGGCTGTATATAACAGCGTTGGTTCTACTGCATGGATCTTCCGCTTCATATATACTTTTATCATTTCTATACAGAACGCAGGAGCCATCTCGTCTGGGACACAAAGGATAAGGTTTCGTGAGATTCGTTTCAGCTGAGAATATCTTGAGCCATATTGCTTCGGGCTCGATTATCTTTGGTATACTTGAATTCCACCAAAAAAACGAATAACGAATAAGGGGGTGCATCACAGAACATAAGGGTTTTTTCTGCTTTGTCAATGAGGGTGAGTAAAGAAAATGTGACCAAGCCTGAAGTTACAATAGAATCATGAATCAGGGCCACCAAACATTCTACTAGAGAGTTGATTATAAAATTTCTATATGTCAATATCGAAAGTGGTAATTGAATTGAAGGCGAACCGAATACAATATGTCCGTAGTCCTACGTTGACAATACGGTCGTGTCCTGCAAAAATCCGAAGTTTGGCGTGATTTTTTGCAAAACTTTGAGCAATCTTGCGCACATTGTCCTATTCGAAAATGTACCCCTCGAATTGTTAAATGTCACCCGTCAGTATGACAAGTTAACAGTTAGGCTGAAAAGTTTATTATTAACTATTTTTTTTTTGAAAAATTCATTTTTATTATTCCACATGATTGCCTCCGAGGGCGACACAGCGATTATAGCGACTTGATACCATTTTTAGTAGTCTTTCGGTTTTCCCCCCAAATAGGCCTTAGTTTCGGTAATCACTTCATCATCGGTCTTAAATTTCTTGCCAGCGAGCATACTCTTCAAGTCTGCGAACAGAAAATACTCGCTGGGGCCAGATCTGGAAAAGATCTGAAGATCTGCGGTAGCAATTCGAAGCCCAATTCATCGTTTTTAATTGATTTGTGATTTTTCCATTTTTTTCACAATACCAAAAATTACTTCACTCTCAATGCTGTAATTCACGAACCAATCGACCGATTGCTGTCAAATTTTGACACGTATCCATTGAAAGATGGTGCTTTGTGAAAGTCAAGTAGATTTTTGCAAGAGGTGCCATCTAGACGTCAGCCTTATGAACTTTTCAGCAGAACTGTTAGCGTTTGTATACATCCATTAGAATAAGCGATTGTATACTTCCTTCATCACTTGTTGTTGAACATTCTCGAATCGACTTCCATTCAGTATAGTACAATAATTTTTTTTAATGTAAAACGCGTTCTTAACGCCTCGGAACGCCGCGAAGAATACCATAAACTTGTCAATATATTTTCAATTGGCCGGGGATTCCAACGTATCTAATACGGCAACAAAGTAAGTAAGGCTTCCACTGCATCCATTTGTTTTTTACTTCACCAGTGCAATATTTTATCGTGCGCGTTTGTCCGTCATCCGGTGTTCGCGATTAAAAACTTACTCAATCGGAAAGGTTCCTCCGGCCGCAACTGTACACTGATGACAGCCAGCTGCACATGAGAGAAAGTACACCTAGCACGGGGAATAGACTATTCACACTTCAATTATAACTCAATCAACTGTAATGAATTGTACGCCATATTTGCCTCGCAATGTCTATATAGTGTAAAGAGGTGGTCTTGCAATCATAAGAATGATGTAGCGATGACGTCACTCTTATGAACTTCAATGAATGAAGTGTGCAAGGAAGTGACTCATGGTTACATAGTTTTTCTAATATTCGTTTCTTCTGAATATTTTCGGCCGATTGCACCAAACATATTGATTGAGTCAATCAAATTGAGTTTATGCTTCACCAATCTTGTCGCATTAAATGCTTTGACTGGAATTAAACTCATTTCCAGCTGATTGCGGGCGGGCAGAGTCTGTCGCGGCATTTCCGTTGACCGTTGACCGGTTGATGGTGGTGGTGGCGGTGCTATGGCCATGGTGGACCACGATGATGATGGGGTCCAATTGAGGGGGGATGAAAAGGGATGCTGCTTCTATTAGTGTCTGGTTGATGAGCTTTTCTTTCTTTCCACGTCCGGACACAATACCGAATGAGAAGGATGGTGCGCTTCATTGCAGGGGTTCGCTTGTGCGCCATGTTCCGTGTTTTAATTTTGCTGCATCCGCTCAATCCGCCCTATCTCGCACATACCCTCCGCAGCGCTCCTCGGATCACCCATTGGCCAGGCCCGGGCCAGGTATCGTGGTGGTATCCTAGTGGAAAAGGCTTCGCTCATTAATTTTTGTCCGATGACATTCTGCCTTTTGTCTTCTGGTAGTGGCTTTTTGAATTATGACCGAATTGGGTGTCCGTTAGGGGGAGCGCAAAGAGCGGGGAATTTACATTGTTTGTCCGCTGGATGGTCTCTTGGTTAATTGTGAGCCCATGAATGGTCACTCTGTCGAGCACAGAGGATTGATTTTCATTTCATATCGAAGCCAATCATAATGGTAGTTTTAATTGTCCATGATAAAAGGACTGAATACGATCCTTTCAACTAGCTGTTCTACATCTCTCTTAACCGAAATTAACCAAATTTTGCATCATTTCTATTTACAGTGTATTGTTTATATTCTACGTCACAAGTTTTGTCTGTTCAATTCCCGGAACATGTTCCGGTTTCATTTAACCCATTTTCAAACCATAAAATCGTGTTTTTCTTATCGAACTACAAACCTTATTGCACATCAGGTGGCCCAAACGATAACTCCGTAGTCACCCTCAGGAATGCGCTTAATAATCGTTGCAAAAGATGTTACCCAGCATGAGCTTCCCCTAAAAAAATGCAATATACCAGAGTCCTTCACCGGAAGCCATTCCGCAGGCCTCAAACTAATACGAGGTTTGTTTATTTTCGGTCTACCCAAAACATGGGACATTTTCTTTATGGTGTTAACTGCACAATTTCCATTGTCTCGGGGTAATATCTCGTTGTCTCATGGAAGCGCGCCCCAAGCTGTCGCCATTGTATCACTCGAGATTGCCGTCATCCTTTTTCGGGTTGTTGTGTTTGTTGGCCCCGAAAGCACTACTACCCTTCGAGGGATGAAATAATAGCAACACATTAAGATAAAATCACTTTTGTGGGATGGAGTAGGATAACCCGCCCGAGCTGCTCGTCTTTATGTGGACCAAAAACAGTTCCCCCGATAGAGCCACATTTTATGACCAAAGTGCAGAGAGGATGGAATCATCACAAAAACCCAAGCGCGCATTTTCGCATCGTCTCATCGTGCTCTAATCTCGTAAAGGGCAAGGTTTGCCCCGTCTCTGATCTCGCACCATTCATAAAGTCAATGTTTTACGAGTCGTGCGATGTGCGTGTGTGTGTGTGTGCGGTTAGGCACAAATTGAAGTGGTATGTATAGGCCCTTTCAAAGACAATCCTGTTGAGCGGCAATCCTGTTGATGGGTAGTTTGTTTGGGATTACACCAAAACTCGTACTGATTGATACAAAATATTTCGTCAGCAAATAAAATTTCGGGCTAAATATCGAAAGAAACTTTTTCTTTTTCAATCAATTCCGAAAAAGAATGTGTGTTCGGAATCCTCCTTTTCATCCCGGACCCGATCCTTCCGCCCTGATAGAGGCAAGCGAAACTGGCAAAGACCTGCGGAGGAGGAAAATTCCGCCGCATCATTTCACTCACTTGTCGTTAGTCGTTAGTCTCTTCAATCGAGTGAGAGAGGGGGAGGGTTCCTCCGAAGGAAATTGCGTGGAATCCACAACCTTCTGCCAGTTCTTCTTCCAATTCATCAAGTTCAAAATTTGGTGTTGTTTGAAACGGCACACCGAACCAGAAGTATCGAGTCGAATCGAATCGGGAAGGGATGGATGGTGCAGAAAGTTTGTCCTTTTTTTTTTTCTCCGTCTTCCTCATTTTGGGTCAACCAACAGCGACGGTCGGTCACTACCTTCAACAAGCAGCTCAAGTGGTACCGGGGGAATTCCAAACCCTTGTTCGCTGCCGTTACCTACCGTTGCGATGAAAGGGATAAAGTTCGGTTCGAGTTGAACATCAACTTGGAAATTT
This sequence comes from Toxorhynchites rutilus septentrionalis, assembly GCF_029784135.1. NCBI lineage: Eukaryota > Metazoa > Arthropoda > Insecta > Diptera > Culicidae > Toxorhynchites > Toxorhynchites rutilus. Next base: position 308,288,394 of record NC_073745.1, on the reverse strand, counting down.
AAATTTTCGGCATAGAGCTGGAATGCCCACGTGAATTCCCCGGATTGTACTAATCGTTTTGTTATCGTTTTGCTTGTTTGTGTGTATCTTTCCCGTAATTTTGAAGGTCTGCTGCCAGAAAATATAAATCAGTTTTTCTAAGATTTAATCACAGCTATTGTATAAACACGATTAAGTGCACGACTTGGAATGAATTAATTAAGAAGATAAATTATGTGTCTATCAAGTGATTTGGGATTCCAAATAAACAAGCTATCAATCCTCGTCAGAAAATCAAGATTCGAAACATTTTCTAGAACAGTATTCCTATAATTTCTGCTCCATCAAATTTATTGTGAATGAGAATGGATATTCTTATGAGTTTAATCTGCCCTATTTTTAAGTTCATCCTAGTGTTTGATTGAAGCAATTTTGTGGAGAAGAGCAGATTTATACGTACGTACGTATAGTTAGGCAATGGGATATTAAGTTGAACATCGTACATTGAACATAAAACGTTGGTGAATTTATGGTAACGGCACAACGGGCATTGCGCCCCCATTTCAGTATAGAGCGCGTAGGGAGCTAACCGTCGGTTTTAGTTTTTTAAAAACGTTCATATATTTTTATTACACTAAATTTTCTTTCGTATCTCACATACTCTCCATATTCACATACTTTCTTTTTTTTTCCAAACGAATCCTAATGTTAGCGTAAAAAAAGTACAGGTAAACTTCGATATAACGTACATTTCACTTTCAAAATTGTACGTTGTATCGAATTGTACGTTATATCGAAGCATAATAAAGTACTCACAAACGTAGTCTATAATACTTTATTGTGTTGCTTTTTTAGTAAAGTTAATAAATAACTTCAATCAGAAGACGAAGCCAGCCTTTCTCATGATGTTTCCCTTCGTACTGTTGATTAAAACTTGATTCATCTAGAATCCGAAATCGCAAAACCAGCTGTATTTCGGGATTGATTGAAGGTACAAAACTTGTTTTAGCATCACAATACACATAATTCATTGTTCTATCAGAAAAAAAATATTGAAAAAATTGTTCCTTTACACTTTAGAAATGTGTTCGATATATCGAGGTAAAATGTACGTTATATCGAGTGACGTTATATCGAGGGTACGTTATATCGAAGTTTCCCTGTAATTAACGTCTTCGTAATAAAGCTGTCGGGAGAAGGCTGTTGCGAGAGAGCTGTCACGAGCAGGAAGTAATAACCATACTTTACGCTTCGGGAAGTGTATCGACCGGATGCTTGTGAGTACAGTAGTCGTTCGTTAATTGGGTGTCCTCCTAGACTGTTCTTAAACCGAGTGTGTGTTAGTTAGGCTGCAGCACAGTTTAAAAGGAGTTATGTGTCAAAAATAGACGACATATTCTTGTGATGTCAAAAGATGTGAGGAAGAATCAAATACAGTATGATGTTAATCCTTTGATATTATTTTGGCATGCAAAAAACACATGATAAAATTGCATGGAAGCGATGTTTAATGTTGAGAAATGCAGTTGGAAACGTCACACTGTGCATTAGGGTGGCAATGGATGGATGGGAAAAATTTCATCATCGAATTTCGAAAACCGACAATGTACATTTTGTTTATTGGCCCAAAAAAATGATCTGTGCAAAGTTTCATCTCAATCGGACATGATCTAAGGGTGCCTCAAAGGGGTGCTTTTTGATTTTTTGATCCTCGAAAATCTTCCGAGGGGTTGTAAAGGAAATTGTGCTCCCGTGGCCGAGTGGTTAGCGTCATAACTAACATGCCGGGTGTTCGGGTTCGATTCCCGTTCTGGTCGGGGGAATTTTTCGTCAAAGAAATTTCCTCCGACTTGCACTGTGATCACGCGTATTCTAGAGCTTGCCACTCAGAATGCATTCAAGGCGTGTTATTTGGCATAGAAATCTCAACTAAGTACTAATAAAAATGACGCAAGTAATACTACGTTGTGACGGCGAAGTTCCTCTAGGAACGTTAGTGCCATTGAAGAAGAAGAAGAAAGGAAATTAGAAAATCGAAATTTTGTTTTCGATGCCAAATGACTTAAAAATGCATGAAACGTCGAGATCTGGTGTCATCTCGAAAAAAAAATAATTATCGAATTTGAAGAACCGACCATGTACATTTTGCATGGTAATAATAAAACAATGACCTGTGCAAAACATCAGCTCAATCGGTCTTGATTTGGGGGTGCCACAAAGCACTCAATGTTTTGATAAACAAACTCAAAACTCAAAACAAAGCCACTCAGTCCCAAAAGGTCCAAGGTTTTCGACCAAATTTTTTTTTTCTAGATGACACCAGATCTCGACGTTTCATGCATTTTTAAGTCATTTGGCATAAAAAAAATCGATTTTCAAAATTTCCTCTACTCACCCTTTGGGAGATTTTCGAGGATCAAAAAATCAAAGCTTTGAGCGTTTTGAAGCACCCCTAAATAATGTCCGATTGAGCTGATAATTTTTTAGGGCCAATAAACAAAATGTACATGGTCGGTTTTTGAAATTTGACATGACCATTTTCGCTGCCACCCTACTGTACATGCAATTATCTTCATGACTAAATCGGAATGTTCACAAGCGCACGATGTTGTTGCAATACAACAGTTCATTGAAGTTCCCCGCAATTTTATCTGGCGTTTGACATGTCATACAAACTAGGTTTGACACGCTAATCTTTGATTAGAAAAAAGGTAGATATCTTTCGGCCGTAAAAGATAGACCACTGGAAATTTGTCTTCTTTCTTTTTGCATTCCAGTGGAAACATTTTTCAAAGAAAGTATTTTGGTTTTCACAAAATGGTGTAATTCACAATATTTTTCTCGTGTCTTGTTCGTTGCCTTTTTTTTTTTTTGTTGTGACGCGGATTGCAAAGCCTTCGATCAAACCCACTATATCGCAGGAGAGCCATCGTGATACTGCTGTTAGAAGTTTCGAACACCGCAAGGACTGGACCAGAAACCACGAGGCCATGGGAAATATGGAATATAAAATATTCAATATAAATTTATAACCAAAAAATTTAAAATATAGAATAAAAAATAAAAAATATAACAGCCATTCCATGCCAAACTAAATATAAAAAAATATAGTGGTTCTCAGATTTTCGTGAAAAGTGGTACAGCGCGGACTCGTTTATATACAGTTTTTGATTGCTTTTCACTGTATATAATCGAATCCTGTATATAATCAGATTATCTCAGGAAGTGATAGACGATCATATTTGATGAGAAAAAATCCTCCTAAGCATATGTTCGAATTTCAACAATGACAGAGTTACAGAACTTTTTGTTTTGTTTCGGTCTCTGTTGCCTCAAACTGGCTCTACATTAAAAAGTACGCTACGGAAGACGATTCTGATGCTTTAATTTAAAAAAAATAAAAAAATCTATGGTATTCGAGGAATAGCCAACGACCTCGTGCAAAGTTATCTCACCGATAGACACCAATATGTTGCATTGAATAATACCAGAAGTATCCTGCGTCCAATAAATATTGGAGTACCCCAGGGTAGTAATATTGGACCTCTGTGGTTTCTTATGTACATCAATTATAATGTAACCTGCCGTTGATAGGAACAGCTAGACTATTTGCTGACATCACTGCATTATTTTATCCTTGTTCTGAATCAAAAACCGTCGTCTCAAATACTGAAAATGATCTAAAGGTTCTTCATACCTATTTTCAAGACAATCTTTTAGTCACTTCATCTGTCAAAAACGAAATATGTGTTCTTCCACTCATCTAGGAAAAAAATCATCGGGGATGTTTCAATTGACAAGGTTAACCACTTTAAATATCATGGAATTCAGCTAGACACTACCTTATCATGGACACAACAAGTAAATTCTTTGGAGAGTAAAATTTCCTCACTCTATGGTTCATTAAAGAGAGTATCCCACTTCATAACTAAGAAAGCGATAATAAATTTCTACTTTTCATGTATACACTCACTATTGAAATATGGAATAATAGTATGGGGACATGCATGTAAAACAAAACTAAAAAAAATACAAGTGTTGCAGGATAGATGTTCGGAAATCATATACAGACTACCAATCCTTCACCCGACTTCAGACTTGTTCTCTGACGATTCTCATAGTATACTGCCTCTTTTGGACTGCGCGAATTTCAGACTATTAAATTTATCCACAGCGTTATAAATGACAATAATATCCATCACAACTTGACAATACCTACATCAAATCACCAACACTCCACACAACAAGTCCAGAATTTAATGAGAAGTCGGGCAACAACCAATGTTGGTTAACAGCGCATTCTCTTATATGGACCGTCCCGTTTCAACGCTTTGCCACCGGAAATCTGAGTATTAACACGTTCAGATAATTTTAAAAATAAATTGAAGCTATATCTAAAATCGATCATAAGAGTTTTCCTAGTATAGAGTTCGATCAACCACAATAACCCACCTCAGTGTTTAGTTTTTTTCTTTTTGTACACTTGCCAGTTTTCTCATAATTTTGTGCCCTCAATGTTTCATATTCAAATTTTTGTTGTTTCTATTTATCTTTTTACTGTCTTATATTCTTGTATTATATTGGATCCCTTTAAAAGAAATACTGTTTTCACTGGGATCCATACATCTTTGCTCTACATGCTATTGTCCGCTCACCTCGTACCTAAATATCTTGTGTTGTCTTGTGGAATGGTGAATTGTTTTAATTTTTTTCAGCCAAAAATAATTGGTGCCCAACTGTAGGATTTTCGAATAAGGGTTTCTTCGAGATGGGGGTGAGTGGAGGGCAAAAAAAAGTGGGCGTACGTCGACTGTGCTGCAGTCCAGTTAAAAAAAAAACAGTTATGTGTCAATAGTAGACGTCATATTCAATTTGCAGTTTTGCTGTCAAAAAATATGAGGGGCATTCGAATACAGTTTGATATGTTCAAAGAATTGACCTGACGAAAACACTTGACGAAATTTTTCATAAGAGCAACATCTAGTTATATTGCCGAAAGCAGAAGGAAAAATGGATCGGTTATATCTCTGATATAACCGCAAGGTTGACGTAGGACTACCGTTGGCTTAGTGATCATTTGTTTGTATTTATAAAATTTTTGATTGAATGAAACCATTTGATAGATGGATAGAAATATTTCATATCGATTGAAGCAAGCATCTTTGTGATCTATAAACACGCTGAGCCCCGCGTCGGTTCCTAGGGGCAGACGTTGAGTTTTTTTGGTAGGAAAGCGCTGACTGACTGGGACTGGTAATTACAAAATAAGGAAATAAAAATATGTGTGGTAGTTTTCGGATGTTCTACTAAATGTGACTACTTTCTAGTCGAATTTCTGACTATTTTTTATTTATATAATAAGTATTTTTTGGAGCTGCGACCGACACTGTTATTGTGCAAACGCTCTTGATACGGACTGAATTGAGAGTGTAGCAAGAGAAATTCGGGGTTCAACGTGTTAAGTAAAACTCGAGTTATAAGCATTCAAAATCGTTCTCTTTTTCCACGACTTTTTCAAGTGATTATTTTTTTTAACGGAGATAACGAAAGATACTGAGATTTCAGCATCATTGACTCCTAAACAACTCCAAACTTGATCATAGTTCAACTTCACTTCTCGCCAAAAGTTAGGTTTTAATGATTCTGAACGCTGGAATTGTATTATTCGAACTTTTTTCAATCAATAAAACAACTGAAGAATACGACTAACACCAATTACAACATTTATTTTGATTCTGGTTCAACTTTTTTTTTTCAATCGTATATGTTATTATATGACGAATTTCATGCCAACTCGTCTTAGGAGTTGGCAGCACCATCTCAGATAACAGTGAAACGTTGTGGGTGTAAAGACATGGGTCATTTAAGCAACTTTGTATACTTGAAATATTCGAAAAATAATTAGACTACTTTTTGGAAAAAGCCAAAAAAAAATTCTTAATGTTTTACAAAAATTTATAATTTAAAAACTATTATACCTACAAAATTCATGTCAAAGGATGAAATGTAGGAAATTTTACAAAAAAATACCAAAAATTTTTTAGAAAAAAATTTTGCTCACAAAAATGTTTTTTTAAAAATTAAAATTCTTTTTTCTCAAAAACGTGTTTTTTTTAAATTTCCAAATATATATATGATAGCCCTTAAAATTCCCAACAAGTCGTCCATACATTGGGAGATGGGCACTTTTACAAGGAAAAAGTTTTTCGAATAACAAATTTTTCATGTTTTCTTTGAAAAAAATACAACTAATCCTAATTTTGTTTAAAGTCAAGATGGCGATATACTGTATTCGACAAAGTTTTAGATCTTATTAAAATATGAACTTTTGTCGAAGCCGTCAACTTTCTATAGTCATTTTTGTATGAAGACTGCTGAAAAAAATAATGTTTTGCTCGTAACATTTTTGTGTTAAAATTCTAACGTTTGACATGTTCTTGATATGTTTCTAAATAGAGAAAAGTTAGCAGAGCATGTAAACTGCGATAATTTAACATAAAAATGTTACGAATTAAACATAAATAGTATTTTTTCAAAGAAAAAAATGAAAAAGTTGTTGTTCGAAATTTTTTTTCTATGTAAATGTGCCCATCGTCCAATGTATGGAAAACTTGTTGGAAATTTTAAGGCCTATTTATGTCTATGTTTTTCAGAATTTTAAAAGCATATGTTTTCGAGAAAAATAAATTTTAATTTTCAAAATATTTTTTTTTGAATGATTTTTTTTTTAAATTCTTTGGTGAAAACCAAAATAATTTCCTACATTCCATTGTTTGAGTTTTGTAGGTCCATTAGGCATTTTCTATCATACTAGTTATTGGTATATTTTATGAAAAATGGGTGGGTTATATCTATGATATAACCGCAAGGTTGACGTGGGACTACCTTAGTTTAGCAATCATTTGTCACAAAAATTTAATCAATACATTAAATTTTTGTTTGAATGAAACAATTTCCGAATTCAATTAAATTCAATATATTTGCTTTGTGAGTGGAAAGATTGTTTAATTCAGTCGGAACAAAAATACCCCCGATTTGCATGTATTTGCAATGCCAATATCCCCAGACACCTTGGCTACGAAGTCTGTATTGGGGAAACACATTTCAGCCGGAACAAAAATGCCCCCGACTTGCATGAATTTACAATGCCAACTTCCTTACGCTTCATGGATTTGAAGTCGGTGTTAGAGAAACACATTTCAATTGGAACAAAAATACCTCCGACCTTCATGTATTTGCAATGCCGATTTCTCTAATGCTGCTTGGTTTTGAAGGCTGTATTAGGGAACACATTTCGATGAGAACAAAAGTACCCATACTTTCATCTATTTGCAATACCGATTTCCCCAAGGCTGCTCGGTTTTGATGGCTGTGTTGGGGAAACCGTAAATCGGGCCAATCAAAACAAGGTAGTTTGGGCGTTTAGATAACGCTTAACATTTTACAGTTATTTAATTGTTTATCTAATGAAAAATAACATTTTATTAATTGCGATAGAAGCGTAGAAATATTCCGTATCAATTGATGCAAACATCTTTCCTATCCAGTAAGAAATGTTCGAGTTATAAGCATTTGGAATCTTTCATTTTTTCCTGCATGTTCTGTGTTTCTGTTTTCATTTTACCCCCCATATACTCCGGTTAGACGTAGTCCCACGTCAAAATTGATATTTTAACTATATGAACATGAAACCCAGCAGTCCGTAAAAATGATCGAATTGTTTGCGAACATCATTCTTTTCCAGCAGGAATTCGCGTATATTAAGAATGCTTAAGTTTACGACTCCCACCAATTATATCATGACAAATAAAATGTATTATCTACCGTGAAGAGTAGTAGAGTAGAGTGAATTTCGTGCCAATAACTAGAATTTACATGACTTCCAATTGATTTCTGGTCTTTCCCAATCAATTGAAAACATTTCAAACGACTGGAACCGTTCTACACGGGATTCTAATACAATACTCTGAAAATTTTCTCTCTTCATGACACATACATAAAATGAACATGGCCATATGTGCTGTAAAACAGAATGCTATTTTTTTTATAAATATAATGGTAAAATGAAGCAAATGGATGATGAAATAGGGAAAACCCACGAGACAAATCTGTTTCCACGGAAGACACCCTCGGGGGTCCGATGTGGCGGATCCTAGGTATCTCCGCCAGTCCTCGAAAGTGAATGTAGTTTCGATTTGTTATTGTTATTTACGATTTGTTATTATATTTACGGCACACACACGCACACACACACACACACACACACACACCAAAAAACGGAAACCGTCCCAAGAGAAGAATATATACTTAGATTGCGACGGTGGTGGCGTAGACGACTTGAAGTCGTTGAGGCGCTTGTGAAATATCCGTCTCGAACAATCCACTCCAAATCCCGCACAGCTCCAGACAAGCCCTGCTTCGGATGTTCGAATGTGGGTGACCAGATAGAAACGTGAATCGCATGCACGGTCGTTTGTGCGGGAGTGTTGTTAGATTGAACGGAACCATAACTCATTTCCAACTTCCACGCCGCACCGAGAAGAAAACCCAAATGCGCTGCTAACGCTGGCTCCAGACTCCGGAGATGGAATGGATGTGACAATTTAATTTTCCTCGGTATGTGTGTGTGTTGTTGTGTGCATACTGCGGGCACTATGCTAGATTAGTGGGTTGTCCAAAACCAGTGGCCATCTCTTTCCGCTGGCGGCCTTCATTCAGTACACAAGGGACTTGATCGAGACGAAATATATCGCTGAGATACGTGCATCCGGAAACATTATAAGGGATGAAAAAACAAATTTTGAACAAAGATATGTTAATGGTTTTGGGTGGTATTTCTAAAGATACTAGCTGACCTGACTAACGTTATTCTGCCATATGAATTATTTCTAGTGAATATTTTGACTGGTAAAAAAAATAACTATTGTATCGTAAATGTGAATGAAACAATTTGAACGAAAATGACGGTGTGTATTGGCTCCCTATAAACAAAATTGAGACGTTCTCAAATTTCGTTTTCAATTAATTAAAAATTAAATATATCCGTTTGAATGTCATACGACATGAAATGCTTGATTGCACTAATATTTCTGAATTGCTCCGCAACGACATAGCGGTGCCACATTTTTCTAATTTCAATTCAATGTATGTAAAAACAGATCGCAATTTTGCATTCTCTAATTCGTTCGACTTCTGTGACCGAATGGTTAGTGTCACACATTAAGCCGGGGGTTCGGGTTCGATTCCGGATCCAGTCGAGGGATTTTTCGTCAAAGAACATTCTACCGATCTGCACTGGTACACACGTATTTTAGAGTATGCAACTCAGAATAATGAAAATGACGCTAGTTAGTTGAGACGACATAAATTTCACTGGAAACGCTTGCGCCATTCAAGAAGAAGAAGGATCCGTTCGACTCAAGTCCGTCAAGTTGTACAAGTATTATTCAAAGTATTCATATACTTAGAAGACATAGTCCTGACCCTAACTTAACAAATTTTTTTTAACTTGCATTTCTATCAAAACTTTGTCCATAATAAAAATCATTGTCAGACATAATGTTCGTTCAATACGTTTCCCCCACATGCAGAGAATGTGTTACTCTGGAACATAGAACACATATTTGATACGGAAAAACTGATTTTCATTCGTAATTTTTGTTTTAATAGCGTGGCAAGGTTACCACAGTTGCACAACTTGATTAAATTTGAGTCGAACGGATTACGGAATGCAAAATTGCAATCCATTGGCGTAATTCTGACTCGATTGGATTTCAGAATACGGATGAGTAGTTGACCAGTAAGCAGATCTGGATTTCTTCAGGGCTTATTTTGTCGACTAACCACACTAAATATGTGTGTATGCGGTAATCGTCGCTTCTTTCATTCCACTGAATACATCCAGCAATATATGGAATCCGACCGGATCTGGTTTTTTTTTAAACACGCAATGTAATAGACCCATTCCGGCGTGACGTGACAACGTTTTGACTCACTAAAACAGGTTTTTTTTTCTCGTTTTCATGTATAAATCACACGGATTTCAAAGTAAAATTGAGAAATTTTCCTACCAGAATCTTCAGTTGGAGAATATTTCACCGGTGAATTCGCTTGTTTGCAGCCCAATACTGTTGTGACGAGACAACACCTGTCTTTTTGCGGTTTCCGAATTTGGAACATTAATGTTGTTTTTTCCCAGTTCCGTTTCAAAACAAACAAATAAATTTTGTTAAACTTTGAACGTGGATTCCTGTATATTCAGTTTTTCAGAAAACTCGCAAGAACTTCGGCATGCATTTTGTGACGTGACAACGCGCTCTGTGTGAAACAACAGTCTCCACAAAGCGTTGTCGCGTCACACAATCAATAAGTTGTATTAAATAAGAATTTCATCGTATTGTGACAAGCTATATACTACTTTGTGTGTTTTTTTATTACTCTGAATACTTCTCACTTTCCTCTGAGATGTCCCCTTCCCCATCCAAAAGTCCATACTATAGGGGAAGGTGGTCCTAACGCGACCAGTGTTCTTGACCCTACCCCCATCCCCCTTTATATCTCAAGAATGATGCTTCCTAATGTGTCAAATGAAAGGTGTCACAACGCTGACAGTTTGATAATATGGTGACCTTTTTATGGCTCTCTTCATTCTAGCATTTTTGAGCCATTTTGCGTTTTCGTTGCTTCAAAAACAGAGATGAAATATTTTTGACCTGTATAGAAAATGAGTTCAATGTTCTTTCGGATTGCGAAACATTACATAATAAAGCAATTTTAATTGCTTACGGTATGTTCATCAAAATAGGCTATACAAATTAAATCTACCTGTTACCTGTAGTACACGGCATGCCGTTATTTGGGAAAAGTCGACCACCCCGACTAAACCGACCCCAGTCTACACCGTAATTGTTTACACGTTCTGTCTGGTACTTGCCATCAATGGCTCACACACGTCTGGTTCATCGAGCAGCGCTCACTACCGGGGGAACGCATCTGATTTTGCTATCAAATACTTTTGATAAACTCTTCGTATGCACCCGTGTGCATGTGCACAAGGGTGTTTATGTTTGTGTGCTGAAGATAAGTTTGACTTTGACGTTGACTTTGACCGTTGACCGTCGACGTTTGCGTGTGCATTTGAATGTGCACTTTGTTTGTCTAACTCCACACGGATCTCTCTAATGCTAAGTTCTTACCATTTGAGTGGTAAGAACTTAGCTATTATCACCTCTCGCTTAAATTCTATCTGCTCACTATCAAACTTTATTCTCTTTTTTCATTCATCTTCGCGTATCCAACGCTACCATTCACTATAGTATTGTGGGCTTTCATGCCATTTCCGGTCTTTTAGATCCGCCTTCAACGAACCGGAAGTCACCATTCTCGATTTTAAAATGACATCGGAATACGATATTCGTCTTCCGCTAGTAAGACACCTGCAGCCAATACCCAAATCATATGGGTTTTCCTTTTTTTTTTGTCATTCGATACTATTATCAGCAAACTGGAAATCGAAACAAGTTTTCTTTCTATATTCTTGAATCTACGTTCATCTATTGTTGACAAAACATAGAAGAAAGTTCATTTGTATGTTTTGAAACGGAACTGAAAATACTACCGTTATGTTCAATAGTCGGAAACAGCAAAAAGTCGGGTGTTCTGACATCCTAAAAGTATTTGACTGACAACAAGCCAATCTAACTATAGGATATTCTTCAACTCAATTTACTATAACATTGTATAATTTTGTTTGATGTATACATGAAAACGTGAAAAAAAAGTGTTTGTAGTGAGTCAAAATGTTGTCACATCACGCTGGAATGGATCGTATACTTTGCGTGACGGGACAACCACTTCTGGGGACAGTTGTTTCTCCTCTATTTGTGGACCGATCTTAACCAAATTTTGTGGGTTGTTAAATCTCATTGTTTGCTCCCAAGCAAAATCCCAAGCAAAAAATGTTTGAACTTAGATTCACCTGATAAATAGAAAAAATGATATATTTTTGTGATGTGACAACGCTTCAAAAGACCTGTTTTTCAAATCCATGTTTCTCACAAATTACAAAATGTAACCAAGGTCTACTAACGGCTCTTCAAAGAAGTATTCAATTATCCATCCAATGGTATATAGACATTGAAGTTTGGTTAAGCAACCGCAGATATGTCTCAAAAAACATAAAAATAGTGAAAACCTAAAATGTTTTAAATATAACTATGTAATTTTTTAAACTCGCCTCTCTCGAAGAATGGTACATAAAAATCAAATTCGTTTCAAAGAATTTATGATATAACTATAACTAATTCAAAAAAAGTTTTCAATTTTCTCCTAGAACTAAATTTGAAATTTGGTTCGTTGGTGAATAACCACACGGATTGGGTCAATATCAATACATTGCATGGCAACAGCAAAGACTGTATCGGCTTTGCTCATGATAGCGTCTCCCAGGTGAATGTATTTGACACACATAAAAAATCATCGAGAGCATTTTCTCGTTTGTGTCTAACCGCACGTTCCAAATTCAAGATGAGAAATCATGTTCATGATGAATGAAATAGCTGTGGTGGATTCTCGTTGTGTAATGTTTATGCAATATCCGTCTAGTCCTTTCAGACGGCTGGGGGATTTCTCGCCAATGGAGCCCTTCTGGCCTGCATCATAGTCACAATTGTTATTCATTTTTACTGTATTGAATTGATATGGAGTATCCGAAATGATTGATGCAAAATTCTCGTAAATCTGTCAAAAAATGGCTGAGCAATAAATGTAAGTGCAAGTTGATGCTTGTATCTTCCATGTCGACCAATCTGAACGAGGTAGTTCTGTATCGATAACAGTTGAGATTTTTCAATTGTCCGATATTTAGTTTCATGACATATATTATTTTATTCAATTAAAAAAATGTTATGGAGCACCGAATCGATTTTTCTCGATGCGAGGCTAAAGAAGGTAAATTTTAAAAGCTTAAACTAGAGATGATTAAACTGTCCGAGTTTGAAGTCTCCAACAACAAAAAACAACAGCCTAAACTCTCTGCCTTCAAAAACATATGATATGCATGAGGCACATCAGCTGAAATAAATTGCATATTTCATATATTTCATTGCACAAGCCCGTATACGTATTTTAATGGGCAACTGGGAGAGCAGAAATTGCTTGTACCAGTCGACCAGTCAGAACGGGGGATTTTTGTTTAGACAATGCTTGACATTTTCCAACTATAATATAATAATAAAGGCAGATTCGCTTTTTTCAGTAACTTGGAAAATGATAATAATATTGGAAATTATAAGCAAATTCATAAAATGTCATGAACATGTCGGTATAATACGACAAACATATTAAAATGACCTATTTACTATAAAAATTAGAAATATTTTTTTAAATATCTCGAGAATGGCTGCATTTCGAAGTAGATTGATAATGAGTTTTGTTGTTTAAAATCACATCAGAATTTATAAATTGTGGCTGAAATTGACTGTTAGCATACAAAAGTTTCGAAAATTCATACAAAACTGATGTTCCACAAAGTTCGTCGAAAATAGTTTCACCATCTTGGATTAATTTTTTGAATTTTCTACATGAATTCTTTTTCACAAGAACAAAATTTTAAAAAATATTAAAAATGCATATTTTGGATATTGCAAATTGAAGTTTTTTTTCGTAAATAAAAATGAGTGTTATTTTTTTCTCAGTGTATATTTTCTCACGTTTGAACATCAATATACTAGAACTCTTCCTAAGACACTATTTCGGTACGATTCATAATTATTGAGATATATATTATCAAAGGTTTCTCTCACTAAAATGGATACGCCCTTTCGAAAAGTTACACTTGAGTCAAATATTCCCAATTGTAACTAAATCATATTTCCTCCAAAGCAAAAGAAACACAAACATTCATTCGAATCAGAAAAACATGTTTTTTTGAAATCTTCATTTTTAGAACGATTTCATTTGGAATTTCCAAAAATGGGTGAACACGCTGAAAATTTATCGTGTTGTAAATACTTGCACAAAAGATGTTTACAAAAATGTCCAGCTAGAAGATCAAATGTACAACCCAGCAAACATGAAATCATAGCTTTGCATATTCTAAGTCGCAAAAAAAGTGCGATCGAATCAAAATCATATATAATGTTTATCAAAGTATACATTGTCTACATCTTAAATCGTATAAAATCCGAAAACCTCCATCCTATTTAACACTACAGGTTAAGTTCCAATTCGGTATAACAAGCATCGGTTTTAGGATATACTCCATCGTAAAATCGATTTAAACGAAATAATATATGCATATCAGGCTTTTTATTAATTTATGAGCCGCACGAACATATAAATTGAACCAAATTGTATTACGTGTTGTGGAAAATCGTACAACAGTAAATCATATTAGTTCGCAATTGAGGTCATATTACATCTTATTAGAAATTTGACATATCGAGATCTGCGATGTCGAATATATAGTGTCGACGTCTGGTGGTGATATGGTGAATTAGAGAGGCAAATTAATCTCTACCAGATCACCAGGCCCGGAAGCAGCTTTAAATTGATAAAGTTTGAATGAAAATTTTTACTTTATGTTATTTGATTACTTAAAACTCGTGGCACTGAACCTTCCTTGACCATTTCCATACAAATTTCTAGACATTTCCTCTAAGACATTGACGTATCCGATTGCATCTTTCTCATATTATATGTACGAGTTTCAGCTGCTCTAGAATTATATTCCAGATAGCCATGCGAGATAGCTGTTGCTTATCATCCAAACATCCGGATTTCGAATCCCATTGGAGCGGTTGTCTTAATTATCACCACCACTCATCTATATAAACAAAAACGGAAGGCCAAATGTGTTGGTAAGCACAAAACCCGAGGAAGGAATGGACCGAATTGAGCCGTCTTTATTTTGATGTATTCGTCTCTTCCCGAAGATCAATACAGCGGAAAAAAAAATCGGAAAATTTGGGAAAAGTCTGAAGGAAGGTAGGGAAAGTAGGAAATTTTAATTCCCATATGTTCTACATCATGGTAAGTGTTGTTAGTTAATTCGATGGGCCTGGGTTCAATCCCAGCTGGCGTCGTTGGGATTTTCTGAGGCGAAAAATCTCTGGTTACGTCTTCCTTCGGAGGGGAAGTAAAAGAAGTTGGCCCGGCTCATGAGTTGTTGAGTCTGATAGGTAGGAACAGGTGGAGTTGCCTCCCTGATGTCGGTGATTGGCACTGAAGTGGCGGAAATAGGCCGACGAAAAATAAGCGAAGATAAAAAAAACACATTCGCCGATCCATTTTATGTATACAGATAGAAGACGATATAGGAGTGCGTTTTATCACATTGAAATCCATCTCCACTTTCGAACGAAGATCAATTTCGTTAGCGCAAATATCAAATATATAAAGTAATGGTTTTTTCCAGTGTCATGTTTTGTTGGAATATATTTGGTTGGAATATGTGTATTATTTTTATGGGACCCCTTCTCCATTCCATCCTAATCCCTTCACATGCCAACTTTGGTTTCGTTTTCTTAATTAATTCCCGAGTAATGCAGAAATGTATGCTTCATTTGTATGGCAGCCTCCCCTTAGAGAGATGGGAGGAGTGTCTAAAATATATAAAAACATTTATTGCATCCTAAAACCTCAACATGCCAAATTTGGCTCCCTTTACTTGATTAGTTTTCGAGTTATACAGAAATTTGTGTTTCATTTGTATGGCAGCCCTCCCTTAGAGAGGGGGGAGGTCTCGAACTATCATAAAAATCTTCCCCGACCCCAAAAACCCCTAAATACCAATTTTCATGTCGATTGGTTCAGTAGTTTCAGTAGTAGAAACAGACATCACTCCATTTATATATATATATATATATATATATATATATATATATATATATATATATATATATATATATATATATATATATATATATATATATATATATATATATATATATATATATATATATATATATATATATATATATATATATATATATCTATATATATAAAAATTGAGTGATGTCTGTCTGTCTGTCTGATTCTTATAGACTCGGAAACTACTGAACCGATCGACATTTGGGGCCGGGGAAGGTTTTCGTGATATTTTGAGACCCCTCCCCCCTCTCTAAGGGGGGGCTGCCATACAAATGAAACACAAATTTCTGCATTACTCGGAAATTAACCAAGCAAACGAAACCAAAGTTGGCATGTGAAAGTTTTAGGGTGCAATAAATGTTTCTATGATGGTTAGACAGTCCTTCCCCCACTCAAAGGGGGGCTGCCATACAAATGAAACACAAATTTCTGCATTACTCGAGAATTAATCAAGCAAATGAAACCAAATTTGGCTTGTGGAGGTTTTAGGATGCAATAAATGTTTCTATGGTGTTAAGATACTCCTTCCCCCTCTCTTAGAGGGGGCTGCCGTACAAATGAAACACAAATTTTTGCATTACCCGAGAATTAATCAAGCAAATTAAACCAAATTAGGCATATGGAAACTTTAGGGTGCAATGAATGTTTCTATGGTGGTTAGATACCCCTCCCCCCTCTCTTAGGGGTGGCCGCCATACAAATAAAACACAAATGTCTGCATACCTGAGAATTAATCAAGTAAATGGGCGGGACGAAGTTTGCCGGGTTAGCTAGTATATATATATATATATATATATATATATATATATATATATATATATATATATATATATATATATATATATATATATATATATATATATATATATATGTATATTACAATGACGAGTTTCGATAGAAATAATAGGCAAATTATAGTAAAAAGAAATTGTGAATAGCCAATTAGAAGATCAATCAATGGAGAGTTATGTTTTGTGATTTTGTTTCCGTTACTATTGATTGTAATTGTTCTTTATGGTTTTCATGGTCTCGGGACCATTTTTTTCACATAAAATATCTCGAAATCAGAGATGTGTTCTTTTCCTTGATTAAGTTATGGTTTTTCATATTTTACCGATGGTTCCGAATATTATTTTTTTCTTCTTTTTCCTATTTTCAAAAATTCATAACTTTTGAACTACTGAACCGATTTAGATGAACGATATATCAAATTAAAGCTAGACTTCTTTTGAAAAATATTACATTTGTGAGGAACATGAATTTTGTTTTTGTGATTATTGATTGAATCGTTTTTTTTTAGTTTACATGCTTTTAGGACCAAGAACGCTATATTTTTTATATTTTTTCATGAAAGCTGAGTTTTTTTACATAACATATCCAAAAATCAGTGATGTGTTATTTTTCGTTTTTAAGCTATGATTTTTCAAAGTTAACGTGTTTTGAGTCTTTGTTCAATATTTCTATGCGACTATACTGAATCTCTGAAACTAGAATCCAATATATTCGCTAGTGTGCTAAAGTGTTTTAATTTGGTATGTCGATCATCGTTGCAGTTGTTCAAAAGTTATGATTTTTTGTAAAAAGTCATTTTAGGAAAAAAATGATTTTTCGGACCACCCTAAAACGGAAATGATCGCCCTAACGAAAATTTAAAAAAAATAGGGGTCTAATTGTTTGCGATGAACAACAAATCTACCACTTTTCACGAAAATCTGAGAACTACTATATCGGTTTGACATGGAATGGCTGCATATATACAAATGGCGGTTCGTGGGAATAAAAAAATAATTATAACCTCACGAACATTTTCCGCCATTGCACAATGGTCCAGGAGATGCATTTATGTGGAAATTAGCATTTAGAGCTCGACAGTTATTCTCTAGACAAATACTGTCTTCGACAAAGTTGATAGAGCGCTCGTTTTCATGTTGCCAAAAATAGAGTGACCAACATTTTCGATGAAATAAAAAGTCTAGCTTTCTTATCTTTATACATAGAGGTAAACATAGTTCGACAATACTAGCATTTTACGATGCAGAACTTGTCAATATCTCAACTTCACTCAAAGTTATTGATATTTTTTCCCAAAAAATACATTCTTTCTGGGTCAAACATAGAGAATGTTTGTTGACGGAATTTGAAAGAACAAATCTCACTCTATATAATATGTTATTTTTAAAGATATGTCATTTTTTGTATTTGAGTAAATTAAAATTGAAATCATGAGTTTTTGGGCGAAAACCCATCAATAACTTTGAGCAGGATTAAGATATTGACATATTCTGCATCGCAAAATGTTGGTATTGATAAGCTCTAGAAGTCGTACGAAGACAATTTTGATGTAGAATTTTAAATATAAAAGTTAGACTGCAATAACCGTTTTTTTCAAGGTTACCCTAATGCAACTTAGTTAAAAAGCAACTTTGTGGGAGATATTTATTCTTTAGACAAAAAATGCCTTCGACAAAGTTGTTACATATGATATAGCACTCTTTTTTATGTGATCAAAAATAGGGTGACCAAAATTGTCGATGAAATAAAAATTCAAACTTTCTTATCTTTCTAGATAGAGATAAACATAGTTCAACAATTATTTTAATTAACTTTGTAAAACAAATCTTTTTTCTATCTATTAATATAATCGATTTAGCGCATTTTTCCTAAGTTGCCTTAGGATGACCATGAAAAAGCGGGTTTTTTTTACTCTAACATTTATATTTCAAATTCTACATCAAAGCTGTCTTCGTAGGACTTTTAGAGCTTATCAACCCCAACATTTTGCGGGCAGAACTTGTCAATATCTTAATCCTGCTCAAAGTAATTGATTGGTTTTCACCCAAAAACTCGTGATTTCCATTTTAATTTACTCAAATACAAAAAAATAACATAGTTTTGAAAATCACACATTATGTAGAGTAAACTATGTTCTTTCAAATGCCGCCAATAAGCTTTGTTTATATTTACCCCAGAAAGAATGACAAACAATCTCAGAGAACGTATTATTTGGGATGAAATATCAATAACTTTGAGTGAAGTTGAGATATTGACAAGTTCTGCATCGCACAATGTTTGTATCAGTATGTTCTAAAAGTCTTTCGAAGTTTGTATGTAAAATTCGAAATATAAAAGCTAGAACAAAAAAACAGTTTTTTAATGGTGACCCCAGCGTAAATTAGGGAAAAGGCGCTATATCGGTTATTTCTAGAGATAGAAAAACACATTGTTCTACAAAGATGTTTTAAATAACTGGGACTACAACATTGTCGAACTATGTTTACCTTTATCTATAGAGATAAAAAAGTTAGATTTTTTATTTCATCGAAAATGTTGGTCACCCTATTCTTGGCAACATGAAAATGAGCGCTCTTTTATATGTAACAACTGTGATCCTAGAAGTTTCATACCTTGTAAATTGAATTTAATTTATATGGACAACATATTTTAGGTTAACTAGTTTCGTGACAATCATATTTTTGTCAACATCGATGATGTGAGCACATGGTATAAGAACGATCTGAAGATGAGACTGTCTAAAACCACGGTTCTGGATGGACCGACAACGCAAGTGAAAAATCTGGATGAATACCTTAACTATTTTTATGTGAACACAAAAAATTCCTGAAACACAGTTCGCAGTTCCAAATGCTGCTACGAATAGCGTCACGCCAGTCCCTAAAAACACATTGGTCGGTTGTCGATGGTCTTCATCGATTGACCAAATATCCAAACGGTCAGCGGGCGGTTACATTTCAAATTACCACCTGTCATAACAAAGCTGGCGGCTTAATTAGAAATCAATTATTCCACCCCACCCCCCACAGAGCGGACCTTCCGCAGTAACACTTCCGCCGCCAGTGGCTCTTCTCTGTTACTGTGTTTTGAGTAGCAGCATGCCACACAGGCTTCTCATCCTTCACTTCCGTACAGAAGGATAGCACATTCCCGGGGTTATAAACCATGTGCTCCAGTTTCGGAGGCGAGGCGCGAGTCCGCTGCGAAGGATTTCCATTGATTTTCTTGATATCGCCCGTAGTTCATCGCTCGAATTTCTTTTCCGCAGACGATTCCCCTCGCATAATCCTCGCCCTCGCTCTCGCATCCGTCTTCCGGTTTTATTTTGTTTGTGCTCACATTTCTTCCGAAAGCAGGGGAAAACTTCTGCTGATTTTTTTTCTTCTGTCTTTGTAAAGCCTCGTGTGTTTCATCGAATGCGCGCCGCTTTAATACTTAATGGGAGAAAACTTTTTCCGAGTCTAACGATAATCGAATGGCGATGGGGATAGGATTAAGCACAGGAAATTGGAAACAAACTCGCGGGAGAAACACATCGACACAGCGGAATAAATATGTATGTGCTAAGCAGTTTGGTGTAGAAGTGAATGGTTCCAATGGATATGGTCGGGGTGCTGCCCGCCAACATAACCGTTAGCTTATATACGAGGGTATCGAACATCTGCCTTATTTCAAGAATCCATCGCTAACACTGGTTGTGCTGTATCAGATGAAAGTGAGAGGCGGTTATTGTTGGTTCCATAGAAAAAACAGTTTCCCCTTGAAATATTTATAGGTTAGTATGTTTCCGAATAAATATAACACCTTATTACTACAATGTTCAGATGGCATTTTCAAAAGGATGTTGGGTAGTTTTTGTCTATTTGAGATAAATATCTGCCATAGTTTTCCTAGTGCTGCAAGATAAGGCGAGGTAATTCGTTTGTCTTACAGACTTAGTTACATAGGTTTTAAGAAGCCAAGTTCAAAATGTTATATTGTTTTTATTTGTTTGTCATATATTATTGAAGCCCGATGTGGAGTTTTCGGCTTGATGCAGGGAATTTCTCAAGCATCATTATAACAGTGTAACTTCAGCAATCTACCATGCTCCAGTGCATTTGCATTAATCGAAATCTTTTTTCAATCCAGCGCTACTAGTGATGTTTATCCGTAACAAATTGACATCTTGTCTTTATCTTTAATAGCATACTTCCCTTAGTAGAAATTTAAATCTATTAAATACACAACAAACCCAAATGAACACTTTCCAAACACAACAAAAGAGCCCCTCCCCCCACCATCAACATCGCCAGAGGAGATTAACCACAAGGAACAGTCACAACACACGCTTTGGGTTGTGGCGAAGCCCACAATTTAATTCCGAGAAAAGAAAACATCACGCCCAGCTAAATTTCCTTACGGATACCGCCTACCCCAAAAACAGATGGCCACCTCTCGGTGTGTGTTATATCACATCCATCTGCGTGCCGAACGCTTCAGGGCTGAGAAAGCCGGAAAAGTATTGTAAAATGGAAACGAACGAATTCGAACGAATCGTAAGTATGAACTGAGTTTGAGAACAAGCAATCGCACAGCCATACATCGCGGCTCTTCACGCACAGTTTCATAATTTCCAACTGCCACCGGCACGGAAGTAATAAAAGTTGTGAAAAGTGCTTGAATATTTATGGCGTTCGAGAATTGCTTTGATTTGTTGTTTAGAAACACATTACTCGTCGCTGCCGTCTCGGGAGAGAGAGAGGAGGGATGCTTTCAAGGATTCACCCCCTCTGGGTGAAGAAGAGAGAATCGTTGATGGCATTGTTTTTGTCGCTTCCGGGTGCTATTAAAGAGAAATAATATTCGGGATGGCAACCGTCCAGGGAATCAACTGTGAGAATAAAATAAGTAACTGTGGCAATCAGTTTTGGTGACTAACTAAGGCCTATCAGGATATAATAACGATTCAACCAAGGTGATACAACAATAACATTTTATTGGACATGTTTTCTAAGGACTCTACAGCTGGGCATTGCGGAACGGTTGAAAAAATTGGTGGCAATATAGTTGCCACTGCCCGTTAACCCCAAAAACCCTGTTTGTCGCTGTCTTGTAGGCTCACTTTATGGTGCCTTTGGTTATGCAAAAATTGAAAAAATATTTCTAGGGCAACGAAAAAAAAATCTTTTTTTTAAGTAGACTTAGGGGCTGTCCACATACCACGTGGACAACTTTAGGGGGGTAGGGGGTACGCGAATGTCCACGCTTGTCCATGGTGAGGGGGGTAAGGGTTATGAATGATGTCCACGTGGATACGCTTAATAAGTATAGTATAAATGAAATCTGAAATTTGTTCAGAATTTTCAAAGATTTTTTTCAAAGTATTCACCCTTCGTACTTCGTATTTTTTGATAAAAGAATTGAGCTGCCTGAGAGTGTTGTCCGGTCAAACATCCATCTTTTTCTCATATTGTTGAATTTCTTCACCGTAATGTATACTTTGAGACTAACTCACATAAAATCACTGATATTTCGGGATCAAATAAGTCAGATACGCAACAGTACGCATTACGCATTTTTCTTCATTTCTGATCTATCTGCGTACTTTCCTTGTGAGACCCGCAATCCAACATTGCACAGGTGTAGTGTCAATCTCTTTCGATAGTTTGTCCAGAAGTTTTGTCATCTGTGCAGTGTTCTTAGCTATTATTCCAAACTTCTTTATCCTCCGCTTCAAAATTACCTAATATTTTTCTATTGGGCGGAATTGAGGACAATTGGTCATCTAGGTAAGACTATTTGGCTAGGAAACTAGCCGAAATCCATCTTCAAGTAAGTTTTCAAGTCAAGTAAGTCGTCAATTAGCAAGTATTCTTCGTTGTACTTCATAATCGATCGTTCATATCTGAATAGTGACGGTTTACCAAGACGGGTCAAAGAAGCATATAATCCCACGCCAGGAAAAGACAACATCTTTAGAAGGGACTTCTTTAAAAAAAAGAATCCTGGTTTATTGTTGCAGGAGTTACGAAAGGTTCATTTTTCAGTATGCAGCTTTTTCTGGAATTTAACCATTTTTTATTTTGTGTTTTCCTGGGCACTTTGCAGATCTATCGAGGTATTTTTTTTTGTCCAGTCTTTTCGGAAACAACGGTCTTACAGTACATTCCATCCTCCATCACGACGCAACCGTATTTCATCAGCAAATTCTTGGAGAGCATCCTTGCACGTTTCTTTGGTTCCAGATTTTACTTCGCATTACGGTTCGATACAACTTATGTCTCGACATTTCTCAAACCACCATTTGTTTTTTGAATTTAGGATAGCGAAGCTCGTGCCATTTTCTCCGTGTCTATCGGTGACAAATCCGGGGTCCGTTTGAAAAGAGCAACCACTTTCGAGTGAGTTTTGGAATCAGTTACCTTTGCTTCGATCTCCTGGTTCCCTGTCGATAGTTAGACCTTCTTCAAGGGATTTGAAATACCGTGTAGTTTTCGACAGTTGAACAGTTCAGCCGACTCATGGGAGGACAGTTCTGATTTTTATTGCGTTCGTGCAGGATAGATTCGAACTCATCTTGACACTTAAAATAATAAATGTATTTTCTTATACTGCTATACGATTCATTCTTTTCCAGCAAACTGCTATATGTTTTAATATAATGGTTTTTGATTCTTCAAAAACTTTGTCAAATATCCAAGATATGATTCTCTAAGAATCAGTTGCTATTAGATTTTGTCATCATAAGATATATAATGATAGCATGTGCCAAATCATAAAATTATCTGTTCGAAACCTATAAGCGATGCTTTGATGTGGAAATGAACTACGGAAAATCAAGACTACATAATTAGAGTTTCGAGCTACCGAAGAGCGGTACGAATTATTTCTTGGACAATGTTAGGCGTATGTCAGACCTACAAAATTACAATGACCTACAATAAGATGTAGGAAATTATTTTGGATTTCATTAAAAATTATCAAAGAATTTTTTTAAAAAAAATCATTGAAAAAAAAATATTTTGAAAATTTAAATTCATTATTTCTCGAAAACATATGCTTTTAAAATTCTGAAAAAAAAAAAACTTAAAATTTCCAACAAGTTTTCCATACATCGGACGATGGGCACATTCACATGGAAAGAGTTGTTCGAACAACAACTTTTTCATTTTTTTTTCCTTTGAAAAAATAGTATTAATGTTTAATTCGTAACATTTTTATGTATAAATTATCGCAATTTACATTTTGCTAGCTTTTCTCTATTTAGAAACATGTCAAACGTGAGAATTTACACACAAAAATGTTACGAGCAAAACATTATTTTTTTCAGGAGTCTTCATACATAAATGACTCATATATCAAAAACTATAAAAGATAGAAAGTTGATGTCTTCGACAAAAGTTAATATTAGGCTGTCAAAAAAGTCCTGCGGTATTTCCGCGAGGTGTCGTTGTAAGCGCGTAGTTCTAGTTGTATTCATTGTATCGAGTCATACTATAGCTTGTTGGAAAGGTATTTATATAGTCCTTGACAGTGTTTTGTTTGGTTAAGTCGTTCGTGAGTTATAGTGTCGCAAATATGGAGCAAAATAAAGAGAAAATCCGACATATTTTACAGTACTAGTATGACAAAGGCAAAAATGCATCTCAAGCTGCCAATAAAATTTGTACAGTTTATGGACCCGATACAGTTTCCATTTCCACCGCACAACGATGGTTTCAACGTTTTCGTTCTGGTGTAGAGGTCGTCGAAGATGCGCCACGCTCCGGAAGGCCTGTCGTCGAAAATTGCGACAAAATCGCTGAAATAGCCGAGAAAGACCGGCATAGTAGCAGCCATAGCATCGGCCAAGAGCTGGGGATAAGTCATCAAACCGTTATTAACCATTTGAAGAAGCTTGGATTCACAAAGAAGCTCGATGTATGGGTGCCACACACGTTGACGCAAAAAAACATCTTTGACCGTATCGACGCATGTGAATCGCTGCTGAATCGCAACAAAATCGACCCGTTTCTGAAGCGGATGGTGACCGGCGATGAAAAGTGGGTCACTTACGACAACGTGAAGCGCAAACAGTCGTGGTCGAAGCCCGCTGAAGCGGCTCAGACGGTGCCCAAGCCCTCATTAACGGCCAGGAAGGTTCTGCTGTGTGTTTGGTGGGATTGTCAAGGAATAATCTATTATGAGCTGCTTCCCTATGGCCAAACGCTCAATTCGGACCTGTACTGCCAACAACTGGACCGCTTGAAGGTAGCACTCATGAAGAAGAGGCCATCTTTGATAAACAGAGGCCGCATTGTCTTCCATCAGGACAACGCCATGCCACACACTTCTTTGGTGACGCGCCAGAAGCTCCGGGAGCTCGGATGGGAGGTTCTTTTGCATCCGCCGTATAGTCCGGACCTTGCACCGAGTGACTACCACCTGTTTTTGTCCATGGCGAACGTGCTAGGTAGTCAGAAGTTAGCCACAAAAGAGGCCTGTGAAAATTGGCTATTCGAGTTTTTTGCCAATAAGGAAGCGAGCTTCTATAACAGGGGTATTATGAAGTTGGCATCTCGTTGGGAACAAGTCATCGAACAAAACGGCGCATATTTGACTTAAAACAGATGATTGTAACTAATTTTATGAACATGTGAAAATTCAAAAAAAATACCGCAGGACTTTTTTGACAGCCTAATATTTAAAAAGATCTGAAATTTTGTCGAATAAAATATATCGCTATCCTGACTTTAAACAAAATTAGGATTAGTTGTATTTTTTTCAAAGAAAACATGAAATAGTTGTTGTTCGAAAAAACTTTTTCCCTGTAAAAGTGCCCATCTTCCGATGTATGGACGACTTGTTGAAAATTGTAAGGGCTATTCATATGTATATATATATATATATATATATATATATATATATATATATATATATATATATATATATATATATATATATATATATTTGAGAATATAAAAAAAACGTTTTTGAGAAAATTTAATTTTAATTTTTAAAATAACTTTTTTGTCAGCGAAATTTTTTTCCAAAAAATTGTTGGTATTTTTTGTCAAAATTTAAACAATTTCCTACATTTCATCCTATGACAAGAATTTTGTAGGTATCAATTAAATTATATAATTTTTGTAAAAAATTAAGAATTTTTTTTCTTTTTCCAAAAAGTAGTCTAATTCTTTTTCGAATATTTTAAGTATGCAAAGTTGCTTAAATGACCCATGTCTTTACACCCACAACGTTTCACTACTATCTGAGATGGTGCTGCCAACTCCTAAGACGAGTTGGCATGACATTCGTCTACTTTCAAATATACTCGCAAAAATTCTGAATTTTGTTTTCGTTATTTTTGATTGTATTTGTTTTTTGTTGTTTTCATGGCTTTGGACTAGATGAGGCTATATTTTTCAATATTTTTTTTCCTGAAAACATATACATATAATATCCAAAAATCAAAGATGTGATTGTTGTCGTTTTAGAGATATGATTCTTCAAAGTTAACCGATGGTCCAAAAATAATTTATTCCCCTTTTTTCCAAAACTGACTATTTCAAAAAATCGTAACTTTTCAAATGCTTAACAAATTCAGATAATCGACATATCAATTTGAGGCCAATGAGCTATTTAAAAAAAATATTACACTGGCGAAGACTGAAAACAAGTTAATAAAATCCTAATTCAGGAACGTACAGAAACACATATCTGGTTTTTGGGTATTGTTACCGCGATCAAGTCCTTTTTCGGATGTAGGAATCAGTGCATACGATGAGCGATTATTGCTCCACAAGTTATACGATAAACGAAACGATTATTCGGTGTGATGCGTATAAGGTTTAATTCAATACTGTTACTATTGCTAACTTCTGTCTATCTTCTAAGTAAAGAGAGCAAGTGAACAGAGATGATGCGAAGCTCTCTCTGAATAGCGGTCCGATACTGCGACAAAATTCCCTAATTCACGTTAGGCGTGAACAGATATGTTATGTAAAAAGTCGTCACCTTTGAACAAAAAATATAACAAAATATAGCGCTCTCTATCTTTGACTATGTTGACTACGAAAAAACAAATACAACCAATACTTACAAGAAAAAACGCAATTTTGTTGCAGATGTGATGTTTTTGCATAGTTTTTTTTTTTATTTTTGTCGTTTTAAACTTATGATTTTTCAAAGTTAACAGATGATTGAAAAAATTAATTTTTTCTTCTTTTTTCGAAAAAGACTTCCCGACTCAGGTGATCAAATTTAAGTCACTGAGCTAGTCTTCTTTAAAAAATATTACATTGGCGGAAAAAATGAATTTTATTTGCATAGACCTAATCTAGTTGCATAGGAATATAGGAAGACTGAAAACATTTTAAATTTGTAGAATAATAACTCAAAACGGAAGAAAACACTTCGTTGGTTTCTAGATATGTTAAGAAAAAAAACCTCAGCTCTCAAGAAAAAAAATTAAAAAAAAAATTTGTAGCACCCTCTAGTCCAAAGCAATGAAAACACGGAATCAGAAGTTTTTGAAAGTAAAGGTTGCACTCGATTATCCGGAGACTCGATTAACCGGAATTTTAGATTCGATCATCCGGAATATTTTAGCTTTAATTTTTTTTTTGTCAAAAAATTTGAATAATTTTTTAATATACTTTATAAATATGATTAATTGAACAACATTTAACGTAGCTAGGTAGAGGAGGGGGCTGGAATAGGGGCTATTGATTACCCGCAGTAGATTTATATACGTTGAAAATTCCAAATTCAAATGAATACATTGATTTAATATTTAAACATATCTAATATCATAATTCAATGAAACATGTATGTAGCTAAGAAGAGCAGGGTCCATTTAGTATCTTCGAATTTGGTTATCCACAGTGAATCATATATAATATGATCATTCGAATAATCATGGACGTTGTAAAGAAAAGGAAAATTTGGGGTAGTTGCAAATAATACGAAATAAGTCAAAAACCTTTGAATCCGCTTGGATAGTCCCTTGATTTATTGGATTCTCAAAAGATGTCTAATTGGCATATTCATATGTTACGATATTATCGCAGAATAGATTTAATAAACTTCTTATTATTGTTATTGTTATTATTATTATTATTTATTTCTGTTTAAAAACAAATTCATTTGTAACGATGTGCTTTAGAGCACCATAGAAAAGGCTCATCTGTAATTAACGAATGGGACATCCTGAAAAATGTTGATTCCCTCGAAAAAAAACACTATACAACATTTCAGCTCAATCGGACTTTATTTACTATTGTCGTAAAGACGCCAAAGTTTGAGTCTTCCGAAAACCGTAAAATAGTGGATAAAATCGGAGTTTTGGAAAAAAAATGATGCTAAATGTCTTCAAATTGCATGAAACGTCGAGATCTACTGTCATATCGATTTTTTTTGTCATCTAAATCCCGAAATTCGATTGTGAGGATATCCCTTGGGTTTACGGTTTTCAAAAAACTAAAAAACCAATTGAGCTGAAATTTTGCATAGGGTATTTTTTTCGCGGGAAACAACATTTTGAAGGAAGTCCTTTGCGAGAATTCGAAGGTCACTTTTTTCCATTCATTCATTGGCACTCTAATGTGCACAATATGCAACAAAGCAAAACTTAAAAATTAACATTTTTATCTAAAATATTTTTCCGTAATTCTCGCAGCAGAAATTGCCTTCCCATTGACAATCCGTTTTCCTCAGCCCAATTAATAACTTTTTTGATTCCACATAAAACTGTTTTTTGAATTCCAATTTTTGGACTATTCATCTTCATCAACCTGATGTAATTCCAAAACTGATGAAGCATTCGGTCCCTCGACAGTCGAAAACGAATTTTCATCATCGTTGAAATATGTGTTCAGAAGCAAAACAATGTTGACTATCGTCGACCATCGTCGATCAGAGCCTCAAACTCCACATCCTCATTGTGCATGGTATTGTCCTGGTCAATCAATTTCTTCAGAATCGAAAGTATGCATTCGTTTACAACCGACAACGGGCTATCAGCATTTTCCATGACTTGTCAATGGAATCAGCCGATACCAAGGATGCCAAGCTTTTGCTCACGCATAAACTTTTGCTTGTAGTTGGACTTGACCATTGAATAATATTTTGGTCCATAAGCTGTAAGAATGCGATGAATATATTTTTTTTTTGACATAGGACTGCGTCTTACATTAAGGGTGCCAAATCAGAAAATTGGTCACATTTTTATGAAATAAAGTTAACGTTAATAACTATTTTTGCTGCGAACGGATTTTAACGATTTGCATACCAATCGAATCGGAAATTTCCTAAGATTTGTTTGATATACTATACATTACAATCCCATAATCTGTATATGGTTTGAATTGGTGAAAATCGGAAGCATTTCCATTTCTCCATACATTTGTTCTGTCCATTTGTGTGCTTTCCCGAACAGAGCTGTCAATAACGGGCAACTTATGCAGCCGCTAGAATAGAAACAACGAAGGAGGGGAGGCGAAAAAAGAATATTTGCGAAGTAAACTTCACCCTTGCATGGTAAGTAAACTGTCGCAAATTTCGACGTATTCGCAAATAATATCCGAAATGATAAACCAACAAATTTAAAAAAAAAAGATTGCATAGTCCTACGTCCTAAGGATACAATCCCTCGAATTTTACGATTTTCTAAACATTACCCCTTCCCCCAGGGGGCGCTAGTCGATTTCTGGCTACGACACTGCAATATACAAATAATTCAGTGCACATTCAAATTCGATTATTCGTAGTAAAAAAAATCAACATTCCGTTTTCTATTGTTTACATGGCTTTGGACTAGGAGCGCTATATTTTTTTCATATTTTTTCTTGAAAGCTGAGGTTTTTTTACGTAGCATTTCCAAAAATCAGTTTTTTTTTTGTTTTTGAGTTATGATTTTTCAAAGTTAATATGTTTTCAGACTTCGTTCCTTCGTATTCCTTTGCAGCTAGAATGCATTGCGCCTAGATAATTTCTAGCGACTGTAGCATGGTTACAGAATCAATACTCATCATAATTTCTAGTCCTAGATGTTATACGTAGAGACTTGAATCAATTTTGATTATTGCTTTTGTATCTCATAAATTAATTAAACTGAATTTAAATAATACTTCTTCCCCGGATTATGGGGAACTCCATATCGATATCCATTTTGATTAGATTTGATATTTTGATATGTTAATCTTATGGTTTTTAACTATGCACATGGCAGGTTCGGAATAAAATTAGTTCATCTATTATATTTTTCTCATATATTTTTATTCAAGACATAAAAGATGCTCGGGGGTATTTGTAGCCCCATTGGTTACGAGTTGCTTGCTGAGCGATCAATCGTGAGTTCAAAACTAAGAGCCCTCAATTGCCCACGCAACAATCTTCAGCGATGGAGATCAATTCAAGGTCGGCGTACTGTCCTCTCTTCATCCATACAAGCTTTGCTTGAAACTGCTCTGCTCTACAAGAAACATCAGGCTGTTGTGTGATTAATAATACAACAATGCCTAAATGGCTACTGTGTAGTTTACTATTCATAGATAACATAAACATGTAACATGTACACGGTTAACCCTTTATAAGGCCGTGGCAACTATATTGCCACCCACAAAAAAATATTTTTCTAGTCGTGCTTGGAATATTATTTCAATATTTTGCTTAACCAAAAACTTCTAAATGTATCTGGTAATACTCTAATTGTTTTAGGGCTGCTAAAATGTACGAGATCAATTTGGGAGTCATTTTTATGTAGAAAACCGCGATTTTAGAGCGCCGACAGGAAATTCTGTTTAAATTCGTTGAAAATGCAACAAGTTGATAGGTTTATCACTGTGAACGTACTATTTAGGATCAACTGTGTAAGATCATGCAGTTTCTTCCAATAAAATAAATGGTGTATTTGATGAAAAATTAAATATGAATTTTTTGTAAGGCTATTAAAAAAAATTCTCGCTGCACTAGAAATATTGTTTTGATTTTTGCATTACCAAAGGTGCAATAAAGAGAGCTTACAAGGCAGCGCAAACAGTGTTTTTGGGGTTAGCATGCAGCGGCAACTATATTGCTACCAATTCTGAAGTTGGAGTCGATTCGTTGCTTAGTTTCCACGGCCTTATTAAGGGTTAAGGCAGTATTCTAGTTTGGAAATTTGAAGTAAATAAAAAAAATTCTTTATATTTTTGAAGTTTAGATATTCAAAAATATATCCTAGAAAGGAATTTTCAAAAATCCCATTATTTACAGAGTTATAGCCATTTTAGTGATTCGGTATCTAATCTAGTACGGTCATAACAATTGACTTCAAACGCATTTTTCTCGAAATTAGTTTTTAGATTAGTTTTTTTTACTGTACCGATTTATGTCGAATTTATATGAATACAATTTGTATTCAACTCTCTATCACATAAATCAATGAAAAACAATTTTTTTTAATTTTACTATTTTTTAAAAATCGAGAAACGTAAAAAACATTTTAAACTGTGTTTTTATTCTTGAAACGGCCGCAACTTTGTCAAAAAAAACATTTTTTCGATTTGTCCGAGGTTCATGCGATAGCAGCATCTCTACTTATTCAGAATCTGTTCGATTTTTTTGTTTCAGATAACCAGCAGGGCTGGAATCTTGTACGACATGGCACATGGCTTATAATTATTCCAATTGTGAATATTTTTATGTGCTTCCAGATATCCGCAGAAACCACTAAGCGAGACCCGTTTCAGCAGGTTAATGCTAGAAGTAACATCAGTGTATTATTGTATAGAACTGGACTGTTCATTCGTGTTTCATAGATCGATTATTTGAATCCAGATTTTGCTTCGCGTTACGGTCCTTTACAACTTGTGCCTTGAATCTTCTCAAACCACCAGTCTTCTTCACATTCTGATCATAACATTTTCATTGGAAGCGTGCTGAATCGATTCGCTTGTTGCAGCGATGCCAGGATGTAAGCAAATGAATGTTTGTGTGCCCGAGCTCTTTTTCGTGTTCAAGTTTGTAGAGATCAGTGTTCATTGCGTAGCAAGGTCCACGAACGGTAAACGCACTCTTGGGATGTTCTTTATATTGGGTGTACAAATAAATCCCAATCATTTGACTCAACAGGTTTGCCATTTCGAACAGGAGCGCCCCGGTGCACCAAAAAAAAAATCTAAGATGACAAATTGGAGAAGTTACTCGATGAAGATCCGTGCCAGACACAAGAAGAACTTGCAGAAATGTTGGGAGTAACACAACAAACAATTTCACATCATTTAAAGCAACTCGGCACGATGCAAAAAAAAACAAGGCAATTGAGTCCCATATGAGTTCGTGACTGGTGACGAAAAGTGGATACGATACGACAATCCTAAGCGTGAAAAGCTTGGGTTAAGCCGGCCAGCCATCAACATCAACCGCAAAACCGAATATTCATGGTTCGAAGCTTATGCTTATGTGGAATCAGCTCGGAGTCATTTATTATGAGCTACTCAAACCAAATGAAACTAACAAATGATGCGTTTGAGCCGAGCACTGAAAGACAAGAGGTCGCAATACACAACAAGGTGATTCTGCGACATGACAACGCTCGGCCCCATGTTGCAATTGGTTTCTAAAACTACCTGGAAAACATTAAATGGGAAATCTCACCCCATCCGCCGTATTCACCAGACATCGCTCCCTCCGCTTACCATTTGTTCCGGTCGACGACACATTTTCCTACTATGATGGTACCAAAAAATGGGTCGATGACTGCTGGATTGCCTCAAAAGACCAGTCCTTTTAGCGTGGAATCCGTATGCTACCACAAAGATGGGAGAAGGTTGTAGCTAGCGTTGGACAGTACTTTGAATAACCTGTGACTTCTTTTGTTTTTTTAATAAAACGTTGAACTAAAGTTCTGTTTACACTTCTCACTTCCGGTCATAAATCTGCTTCGCGAAATGATCATTGAAAAGAGCTCGTTCAAACCTAAAAGGACGCTCAAGTCACAATATTCTCGGTGTAATTAATTACGTGTAATTAATAATTGTCGTTAGATGTGATTCGAAGTTTAGTCATCTGTTATCAACTTGGGTATAAAAAAGAAACTTAAATGTAAAGTGACTTCCATAATGAAGCAAGTTTCTACTGCTATCTCACGACACTTGAGGCTCAGAATTGAAGAGAATTCGCAGCAGGAACCAATATTTGAAAAATAGTCCGGCATTAACATCATTTATTGATATAAGTGTATTATTTCAAAAGGGGCCCAGATGAAATGCGAATAAATTTGAGTGAGTAGTAAAAAGTTTGTATCAGATTGAGTAACTCCGGGTATCACATCTAGCTCCTTATCTTTGATTGCTTTAGAGTGAAATACAATATGTGTACTGAAGTACTGAAGTCGACATTTTTAGGCTATTTTTTGAATGCTGTAACTTCGTGAAAATTAACGCATAAAGATGGGATGTTCCTCATTTTTAAGCTACAACTTTAAATGTTTGGTTTTCAACGAACATGTTTTTGTATGGGTGTGTTTAGATCTAGTGAACATACATATCATGAAGAAATGAAAAATTAATTTCATTCCGTTTTTTTTTTTCTAAAACCTTTTGTAGACTCACACAAATTTTAGCTACCAAAATTAAAAGCAAATCGCTATCAACTCTATCAACCAGCATTCATTTGATTCCTAGAACGTTCATGTAGAACCTTGCCATAGAAATCCTTTTGTAATTTTGCGGTAATTTTTAGCCTTGGGCTCCTGTGAACGTTTCATATTGATAGGTTCAGCCGATTTTTCAAAGTTTGGATTAAATTAGAGGAACACTTCATTGCAGAATTGAAATCATCTGGGGAATGGCCTTTCGATGGTTTTACGTTGATAATCGTCAATTTAAGCTATTCAGTAGATTAAAATTGCAATCCTCCTGGCATGGGATGAAATTAAGATGAAAACACTCCAAAAAACTTACACAAAGTATGCAAAACGTACCTTTCTGACGATGAACCGCTCTGGTTGTGCGAGAGATTATCAAATGGTTTTTGTTGTTGTGTTTTAATCATTGATTCATAAAAACTACTGGTCATCCAATTTTGAAAAGTCTTTATGGAGATTGTTGAAGTAAATTAGTGTAACAATTGAATACATGGATTTCTTTACTCGAACTCATGGTTCGGGATTTAAAAAAAATAAAAAATAATGGGTGGTCGTTATGAAAAATACTGTATTATTTTTTTCATCATTTCATAATATTTGAAATAAAATGAAAGGATGGCCCTTTCAATTTGGTTTCATCAATTCAAATCGTCATTAAATGTCTCAAGAAGGCTATTTAGGGGAAATGTTTCATGAAAAAGTCTTGATCGCATTTCAAAAATGATATAGTTTACGTTGAAACGCTCCTGGTTATCAGCATTTATTTCATCTTCTCAGAAATATAGCTGCATTATCCTCCAGCAAGTAAATTCAATAAAACCATTCCATACAGCTCTACAATGGAAGTCACTTATCATAAATTCGGTGTCCAAAGAGAGCCATAAGGAGGTAATCTCTGTCAGCAATCAATCCGTGGCCTTCTGACCATTAAACGACCCTGAAGTATAATTTTTATGCACTCTTTCATTAAACTCATGCAGCAAATCATTACCAACAATAAGAATTTTATTGCCTGCCCTCCGTACGTCGTCCATAATCCTTTTTACGGCTGCTCCAGATGACCCCGTTTGCCGAGTCCCGGGGGGAGTTAGTCCGCACCATAACCGTCTCAGCCGGAAAAGTTTCGAACATCAAAAAATACGAGCTCGTCTCGCGGGTAGAACCGTCACGAAAATCAGTCAGCATTGGCCATAAACGCGGAGCGTGAATCGCGCGAAGAGGGGCAACGACCAAAGACGCTTCCAGCGATCGTTAATCACTCAGCTTAAGTTGGCGGGGTAGGCTCACACTCCCTCTGTTATCTGCGGTCACCCAGTACCGTAACAAAACGACACTTCATTGAATTGACCCGGCCCGACACTGCTGGTCTCACGAACCACGAAGGAAAGGAAATGAAAAATAACGAGAAATCTTGCTTATCTTACCTTGTATCTTAAACGGGGACTCGAATAAATCACACCCTTCGTGGACCCATAGGGGGAATACGGCTGCCAGTACCCTTCGACGACCACTTCCCAAGTTCAGTCGCCCATTTCGGGCGCATTCTCTCACTCCACCAGCAGTGTTCACGTTTTGCTCCTCGTTACATACTTCACACACCGAAAAAAAGGTCCTGTCGGAGAAAATGTCAAATGTCACACTTGATTGTTTCCCTCAGCTGGCTAGCTGCTGCTTCGATGTAACACTTGAAACTTTCATATGGCCGCCGCTACTGGGTGGACTTCCCGGAAGGGAACATCTCGGGCCCCACTCGGTCACACACGTCGTCAGTCGCGTTTAAAATAGGCGAAATTCAATTTCCGGCCGTATCGCACCCTTCATCCTAATGATGTAACGAGGGTTTACTCTCGGTAGGTCGCACTTTTAATGCTGGCGAGGGGCTCTTCCCGCCCTCTAGAGAGTGGGGGTGGAACACGAAGATATGCACTTTAATGACTATTCTGAACGAGCGAGTGTTTCGTTTCGAGCGTTCGCACCAACAGTTTCGAGGATCCTTTTTTAGCTGCACAAAAAAAACACAAGACACACAAAACAGGACTACTCAACAAGAGTGAGAGGACAACGGGTGTCTTGGGGCCAGAAGAGGAGTACAACCTTCGCGCCAGACCGTCACCGATGAACTGAACTGCAACGTCTGGCTCAGAGTTGTGAAGGCTCCACAAGCCTCCAAGCGGTAACCAGCGAGCGAGTAGAAGCATATCCTGTCGGGGTCCGATTCTCGTACACCCCTCGCCATGACATCCCTTTCTGCACACATACACACGCACTCCCTCGCACAGACACTGATGGCAGCCCAGTTTGCAAATTCACTTTTTGCAACGTGGAGCAAAAGCTTGAGCGCACCCACATCGAATCGCCCAGACAACGACGTGGCTCCCCTGTTGAAGCAGCGGTGATATGGCGGAGGAAAGTGGGAGGGAGAGAGAGAAAAGGACGAAGCACAATCGGTCGCCTCACCCGTATGCACACTTACCCGCGCACAAATACACATCAACGGAACAACGGATGCAACTCGCGAATGATCCTTCGAACGAACGAACGTTGCTCCTTCCTTACGAAACGGGGAGAACCCGAAGCTTACTCTACTCTTCTAAATTAAACGCCTCCCCGCCGACTGTCAAAGTTCGGCTCCCACTCGGGCCTTGGCACTCATGCGCTCTTCGATTTTAATCGAAATCGATGAAGCACGACAGAGCGGAATTGTCATGGTAATAACTTTTGCGCGCCTTCCACGCTGGCAAGTGGCAAGCATTGTTGCAGCTGGAAAAACTACACACCTTACTTTGTTTATTGTAGACCGAAATGCCATGTTTCTTCCGCCTGACGAAAATATAGCCTGTCACCAAAACCTTCAACGGATCGCATCCATCCACCCCTCACCAAGGTTCACGATGACGCCGACTTGCCAAAAAAAACGGGGAAATGTTTATTGTTTATCGATAGCCAAATTATAAGTGGCGATAACAACGGCGTCGGCAGAGGCAGGGAGTGGCGGCTTCGTTCTGTTTTCCAGACAACCAGCGGCTGTCAGTAACTTTTCGCAACTTGTCGAGACGCTGTTTTTCGTGTTCCCCACAACATTCCGAACATTTCGAACAAGAAGAGTGATGATTAATCATCGGGCTTTTGACGAATGATAATGATGTACCACTTGAGCGAAATTATCGATGCGACTTATTCAACAATTCGACAAATCAACCCGTTCAACATTCCCCGGGTTCTCCAATCCGTGCATTGTGCAACTAACGAACGGGCGCCTCCTTCTCCTTAACCGCATTCCATTCCGTATCCCACGATTCAGTTTGACTCACCTGACCCCACGGTAGAAGCAGAAGCAGAGGCGTGAGCAGAGAGAGAGGGGGGGGGATCGGCCACCAGAAGTCAGCGGTGGGCCCAAACCGAAACTGGTAAACTAGCCCGGTATAAATACAGAGCGCGGAGGAGGCAGCACGTCATTTATTTTACTAGACGTTTTGAAGTTTTCCGCTGATGTCTGTTTATAGCAAAAGAGAAAACGAGAACGGCAGAGAGAGAGGACCCCAAAAAAAACTAACAACGGTACGGACTTTTCATACTGCCTCCACCTCGTGTCCCCTCGTGCATTATCAGGCTCCCGCAGAACTGAACTATTTGAATTTGTTCGTCACACCCATCCCTCCCCCCGTGGGAGGCTCCCTAAGCGGCCACCGTCCGACAACCAGTCAGACCACTTTAGTTGTTTGATATTGTGGCTCGTTGTTTGCATATGTAGATGATTTGTGTTTCTCCGTGACATAAAGACGGACATCGACGCCTAAAACAACCGAAAGGATGCATCGAAGGAGTGTTTAGATCGGTGCTTGGTTCATATAGTAGTTGCCTTGAAGTTATGTTATCTCGTCTCTTTCGAGGTATGTTTTGGTTGAAGCGAGCGATGCTGCAAATGTCGAAGCTGGGTGTTCGTAGCTACGCAAAATGTCTTCAACCAATTTATACACTAACGATACTACCATGTGTTATGCCGCCGCGTGTATCTGATGATGCAGGAGATAACTGAAGAATGAGATTCACATATTCAAACTTTATCTACTGACCGTTCGCTGGTGTTTATGATGAAGATGTTATGAATTAAAAACGAAAGGGAAAGTCAAAATCATATTATCACTGTTTTTCATTTATAGAAAAAAAATGTCCAAGACATGACCGCATTGTTAACATAGGACTTCAAAGTTATTTCCGGCAAGAACAAACGTTACAAAAATTTAAGAACGAATTCTTTAGTACAAATATTTGGTAGCACCAACAAGGGTCGATGAATGAATACTTGCACTGAGGGGCGCGAACGATTCGCAAAGCATTAAAAAGCCAATTTTGGCTAATTCACAGATGAACGCTCAATATTAACAATAGTAACGTGTAACATGTTAACACTTTAAGGACCGGGACGAAATCTGTAAGACATACACCTGGGACCGCACGTTTTGAATTGTGTGAAGTTGCTTGCTTTGTTTGCAAGTTTTTAAGAGGCTTTAAACTTTGCAGGCCACGTTTTTATGAAATAAAGTTAACGTTCAAAACTATTTTCACTGTGAACGAATTCTGCATACCAATCGAATCGAAAATTTTGTAAGATTTGTTTGATATGCTATACATCACAATTCGTTAATCTCTAAACGGTTTAAATTCATGAAAACTGGAAGAACTTTCTTTTTTCCCATACATTTGTTCTGCCGCTTTGTTTGCTAGCCCTACCCGTATTTCGAATGCTTATAACTCGAACATTTCTTAACAGATCGGAAAGATGTTTGCATCAATTGAAAGGAGATATTTCTACGCGTCTATCACAATTGAAAAAAAAGTTTATTTTTCATGAGATGAATAATTGAATAATTATAAAATGTCAAGCGTTATCTAAATGCCCTAACTGCCAAGGGTTGATTGGCCCGATTTACGGTTTCCTCAACACAGACTTCAAAATCGATGTACCTGTGGAAATCCGCTCTGCAAATATACATGCAAGTTGGGGGTATTTTTGTTCCCACCGAGCTGTGTTTCCCTAACACGGACTTGAAAATCAATGTGCCTGGGGGAATCCACTTTGTCAAAACATGCAAGTCGGGGGTATTTTTTGGTGTTGAGTACTTTTGTACTCGCTTGTTGTTGTGCAGACCGGAATATGTTTCCCTAAAACGTACTTTTAAACTGAGAAACCTGGAAAAATCGGTATTTCAGATACTAAAGGCGAATTAAATTTCGCGGATCAAGAATTACGTTAACCATGAGATGTGCAATAATTTCAGAGGAAAATGTAAAATACAATTATCGTTCAACAATTCTTCCGTTCACATATGTTGGTAGTCCTAGGCATCATATCAAACGTAAAAGGACGTTCATCAAATTTATTAGTAACAAAGAACATCATCTAATACAAAAATTCCGATGCATTCTACAATAATATTCGAAGTGGTAAACAAGTGAATTGAATAATACAATTGCGTAGTTCTACGTCGAAAATATGTGGTCGTGTCCTAGATACAACCCCTTACAATTTTTTGCTTTATAAAAAAAATTATAAATTTATAGACCGCGGACTTCCCTTTGGCCATCTCTGTTCTAGGGTAACCCATTGATAATCTACGGTGAGAATACAATGGATTACTCAACGCGAAAAGTCATAGAATATATGTTGAATCGTTTCTTTGTCCGCGTCAATATAATCACATCACTTACCGAAATTAATCCTGATTATTACTCCTTCCCATTAACAACTATCTCTTCATTGATGATCGCTAGGGAATAGAAGCGACCATTCTGGCCTTCGGGCAGCGAATATCATACTAACATTCCTTCCCTTCTCCTGGTGACTGTAAGGACGTGGCCGGCGTCGTTATTGACTATTTAAAGCTAGAGTCACCGCAACATGCACAATGAGAAAGATTTGCTACTCCCAAGCAGTGTGCTATTTGTGCAATTTCGCTGGTTCAGATCAATCACGGAGAGCAATTACGAAATGTACAGTCTACCAAAAATCAAGCTCAAGCTCTTTAGTGGATGGTTTCAGATTGAGGCCTCTAACCAATGTTTTTTTTTTGTATACACAGTTGAAAATTATTGGTTAGTGATTCATCCATGCCCTCGCAAGAACAACACTCAAGCGATTCGTTTCTTTATAGTAATGCAGCAATGCAGTATTCATCGCGAGTCCCATCGTGGCAGTCTTTTTCGCGGGTGACATATTCGAACATATACCGTTCCGAATCATATTTCGGACGCTTAAGGCATATGATGTAAAAAACAAATCTAAACTTTATGCACAGGTATTATTTGGTTGATATTTATAATAAATTAGTTCAATATGCTTTTAAGCTTTCTACTTTGGTATCTGTTTGATTGAAAACATAACAAAATGATCGAAAAAAACGCTTTTCAAATGAAGCGAATAAGAATCAAACTTCGGACACTGTTTATAAAAAAAACTAATTTCGGACAGATTGAATTCAAATTTCGGACCCTTTATTTGGTAATTTTTTGGACGAAAATCACAATACACTTGATTATATTTTATAGTCAACTGCGAAACACTTTCCAAGCAATTACAGTAAACTGTTAACGATGGTGAGAACTGATGAAACACGGGAGAAATTTAAATATTTATGAACGGGTAAATTCTACGTGCTCACGCTAAGGAAACGTCAAACACAAACGATAACGAGTAGTGTTGTCAGATTTTTGCCGATTATGTTATAATTCAAATGTAGCTCTCATATGAAATGATAGTGAAACCAAGAGATTACTCTAATGAAACAATGGTGATATTAATTTTATAGTTATATCATCAGTGCATTAAGCATTTTAAGATATTAGAGCAAAGTGTCCGAAATATGATATTGTCCGAACTCAGAATGAACAGAACGGAATTCGTTCCCACATTTCTGAATCATTAGAATCTAACTTTAGCCAACCGAATTGATGTTTTGATGCGACTAAAGATAAGACTAGCGGAAGAGAAATCTACTATTTTTGCGAGAAATACAAAACATTATTTAATATACTTCGGATTGTTCGATTTAGGTAAAATATGCATCTTTTTGCTGTAAAATTCGTTCCCCAGGTAGCTTCATAATGCCTCTCTCATAGAAGTCTTGGTCCTTATTGGCGAAAAACTCTAGGAAAGGGTGTGTCACATCAGATTGCATCACGGAAAAAACGCTGTAGAAATTCGCCCAGTAGACCGATCCTTTTGAAAATTTTAGACAGTAAAATAAAAACTATTAAACAACTTTTGGCATTTTCTTTTTATTCATACTTCGAGCCCAAGCCCGTATACTCGCACATTCCTTTTTACCCCGTCCATAAGGTTCTGTACAACGTCAGTTTGTAGTTTTTTTTGAACAGAAATCCATTTCCTTCTGAAGTCCGCCTCCGATTTGACAACTTTTGGGTTCTTCCGGAGGGCCTGCTTCATAATCGCCCAATATTTCTCTATTGGGCGAAGCTCCGGCGCGTTGGGCGGGTTCATTTCCTTTGGCACGAAGGTGACCCCGTTGGCTTCGTACCACTCCAACACGTCCTTTGAATAGTGGCACGAAGCGAGATCCGGCCAGAAGATGGTCGATGGTTAGGTTCTCGAAGTATCGTTTTAGTACTCTGCTGACCGTGGATTGGACGATTCCCAGCATCTTACCGATGTCCCGATGTGACAACTCCGGATTCTCGAAATGAGTGCGCAGGATTAATTCACGACGCTCTTTTTCGTTCGACGACATTTTTCCAAATTTACGAGAAAATTGACAGTAAAGCATAGCCAACGTGATCTATACACTCTTATCTGATTATAAGCGAAAGCTGAAGATATAATTCCTAAAAATTAAATTTCTACAGCGTTTTTTCCGTGATGCAATTTGATGTGACACACCCTTTAATCGATTTTCACAATCTTCACTTGATCATCACTCAGGAAGCTCAGCAATGCGAGAAAAGGGTGGTAATCGTTTGGTGTCAGATCCGAACTATAGGGGGTCTCCGTAGCCACATTGGTTGCGCGTCGGTTAGTAAGCGATCGATCATGAGTTCAAAACTCAGGGCACTCATTGACCATCTTTGTGTTGTTACAGAATAACTACGTCCACCCAACAATCATCAGCGATGGAGATCGATCCACGGTCGGAATAAGATCGATTCATCCATACAACTGCTCTGCTCTGCAAGACACATCGGGCTATTGTTCTCTAAATAACTCAACAATGATCAATCAAGCGTCTCCGTTGTCCGGTCGTACTGGATAATGGAAGAATAGAAGAAAAACTATTACGCCTAAATGGCTACTGTGTAAATGTGTACCATATGCAATGGTATGGAAGGGAATACTCTAAGGGTGGGTTTAGACTAGGGATATATTCATGTGAAGAAATATGATGAGATTTATAGAAATCGCATCAACCGTTTACACTAGCGTGAACTTCTATAATGAATATATTCATATCTTCGGTGAATTTATTCACCTGAAGTAGAACTGCATCCAACTTTAGTGATTTCTCACCAGTGAGAAATTCACAAGCGTTTACATATGCTGAATTTATTCATGTTATATATACCTCGAATAAGTGTATCATATTTATTCTCACCCGTTTACACCTATTTTCACGTGAATAAATCCATCTATAGCTATAGATCTCCCTAATGTAAACCCGCCATAACGCCGAAAAATGACAACTGTGTAATGTGCTAATTATAGATACACTGAGAGGAAAATTTAGTATATATGACCAATTTTTTGGTAAATATTATAATATATATTTTTATTTCAAATATTTTTATTCTTATTATTATTCTTATTCTATTCTTATTTTTATAAAATATTGAAAAGCTTTTCGAGCAGGCTTTTAGCGAGCGAGTTGGGTATCACGGTACTTAAAAATGTACTTTTTCGGACACTTGCGAAATTTTGCTGGATCGCAAATTGCATCAACTCGTTCTCATCTTCGAAGATTATTTGACGCCGGAAATCGGCACCACGTCGTACGTACTCGAACGGGACATCGAAACAGTAATCCTCGATAATGCTTCTCGTACGTTCCTCGCTTTCTTTGATGGGGCTCACGCTGGTCACGGGTGTCTCTTATTCGAATAAGTTGCCAAATATGATAACCGCGTTCAACACATGAAACTGCGTTATTTCTAAAAAAAAATGAATTGCGTAACACAGTGCCAAATATTTTAAAATAATTGAGCGTTTACCTGTTTTTACTGGAAATCCCAATGGAAGCTGCATAGTGAAAAATCTCTCAGTTTAGTCACATGCTGATTGATCATTGTGGATCAAAATTGGTAGTACTTGTTCTTTCAATTTAATAAGAAATTCTCCACTCAGCCTCATGCCGAGCCGGAAGTCAGCAGCACCTGCTCGTCGTTGTGACAGCGGAACATCAAATCTGCCGGAAGAAAACCCTTGTTATTAATAATATTCCGAACATCTTTCACATATCTAACTACAAAATTTATCTAAAATAGCCAAGGTTCATAGCGCTGTCGACCGGTTTCGAAACCGGCACCAAATCGTCTTCATTATTGCCACTATTGACCGCCTTCACCAATGGATCTTTACCTTTGTCTACTACCTCCCTTTGGCGGATTGCTTGATTGCCGATCGAATGCTCCAACCACGCTTCTAATGATTGCCTCCGCGCTGACAATATGACCAGAGTTAAAAATGTTACTGCTTGATATGTTATGTTAGTTCGAGTGGAGGCAGCATGTACCAGCAACGAAGCGCCTTGGAGCAAATTGACCACGCAAACTGACTCTCCCCATCATTCTCAGACGCGAATTTTCTGTCGTTGAGCTCCGTGAAGTTGTGATTTGTAGAGGAAATTGTGTAACAAATAGGACACATATCGCTCCGATCCTTCGATGGAAGGATTAGTGGGCTCCCAAGTACAGCTGTAGAATTAATGTTGTCGTGACGCTGTGTTTGAAATTGTGGAACTTTCGCCGTAGCATATCGTTCATCAGCTAGTGGAGTTTTTGCTGCAGACAGTATATTATTGGAATAACACCGACAATCTGCGCTGTTGCTGCTGCTTCTCATCTGAGTCGATGTTGTCCGAATCGGTGCTGGTAGTCTTTTTAGCTGTTGATTGCTCAGTGTGAAACGGTTGTTGTTGGTTTCCTCGCTGCTGACGGTACGATTGGCCCAACTGATATCCATCGTTTCCTGGAACAACGAATCAAACAATAATCGGATCTTCAATCAACTGTGTACGGCGACATCCGCAGTTTTTGGCCTCTAATGTTTAGTTTATCTAAACGCTTACGGCTGCATGAAACTTTTGTATGGATTCTACGATTTTAGGCTGAAAAAGGAAAATATTTAGGTAAAATGAATCATAATAAAAACCGAATTTTTACCTCCAAGTCGCTTCGCTTCCATTAGAGAAATGGCCTTTTCGCACACACACAGTTGTTAGAAATGAAAATACTCAAG
Organism: Toxorhynchites rutilus septentrionalis; assembly: GCF_029784135.1. Lineage (NCBI taxonomy): Eukaryota > Metazoa > Arthropoda > Insecta > Diptera > Culicidae > Toxorhynchites > Toxorhynchites rutilus. The sequence continues at coordinate 308,244,700 of NC_073745.1, read as the reverse complement.
GTTACACATGCTATGAAGTAAAATGTACGAATCATTGGTAGGGATGTACATTGCATCTGACATTAGTTTTACAAACTTTTGGTAATATTTACAAAAAATGTGTACATTTTACAAATGTTTCGACTACTAAAGATTTGGTAGCTGCATTTACTAAAGTTTTTCTCCAGTGTATGATAAACATGTGACATGTATACGATTCAAATTTGGCTCCGTTACAGCTAAAAAAATGCTAATGAGCCTAAAATAAACAAAAGCGATAAAAAAAAGGTCCGAACTATATAGTGGACACGTTAAAACTTCCCAACCAAGCTCCAGGAGTTTCTGATGAGTCACCACAGACGTGATTGGCCTTACATTGACCTGATGGAACACAGCACCTCTTCTGTTGGCCAATTATGACCGTCTCTAGTCAACCGCTAGCTTCAAACCAGGTCCAGTTGTTGACAGTAGACATATGAATTTAGTGTTTGGCCTTACGGAAGCATTGATTTCTTTCAAGTCCCAATTCATTTAGTTCCGCTATGAGTTTATGTGGTCTACAGTAAACATTCACACGTTTCGAAGATCCATACAACGCGCTCGCATAGTGCTTGTTGTTTCGACGCCAGCTTTGATCGAACTGACAGCGACACAGCGAAAATAAACAGAAAGGTATTGAAATCATTCTCATTTTTTAATTGAACACCCGTTACATGCAAAAGTGGAGACGAAGTACATACAAGACAATTGCTCGCGAATTAATTTGGATGAATACACGACTTATCTAGTACGACATGCATCTAGTACGACTATTGTCTTACGAATATACGATTTACTACAGGCATAGAAAAAAAGGATGGGGGAAAATGTTCGTGAGGTTATAATGATTTTATAACCTCACAAATCGCCTTTTGTATAATATTAGAACATTTATGTTTGTAGAAATAATAAATATTTATATCTGTATAATAATTATTATTTCATTCATGTCTGTAGAAATAATAATTATTATCTATATATATATAAAAATGGATTTCTGTCTGTCTGTCTGATTCTTATGAACTCGGAAACTACTGAACCGATCAACATGAAAATTGGTATGTAGGGGTTTTTGGGGCCGGGGAAGGTTTTCGTGAAAGTTTGAGACCCCTCCCCCTCTCTAAAGGGGGGAGGGGGAGCTGCCATACAAATAAAACTCAAATTTCTGCATTACTCGGGAATTAATCAAGAAAATGAAACCAAATTAGGCATATTGAGGTTTTAGGGTGCAATAAATGTTTATATGGTGGTTAAACTCTCTTCACCCCCCTCTCTAAGGGGGAGCTGTCATACAAATAAAACTCAAATTTCTGTATTACTCGGGAATTAATCAAGCAAATGAAGCCGAATTAGGCATATGGAGGTTTAAGGGTGCAATAAATGTTTTTACGGTGATCAGATACTCCACCCCCCTCTCTAAGGGGGAGCTGCCATACAAAATTAAACGGTGCCGATTAGAAGATCAATCAATGAATGAAGTTCTGCGATTGGACCCATGAACATAGTAGGAAAACGTGAATGTTTAAAGGTATTGATAACAAAAAACAAATTTTGGGCAGGACGAAGTTTTCCGGGTCAGCCAGTAGAGATATAAATATTTCAAATTCGTAATGTTGATAAGTTAACATGAAGTAAAAATAAAAATTCGATTTTTCGATAGCGTCTATCATGAAACCGATGTTTGTTATATGTAATTACGACTAAATCTGTAGTGATAATTGGAATAGATTTATATACGACCTAGAACATGCCAAGTTATACGACCTAATGTTTGCTGGGTTATTTTCCGCGTACGTAACTTAAAAGAAAAACCATTTATCGAAGATGAAAGCTCGGTTTTATGGTTAAATATTATTGAGCACGTATTAGAGTACATTGTTTAAAGATAGAAGACCAAGGGTTAGGTTATATGTATAAGGTTTGGTAAATCGGTATCATTCGTATTGATTGGAGTATAAAATATACTGTCATTAGAGTAAAAATACGAAATGCGTTTTTTATAAGAATCGTTCTCTAAGTAAGTAAAGATCATCCTGTTCCTAACAACAACCTCTTCATCATCGGGACACCATCCCAAAATCCCTTCTGTTCAGATGTTCGACCACGTGACCGAATCGAAGGGATGGTCGGATTAAAAAAAGCATCAAACAAGCGAAGGTGTGCCCATTCATTTCTCTTCGTTGGTTCCGTTTCGTTTCGTATGCATAAAATCTAATGCATGCATGCGGAGATCCTACTCTGCTTGGGCAACATCTAAAACATCTCTTCGCCGGACGACGGCTTCGAAGTGAATCGACAGCGTGTCGACTTCGAAATACAGAGAGGTAGTGCTCGTGAAAAATAGCCCTCTATCAAATGTGCACTTTATCGAGAAAATGATACTTTGAGTACCATTGAATGGGGGTACCGAAGATTCTAGTTTCTAATATTTTTTATCGGGTTTATGGAACATTCCCATTGTTCTGCACGGTCAAATCTGAACCGATCCTGACACACACATTCGCTTCAATGTTGCCCAGAGTAGTCACCCTACCTTGCTTCTGGTTTTTTTTTTCGGGGGTTTCCTCCGAAACAGGGTCATCTCTTAGACAGCTCTTTCAGCTTTCCTTCAATTCTGCAGCTGATGCGGTACTCGGTGCAGTTCGACACGGTTCAGAGCGCCCCGTTTTTCGGAAGAACGGAACGAAATAACGGCATCCATTGGATGGCTTCATTCAGCCTCTGGCAACAACGAAAACCGATAAGTAATAACATTAATAATCGTGGGATGTGTGAGATACGCTGGGAAGGAGTTTGCCCAGCGAATGAACGACCGGACGGACGGACGGACGATTGCTCGGATGCTGGGGCATGAAATGTTGGGTGAAACTATTTCATGCAACATCTGCATTTTCGGAATTGCACTACTGCTGTATCTCAATTTGTTGTGTCTGGCTGGAAGATGGAACCTAAATAGGGCTGAGGGGATGCCCTTCGAAATGGCGATGCTGTTACGGAACATGGGTTACACAACAATCCACGGTTGACATATGACACGACTCTTCGCATCCCGATTCGTTTATTTTGGGTCAACTTTATCCAGCAGTCGAAGACACCGCTCACTCCCCCCGAGTAGACATCGGATTGTTGTTTATCCCGCAGTAACAATTCAACCCCTCAGCTCCTATGGTATCTATCGGTTGTTTCGTTACACTGCGGTGCACACCGTAAAAATGTTCAAGACGATAAAAACAGCTCCCGTAAAAAAAACGAACGCATTAAATTCATGATAAAACTGTGCAGAACGATCGCATAAACAAGTGGCCCACCGCTGGCTGCCACCGGTGTCCATGAGATGGAAAAGAATGGAAAGATGCATGGAAAAGATGCAGGCTAAAAGGGATGTGCCATCCGAAAGATCGCGTAAACAACCTTCGACCGATAGAAGAACCCGCCGAACAATGCGTTTCGTCCCACCCCCGCCGACCACGTGAAAGCAATGAATGCCAAGTACGGGTTGAAGCAGAGAAAAAAAAGCATCTTTCGAAACGAGACCGCGACCGAATGGAGCGAAAATATGATGTCTGCTAAGAAATTTATCTCAATGCTCTCCATTTCTTTTCGCTTCGAAAGTTGTATCACAATGCGGAATGTAGGAGCTTTCCGTTATAATCACATACCCAACCCCAAAAGCAGCTGAATTTTATCATTGAGTAAGTACAAAATTTATAATTCCCAGAATAAATTGTGTATCCCTCGGATAAGCTTCGCCACAAGACTTCTGATTTTTATTGGCATCCATACCGTTGGCCCCTTTCCCTTTTCTTTTCTCTCGGTGCGGTTATGGCGGGTTTACATTAGGGAGATCTATAGCTATAGATGGATGTATTCACGTGAAAATAGGTGTAAACGGGTGAGAATAAATATGATACACTTATTCGAGGTATATATAACTTTAATAAATTCAGCATATGTAAACGCTTGTGAATTTCTTGCTGGTGAGAAATCACTAGAGTTGGATGCAGTTCTACTTTAGGTGAATAAATTCACCGAAAATATGAATATATTCATCATAGAAGTTCACGCTAGTGTAAACGGTTGATGCGATTTCTATAAATCTCATCATATTTCTTCACATGAATATATCACTGGTCTAAACCCACCCTTAGACTGATTCCACTGTTTTCCCCGTTTTTCTTGTCTTGGTCGGAGAATCGGAAACAGGTCCATCTTAGTTTTCGTGTGAGGGAGCAGGAGCCGGGACGGAGGGGGTGAGCTCATTTGCCAATGGGTTTCTTAATTGAGATACGGATAAACAACGGCCGAACCGGTTGGCGAGGGGAAGTGAAAATGGAGGTTGAAAGTGGCGAACCATTCTTATGGTTTCAGCAAAACGGAAATGAGAATTTGTTTGCCCCTCCACAGTGGAAGCGTTAGATGTTACGAATGGGCTGGAAAATTAATTTGGGTTCGATTCGACGGCGAGGATATCGCTCATCGAGGAGGAAAAAATAAGACGAGAAAAGGTTTGTTTTTAAGGAAATCTTTCAATGAGCTTCTGTTTGAAGGGTCTGCCGTTACAGGTAATAGTGCACCATCACCTTACAATCGACAGGGATTCTTTATTTATTTTTCCTGGTTTGTTATCTCAAGTATTTTTTCGGAGTCATTGAGATTAGTTTTAGTCATAATTTCGGTAAATGAAAAGAACCCTTTTCTTAACACTTTTCGTGCGGAATCGATTCATTCTTTTATATTTTGTTTTCTAATACCACCGGAATCGAAATTCAACTCGGCGTTTACATTATCTGTTTAGCACTTCACAACTCTTCTTCACTTCCAAAATGGATTATCTCGCGACACGCTTTCCAAAAAACAGGACTTTTTCCTCAGCCGCAAATAGCTTTTCGTAATCAATTGGGAAAGAGTTGAAAAAGACGGATGGGTTATATTGGGAACATAACCGGAGATTCATATAACTACACCAAGGACTTTTAATTTAAATATATTATTTAATATTTCGTTCGAATTTTTCAAATGATCATGTGACTTGTGCGTGAAGTGATCTACCCGAAAAATGAATTTATCGTCTTGAAAAATCTCTCTCTATTTGCGGTAGGTCTCTCTTGAAGTTAATTGCCACAGTTCGGACACCAAGATCAAAAAGATGTCCTCATCTTAACACTTTCATGCAAAGTACAGAGTCTTTCAAATTACGCTCACTTAAACGCTCACGCAAAAAAAATCGAATAGCTTCTTATAAAAAAGACGGGTGGGTAATGTCGGTGACATAACCGGAGTGACGTAGGACTATACAAAGGGGACAGCTTTTGCTAAATATATATTTTAAATATATTGTTTTATTTTCTTCTCCTACGTGAATACCTACCTATCTACCTGAAAAATGGATTAGTTTACTGTTTACTCTTTATGACATGTTGGGGGTTCTGAAAAGAACCTTTGGTGTTGTGTTTTTGCGTTTTTTTTTTTATAAACTTGATTCTTGATTTTTTTTCTGAAGGCTTTGTACTTATTAAATGTTCAACGTTCCTTAGTTATTTCTCTATGCAATGCAGATGTAACGTCAGTCAATTTTCAACATCAGTTATCAACCAAAGAAAGCAGTTCTTGCTACCGAGAAAATTCGTTAATGCCATCCTGCATACAATGTGTAGTAATTTGAAGCCACTTTTAATTCTGAAACCATACATGGGTTTGTGAAAACTGAATGATCAATTTAAAAGACCCCAACCACCAATAAGTTCAAGAACAAGCATAAACAAAAAAAATCAGTTTATATTATCTGTCATATTATGTCACTTTAGAATGCATTGGTATTGTGGAAAACTTTAAATAACTCTTCTTTGAAAGGTTTGATGGCCCTGAAAAGCACCGTGTTTTATGGAATGGTTCCAATTTAGAAAACTTTGTACTCGTGGTTTTGAAAAAAAAACCATTTCGAACGCCCTCGATGCCGCCTTGTTCTGGATTTGCCACCGAAGCAGATTGTATAAAGAACAAACTTTTTTCTTTTGCTACCAGCTGCCGTTTTGCGATTGCGTTTGCCACTCGCCACTCGCTGCAACTGCCTGTTGTTGACTTGATGTCCACCGAACCGAATGTGTTCTGTTCCGAATGCGGGTTTTCTTATCGTCGCGAGCAGCTTTACCAGCTAACTCGATCACTTCGGCGGCCGAAACTATATAACGCCGGCTAGGTGGACTGGTGCACTGGTACTAACGCGCTCGGCCTAGCTACCCTTGCGGGGAACTCCAGATCAACACGGTTCGAGCGGGATTTTGCCTTTCCCTTCACTTTTCCTCCTTTACCATGTCCAGACATGGCTGCTTGGGTTGGTTTGTTGATGTGTTGTGATGCGAACCAATGTAGTGTACGGTTTGAATGAGAATGATCGTTACGGCAGCGGAGCGGGGATTTTTAAGCTGACTGGCTGGCTCGAGAACTACGCATGTGTGAGACTGAGACCAATGTTTCGTTCATTTTTTTTCTTTTTCCTTTCCAATCGTACTTCATTCTATTTCGCTGCTGCTCTGGTTGCCCGTTTTGGTCGGTACGATTTGAGGAGCACAAAATGGACCAATCAAAAATGGGCACATAGTGCATTTTGACAATGCTTGATATTTCACAATTATTCAATTATTTATCTCAAGAAAAATGAAATGTTATTCGTTATGATAGATGCGTAGATATATTTCCTATCAATTGATGCAAAAACCTTTGCGATCAATTGGGAAATGCTCGAGTTATAAGCGTTCCAAATATTGCATTTTTTCCTACTTGTGCCTAGATTTCCATTTTACCCCCTATATATTCCGGTTAGACGTAGTCCTACGTCAAAAATTTTGTTTCGTTCCGTCGATGGTAACACTGCATTTCCCGCTTCGGGACGATACTATTCGGCTACTCGGTCAGTCTGATCGGATGGTTTTTAGTGTCAAGATGTACAATTTACAAGAACGTGTATTTTTTACTGAAATCGTATTACTCGAGCTACCGAAGCCTTAATAAAACTTTGTCCTCTTATGGTAAGAATTTCAACATTTCTCGTCGTCGATTACTTCCTCTGGGGGTACGTGAAGGACCGTTTCTATGATAATATGCCACAAAATTTGGAGGAACTTAAAGAAGAAATAACTCGGATTTTCAACAGTATCGAAGTCGTAATGTTAGAGTTGTGCATGAAGAATTTTGTTCACCGTTCAAAACGCGTTATCGAGGGGTGGTCACATCGAAAATGTCCTGAAATTAGCTTTATTCTCGTTTTTTAAAAGTAAAGATCGGTTCACTTTCCTAGAAGTTATTAAAATTGGTTGCGTGAGCGTTTAATCTGAAAGACCCTGTAATACAGTGATAGGTATGAAAAAATCCCACCCTGGATGTTCAGAAACTTTTCTTAATTTCTGGACTATTCTGTCAACAACTACTACCGTTATTTTATAGAATTGTTCGTTAACAATTACTTTTTCATATAATTAACAAGTTTTGTCATCTTCGTTAGATTTTGTTTACTCCCTTACATAACTTCTTTAATGTGTGCAAACATACGTTGACAAAAATAAAAGTCCACCCCAAAAAATAATATTCAATCACTCAAAACATTTGAGTCACCCCTCGTTCCTTCATATAATGACAGTTAGAGCTGTGCGATATTGTTAGCAGTCGATATTGAAGCGATATAAACAAAGTGTCGTTTACATTGTATTTAAAAACAGAATTAGATAACGATTTTCTCAATTTTGCTTTCATTGGGAGGCAAAGATAATTATGGATTTCATGTGAAATAAACATGCTTTTAAAACAAAAATTATGAATGAAAATATACTTTTTCGTTTCGTAGGGTAAAGCGGGGCTAGTTGGTCATAGGAGAGTTGGTCAGTGACGATATCTTGGAATCTGAGCGTCCAAAAAATTAACGATCTATGGATGAAAAATAGGAAATTGCTTATGCAGTAAAATAAGCAAATTGGAAAACCTTTTTATTAAGTTTGATAAAAAATACGAACATGATGCCTAATTTTCCAAAAATCATTCACTGTTTGCGCATTATAAAATTTGTTCTGAAAATGATTAATAATCATCAAATTGTAAAACAAAAGTTTATTGTATGTTTTGAATTTAAATGATAACGGAAATCGCTTTTAAATATTTTTTAAATTTTCTTGAACATTCTCTTCCATATATAGAGGGGCTGGTTGGTCACACAGATTTGCTCGTTAGAGTGCAACGCATATAAAATTTTCAGGTATGCCGCGTTTCATTATGCAAGCTATAAACAAACATAGAAAGTATATGTTTTACTACTAAACCCAGTGTGTTTCAAACGGTACCAATCACCGCACAAACCACTTACAATATAATTGCCATATTTATATTTTTTGCTGTAAAATTTACAATAAATATAATAAACGCTAACATTGAATATCAGAACTCACAATAACGCATCGAGTAATGTAGCATACCTGGAGGTTATTTCAATATACTTTGGGGCGAACCGTACAAATGTCATAAAAACAAATACCACGTGGACACAAAAAGTATGATTTCGGACACCCCCCTCCCCCTCCGTGGACAAGCGTGGATATCCCTTATACCCCTCCCCCCGTTGTCCACGTGGAAATTCCTACAGCTTTTGGAAAAAATATCAAGTAAATTCTATTTTTTCGCTTAAATTTAATTTCGAGTTTGTTTCTATTTTCTGTTCCATGTTTTTACTGATAAATATGATATTGTCTATTAAAATCCACGTACGCTATCATACTGAAATGTCTTCACATATTTCATAATACCTTCAAAATGTATTCTCAAAATCAAATGTCTTCAAACCTGGCCTCTCAGGTGCGCCACAAAGAGAGACGAAATCGCTAGAAAAGATTGCCTAATTTCCAACAACGATGATAATTTGAAATTTCATTAATTTGTTTTTTCACTTGACTACATGATATTTGTTAACTGTTTCTGTTTTGATTTAATTAATTATTTTTAATGAAGGAAACTTCTAATGTAAAAACGCTTATTATTTGTCCAAAAAGAACATGTCTATTATTATTTATTCTGAAGTATAAAGAGACATTCCTCAATCGATAGTTGAAAGAGCCAGACGCTTATTGTTCGCGTCTCTGCTACAAATCGAAGCTGGTGAAGTTTTTTTTCCCCTCCGCCAAAGTGCCTTTGGTTTTTTTTTTCTTTGACCGTTCGTGGCAAGATAAGTGCCGTTAATACCCGGAACAGCGAGGAAGCAGCACCTCTCCGGCAACGCCGGACCGGCGATCTGTGAATTAGTTCCAGCGGCATCGATTTCATCATAGAGAAGTATAATCAACAACAACTTTTGCCGTCACGCTATTGTGTTTACCTCGTAGCGTGCGGCGTTGTATAGCTTCGAATAGGGGTGTTCAAGGTTGTTCGGACACCGCAAATTAGTATTTTGTTTTTTTTTTGGAAGAATTTTTTTTTTTGAGATATATATATTTATATATTTTTCTTAAATTTAAGTTAATTATTAGTCTAAGTTAGTTTTAAGTTGAGTTTTTGAGCGCGCGTGCGTGTGTGTGTGTGTGTGTTTTTTTTGACATCTACCGATGCCATTGTTGCGCGGACGCGCTATTATCAATCGACCTCAAAGGGACCATGGGTTGTTTTCTTTCGGCCCAAGGGAAAATCGTTGAGAACTCTTGATATTTCAAGAGATTTGCTGCGTCAATTTTCGGGCGTCTCGATACATAAAGAGAGACCGGGTAAACTGCGTGTAGAAGCACTGACTTTTGATGTGGCCAACAAGATTGTTGACCACGAAGTTTTTAACAGGGAATATCACATCTACATACCTTCTCGAGAGGTGGAGATAGAAGGCGTAGTAACCGACGCGAGTCTGAGTGTCGATGAATTGAAAAAAGCTTCGGGTTCTTTCAAAAACTCGATGATAGGTGATCTTGTAAAGATCCTGGATGTTAGAAACCTGCATTCAGCATCTTTGGAAGAAAACAAAAAAGTTTATAAGCCCTCGCACTCTTTTCGGATTACTTTCGCAGGTTCTGTTCTCCCAAACTATGTGAAAGTAGAAAATATTTTTTTCCCAGTGCGCCTGTTTGTACCACGGGTTTATAATTGTACCAACTGTAAAAAGTTGGGACACTCGTTTAGCCACTGCGGCAACAAATTTCGTTGCGGTAAATGTGGCGAGAAACATAGTGAGGATTCTTGCACACAAACAGTGGAAAAATGTATCCACTGTGGCGAGAATCCTCACCCTCTACAGGAGTGCCCGAGGTACAAACAGCACTCCGATAAAGTGAAGCGTTCTATCGCTGGACGCTCCAAGCGGACTTATGCTGAAATGCTAAAGACCGCATCAGCCGCTCAAGATGAAAACCAATTTTCGGTTTTGTCATCTCAAGAATCGGACTCTGATTCTGATGAGGGTCATACTACGGCTGCACCAGAATCTTCAATAAAGGATGAATCATCAAAAAGAAAGCTCTCTTCACCAACGGTGCACCGTAAGAAACCTAAAGTGACCCTCGGAAGATTGTCTAATTCCAAGGGTAATAGTAATAAAAAAAACGAATCCGAAGGCTCCTTCTCAGCCAGTTCCTGGTTGCAGCAAGGATTTTACGTCATTACCCAGAGAAGAGAGAAATAAAAACGCTGCTCCTCGAACTTCTCGTAGAAAATTCGCGTCTAATCGAGGATTGATAGCTTTTTCGGATATTGTGGACTTCATACTAAACACGTTAAAAATTCAAGACCCCCTCAGAAGCTTTATTTCTGCCTTGCTTCCATCTTTAAAGTCTTATCTTAAGCAATTGACTGCTTCATGGCCCCTCCTTGCATCAATCATATCATTCGATGGATAATTCCCCTAGCGTAGTAGAAGATATGATCAATGTGCTACAATGGAACTGCCGTAGTCTAGTGCCAAAACTAGATTCGTTCAAATTTTTACTTCAAAATTATGATTGTGATATATTTGCCCTCTCTGAAACATGGCTTTCTTCTGACACTGAACTCAACTTCCACGATTTTAACATTATTCGCCTGGATAGAAATGATTCTTATGGAGGAGTACTTTTGGGGATCAAAAAGTGCTACTCTTTCTATAAAATTCCTCTCCCAGCTCTATCAGACGTCGAAATTGTCGCGTGTCAAATAACTGCAAAGAATAAAGAACTTTGCATAGCTTCAGTATACGTTCCTCCAAATACTAACATTAGCCGTAGTCATCTTTGGAATCTAGTCTCGATTCTCTCATCCCCAGTTCTAATTCTGGGTGATATGAACTCTCATGGTACTGGGTGGGGTGATCCTTATGATGACGCCAGAGCGGCTATTTTTTACGATTTATGTGACGATTTCAACTTGACTATCTTGAACACTGGTGAAGTAACACGAATTCCAAAACCTCCGGCTCGAGAAAGTCGTCTCGACCTTTCTTTTTGCTCAAGCTCGTTATCATTAGATTGTCAGTGGAAGGTCATCAATGATCCCCATGGTAGCGATCACTTGCCAATCAGTATATCAATCAAGTGTAGCCCGCAATCCACTGAACCATCTCGAGTTCCATTTGATCTAACAAGGAACATCGACTGGCAAAAATTTGCAACGGCGGTAACAATCGGTGTCGAATCAATAGATATACTTCCACCATTGGAAGAATATCGATTCTTTGTCGATTTGATTTATAAAAGCTCACTGGAAGCACAAAAAAGAAAAGTTCCAAGTGCTCCGTTTAAAAGAAAACCAGCCACTCCTGGCTGGGACGATGAATGCACAAAATTGTATTTGAAAAAATCTGATGCTTTCAAAGCTTTTCGTAGACATGGAACATCCACACACTTCGAGGAATATTCAAAGCTTGAAATACGCAATTTCATTGAAGGTCTTTCTCGTGAAACCTCAATACGTACCTTGTGGAGGGTAGCTCGCAACATGCGTAACCGCTCATCTACCAACGAGAGTGAAGAATACTCCAACCGATGGATATTCGATTTCGCGAAAAAGGTCTGTCCAGACTCAGTTCCAGCCCATCATACTCTTCGAGAAACGTCTCCGAGCAGTGGACCTCTGGACGGACCATTCTCAATGCTGGAATTTTCTATGGCTCTTCTTTCATCAAACAACTCTTCACCTGGAAGCGATATGATTAAATTCGTTCTTCTAAAAAATCTTCCCGATATCGCGAAAAGACGCTTGCTAGACTTATTCAATACCCTACTAGAAAACAACATTGTGCCACCCGAATGGAGACAGGTCAAAGTAATAGCAATTCAAAAGCCTGGCAAACCAGCGTCTGACCATAACTCATACCGTCCGATGCACGAGAATTAGAAAATTGTTGGAGAAAATGATCCTTCGAAGACTCGATCAATGGATCGAGACGAATAATTTGCTATCAAGTACACAATTTGTGTTTCGCAAGAGCAAAGGAACAAACGATTGTCTAGCGTTGCTTTCTACAGATATTCAACTGGCCTTTGCGCACAAGGAGCAATTGGCTTCAGTATTCTTGGATATTAAGGGAGCTTTTGATTCGGTTACCATAGAAATTCTGTCAGACAATCTGGACAGATGTGGACTTCCTGGAATTTTGAATAACTTTTTGTACAATTTGTTGTCAGAAAAGCGAATGAACTTCACCCTTGGACAACTGACTACTTCCAGAAATAGTTATATGGGTCTACCCCAAGGCTCATGTCTGAGCCCCCTTCTTTATAATTTTTATGTGAAAGATATTGACAGTTGTTTGGCAGAACAATGCACGCTTAGACAGCTTGCAGATGATGGTGTGGTTTCCGTCAGAGGTCTCCATGCCGAAAATTTGCAAAGACCATTGCAAAATTCCTTAGATAACTTGTCTTCTTGGGCAAGGAACTTAGGGATCGAATTCTCGCCGCAGAAAACCGAACTGGTAGTGTTTACTCGAAAGCGGTTCCCAGCCCAATTGCAACTTAAGCTTTTGGGCAGAAGCATTACCCAATCATTGACCTTCAAGTACCTTGGTGTCTGGTTTGATTCAAAATGCACTTGGAATACCCGCATTACGTATTTGAAGCAAAAATGTCAAAAGAGGGTCAACTTTCTCCGTTCGATTTGCGGCACGTGGTGGGGAGCTCATCCGGGAGTTCTCATAACGCTTCATAAAACAACTATTCTATCTATTCTGGAGTATGGCTCTTTCTGCTTTCTCTCAGCAGCTAAAAGTCACCTTCTAAAACTGGAACGAATTCAATATCATTGTCTGCGTATAGCTCTTGGCTGTATGCACTCAACGCATAACATGAGTCTCGAGGTTCTGGCAGGAGTAACTCCTCTACAGAACCGATTCTGGGAACTTTCTCTCAGAATACTGGTGAAATGCGGAGTCACGAACACACTTTTGATTGAAAACTTTGAAAAAATTCTTCATCTAAATATACAATCTCGGTTTATGAGAATTTACCACCACTATATTTCGTCAGATATTTGTCTTCCATCGTTTACTCCAGACCGTGCTCACTTCACCATCAGCAGTTCCTCAATTGAATACGATCTGTCGATGAAACAAGCAATACTTGGAATCTCAGATCAACTTCGATCAACTTACATTCCCCGTATTTTTAACCGAAAGTACTCAAAAGTCAATTGCATGAAAAGATACTTCACTGATGGGTCTCGCCTCAATGGATCCACTGGCTTCGGTGTTTTCAATGAAAATTCGAGCGCCTTCCGTAAACTGCAGGAACCTTGTTCCGTTTATGTTGCTGAGCTGGCAGCAATCGACTTCGCATTGGGGATGATCTCCAACAAGCCTGCAGACCATTACTTCATTTTCTCGGATAGTCTCAGTTCGCTTGAGGCTCTCCAGTCGATGAGAACTAGTAGGCACCCATCTTATTTCCTCACAAAAGTGAGGCTGCAGATGAGTGCACTGATCGAAAGATCTTATAAGATAACCTTTGTATGGGTCCCCTCTCATTGCTCAATTCCTGGCAATGAGAAGGCGGACACTCTAGCAAAGGTGGGTGCCCAGGAAGGCGAATTGTTTGATAGACAGATTTCATACGATGAATTTTTCCAATTACTGCGTCAGAGTTCCCTCTTGAGTTGGCAAACCGATTGGAACACTGGAAGTCTTGGGCGGTGGTTATATTCAATTATTCCAAATGTTTCTTCGAGAGCGTGGTTCAAAGGTTTGGACGTAAGTCGTGACTTCATTCGTGTAATGAGTAGACTTATGTCCAACCACTACTCGCTAGATGTGCACTTCCACAGAATAAATCTTGTTCAAAACAATGTCTGTCGGTGTGAAAACGGTTACGATGACATCGATCACGCAGTTTGGCAATGTACGGATAATTACGCAGCCAGAGAGTACCTTTTGAATGCCCTTGAGGTCCAAGGAAGACAACCCTATGTTCCTGTTAGAGACGTGTTGGGAAGTCTCGACATCTGCTATATGCAGTTGATCTATATGTTTGTGAAACGGTCTAGTATAAGAATTTAATGCTTTTGTGTTTTTTTTCTTTTTCGTTATTAGTTTGTTTGTCTTGTCCCCTCATCTCACCATCGCCCACCCTCGACAGCTAGTCGAACACCAGATGCTATCCCTGGTCATTATGCACAATGCTACAGTGCGTGCGGCAACCCTCGGTTGAGACAATGATACCTCATATCCATATCCCTAACCTGACCCGTCCCACAAAAATTGTTGCCCCTCTAACCTCGAGTAAACCGCGAGTAATCGGTCGAAACCTACTAAACATAGATTTAAGATGAAATTTTTGTATAAACAAAACTTGAGTTAGCGGCTCCGCAAAGCTTATGCGATTGAGCCTTACAAATAAACGAATTGGAAAAAAAAAAGTATAAAGACGTTAAATAAAAGAAAAATGAAAAGAAATGATAAATGATTCTCTGGTTATTTTTCATTGAAAGGGTAAAAGGTAATTTTTATTGTGGTACATAACATTCTAACGCAAAACTTCGTACTACAAAGTTATAGCCAAATTAATTCAAAAATGACCAACTAGCCCCGCCCTACCCTACATGTTAGCTCTTTCTCTCCTCTTTCTGGAAGTATTTTTTATTTTGTCTCGGCAAAAATCTCAGCAAAAAGTATACGGTACAACATTTTAAAAGTGAAAATGTTGCGGCTTCAACTGTTTACCATATCCCAAGATCCCCAATAACTACTTGCAAGCAACATAACGGAAGACCTGCCGAAATTATGGACACAAAAACTCTTTGTTCTCTTGTTCGAGCCTTCAACAACAAGAATTCACGGAACCAACGGGATGCCACAAAAGAGTTCAACTGTTCTCTCCAGTACATCTGTAAAACATTTAAAAAAGTCAGAATAAAGTGCCAAAAGTAGACAAAATTTCCGGAATACAGTTAGAAACAGATTTCGACACTGAAATTCCAATGATTAAAATTGATTCCGAAATTGATTCTGAAATTCCAATGATAAAAATGAATATGGAATATCCTGTATCTACAGTGTGTGTCAAAAAGAAGAGATGCATACTAAGTGAGTTGCTCTCGCGATGGCAAGAATGAATCATGGATCAACCATCTCCAGCTGCTTCTACAAAACCACGAAAAGCATCGGCCCTTTTCAGGTCCGCTAAAACTTTCCACTAACAGTTTTCACTAAAATTCCAATGCATTCTAAATTAATATATGAAGTGATTAACAGGTGAATGCCCCTATAAAATTTTATTATTCAACATGTAGTTCTGTCTGATGTGATCTGATCCGTTCCATTGTGAAAAATTGGAAAAACTACTTGAGATGCAACCAAATTTACTAGTCTCACCAATATCCGTTTCATAAAATGGAAGGAAGGGTTTCCAGAATAAGAAAAAGTACTAAACAACACTGTTCTTTCATTTTGTCAAATTCACAGTAGTGTGACTTTTCTCCAATCACAATGGTCGAATGTGTAGTCCATTCTGATTGCATCCTCTGATTGGACATCGTTAATCATTCATAATTAATTCGTGCTGTATCCAATCCGATAAATATCAAATAGTAGCTGGCAAACATCTTGATCCAACACTATCATTAACCTCTTTTTTCAAATTTGTCACCGCTCCTAATGAAATTATCATCCGATTAAACTACATTCACAACTCATCCCGCACGATTCAATCCACCTTTGGTGCGAAAATTTGGGACAGAGCAAACATACAGCATTTGTTATTAAATTTCTTCCTGGTAGGGCAAGGACTATCACACCCTCGTTTTTGCCGTCTTTTGATCGTCCGATGAAAAATGTTCAAGTTTATTGATATCGATTATGTAGTGTGGTTCTTGAATTCCACTTTTTTTTCTTCTGTCGAAACGTCCCCCCTATTGACGACGTGATTCCCGCTATGCTACGGGTATAAATCTTGGGAAAATGGAAAACGTGAACAAACCTTTCACGGATGGTTTTTCCCCCGTCCAACATTTTTCGGTGGGGGGGGGGTGTGGTTGGGGCAGATTGTCAGATAATGACATGATTTTATTTGAATTTATGGGAACGTTTGAATTGTGCTCCGTTGGACGGGGAAAGGTTTATCTTGAAATAAACCGTATGTAAATCACAGACTCGCATTCTCATCGACGGATGCTTTTTATGTGCTCCTCGAGATTGGGGTCGACAGGGGTGTGCGCGATATGAATGGATGTCTTTTTCGATGGATTTACATATCTTCGTGTGTGAACGATTATCATGCTGGGTTTATTTTTAATAAAAACCGATAGTAATCGAAGGATCGATTTCGTCCCCTTACCTGTCCGTTTCGACAGCGATACACTGATTTTAATAATGATGATAGAACGCTTCCGAGAAGCTCCGTAGAATAATGTGAAAAATAAAAAATCAGATCGAAATCAAGGTACGAGAGGAAAGATGGTCTCGTCCATAGTTCATGGAAATATATGCTTCCGATTGGATGGTGTGTAGTCGCTTTTCAATTTCTTAGATTGCAGCGCTGCAGGACGAAAAGATGATGGCAAATTTGGCTATGCAAATTTGTGGCTCACCATAAATTGTGATTCAACACTGATAGAAACATTATTCTGGGGGTCGTTTTTCAATTGCAAGAATGTGAAGAAGAAGAGTTCATCCGATGTAAATCGGTAAGATGTCGTGACGTATTTTTTCTCCAGCAACGAATGTGATCAGTAAAAAGCTGCTGATTCCATGAAAATATGCTGTGACTTTTCATAGCCCTCGTTCTGCCTGCTTCTCCACAACTATTGCAATCGCATTGAAATATTCCAATTTTGCATTACTTGGTCAGGATATCTTCATCAACTGCTGCCGGTGATAGAAGTTGTGGTGGTTCGGTGGCTTGCACTATTCTTTTATTTAACAGACGACTGATGCATTCATAATGTAGCAAATGTTTGTTTGATTTCGGATGAATGTGGCGATGAGCTGCAATACTGGAAATGTGGCCAGAGTTCAGCGTTTGAAGAGCTTTAAGATCGCTTAAGTCGGTTACAGTCTGCTTCAGTCGGTTACAGTCTGGTCCATTCAGCAAACTGTGGATTCCTTCCCAATAAAAATTTATTTTTTGTTTCTACAAAAACCATTCGAGGACCCTTTTTCGACAACCTAAAATTCGACTTGTTTCACTAGGTGAAAGCCATGATTTTTAGCGCTTAGGGTTCTCCAAATAAATCCTTTCTTCGTCGCCAGTGACAATCCGATACAAAACCGACTTTAGTGCCGTCGAAGATGCTTTTCACAAATGGTTTAGCGATGCTGATTTGCCTTTCGTTCAATTTTTGTGGCACCTATTTTCCCAGCTTATGGATCTTTCTCCAATCAGTCTACATAAATACTGCGCTCGCTCTTCCTTCGTCACAGCACCCACTTCCCGTTTGAGAAATTGTTGAGTAAACATCGTTTGGCGGCGAGCATTGAGCGGGAATGAATTGTCTTTCCCAAGAATCATAGTACTTGATCGAAGTAATTACAAAAAAAAATGTAAGGGGTTGTATCTCGGACACGACCGCATATTTTAGACGTCGAACTACGCTATTATATTATGCAATCCACTTGTTTACCACTTCGAATATTATTTCAGAATACATTGAAATTTTTCTAATAGATTAAAGGGTGTGTCACATCAAATTGCATCACGGAAAAAACGCTGTAGAAATTTAATTTTTAGGAATTATATCTTCAGCTTTCGCTTATAATCAGATAAGAGTGTATAGATCACGTTGGCCATGCTTCACTGTCAATTTTTCGTAAATTTGGAAAAATGTCGTCGAACGAAAAAGAGCCTCGTGAATTAATCCTGCGCACTCATTTCGAGAATCCGGAGTTGTCACATCGGGACATCGGTAAGATGCTGGGAATCGTCCAATCCACGGTCAGCAGAGCACTAAAACGATACTTCGAGAACCTAACCATCGACCGGAAGGTGAAGAACGGCAAAAATGGATGCTCCGTCAGTGAAAAAGATCACAAGCGCGTAGTTAAGCAGTTTAGACGTGATCCGAGAAGTTCGGTCCTGGATGTCGCCAATAAGCTGAATTTATCAAGTTCATTCGTCCAGCGGACCAAGCAGCGGGAGGGCCTGCGTACATACAAGGTTCAGAAGGCTCCTAACCGCGACGAAAGACAAAACATGGTGGGGAAGACGCGAGCCCGGAAGCTGTACACCGAAATGCTGACGAAGCCGCATTGCCTGGTAATGGACGACGAAACCTACGTCAAAGCGGACTTTCGTCAGTTGCCGGGCCTGTTGTTCTTCTCCGCAGAGGACAAATTCAGCGTTCCGGAGGAGATTCGCAAGCAGAAACTATCCAAGTTTGTAAAAAAGTACATGGTGTGGCAAGCGATCTGCTCTTGCGGAAAGCGGAGCGCCCCCTTCGTGATGACCGGCACGATAAACGGGCAGGTTTACCCTAAGGAGTGCCTACAGAAGCGCTTACTACCACAATTGAAGCAGCATGAGGGCCCGACCATCTTCTGGCCGGATCTCGCTTCGTGCCACTATTCAAAGGACGTGTTGGAGTGATACGAAGCCAACGGGGTCACCTTCGTGCCAAAGGAAATGAACCCGCCCAACGCGCCGGAGCTTCGCCCAATAGAGAAATATTGGGCGATTATGAAGCAGGCCCTCCGGAAGAACCCAAAAGTTGTCAAATCGGAGGCGGACTTCAAAAGGAAATGGATTTCTGTTAAAAAAAAACTACAACCTGACGTTGTACAGAACCTTATGGACGGGGTAAAGAGGAAGGTGCGAGCATACGGGCTTGGGCTCGAAAGTATGAAAAAGAAAATGCCAAAAGTTGTTTAATAGTTTTTATTTTACTGTCTAAAATTTTCAAAAGGATCGGTCTACTGGGCGAATTTCTACAGCGTTTTTCCCGTGATGCAATTTGATGTGACACACCCTTTATGTTCTTCGTTACAAATAAATTTGATGAACGTCCTTTTACGTTTGATATTATGCCTAGGACTACCAAAATATGTGAACGGAAGAATTGTCAAACGATTATTGTATTTTACATATCCCTCTGAAATTATTGCACAACTCATGTTTACGTAGTTCTCGAACCACGAATGTTAATTCACCTCTAGTATCTGAAATGACATGTGCTCCCGTGGCCGAGTGGTTAGCGTCACAACTAACATGCCGGGTGTTCGGGTTCGATTCCCGTTCTGGTCGGGGGAATTTTTCGTCAAAGAAATAGCCTCCGTCTTGCACTGTGGTCATGCGTATTCTAGAGCTTGCCACTCAGAATGCATTCAAGGCGTGTTATTTGGCATAGAAATCTCAACTAAGTACTAATAAAAATGACGCAAGTAATACTACGTTGAGACGGCGAAGTTCCTCTAGGAACGTTAGTGCCATTGAAGAAGAAGAAAATCTGAAATGACAACTTTCCCAGTCTTCTCAATTTAAAAGTATTACAAGTGAGTACAAAAATACTCAACACCAAAAAATACCCCCGACTTGCATAGATTTGTATAGCGGATTCCATCAGGCACATTTATTTTTAAGTTCGTGTTAGGGAAACACAGCTCAGTGGGAAAAAAATACCCCCAACTTGCATGTGTTGACAAAGCGGATTCCCCCAGGCACATTGATTTGGAAGTCCGTGTTAGGAAAACACAGCTTTGTGGGAACAAAAATACCCCCGACATGCATATATATTTGCAAAGCGGATTTCCACAGGTACATCGATTTTGAAGTCTGTGTTGGGGAAACCGTAAATCGTGCCAATCAAAACTTGACAGTTAGGGTATTTAGGAAACGCTTGACATTTTACAGTTATTCAATTAATCATCTCATGAAAAATAACATTTTTTCAATTGTGATAGACGCGTAGAAATATTTCCTATCAACTGATGCAAACATCTTTCCGATTTGTGAAGGAATGTTCGAGTTATAAGCTTTCGAAATACGGGTAGGGTTGGTACACAAATCGGCAGAACAAATGTATGGGAAAAAAGGAAGTTCTTCCAGTTTTCATGAGATTAGAGACGTTTAGAGATTAGCGAATTGTAAGTTTGCGAATCGTATAGCATATCAAACTAATCTTAGAGAATTTTCGATTCGATTGATATGCAAATCATAAGAATTCGTTCACTGTGAAAATAGTTATTAACGTTAACTTTATTTCATAAAAACGTGACCTGTTTTCTGATTTGGCACCCTTCCAGAAAGACGTAGTTCTACGTCAAAATGAATTTGATCGCAGTATATTATAAACTCTTTCCTTTCGGATTATTCGCTCTCCGGAATTTGTCAGTGTGTTGTAGGCCCTTGATTTTTTGTTTTGATCATGGTTTTCATATTATCTGACCACAGGTGTACACGTCCTTACAAATCGATAGTTGAATGATTTTTGTATTGATAAAACATAGTTTTCATTTTGGAATACCTTTTTTCTGCTTTTTCACTTCATTTTCAGTCCTTTATTGCGTTATCCGCGGTTTTCGATTTCTGAGGTGGCGTCGTCAGACTATTCCGCGGATATTCGGGGTTCTACTGTATTTAGTTCTAAGAAGAACTGGATTTGATTTTCTTAAAACAAAATCCCTCGTATTGTGCGTGATGTGTGACAACTGTAACTGTTTTTCAGAACCGCTCTTCTGCTTTCTTTTGTTTTCGGTCTCTGTGCAACGGTTTTCGATGGTTTAGCTGGCTTTTACTTTGCTATAGTCACACCGGCAGTAGCGGGAGCTTTCTTCTTTTTGTTCACCTTCTTCACAGTTACTACTACAGTAGAACCCCGATTAACTGCGAGCGGTTGATCCGCGGTGCACCCAGATATAACTGAGTAAATTTCCGAGCGGGCCCCAGCTTATATACAGATTTGTGTGATTTCAATGGTCTGTTTTCAAAGCAATTTTTAAATTATTGAAACAAGTTTTTAGATCCATCACTTAAAAGCATATAACGCGTAAACATTTCATCTTTCGAATGAAGTAGCTATCATACCATTTCGTTCAGTTGGTTAAGGGGTATCAAAGCTCAAAATCTAGTCGTTCCGGCGTAATGCTGTCGTTTTCGAAACTTTGTACTTACACCCAGTATAGAAATGAAAGACGTGGTCCTATATCAAAACACGAATTGACGCCATAAACCTAATGGGTCGAATTTCCATCTTCGAATATCTGCTGGATAACAACATAATCGATCAATGTTTGAAGTAAGGCGGATCAGTCACGACACCTTCAAACGAAAATATCTCGAATAAACGAAGGAATGAAGCTGTTAATTCGAACTTCAATGTGTATAATTGAATCATCTGAGACAATTGGTCACCCAAAAGCGACCAGCTTCGACCAATAGCAAACAAAAATCGCAATGGTCGATTGATGAGCTGGTGCATTATTGTGGTGCAAAAGCCAAATGTTTTTCTTCCACAAATCTGCTCGTTTGCGACGAATTTCTCTCTAGAACGCCAAGTACTCTGTATTGTCTGTTTGGCCCTCCGGCAGGAATTCCGAATGTACAACATCATATCGAAAATCGCTAAACAAAAAAGATTATTTGTCCTTAATGACGCTGTAAACAAACTGTATTTTACCGCAGTATTTAATAAACTCTTTCACTTCAAAGTAATATTTAGTTCTAAGATGAACTGGATTTGACTTGCTGAAAACAAAATCCCTCGTGTTGTACGTGAAGTGTGACGACTGTGACTTTGTTTTTTTTAGAACCGTTCTGCTGCTTTTTGACATTAAGACTCCCACTGACAGTAGTACCAAGTCAAAAAAAAAAAGAAAAATGTTCAGCGGGAATATTTAAAAGAGAATTTACTGAATGCTTCAGTTGAAGGTTTGTTTTGAATTTGTTTTTGGTGTTTCGTGACGAACGATTTTCACATCAAGTAGAAAAATTGGAAGCATCATCAAAAATCATCAACATCAAAATGTTACTTTAAGCTGAACTTGTGGAAGATCGTGTGAATTGACCATTTCGACTACGGCTGTGCGGCGTGGCTAAAATTTTAAGTTCCTACATTTTGCAGAATAATAAGGAAAACCTGAATAGAGATCATTAGAACATGGAAAAAAGGAGTAAATACAGGAATGATAAAAAATGAACCAAACTTTGGAACATCAAGTCTGTTATCAAGTGTTATTAATGAAGAAGATGAATAATCTGGACGCAGTAGATCAAAACAAAGAGTTTATTGTGACACGAAAACATGCAGTACATTTTACTTCAAAATCGAAACAATTTTGAAAATAATTCCAATATAATGCATCATATTTAATTCTTCCTTACGATGAATGCTTCCAGCACTGCGTATTGCAGATCGTGTTTGCCACAAGCGGTTTCTGTGGACACGACGGATTAACATTTTCGTCACCTCGTCACCCAGACATTTTCCTCGTTCAAATTGAATAGGTTTTTTGAAAGAAATTTGATAGAATAGGCACCTAAATGTAACTATAAAAAAATAAATCATAACCATATGATTATGATGTTTATACTATACTTTTTATTGATTTATAGTACGGATGGCGAAACTCTCATAATATGACTTTGACATGTTTTATTGTCGTCAATTTGTCTTCAAATTAAATAAAATAATGCTAGATGATGTAAACGTTGTCTAAAAACTAAGTTTGATCTTATTGATTTATCCGTAAGTTAGGCCCCGCAAGAACCTCAGAAACGTCACGTTGGGCGACGAACGTGTCAACAAAAAACAGAAGAACTATGTTCCGCTTAAAACCCCACAGATTGCGCATAACATTCTCAAAGATAATTTTTCGTGAGTTTCGTCGATTTGAATGTTATGTACCATTTTGAATCTTTGTGGGAAGGCGGGATTGTATGGTTCATCTTGATATAATAATCTTAGTCTGGATCATCCCTCGCGACGTTCACAGCGATAATGGGAGAAGAATAAAAATGGAGCTTGAAAACAGTAATCACAGGGAACGGACAGAAGACAGAACGGGACGATTTTCATCGGCGGTCAATCCACTACAGACTGATAATCCGAAGTACCTTCTTTCCCTACATAGACATCCGTAAACCGCATGGAGATCACCTGACCAACAAACGGCAAACCAAAATCTTCACGTTCTCATCGACGGACGATTTTTCTTTCAGACCTTCATAGACCTCGATCGGTGCGTACGTTGGTGATGTCTGAAATGTCTCGGACCACTATCTAGTAGTGATTTGTACGCGCTCAAAACTGTCAACTGTTTATCAGATGCGACAGAGCCGATCCCAGCGGCTCGACATCAAGCAGCTACGGAACCCCCAAGTTAAGGAAGACTACACGCAATAACTCGACCAGGCACTTCCCACGATAGAGGAGTTAGGTGCAATATCTCTTGGTGCAGAATTCGCGAACTACCAGAGGGCCCGGACGAGGGAAAAGCTTGACCAAACACAAATGGGCACGGAACGACATGACCACAATTGTGATACGAAAGAAGCGCCAACAGGAGGATCGTGATTATGAGCAGCTGGAAGAGTTCCGTTTCGCGTCAATGGATCGCGGAAGTTCTACGAGAAGGTAACCCAATCCCGCAGAGGCTATGGGCCTGATAATAAACGTCGCTTCACGGTGAAACCAAAAATAAAGTGTATGTAAGGTTACATACACTTCAGTTCATTTTCACCGCGAAGTGGCGTTCGTGATCAGGCCCGAAGCCGACATATGCCAAGATGTGGAGGGAAACCTGATCGCGAACGAAGGCGAATTGGTTGACAGGTGGTAGCAGTACTTCGATGAATACCTGAATGGCAAGCGAAAGCGGAGATGGAACTGACCTGGGTTAGAAAACAACAGATGACGGAGTACTAGCTCCCTATCTCCAGGAGGTACAGTGTTAGATTTTAAGGCCTAAAACAACAATGCCACCGGTAAAGACGGCCTACCCGGAGAGCTCTATAAAAATGGTACAGAAACGCTTGATAGACTGGGTTATTACCAAGAGTTGGGAGGAGGAAACATTACTGGAATCGTGGATGAGAGAATTTTTCTGCCCCATCTACAAGACAGCTGCAACTATCGTGGCATTAAGCACATCAACACCGCATACAAAATTCTCCCCCAGATGCTATCCCAACGTCTATTGTCTTCAAGGCTTCATGAGGGCTCTCAGTATCAAATCATCTCAACCCGACAAATTCCACTGTCAGGAGTTCAACGTGGACACGCACCACATTTTCATTGACTTCAGGGCAGCATACGACACAGTCAACCGAGAACAGCTATGGCAAATAATGGCACGAGAATCGGTACATCAAGGCTAACCTGAACCGTGTAGTGAGCTACGTGCGTGTCTCGGGGGTACTCTCGGGTCCCTTCGAGTCGCGCAGAGGCTAAAGACAAGGGGATGAACTATCATGCTAGCATTTCAACATCGCCCTTGATGGTGTCATCCGAAGGACGGGTATCGACACGAGTGGCACAATTTTCACACGGCGGTTCCAACTGCAAGGTTTCGCTTACACCAGACTAAAAGCAGAAGTCAGGCGTATCGGACTGCTGATGATTGTGTCTAAAATAACGGCAAGGAGGTTGAAGTAGTAGACGAGTTCATGTATTGGGGACCACTGGTATCCGCCGACAACAACACTAGCCGTATCTTCTTGCGCATTCAAGGTGGAAATCGTGCCTAATTTTCACTTCGGAAGACTCAGAGATCGAACAGAGGCCGGTGGTCGTTTCAAGCCCATAGAAAAGGGGCTCGAAACGACCACATTGCGCGCTGAGAGCCTCAACGCACTTAGACTTTTTGAGCGAAAAATGTTGCGGACTATCTACATTGGTGTACAAGCCGAAGACGGAGGGTGGCGTTGACGCATGAACCATTACACGCTCTGCTTGGAGAGACTCCCATTGCACATCTGGCAAAGGTCAGAAGGTGGGCCGAGTTGAATAGAGAAGACTTCTTGATACAGCATGAGTCGGGTTTATACGTTGTCAGTTACTCGGTTGTGAGTAAACGTCAAACAAAACGGAGAATAACGAATGTACCAAGGGCTAGTAAATTATAGCGAAAAATGGGGACCAATTTTAGGTGGCTTTAATGTAAACAGTGGACTTTTTTACATTCTAAAAATTGCATTGACCTGCACTGACAACTGCATAATATTGTCAACTTGTGGGAGATGCCTCAAAATAGCTGGGAATAAATATTGTTTATATGTATATTATAATATTATGGCATCATAAACAGCGAACACACATTTATTTTCCGCTCGCAAAGTATTCACGACGTTACTGGCCGGAACTAACTGACAACGAATAAAAAGTGAACAGAACATAATAAAGGATTCAAATTTGCCGAGCAAGCTGTAAATAAGGTAAGTTAAAAAAGGATATGCATGTATGTTTGAAATATTACGCTAAAAAATATTTTTAAGTCTGAACATTTCCTGTTTTAAGCAGATTTTGAAGTCGCTTTTTTTAATTTTAAAGAACGGAAGATTATCTGTTTGCCGGTCTTTTGCGTTTTGATATACATAATGACAAAATAAATTAATTCAACTTCGTTATTCAGTTGAACCTAATTCAAAACTGTAAACATAGGATTATGCACTTGACAGACCAAGCTGCCAAGCAATGTTTACCCAACAAACATTAAATCGGAATATCGCATACCCGATATTTTGGGCATATGATGCAGCCTACTAGCATTTACATGCAAAAGTGGAGGCAATACCCAATAACCTATTAAGATTGTTGTCATAAGTGTGATATTCCGTAAAGCACCGATAAATCTTTTATGTAAAACTCCTAACAATCGCAAACATTCTATCTTTTTGACGTATCAATCAGAACTCCCTTTGTGTATAATACTTCTTCAGAGCTACACCCTAATGCAGGATACCACAATAAGAATATACGATTTAAGTACATAAATGTTTGAAATAAGTGATTTAGATGGTTAAAGTGGTTAAGAAAATTGATCCGATGGGGTACGAACTTCGTTTTTTTGGATTATCAAGCAGCAGCTATCTCGCACGGCTATCTAATATTTACGGTATGGTATGATTTCAGAGCAGTTATAGCTCTTACATATGATACGAAAGAGATGAATCGGATAGAATCGGATACGTCATTCCTGATTGCCGATTGTTTTTAGTGAACATATCGCGAAATTTGTATAGAAATGGTTAAATAAAGTTCAGTACTAAATGTTTTAAGTAATCAAAAAACATGAAGTAAACATTTTCATATTTTATATTTTAATATATATTTTAAGAATTTAAAACTGCCTTCGGGTTCGCTGATCTGCCCAGCAAACTTTAAATCTCAATTACCTCATTTACGATCTAATATGATTTACTGTTGTACGATTATCCACAGCATGTAATACAACATTTTGCAGCATTTCACATATTCTATTCATATGTTCATGCGACTCATAAACTGCATCAGCCTGATATACCTATGAGATTTCGCGTCGATCGATTTTACGATAGTGTATATCGTTAAACCGATATTTGTTACACCGAATTGAGACTTAAGCTGCCGTGATAAGTAAAATCGAGGTTTTCGCATCTTATACGATTTTAGATGTACCCAATTAATTCTTTGTGTGACGTTGAGTACCCCTCGGCAACGACCACTGTAGAACAACTGTGGGAATCTCCGCAACATTCGGCTAGTGGGGGAAATCGCTATCATCTGCGAAATGTCATTGGGTGACGAGACAAATTATTAAAAAAGACATCTCGTGTTGGAAGACAATTGTTTGAACTACTACAGTGAAAATTTATTGTTATAGTTAAAACTATTTAAAATCGGTTGGTAAAATCTAAAACTATGTACATATATTTACAGCCGTGAGTAAATTTGAATTATTAGAAGACCCTACCTACCTAATTAAAAAAAATATTCCTAGATTGTAAACCTAACCTAAAATTAAAATTGCGTTACCTAAGAATTTGTACGGAGAAAAACTGTTAATTGTAAGTAATTTGTAATTGTTGAATTGGAAACCTTATTATAAATAAAATATTTACAGCTAGAGCTGATCCGAACTAACGCTAGAGTTTTCGTGAGGATCTGCTAAAAAAAACAGTCACAACACTTTGAGCGATATTATATATGATTTTGATTCGATCTCCCTTTATATGCGACTTAAAATATGCCAAGTTATGCGATTTATTGTTTGTTGTGTTGGTTTACAAATATTGAGTTGGGGAAAAAGAAATGTCATATATTGTCAATATATGGCAACACTTAAACATATCTTATGTTGTACTTATCGCATCGGGTCATACTATACGGCTATTTAAAGACGACAATCTGTGCTACAAGTGTCGTTTTGACAGTGTTGTGATAGTCCTTTCCAGTCTCAAGTTATAGCGCGTCAAAGAGGGAGTCCACCAAGCAAGAAATTCGCCATGTTTTACGTTTTTACTACCTGCGAGGTAAAACTGCAACGAAGGTGGCCGAAAAAATTCGTGTAGTTTATGGAGTCGATACTGTAACGATTCGCACAGCACAGAGTTGGTTTGATCGATTTCGTTCTGGTGTAGCGGCTGTCGAAGATACACCCCGTACTGGTAGGCCAATCGTCGTGGAAACCGATTAAATCGTTGAAATCATTCAAGTAGACCGGCATGTGAGCACTCACTCGATTGGCCAGTACTGGGTATAGACCATAAAACCGTTTGGAAGCTGGATGTATGGGTGCCACACGAGTTGACGCAAAAAAAATCTTTTAGACCGTATCAACGCCTGCGATGCACTGCTGAAACGGAACGAACTCGACCCATTTTTGAAGAAGATGGTGACTGGTGATGAAAAGTGGATCACGTACGACATCCTAAAGCGAAAAATCGTGGTCGATGCGCGGTGAGCCGGTCCAAACCATCGCCAAACCCGGATTGACGGCCAGGAATGTTTTGCTGTGTGTTCGGTGGGATTGGAAGGGAATCATCCACTATGAGTTGCTCAACTATAGCCAGATCCTCAACTCGGTTCTCTACTGTGAGCAGCTTGACCGTTTGAAGCAGGGGTCGATCGCCTGCGGCCGATCAGAAGCGGCCAGAAATGATCAATAGGAATGGTGTTGTTTTCCACCAGGACAACGTTCGGCCTTACACATCTTTGATGACCCGCCAGAAGCTACGGGAGCTCGGATGGGATGTCCCAATGCACCCACCGTATAGTCCGGACCTGGCTCCAAGTGATTATCATCTCTTCCGGTCCATGCAAAACGCTCTTGGTGATACTAAGTTGGCCTCAAAAGAGACTTGCGAAAACTGGCTGTCTGAGTTTTCTGCAAATAAGGAGGGGGGGGGGGATTAATAAGAGGGGGATAATGAAGTTGCCTTCTAAATGGCTACAAGTTTGCGAACAAAACGGCGCATATTTGACTTAAATTGGATAATTTTAAGTATGTTAAATAAAGCATCAAATTTCGATCAGAAATATGACATTTCTTTTTCCCCAACCCAATAGTATTCAATTATACAAAAACCACGTTCTAAATTAATCGAGAGAACAAATGTTCACAGACAAACGAACAAAAATTCTTTAGAACTGAAATCGTTCCTATGAATTTCTTGGGTTATCATTTCAAATAAACTAACCTAAATATTTGTATGATTGGGAGAACTTCCTTTTCCTATAGACACATTTAAATGTTATTCTTTCGTATGTTATGTACGAATTTTAACTGCTCCATCATTATATTTCAGATGGTCGTGCGAGATAGCTGAAACTTGATAATCCCAACAACCGGAGTTCGAATCCCACTGGAGCAATTTTGTTAACCATCATCACCACTCATTTTAAACATTCATATCCCACTCTCATTAAAAATCAATTGAATAATTTATATTTCTGCAAACACAAATTTTCTCATGCATATAAATGATGATTTGTGATACTACGTATATATTTTCCGTTATTTGTTTTATTGTATGCCTGTGAAAATATATTCTGTAATAATATAATCGTATGGCAATTTACGTATCAGAGGCATATATAAGTATATCCATCCAAACTAATTTACCATGTATGCCTCCACGTTTGCATCTATAGGCTGGCTAGACGCATCGTGTATATATGAGGGACTCAGAAGGAAAGGGATGTAAGTGACTCGATCGATTTCTCTTCATCAACTTTTTCTTTAGTTAATAACTCAACTGCTAAAAACCTTCCAATTTGAGTTTACTATAGAATCCGATAGATGATGCTCTGACCTATCTTCCACATTGCCAAATACAGTTAAGAGTATGTTTGCAGCTAAGGTATGACCAAAAGAGAGAGTCGATGTAGAGAAATCGATGATGTCACTTACACACTTTTCATTTTGAACATTTTGAGTATTTTTTTTTATTAATTCATTTATTTTTACAGGCTCAGTTACTTAAGTTTAAAGGAGCCGAATTCTTAAATATAATTTTAAAACTATATATATAAACAATTTTCTTACATCTATGGTTAGTAAGGTGGAAAACCGATTACTCGCGGTGTACTCCAGTTCAGGAGGGTGACATATTTTTAGGAGAAGGATGGGATATAAGGAAATTGTAACAATGTTGATGAACACTCATTTCTTAAATCTATTCGTATATCTATAGTGTATTTACATTTCAACTTATTCTACTATTTATAGCAAGGGGACGAATTACCCGCAAAGGAAGGAAAGGAGGGTTTAAGGATGTAGGGACAATCATAAACGAAGATCTATAGCTTTAAGGAAAACATATATATGGGACATGTAATCAAGGTCTAACCGAGCCAACACATCTCTCACCGGCACATTGGGCTATCTTCCTCGGGCCCGAAGGGAGTTTTCTAAATTCGATCTGGCGACCAGATACACCTCGCATGACCAAACAATGTGCTCGATGTCGTGATAACCTTGGCCACAAACGCAGAGATTGCTGCTGTCAAGATTGAAACGAAAGAGTAGTGCATCTAACGAACAGTGATTGGACATGAGTCGGGAGAAGGTGCGAATAAAGTCCCGACTCAAGTCTAGACTTTTGAACCACGGTTTGAGGCTAACCTTAGGGATAATCGAGTGAAACCACCGGCCCAATTCATCTTCATTCCACTTGCGTTGCCAGTTAGCGATGGTATTTTTGCGGACTAAAGAATAAAATTCATTGAAGGCGATTTGACGCTGATAAATATCGCCTTCAATTGCACCTACCTTTGCTAATGAGTCAGCCCTCTCATTACCCGGAATTGAGCAATGAGAAGGGACCCACACAAAGGTAATGACATAACAGCGTCTGGATAAAGCACTAAAAATTTCTCGTATTCTCTCAAGGAAGTACGGCGAGTGCTTTTCCGGCCTCACTGAACGGATAGCTTCGACAGAGCTAAAACTATCCGTTACAATGTAATAGTGTTCAACAGGTCGTGAGGCGACGCTGTCCAGCGCCCAATGAATTGCTGCCAATTCAGCAATATACACTGAGCAAGGATTCTGAAGACTGTGTGAGGTGCTAAAAAATTCGTTGAACACTCCAAATCCTGTGGACTCGTTTATAGTGGACCCATCAGTAAAGTACATATTATCACAATTGACACCCCCATACTTTTCATTGAAGATCGTTGGAGCGATCCTCGATCGTTGGTAATCTGAATATCCATGGATATCTTGCTTCATGGACAGATCAAAATGCACAGAGGAATTGATGTAGTCAGGGTAACAAACACGGTTGGGAATATACGAAGAAGGATCAACCTGCATGGAGATGAATTCATGATATGAACTCATGAATCCGGAGTGAAAATTTAGCTCGATCAGCTGCTCAAAATTTCCGATCACCAATGGGTTCATGACCTTACACCGGATGAAGAACCGAAGAGATAATAAATTGAAGCGATCTTTTAGTGGGAGTAGGCCTGCCAAAACCTCGAGACTCATGGTATGCGTTGAGGGCATACATCCCAACGCGATACGGAGACAATGATACTGAATTCGCTCGAGTTTAATGAGGTGTGTTTTGGCAGCTGATTGAAAACAGAAACTGCCATACTCCATCACTGAGAGAATAGTTGTTCGATACAACATTATAAGATCTTCGGGATGGGCTCCCCACCAGGTGCCGGTAATTGTACGGAGAAAGTTTATTCTTTGTTGGCATTTTTTACTCAGATACCTAATATGGGCCCCCCAAGTACATTTAGAGTCGAACCAGACCCCAAGATACTTGAATGACATAGCATGAGTGATCGGTTTACCCAAAAGTTGAAGCTTTGGTTTTGCTGGTCTATGCTTCCTAGAAAAAACCACCATCTCTGTTTTCTCCGTGGAGAATTCGATCCCTAGCCCAATGGCCCAGGTTGAAAAATTGTTCAAAGTATCTTGTAAGGGTCTTTGCAGGTCGGATTCGTTTGATCCTACGACAGACACCACTTCATCATCTGCAAGTTGTCTTAGGCTGCAATTTTGTGTAGGGCAATTGTCAATGTCGCTTACATAGAAGTTGTACAAAAGGGGGCTTAAACATGAGCCCTGGGGGAGGCCCATGTAAGAGACCCGACTTACTGCCGAATCTCCGTGAGAAAAGTTCAAATGTTTCTCACAAAGCAAGTTATATAACATATTATTCAATAGAGGCGGCAGACCCCGAGAGTGTAATTTGTCCGACAAAACCTCTATTGAAACAGAATCGAAGGCCCCCTTTATGTCCAAGAATACTGAAGCCATTTGTTTTTTTTCGGCGTAAGCCATTTGAATTTCTGAAGAAAGCAACGCAAGACAATCATTCGTCCCCTTGCCCCTGCGGAACCCTTATTGTGTATCTAAGAGTAGGCCATTCGTTTCAACCCATCGATCAAGGCGAAACAAGATCATTTTCTTCAACAATTTCCGTATACAAGACAGCATTGCTATTGGGCGGTACGAATTGAAGTCGGACGCGGGTTTTCCGGGTTTTTTAATAGCTATAATTCGCACATGTCTCCAATCATCTGGAACAATATTATACTCCAGAAACCGATTGAATAAATTCAACAAGTGATGTTTCGACACATCAGGGAGGTTTTTCAGCAAGTTGAACTTTATTCTATCCGATCCCGGAGCAGAATTGTTACATGAAAGGAGAGCAAGAGAGAATTCTACCATCGAAAACTCGGAATCAAGATCGCACCTATCTTGCGGTATATCTCGAACAATTTTTCGCACAGGAGCGAAATCAGGACAAACCGTCCGTGCAAAATTAAAAATCCATCGATGTGAATATTCTTCGCTTTCATTCGTTGAAGAGCGATTTCTCATGTTTCGAGCCACTTTCCATAATTTTTTCATTGACGTTTCTCGTGACAAACCACCCACGAAATTTCGCCAATAAGCACGTTTTTTCCCTTTGATCAAGTTTTTAAATTGATTTTCAAGGTCCAAATACGATTGAAAATTTTCAATGGTTCCACGTTTCCGAAAAGCTTTGAATGCGTTCGATTTATCCTGATATGAAGCTTGGAACATTGGCTATCCCACCATGGATTGGGAGGCCTTCGACGAATAGTGGAGCCTGGGATGGGTTTCGTTTGAGCGCGAACCGCGCTGTCATAGATCAAACGAGAAAGGAAGTTATACTCTTCCAATGGAGGTAAACCATCTCTGGAATTGATGGCTAGAACAATCGCGTCCGCATATATTTTCCAGTCACTGTGTCTTGTGAGGTCATATGCCATGTTTATAGATTCAGAAGAATTCGACCCAATGGTGATGGAAATTTTGATTAGCAAGTGATCACTACCGTTGGGGTTCTGGATTACATTCCATTTGCAATCTAACGATAGTGAATTCGAGCAAAGCGAGAGGTCAAGAGCACTTGGGTTAGCAGGAGGTTTAGGTACACGTGTTGTTTCCCCAGTGTTCAAAACGGTCATATTGGAGCTGTTACAAAGGTCATATATCAACAATGAACGATTGTCGTCGTACTGTTCCCCCCAGGCAGTTCCGTGAGAGTTGAAATCTCCCAAGATCAATCGTGGCTCAGGAAGGAGTGAGCACATGTCAACAAGTTGCTTGCGGCTAACCGCAGCTCTCGGAGGCCAATACAAGCTGACAATACAGAGGTCTTTGCCTCTGATGTTTGCATGACAAGCAACAGCTTCGATCCCTCCAATAGGTGGAAGGTCAATTCGAAAAAATGAGTGGCACTTATTGATCCCCAATAGCACCCCTCCGTATCTATCATCACGGTCCAAGCGTATAATATTAAAATCGTGGAAATCATCTCATCTCGCGAAGAAAGCCAAGTTTCGGACAGAGCAAAAACATCTCAATTGAAGTTATGAATTAAAAATTTGAATGTATTCAATTTATTGATAAGACTACGACAATTCCACTGTAAATCAGTGATATCTCCGACCTCTCTATTTGAATTAGACATCAAGAGAGATAATCATTGCAAGGAGGGGCCATGTTTGCATCAATTGTTGCAAAATTGTCTTTAATACTGGAAGCATTGAGATGACAATGGTTCTGATGGAGTCGGAAACATTAAAACACTTGAAGATTTGATCCAAAAGGTCAGACAACTTTATAAATCCCGATTGGGAAGTTGAGCTGGACGGAAAAATAGGGACAGTTGGGGTTTTTGATGTCCCCTCGAGTGCTGGGTCGTTCGAAGATGAACTATTCCCACGGAAGCCAGGAGGAACCTGATTTTGCTTGTCCCCTGCACTTGATTTTTTAGGCAAGCTAACAGGGGGTATCACCGGCGGGACTTGTTCTTGAACT
This sequence comes from Toxorhynchites rutilus septentrionalis, assembly GCF_029784135.1. Lineage (NCBI taxonomy): Eukaryota > Metazoa > Arthropoda > Insecta > Diptera > Culicidae > Toxorhynchites > Toxorhynchites rutilus. The sequence continues at coordinate 308,210,535 of NC_073745.1, read as the reverse complement.
TTGGGAGTGGTCACATTTTTGCGCCGGGGATTCCCTTTGAAAATAAACGGTGTGCCCCCGCTAGCTGTGTCCGCTTCCATTTCATCAACTGGCAACGTGGAAAAGGTATTATGTGTTGAGATTAGTTGTTCTTGATGTTGGGACAGTGGCGAAGCGCCCTTTAAAATTTCCGCAAATGTGCGCTTCGAGCGTTCCTTTAAAGAGCGCTTCTGTTTCTCCCAGCGACTCTTGTAAGTTTCACAAGCTGAGAGCACGTGTGGAGTTCCTCCGCAATATGGACACTTATGCTCAGTCGCACTGCAGGATTTGTCCACATGTTGCTCTCCGCAAGTGGCACAGCGCTCCTTGTTGGCACAATAATCTGCTGTGTGACCAACTGACTTGCATTTGTTACAAATCATGGGCTTTGGCACGAAGAGTCGCACAGGTAGTCTCAATTTGTCCACCATAACGTAGTCAGGGAGGGCGGCACCAGCAAAGGTGACTCGAAACGACTCTGACGGCGTAAATTTAGGTTGGTCCCCATCATGAGAGAGTTTCCCGAGTTGGCGACAGTCCATGATCTTTACTTCCATTGAGGGGAGCTTCTTGAACTTGCCTTTTCCTTCTTTTTTTATTTGTTCGCTCGTCAGACCCGTTTCAGTTATCACCCCCTCAATTTCTACGTTATGGGAGGGTATAATTGTTCGATATTCGAGAGTGAAGTGTTGGTCAGCAACAATCTCGTTTGCGTGTTTCCGGTCATTCACGACAACTCGCAATTTGTTCGGTCTAACCCTGCGAATTTCAGATACAGAAGAGTATCTGACCAGATCTTTCATGATCTGAATCACGTTAAGGCTTTTTCCTTTTGGTTTTGGCCGGAGGAAAACAACTCACGGGCCAGTTCCAGGTGCATCTTCTGGATAAACTCTGACACGTGGAGCGAAGACAACAGAGGGAGAAAACGAGGACGAGGACGATAATTGGGTTGGATCGGTATCATCAGAAGGGGGAAGCGAAATCGATGATGGGAGAGAGGGAGTGGAAGTAACAGGTTGAGAAGGGAGGCTTGCAATTTTTTTAGAGGGGGACTTGGAAGTATGAGCGGATTTGTCCCCAGAAGAATTATCTTCTTTATGAGGGACTCGTTTATGTTTTTTCCCCGATCTTGTATGGGATTCATTATCGGAGATCTCCATCTCTGGAAATCCTCCACTATCCTCCATTTTACAAAAATTTCTTTTTTATTTCTAATATATTATTGATTTTAACAATAATCTCGAGAAAAAAAAATAACAAAACAAAAAACAATTATGATAATAATATTAAACAATGAACAAATGAGTTGAATAATAATATTAATAATAAATATAGCCGCCTACTGCCCTAATCAGGGAGAGACAGAGGCTACGCGCTATGGAGACAACACAATAGCGCAAGAATAGCTTACACGGTCACGTGATGATAATTCCCGTTAACGACAGCCACACGATGGCGATCCCGTTATGCCGATGTTCAACAGCCGCCAAGGGCTGCAAGCTGCAAGAGCGCTGCTTCCTTTGTTCCTTTGTTCCACTTCACAAAAGGTCAATTCGAAAGCGGACAGCAATGACCTTCACTCGTACACTATACCAATAGCACAATAGCAAAAGTGGCAACGCACAATACCGACACTGAACTTTACTCGTCAAGAGTTGGATAGCGAATCAACATTTTGAGTAATCTCAAAATAAAATCATTACATTGAACCTTCGTTTCAAACAGCTTATACAGTAACCAAATCACGCAATAAACATCAAGAAATGCTGGAAATTTCTTGTCACATTTTCTTCAAGTTAAAAGATGTACTTCATTCATTCAATTAAATCGTACGATAATTCATATATAACGATAAACACTCCAACCTTTCAATCGTTCATTAAACACCTCGTAGTAGAAATCTTTCAGTTGTGCATACACTCTCCTACGAAACATAATGGAAAAAATATATTCGTCGATGTAAACAAGCGGTGAAAAAAGAGACACTTTTCGACGAGTGTTTTGTGTGGAGTTCCACTACCGTGAATGTACCCATACCACGAAATTTGACATTTGATTTGTATGTATGGGACTACTCGCACCGAGCTACTTCAAAGTTTTTGTTTTGTTTTCAACTGGCGAGTAACCCCATACATACAAATCAAATGTCAAATTTCGTGGTATGGGTGCGTTTGACATTCTTCGGTTCATATGACGTATCACTCGCAACCGAGTAACTGACAACGTATAAATGGGCCTTAACATTCGAAAATATGAACGTCGAAACATTCCAGGTCCGATCAGTCGGGGCGTTACGATGAAGTTAAAAGTGCGTCCATATATAAAGTGAATTAAGCTTTAATCGGTAAGTATTTGAGCTAATAATAGGCCAACAATTATCCATAGTACACGCTAATAAAATTTAACTATGGTAATAATTTATAGCATCGATTTCAGGAATCGTACAGCAGTGGTTCAGTATACTTCATAATTACTGCACTAAACGTTCCAATAACTTACATTCAATAGCACCATTCTACCTCTTCAAACATGCATATTCGATTGTATTCAACCGAAACTAAAATGCAACAGCACCGTCGCTAAGACAAGTTAAACTGTCACAAAACCCGGATTGGTAACCATTATTCAGCGCGATAATGGTGAAATAATCACCCTGGCAACGCTACCATCCATACCGTCGAGCACCGAACATTGTGTTGAGATGCACATTTTCCTGCATCCAGTCACGTGTTTCCCCTCGTGCTTCCGTCCCGTTCCGTCCCCATCTTCTTCCAATCTGAGAAAAACGAGCTTCGTGAAAATAGAGAAAATGATGCACTTATTTGCAGCCTCTGTTGGGCTTGCCTTGCTCGCTAGTGAACTTCAGGAACGGAAGAACCTCTGCCGGGTGCAGTCTTGCAGTTTGCACAATACGAGAAAGATTGTTATTTATTTATTCCGTATAGATGTGATGTGTTTGTATGTGTATGTTAGATACTACTGTTTGTAAGGCACGTGTCAGATGGAATCTCAGTGTCGTACCTTAAATTTTTAACCCGACTAGTTGAGCTATGCAAATTGATATGAAACGCATAATTTCCATGATTGGTTCGAATCAATCAATCAATGGCGAGAGGAAGCAAAAAATTTTAAAAAAAAAGTAAAATGAACGGTAATTAGCTTGATTAAGTTATGGGGAAGTCAGCAACAATCGCTCGATTGGCGGTGTAAATGCCGTTGGCATTTACGTTTATGTGGCTTTTAACGACAGTGCAATTAGCTTTTCGAAAGCTTTTGTTGTCGTTTGTTACGGGACAAGGATACCGGAATTTTAATATTTTCGTTTCCATTCCTCCCGAGTTAGTGTAGGTTTTTTTCGCTTTTAATTATGGTTTACATTTGGGTGAGCTGCACTCATCTGACGGATCCTCAAACATAATTGCGCGGTGTTCTGCGAACCTCTCGTCCTCCCTCATTGCACCTGACATTATGATCGTATCATTCAGGACATTATGATAATTAAGCTAATTATGTTTGATGGCACAAGTCTTAATTCCTCGCCGGAGTTGACTCTGGAAGCTGGAGCAGAAGTGCGAGTGGACGCGCGAGACTTGTATTCTCCTTTTGGACTAATATCTCGGCATCCCACTCGCTACCGATATCATTTCCCGCGCTGGAAAAGGCAGGAAAATTGAACTTATGGCCATTGCGTCTTCGGTAATGATCCGGTCTGCAGGGATGGGGATCAACGGGTCAGAGAAATGGTCCATAGCTTCTCCGACAGGCGCTTCATCATTAACAATATCGGTGAAATTATGCATGCCATGGTATGTCCCTCTTCGTGGCGGGAATCTTCGTTTAGCTAATGCTGCCGATGCTGCTTCTGCACTGGAACACGTGTGTCTGCGTGTGATTCATGACATCAGATCTGGGGATAAAACTACTGTGCCTGGTTTGGTACGGCTTATGGTGTGAATGAGAGCAATTTCATTAAGCAGACCCACCAGTCCAGCAGCCAGAAAGCACAGTATATCTGACCGGGTTCGACGGGAGTATGTACACTCATATCCTGTACGGCACAACACAACGTCCGATAAGACGCACTGATGTCGAACCGGGTTTGGCCTGGAAATGGAACAAAAGGATGAATTCATCTCAATTTGTTGCCACCAGCCACTTACCATGATGGCGGGCGAGCGAGCGAGAATGAATGGGACGATGGCCGGAGGGAAAATGTGTTCGATAGTTTCAGAAAGAGCTGCAACTCTTCAGAAATGTCCTTTACTGAGTGTTATGGTTGCTGCAGATTGATCCGAGAATGTTAACAAATAGCCGTTGAAAGAACTTGGATCGAGGAATGTTTGTTTGATTGATACACTGATGCAATCCGAAATGCGCTAGATGACAACCCATTAGTACTGGTCGAGACCTTGCATTTCATCAATTCCTTGCATTCCAAATACAAGATGTTTTCAAGAGAGAGGAAATATTCACTTCTGTAGTTATTCCTTTACATAAATCACAGCATTCGGTTGTTGAATTTAATGTCATTTTTTTTTTTGACCTAGTGTTACGGATTCCTTATTCCGAGAATACGCATTACCACAGTGCAAGTCGGAGGAAATTTCTTTGGCGAAAAATTACCCCGACCAGAACGGGAATCGAACCCGAACCCCTGGCATGTTAGGTGTGACGCTAACCACTCGGCCACGGGAGCACTACTAAATTTAAATATTATAAATAATTGAATGATCAACACACTGGCATTATTCGAGGTATAGGTATCATAGGTATCGATACAGCCTATAATCCATAATACTAAGTATTTGCAAAAAAAGTGGCTGTCAAATATCGTTAATTGTTCAGTTCTTGTAGTTGTTTATCTATTTTGTTTGCTGTATTCATGTTAAGTGCTAGAAAAAGTAAGAATCTACATTAAATTGATGAACAAATGATCTTTTATGCAGAAATCCTCATTAAAATTTATTATTTGAATAGTGTTCGGAATTTTAAACAAAAGTGTTCGGAATTTAAGTCGGTAAAAAATGATATTCGGAATTTGGGATAAATGTAATTGAACATATTTTTGGTGGAAAATTGATGTTTTTTTTCCATGTCGCAAGATAATGGACCCGTATTTTTCAATTTTTTCATTAGGGTGCCTAGTTCCATTCAGGGTGGTTCGAAAAATATTTTTTTTACTTTTTGACTTACTCTTAAAAAATCCAAATTTTTGAACTACCAGACCGATTCACATGATCATCATATTAAACTAAAGCCAATTGGGTAGTCTTTATTTATTTAATTATTTATTTTGTTTTATTTCATTTTTCATTTCAGTGTAAGGTGAAACCTTTTGAGTTACTGCAATCAAATACTAATTTGAATAAAATAGTACATATAATACATCCCTTATATTATGAGTTATCTATTTTATTATTTTACTAATTAGATTTTTTTAAGCTGGTGATTTTCCCCATTAATCCAAGCAATTCTATCTCGCTGAACTCTACTGAATGAATAATCCAAAATTAGTGGTTTTTAAGGAGTTATTCTATCAATCAAATTAAAGCTCTTAAATCGCTATATAATTCATTCTTTGACACTCAACTCCTAGCTTTTCTCAATTTCGCTGCAATATCATTTTAAACCATACATGGTGAATTTTCAACAAAAATCTACCAAAATCGTAATTTCTACTTCACTGTATTCATAATTCCTTGTGACTTTCACTTTAAAGTTTTTTTTTTTTTTAATTCGTTTATTTTTACAGGCTCAGTTACTTAAGTTTAAAGGAGCCGAATTCTTAAATATAATTTTAAAACTATATATATATATAAACAATTTTCTTACATCTATGGTTAGTAAGGTGGAAAACCGATTACTCGCGGTGTACTCGAGTTTAGGAGGGTGACATATTTTTAGGAGAAGGATGGGATATAAGGAAATTGTAACAATGTTGATGAACACTCATTTCTTAAATCTATTCGTATATCTATAGTGTATTTACATTTCAACTTATTCTACTATTTATAGCAAGGGGACGAATTACCCGCAAAGGAAGGAAAGGAGGGTATAAGGATGTAGGGGCAATCACACACGAAGATCTATAGCTTTAAGGAAAACATATATATGGGACATGTAATCAAGGTCTAACCGAGCCAACACATCTCTCACCGGCACATTGGGCTGTCTTCCTCGGGCCCGAAGGGAGTTTTCTAAATTCGATCTGGCGACCAGATACACCTCGCACGACCAAACAATGTGCTCGATGTCGTACTTTAAAGTTGAAATGTTTCATTTTCGCTTGAAAAAAGTCATATTTGAAATATAAAACAAAAATTTGAACTGTATATACTCGAGTCTAAATATTACATTATATAAAAACGAATCATATATAATCAAGTCCGACCTGTATAATGGTTAGTAAAAATGTACTTTATTTTATTTTTTTCGGAACTCGATAGAACGTCCGAAATTCGTGTCTCTACACTAGAATACTCCCTTAAATTTACAATGTAAAAATAATATCATGTTTAAAAAAAATCGATGAGTTCTACCTATAATATAGCCGCAAGGTTGACGTGGGACTACTGTTGATTAGTAAATTTGTTTGTAATGATTAAATTATTGATTGAATGAAACAATTTTTCGAATTCTATTGAATTCAACATATTTGCTGTGTAAGTAAAGAATTTGAACAAACGTCATGTAATGTAAGGCTCCTTGGTTTCGATAGCTGTGTTAGGGAAACCGTAAATTGGACCAATCAAAACGGGGCAGTTAGGGTGTTTAGATAAAGTTTGACATTTTACAGTTAGTCAATTGTTTATCTCAAGAAAAATAACAATTTTATTAAATGTTTATTAATTGTGCGTAGAAATATTTCCTACCAATTGATGCAAACATCTTTCCGATGTATTGAGAAATGTTCGAGTTATAAGCATTCGAAATCTTTCATTTTTCCCTGCATGTTCTGTGTTTAGGTTTTTATTTTGCCCCCATATATTCCGGTTGGACGTAGTCCCACATCAAAAGAAGGGTCTGAAGGATTGAATTGGTTAGATGTATCATCCGCAACATTGTCCAAAATGTAGGAATTTCTCGCTTGAGCATCCAAGTGTAGCACGGTGGATGATGGACCAGCAGTTTCATACGTCAATGAAACTGTTTCTTCTAGCTTCCGTTCTCTGTGCCGACTAACACGTTCTGCGAAAGTTTAGACAGTCGGATTACAATTGGTAGTCGGATTACAATGAACTTGAATTTTTTTTTGTGCTCTGCAGAACCTCACTCATGCTGTTCTCTCTCACACACACATACACACTAGAATCAGTGAATCTACAAAACGGCCACTCACGCACACAAGCACTCACTCAATTTAGATGGAATTGCAACCATCTCACTAACCCACTCCACCATCTACATCACCCTTTAGCTATACATGATAAACTTGATTGTTTCTTTTTTTGTTATATTCTTTGGCTAGCTTCAAAATTCTTTCGGGTCCGCCTTCACATTACCTTCGATGTGATGATTGTAACTGCGAATACATCCTGCGTTCAGAGAGTTGTAATGGGACTCAACTTTTCTTCCCCGCCTGTCGGGTGTGAACCACTGTGTCCATTATTTTGAACTATTGTGGGGTATACCTTCAATACCTTCACTTCAAGCTTATATACTACTTATTGATGAAGAAGTAGACTGAAAGCTATAGCGAGATAGGTGCCAATCAGGAATAATCTGTTTAATAAAATTCATAATCCTGATCGGCGACGCAGACCAAATTTCCTTGGGCTCCAGAATAGCTTTATCAAGGTGTTGAAGTATGCGTCTTGTTAGAGCTCCGCACATACAGAGCAACTGATCCGAGGTTTCGCTTTCGGCATTACAAAAGCGACAAATATCATCTTGTGCTGAACCTATGTTTTAAAGACGGTATTTACTCGGACAGTGTCCTGTTACAAGACCAGTGAATGTGTTGAAGTCTTTCTTATTAAGGCTTAGCAGCTGTTGAGTAATTTTAATACTCGGCGTAATAATTTTTTTCGTCTGTTTAAGTTTTGCAGCCATCCAATTCACGGTTTTCCCATTTCTTCAGCTCACCTTTCAACACACAGTCAGAAAGTCCACAGAATGGTTCTGGACCAGTGAATGGTGAGTTTGAGCCGTTCCTGACACGTTCATCTGCTCGCACGTTTCCCTCTATACCGCAATGGCCAGGAATCCAGTACAGTTGTACCGAACTTATCTGACTTAATTGCCGTTAAAGGTGAATGCATTCCCAGACAATTTTTGAAAAGCATTTAAAAGCATTTAGAGCTTTAAGTGGCGCTTGACTGTCTGAGAATATGCAGATGTTAGCATGTCTATATTTCCTTTTGAGGCAGACATTTAAACATTCTATAATTGCAGCAATTTCTGCCTGAAAAACTGTTGGCCAGTTTCCCACAGCCACAGAGATTTTTGTTCTGGGACCATACACTCTGGCACCTGTTCTGATTACCATTTTCGACCCATCAGTGTAGAAAATGATTGAATCATTACGAACGTTGGGACCACCTTCATCCCATACTTAACGAGAATGTTGGATCACTCTGTATGGGATGTCATATTTAGTCCTAGGTTCCATCCAATCACTATTCATCTCTGAGACTGGTCCAATGGGTGAGAGATTCAGGATGCTCAAGTGACCAGTTTTGTCCCCGTCTAGTATTTTTTCCATCTTTTAAGCTTTAGAGCGCTTTTTTTAGCCTCTAGCTGAACATATTGGTTCAAAGATACCAGGTGAAGGATAGCCTCCAATGCCTTTGAACGAGTGCTTCGCATTGCTTCAGTAATTACAACGCATGCTAGTCGTTGGAGTTTGTTCAGCTTTTTTGTAGCTACAGTATCCCTAGTCTTTGGCCACCATACAAGTGAAGCATAGGTTATCCTAGGCCACACAATTGCAGTGTAGACCCACATAACCATTTTTGGTTTAAGGCACCATATTCTACCTATCATTTTAGAGCATGTCCATAGGGCTCAATTGGCTTTGCTGATTATTGAATTTAAGTGCGCGTTCCAGTTTAGTTTAGCCTCTAAGATAACACCTAGATATTTCACTGAAGCGCTGCTTTTGGACTTTTTGTTTAGAGAGTGCCAACAGGAAACGACAGCAACAAAATCGGAAAATTGATTTTTATAAAGATTTGATTTTTATAAAGATTTATTTTTAAGGTTTTTATAAAGATTTATAATGATTTTTATAAAAGTCCCCTATTGATCCGCAGAGACTAACTTGAGTCAAAAGAAAAGTTCATCTTTGGTCCTCTAGCTCGGTCAGGGCTTTACGTGTTAAATAAGCCAGAAGAACTAGTGTATGCTGGACAGGAAGAGGCAGGGTTGTTTGATGAAGTATCGCAAATGAAGCAAATGTTGGCCGCAACCTCAATCACGGCTGATGAAAAGATGTATGTCGACATGTTCTTTTACCTTTCCGTGGGTTTGGTAGTCAGCTATCCCTACATTTTGGCCATTCGCTTAAAAGTTTTCTATAGGCCGCAGCGGTCTACGCGACAATGTTTATCTCCAGCCGAACCATTATCCATTCTCCAGTGATCTTTTGGCATAATGGGCTGATCCCCGTTTCGGCATAAAGACCACATCACCTTCGCAAGTTTCGGCAAGCACTTCGTACTCGTTCCCCGTTCACCATATGACTCGAATGAAGAGCGGCTTGGGTATTCCCTTCTCGTCTGTCAGAGAAGGACCTTCTTCGAGAACTTGATGTGGATGATATATTCGACGTCATCGCTTACCGGAGGGACGTAAAGTACCCGGTCCCCGGCCATTCGTTGAATTCTAGCATCAAGCACGTCTCGTCTTCCATTATGAACACGAAAAGAGGTTTTTCATTTCTTTCGCCGGAAAGAAGTTTTTCACCAGCACCTGAAGCTACTCCTTCTGGGTGATTGCCTGCTGCTCAGATACGGCCGGTCTCGTCAGACGCTTCCGCATGAAAATGTCCGTTTTGGCCAGATTTTCCTTCACCGTTTGACCAGTTATTTCGATCTCCCGGCTTCAGGAGCGACAGGGAGAGGATGTTGTAAATACCAGATCGGCTATGTCTGGCGGACACAAAGTGTCTCAGGATGTCCAACTCCTTTGCTGTGGGGTGGGATGTCCAACTCCTTTGCTGTGGGGTGAATAGTATGAAAAAATCATGAAGTTGCTCGACAGTGCTGCTGCTGCTTATCAACAACCTTGAATAATTTTTGTTGTAGGCTTAATAAACGTAATATTTAAGGAAAATTTGTACCATTAAATTATTTTTTGTAGTTTTTTTTCATCGCCATCCGAAAATAGTCCATTTTTTAATGCATTCGTTAACACTAAATTGGATGAAAAATGAATTGAAATTTTCGGACATTCCATTCGGTAATTTGAAGAAAACTGTTCAATTTGAATCGTGCTTGCCAGGCTTTAATGCTCTAACTCAGCCAGTGATTTTCAGGTGTAAACAAAATCTAAACCACCGAAAAATCACAACTGAAAGACGATACTTAGAAAGAAATAATACAGATCAGGTTTAATTGCGGGGACACATGTTAAGTGTTTCACGAATAAATGAGACTCGCTAAACTATGGTTTATTTTCACATAACGTATATACATAACGTTTTGTTTTTTTTAGGGGGTCTCCGTAGCCACATTGGTTGCGCGTTCGCTTAGTAAGCGATCGATCGTGAGTTCGAAACTCAGGGCCCTCATTGACCATCTTTGTGTTGTTACAGAATAACTACGTCCACGCAACAATCATCAGCGATGGAGATCGATCCACGGTCGAAATATGATCGATTCATCCATACAACTGCTCTGCTCTGCAAGACACATCGGGCTGCTGTTCTATAAATAACTCAACAATGATCAATCAACTGTCTACGCTGTCCGGTCTAACTGGATAATGGAAGAACAGATAGAAAACTCTTACGCCTAAATGGCTGCTACTGTGTTTATGTGTGTACCATATGGAATGGTATAGAAGAGAATACTCTAACGCCGAAAAATGGCAACTGTGTAATGTGCTAATTATAGATATGATAAATATGTGACATGTACACGATTCAAATTCGGCTCTGTTACAGCTAAAATGCCAATGAGCCTGAAATAAATAAATGGGACAAAAAAAAAAGTTTTGTTTTTTTGTGTCCCGCGTTAGACCTTTGACCATCTGGTCACTTTACTTAAAAATCTCGTTTAGAGGTGGAATTAGTATTAGATTCTCCATTTTGAATCAGGGATGGATTAATCCCATCTGCACCTGCAGATTTGTAAGGTAGAAAGGATCTCACCGCGTTTACTACTTTGGCCCTCGTGCAGACTAACCCAGCAACTATGTTAGCGACATCCTTTGCACTTTCAGGTCTTGTGAGGTACATTCGAGAACATTTTGTGTCGCCATTATAGCCAGGATTTGTATTCGAGTGGACAGATGTAGATCCCGGGAAGTGAGTCTAATACTTCTGAGGGAGTAGTCGAGTGGCCTTTTACCAGAGTCTTATTGAGTCTAGCAACGATTGGAGTATTTTCAATGCTTTCGCAGCTATATACCCAGGATTTTCGCTTGGATCGTCTCAGTTCTCTGCTGTACTCAGTTAGAGCGCATTTGTATTGAGACCAGTCCGAAGTAACTTTTGCTCTGTTGAACAGTTTCCGCGCTCTTTTGCGAAGCCGTTCAAGCCTTTTATTCCACCAAGGACCTTTTTTTTTTTGAAGAAACTCTTCTTAATGTGCAATTGCTGTTGTAGGCAGAGACTATCGTTTCGTTTAATTTGAAGCTGATTCAAGCTGCTGAATCGACCATATTTTTGAGTTTAGAATTTTTGACTCGAATTCAAGGGAATACCGATCCCAGTTGTTTTTTTTTTTTTTGAGATCTCATTATTCTCTCTGAACTGTCATGCCACCGTCCCATTCAGAAATAATGTGTCTATGATCAGACAAAGGCGCCTCTTCCGACACATACCAGTTATGATTTTTTCCTGAAATAACCGGACTGCACAGCGTTAGGTCTAAGACTTCTTCTGCCGTAATCTCCCAAAGTGACGCAAGCGCCAGAGGTAAGAATTTGCAGTACGAGACCTTTTGTAAAATTGCATGTATAATCAGCATACGCGTACCTAACGAAAATCTTATCTGTAGAAAATGTGTATTGTTGATGGAAAAACATTCCCATCGGCTTGATTTTTGAACAAATGCAGTTTTATTCAAGCTATGCCACCAACGCCAGTTTGTTGTGGAAACAGCAAATTTAAATCGCTGTTTCCACAACCGATTGGCGTTCATCCATCAAAGTATGTGAGAATCTGTTTCCAATTATTTTCTCCAACTGCGTTGAGCGAAGCATCAGGGAGAAGAATTCACATACTTTCCCAACTCTGTAGCATGAGTCGAGCAGGTTAACGTAGTTGAGAACCCGATTGTAATAATTATGGACAGCACCGATTTTTTCGAATTCAAAATGCAATTGAAACCATCCGTGTTAAATAACATAATGCCGTCCGAGATTATCCGAAGTAAAAAAGATACAGCTTACGCGAGGATGTTTCAAGTTTTGTTACAAGATGTGTTTCGTTTCGTTTGGAACATTTAGAAGAGTGCAGCTGTTCACCAAATTCGACATTTATCCTTCAATCAACACTCAGCTTCAATTTATCCGAAAGAGAAATTGAACAGGCGAGGAAAGTAAACATCGTCAAGAAGCTTTGTCCCTGGATGCCTGAAGAAAAAAGACACTACATATTAGGGAATCCTTGTAATCGACAATTAAATCGATGAGTTTGAACTATTTAGTTCTAATCTTTATGAGCTATATGTGAGAACAGCAATACACTTCAATCTAGGATAACTTTACTTAAAGATGAGCTTGATTTTATAAATTTACATGGTTACATGGTTTTGTGAGCTTCTTAGTACATGATTTGTAATTCTGAAACAAAATTGCTATTATAAAAGTAACATTACATGGGGATGGAAAGTGTTTTTTTTACAAGAAAGAAGGCATGTGATTTTTATTATGTTCAACGTTCATTACGGAAGAAGTTGTTATGTGAATATTGCTGTCCCTGCTCGTTCATCGTACTCTATCAGAACAGATAAAAAAATCACATCGCATCACTATGAAATTACGTCACAACATAGGGAAAATGGCGCTTGCGCCCCATCACAGTTGAAATGGCGCTTGCGCCACTTCGTTCACAGTAAATTATCACAGTTGTTTGGAAGGATTTGGTATTCTTTATCGATCTATAACAAAAAAACGTAAAATGTCAATGTTGGCGCTTGCGTCACTTTGCGAGATTACGGCAGTCTTGTCTGATAGCGTTTATGAATGTTGGTTCATTTCCTTTGTTAGCGATATCTATGTTGTTTGACGAGAGAAATTCTAAAAGACACTCACCTCGATTGTTAATGTCAGTAGGGGATGTAGAGGTAAAACGGATATGTTAAGAAGAACTTCAATTATATCTTTGGAAACTCATGTTTCCCAAAACTTTAATGTAGTTTCTTGCAAATCAATATACTGTTTTTCTACCTAATTGGTCAAATATTTTACAAAATGGGGTGAATTACATGACTCTCTCCTGCCCGTTCCCTAGCTTTGCGAAGTCGATTTCGAGGAAGCTTCCCATTCCATCACAGTTGGTTTTTAAGAAATTTTCGTAAGTTTTTTCTCAACGACAAATTTGTTCAAAAAATTCCAAAGAACTCAACGTAAAAGTGAGCGACTGTTTCATCCGCTGATCCTGTTCCAAGTAATTGCTCCCAATCGACTTCTGCTGTGGCTCTCAGCCACCACAGCTGGGAATCATACCACATACATTATTCAACCATGTAATAGTTTACACTTTTCTAAACGAATTTTAATGTCTTGTGAACCGAATTAATTTGGAGCTTCCATGAATAATAGATAACGGTACTCTGTGTAAACAAAACATTGTTAGCGTGGAAAGATGAAGAACTTACAATGCGGGTTCTCTGTTAAGAGAAATTAATTCCGACCAGTACAACACTTATATCAACATTTAATACGACCGCTAAAGGTTAATAGTAAAATGCGGCGAGGACTTTCATCATGCGTCCACTGAAGTGATTTAGGACAATGTGTTTTCTTTAAAAGTTATTGTTTTAAGTTCATGATTGTTTTGTCATATTTCACATATCATGCCAACGAATTGCTCCTGTCCATTGTAAGTGTCATGCTGTGCGTTGACGAGCGCTTGTTGATCAAAACTCTTTTTTCTCGGAAATTCGTAATCCTTTCCAAGAATCCGATTACAGTTCTACAACACGAAGTATCCTTCCTTCCTTCTCCCCTCACACCAACTCACTGGAAGTGACTTAAGCGAGTGTACAGTAATGAACACCGGGGAAAAACTCCTACCGTGTCAAGCGTGGCATAAATGTGACAAAGTTTGAAAAATCCGGCAAGGCAGCTTTGTCTCGGGCTTTGGGGCTGTCTGTGTGCACAACTGCTCATACCTCCAGCTGCAACACTCTAAATCCCGGCTGTCGCAAATATGTGTATTTGCGAAGCAATAACATCCATCCTAGTTTAGCCAGCCAGCGGCGAATATGACGTCAGGAATCTAAACCGGGGCGCTCGTGTACATGTGTACATATGTTTTAATTTTATTTATTTCCCGCTTTGTTTTGACTGTCATGAATTATTAGACGTAAACCGGGGGTGGGAAAATGGAACATTACCACCGTCAGGAGTCATTCGCAATATTTTCCTCGATGAGTAAAAGAAAATGGAGTGGGGGTGTCGAAAGAGCCACTTTTTCTGCATCCGGATGCTACACTCTTCGGAACAAGTGTGCGACTCAAGTGCTACACTAACAGTAGCTGTACTCTAGCTTGATAACGCCCCTCGGAGAAGCAAAGGAAGAAAAAACATGATGGGAAGAAAATCCACTTTCTATTTTGCGTTGACTTTCTCCGTCTCCGAAATCTCTTGAAGCCGAGGGGAGAAGAAAAAAACAACACACCAAACAAGCGACATAACGAGAGATATTAATTTAGGACGTCATTTTTCATCAAAAAGCACACTCATATACGTGATGTATTATCCCGGCTTTGGATGCTCATCTCGTTTGTCTTTGTCCTCCCAGCTGAAGTGGGGTCCCGGTCCGGATGGTAGATGAGTCCAGTTTTGAAACGAAGACGTATCCACCACACATCTCTCGGCCGTCGTGTTATTTCAATGATTCTTTTATCTGTTGGGTACACATTACATATGTGTGCATTAGCTGCCCGGGGCAAAAGTATGGGAGGACAGCTGTAAATAGTTTACAAGGAGACCCACTTACAGCCGCCATTGTCGATAACTTTAAAGCTTCCATCGGAATGAATGTGAGTGAATCCGGGCAAAAAGTTTCCTGTGCGATATGCTGAACTATGAAAAAATCTCCATAACTTACACGTTTCTTCTGTTGCATGGGGAAAAATATCGACGGAGGGCCTCCTCCCTCCTGCCACCATTTCCACATACGACAGAAATTGGCAACATTTAAACCCAACTGCGAATGTCGAATGCCGTTTTCATCACAACCGTCTCTGGTTGGGGGGCTTTGGGGATGCGAACAACCAGCAGAGCAATGATTGTGCGAGTAAAAATATTATGTAAATGTTTTCCCTATATTTCTCAGCAATTTCTTTCGTCGGATCCATACGGGGCGTGATAAAAAATCTTCTGATCTCGTATTCTTCCGCTTCCACACTCCGACCCAACAAGGAATGAATGCAACTTCTCGGTGCGAAGGATGATATACTTCGAGCAAAACTACACCCGTACCGTATCAATGTTTTCTACTATTTTTCTTATGAAATTTTCCCGTTTTTCATCTCCATCGTGTGTTAAAAATTTTTGCGAATTTTTGTGCTTCTTCTGCTCTTCTCCATCGTTGCCAGCCGCTACCGCATTTCAGCACGGGGTGCGAGGGTGGGTCTCGATGGAAGCAGACGGACGGAAGAAGACTCTGGCCCATTTCGAACAGTCCTTATGGAATTGTTCATAAATCTTTTTGCCAACTACGCCTGATATGTCACACGTGACCCAGTTGGGCTATGAACTGGCTCCCGCCTCGCTCTCGCCCATGTCTTGCTGCTCTGAAACAATGTTGAATGCATGAAATTGTAACCTCAGGGAGAAAAAAAGGAAAAGTATCAAACGTCAATTTTGTGTGCTCTTGACTCGATGGAAACATTTTACATTTGAAGTGCATTTCGGAGGAAAAGGAAAAATCGGTGGATGATTTGGACAAATTTTGTTTCCCCCCACTGGTATGAGTGCGTTTCAGATTTACCGTCTGTTGGGAATTCGTTATAATCTCCTGCAATAAACTAACAATAGAATTTAGTATTTTATCGGGTTGATAAGAAAGTGATTGCGCTGTGCAGTAATAGAGATCATTATGTTTGTTTTAAAAAGCTTCCAATTTAATGTGTTACCTGTGGCTTCCGTGGCAGAGTTCCGGAAGATTCGGGTTTGATTCCCGTCAGGCCGGAAAATTCTTCCGATTTAAACTGTGGTACCCGCATGTTTTCGAGTGTGCCACTCAATGTATATTCAAGGCGTGCTATTTTGCTAGAAATCTCAACAAAGCAGAAATATAAAATGATACGTGATACTACGTTGATACTACGTGATACTACGTGGAAATTCTTAGGGAAGGTTAGTAGCGTTGAAGGAGAAGAACGTTTGAAAGATTACTTCTTCGAATGATTGTATTTTTTTTATCTTCAACTCATTGTATACTCTTCGCAAAGCATATAGGCGATTTTGTCCAAGACACGGCCGCCTTATAGACGTAAGTTTTCCAAATAACTTTATTCAATTAATTTGTTTATCACTTCGGATATTATTCCAGAAGTTTTAGATTGTGTGGTTTTTGTAAAATCAGTTGGAGGAGATTGATTCATTCTTGCTCTAGAGAGAACAATACACAAGCTGGCCATATGTCGCGATTTGTTTCCTTGTGTCAATGTACGCAATGAACTGAGTGCAATGTATCGCGATCGCTATCGCGCGGCAGACTATATCGCAGTCGACACATGCTTAATCACAGGTGAATATATTTTGTTCCAACAGCACTAGCATCACATATTTTTCAACCACTTCAATCTCTATTTTTAAGAATGTGAAATTTGAGAATCGACGCAGTGCAAATAAAATTGCACTACAGTGTGCGATATCTACAATTCTTCCTTTGTATCAAGCAAACCCACTATTGTGATATCAGCATCAGCCTGTTGTCTGCTCGCTATGTAGAACGATACTTTGATTTAACAGGCTGTCTACATAACACGTGGACATTTTTAGGGGGGGTAGGGGGTATGAAAATATCCACGCTTGTCCACGGAGAGGGGGGAGGTAGTATAGACTATGTCCACGTGTACACGAAGAATAAATATTTTTTTAAATATAATCACCCATAATCATTAATTAAAAAAAATGGGTGGGTTATATCTATGATATAACCGCAAGGTTTACGTGGGACTACCTTAGCTTAGCAATCATTTGTTTGTATTGATTAAATTGTTGATTGATTGAAACAATTTCCGAATTCAATTGAATTTAATATATTTGCTTTGTGAGTAAAGAGATTGAATAAATGCCATGTTTCATGCATTGTGATACATTATGTTCTTCATTACAAGTAAATTTAATGACAGTCCTTTTACGTTTGGTGTATATTTGGACAAAATATGTGAACGGAAGAATTATCAAACGATTATTTTATTTTACATTTCCCTCTGAAGTTTGCATCTCTCAAGTGTACGTACTTCTCGAACCGTAAATTTGCTTGATTTGATGAACTTCAGGCACTCAGTTTCGATTTTGACATGTACGTCGAACGCATATTGTTTAATCAATAGGTGTTATCGCAGCAAATGGTTATCAACATTTTGCCTAATCATCAAATGGTATGCGTAGAAATTCAGTGAGCAGAAGATATGAAGGCATATCCTTCAATACAATCTTGAATAACCGAACCAAAGCGTTGTGTTCGTACTTGCATGAATCAACAATATTCTAGTCTGCACAAAGACAAGCGAGTACAAAAGTACTCGCAGTTTGCAATTATTTGCAAAGCCCATTTTCCCAGACTCCTTGGGTTTGAAGTCTGTGTTGGGGAAACACATTTCAATCGGAACAAAACTACCTCCGATTTGCATGTATTTGCAATGCCGATTTCTCCAACACTGCTTGGTTTTGATGTCTGTGTTAGGGAACACATTTCGGTGAAAACAAAAGCCCCATATCTCCATGTATTTGCAATGCCAATTTCCCCAAGGCTGCTTGATTATGATGACTGTGTTGGGGAAACCGTAAATCGAGCCAATCAAAACGAGGCAGTTAGGGCGTTTAGATAACGCTTAACATTTTACAGTTATTCAATTGTTTATCTAATGAAAAATAACATTTCATTAATTGCGATAGATGCATAGAAATATTCCCTATCAATTGATGCAAATATCTTTCCGATCCAGTAAGAAATGTTCGAGTTATAAGCATTCGGAATCTTCATTTTTTCCTGCATGTTCTGTGTTTAGGTTTTCATTTTACCTCCCATATTCTCCGGTTAGACGTAGTCCCACGTCAAAATGTAAGGGGTTGTATCTAGGACACCACCGCATATTTTAGACGTCGAACTACGCAATTATATTATGCAATCCACTTGTTTACCACTTCGAATATTATTTCAGAATGCATTGAAATTTTAGATTATGATTATGTTCTTCGTTATAAATAAATTTTATGAACGTCCTTTTACTTTTGATATTATGCCTAGGACTACCAAAATATGTGAACGGAAGAATTGTCAAACGTTCATTGTATTTAACATATCCCTCTGAAATTATTGCACAACTCATGTTTACGTAGTTCTCGAACCGCGAAGGTTCATTCAGCTCTAGTATTTGAAATGACAACTTTCCCAGTCTTCTCAATTTAAAAGTAAGTTTTAGGGAAACATATCCCGGTCTGCACGACGACAAGCGAGTACAAAAATACTCAACACCAAAAAATACCCCCGACTTGCATGTATTTGTAAAAGCGGATTCCATCAGCCACATTTATTTTTAAGTCCGTGTTAGGGAAACACAGCTCAGTGGGAAAAAAATACCCCCAACTTGCATGTGTTGACAAAGCGGATTTCCCCAGGCACATTGATTTTGAAGTCCGTGTTAGGAAAACACAGCCCACAAAAAATACCCCCGACATGCATGTATATTTGTAAAGCGGATTTCCACAGGTACATCGATTTTGAAGACTGTGTTGGGGAAACCGTAAATCGGGCCATTCAAAACTTGGCAGTTAGGGTGTACAAATATTGTAAACATCACGCTTGCACACCATCAGTATCAGATTTACATAACTAAACCATGTAATTAACGCATTTCGATGACCTCAATTCTTATCATGGGACAACTCACTAATGTTGTTTTGTCCACATGATTTCTATGGTAACCACTTGGCGCGCTGCAGTTTGTTTATTGTGTCCTTCGCGCAAAACAGAAGTTGAGTGTGTTGAGGTGAACATTTCTAAAATGCCCAAGAAAAGGCAATATTCTGAAGAAAGCCTGAATTATGAATGGATCAGTATGATGACAGTAAACTCAAACATTGATAAATGCCACATCTACATGGAAGTTCGATTTTTTTCAATAATAAAAGGGGATTTCTAAAACCGGACAAACCAAGATCATTTACCCTACTTTTCTTGAAAAATTAAAATTTTTTAATGTATTGAAATTTCGGCAATTTCTAGGAATAGTTATTCACATTTGCGTGAGATGATACATGCACCACTCGTCGTCAATCTTTAATCAATTGGCCCAGTACTCAATCTTTTTTCGCATAGAATGCAGCTGTTAAACAATTAAATTGATGGATTGAAGTAACTTTTTGAAGTAAAAACCCTATTTTTTTTCGTTTTTCAATAATTTTCTCCCAAAAAATGCATGATGAACTTGATTATATCAATAAAATTAAAACTCTCCAACCATTCTACAATTCCTTGCTTGTTAAACCTGTTGAATGGTCAACCTGTTGTTATCTTCCACTATTTAAAATGTTTCACAACAGAATTTTATGAAAAAAATGCAGATCTTTCAAATGAATGTAGCGTAGCGTTCTTTCGAATTGGGGTCAATGTAAGACAGAAAATTGTTCTCAAGAAATGTTCAATAACTCTTTCAATTCTTTCATTTAGCTTGATTTCATAGAGTTCGGAATCAATGAATCGTGAGTTATCTGACGTGATTTTCCCTCGCGAAACTTTGAAATTCATCTAGACAATCAATGCAGAATGGTCGATAAGGATTTGAAATATTATAAAATATTAGGTTGAGGTAAAAGTTATCAATTATTTTCTCGATAGCTGGCTTTAGTGATCAATATCTCGCGTAATATCGATCGCACAATTTCAAGTATAGGCTCGTTGTGAACACTAAAAAAAATCGTCACACTGAAAAACATTCTTTTGCTGTTTTTTTGTTTGTTCCAATCAGTTGTGAGCTACAGGGTGTTAACAATAGGGGTCAACAAAGAGAAAATTCGGTACGTTTTACACTTTTGCTTTTATAAATGCAAAAACGCAAGCCAGGCCGCTAAAATTGCGATAACTGTGTATTGTGTCGATACTACAACAGTAAAATACGTGCAACTTAATTTATTAGGCTGTCAAAAAAGTCCTGCGGTATTTTTTTGAATTTTCATTTGTTCATAAAATTAGTTACAATCATCTGTTTTAAGTCAAATATGCGCCGTTTTGTTCGATGACTTGTTCCCAACGAGATGCCAACTTCATAAAACCCCTGTTATAGAAGCTCGCTTCCTTGTTGGCAAAAAACTCGGATAGCCAATTTTCACAGGCCTCTTCTGTGGCTAACTTCTGACTACCTAGCACGTTCGCCATGGACAAAAACAGGTGGTAGTCACTTGGTGCAAGGTCCGGACTATACGGCGGATGCAAAAGAACCTCCCATCCGAGCTCCCGGAGCTTCTGGCGCGTCACCAAACAAGTGTGTGGCCTGGCGTTGTCCTGATGGAAGACAATGCGGCCTCTGTTTATCTAAGATGGCCTCTTCTTCATGAGTGCTACCTTCAAGCGGTCCAGTTGTTGGCAGTACAGGTCCGAATTGAGCGTTTGGCCATAGGGAAGCAGCTCATAATAGATTATTCCTTGACAATCCCACCAAATAAACAGCAGAACCTTCCTGGCCGTTAATGAGGGCTTGGCCACCGTCTGAGCCGCTTCAGCGGGCTTCGACCACGACCGTTTGCGCTTCACGTTGTCGTAAGCGATCCACTTTTCATCGCCAGTCACCATCCGCTTCAGAAACGGGTCGATGTTGTTGCGATTCAGCAGCGATTCACATGCGTCGATACGGTCAAAGATGTTTTTTTCGTCAATGTGTGTGGCACCCATACATCGAGCTTCTTTGTGAATCCAAGCTTCTTCAAATGGTTATGACGGTTTGATGACTTATACCCAGCTCTTGGCCGATGCTACGGCTGCTACTATGCCGGTCTTTCTCGGCTAATTCAGCGATTTTGTCGCAATTTTCGACGACAGGCCTTCCGGAGCGTGGCGCATCTTCGACGACCTCTACACCAGAACGAAAACGTTGAAACCATCGTTGTGCGGTGGAAATGGAAACTGTATCGGGTCCAGAAACTGCACAAATTTTATTGGCAGCTTGAGATGCATTTTTGCCTTTGTCATAGTAGTACTGTAAAATATGTCGGATTTTCTCTTTATTTTGCTCCATATTTGCGACACTATAACTCACGAACGACTTAACCAAACAAAACACTGTCAAGGACTATATAAATACCTTTCCAACAAGCTATAGTATGACTCGATACAATGAATACAACTAGAACTACGCGCTTACAACGACACCTCACGGAAATACCGCAGGACTTTTTTGACAGCCTAATATTTTTCAATTTTTTTTTATTTTGGCAGACTTATCTCACTTCTTAACTAGGCGAACCTATTTTCATCCCGCCCCCGGGCTTCTGAATGCCAAAGGGTGACTAGGCTCTGCTGAATGCACGTATCTGCATGCTCGTGCTTTTCAGTCCTAACCGAGGAATTGTCGGACAATCGTGCAGGTGCTAAGGATGACCAACTTTTGGATGCCGGCCAATTCTTTCTCCATGTTCAACACCTTTAGCGCTTCCAGAAGATTCTTCGGGACAATTTCAGTTCCAGAGAGAACGACTGGAACAATTCTTGGGACCTCCCTTAGCCCCCACAGTTCCTTGAGCTCCACGGCCAATGGTCGGTACTTGCAGATTTTGCGACCGTGGGTCTCCTCCAGATTCTGGTTCAGTGGAATAGCGACATCGATGATGGTGACTTTGCGATCGCTCTTGTCGTAAACCATTATATCTGGGCGGTTGTGGTGGATCGAGAGGTCGGTCAGAACAGTGCGATCCCAGTACAGCTTGAAACGGTCATTTTCCAGGACAGGTGCAGGTAGGTACCGGTAGTTTGGTACGTTGTCTTCCAGTAGAGCACATTGGAGCGCCAATTGTCGGTGAACAATACAGGCCACGTTGTTGTGGCGCTCGGTGTAGGCTGCGTTGGCCAAAACGGGACAGCCTCCCATAATGTGCTCTATGTTTTCACCTGGTTGATGGCCCATCCGGCAAATGTCATCAACGTCTTGATGCCAGACGTACCGCCTGCAGTTTCTCGTCGGCATTATCCTGTCCTGGATGGCTATCATGTCGGCTTCTACTACTGAAGAGAGTTCACCACGCGTTATCCACAGATTAGATGCGGCCTTGTCGACGTGTGGCCGGTCCAGTTGATGGGGGTCGGCACCACGCACTGCCTTCTGCTTCCAAGCTGCAATCTTCTCCTCCACTGTCTGCAGATTGCAGTTGAGTTGGTACTCCGCAGAGCGCTGTATCCTCTGTCGGCGGCGCAGACAGCCCGGTATAGCGCGTTTTGGTTGGCGCGTTCTGCGAAGTACTCGCGCAGTTGTCGTACCTGGGCAACACACAGTGCAGATATGTCGACTGTTCCAAGTCCCCCTTCTTTGCGTGGCAGTGAAACTCTCTCCAGTGCCGATTGAGGATGGTGCATTCCGGCCTCTTTGAATGCTTTCCTCATCCTCCTCTCAAGGTCCTCTAGGTCAGTTTTGCTCCATTTGACTACACCAAAACTGAAGGTCAGCAGGGGAACCGCGAATGTGTTTATCGTGCGTACCTTGTTCCCCGCATTGAGGAAAGTCCTCAGGACACAGTTCACTCGACTCAAGAACTTGTCTCGCAGCTCCGTCTTGATGTCGGAGTGGCGAATCCCGGTGAGCTGTCGGAATCCAAGGTATTAGTAGGATTCGCCACGAACCATGTCTTGTATAAACTCGCCGTCATAGACCTCGTAGCCTCCGGATTCGGTAAGTTGTCCTTTCAGCAGGTGGACACAGCGGCACTTGTCGAGGCCGAACTCCATGCAGATGTCCCTGCTTATTTCTTCGACAACCCGGATAGCTACACCTAGACGCTGACGTGAATCAGCGTAGACCTTGAGATCGTCCATGTAGAAGGTATACCTCCCCATACCTTAACTTATAGCCATGACCGTTCCTATTGAGCGTCCTACTGAGGGGGTTCAGTGCCAGACAAAACCAAAGCGGGCCGAAAGAGTCGCCTTGGAATATCCCCCTCTTTATCTGCAGCGTTCTAGACTGCAACACATTTTCCCCATCACTAAGGTGCAGAGACGTGCTCCACTGCCTCATCGCATGCTGCAGGAACCTAACGACGACGGGATCAGTTTTGTAGAGCTCCAATACCCGGAGGAGAAACGAGTGAGGTATGGAGTCATAAGCCTTCTTGTAATCGATATAGGCCATGCTTAGGTTCCGCTGGTTATAAACCGCCTGGCCGACTATGGCTGCGTCGATGATGGCCTTTGCAGCCATGCGTATTTTTTCTGCATCCTTTCTGCTCTTCTGCGATGATATGGTGTTGTTCGCAGTGGGCAGAAACTTTGGCGGTTATGGTGCTGCTTAATGTCTTGTACAGACTCGATAGGCACGTTCTCGGTCTGTACTTTTATGGTTCAATGTGTTGCTGTCTTTCGGGAGGAGGAATGTGACGCCACGGGTGGCGAATTCAGGGAGGTTGTGTGGGTCACGTAGCACCTTGTTGAAGCACTCAGCTATCTCTTGATGTGCGACGGTCAGCTTCTTGTGCCAGAAGTTCTGAACACCATCGGGGCCCGGTGCTGCCCAGTTCCTCAGGTACCGCGAGGCTTCGCGAACATCGTTTTCTTCGACGATGATAGCTGGCCTCTCTCCAATTTCACCACAACTCTTCTCCTCCCGTCTTAACCACATTTGCCCGTCGCGATGTTGTACTGGGGTCTCCCAAATACCAGCCCAAAAGTTCGTCACATCGCTAATATCCGACAAACCTTCGCGGTAGTCAGGCTTCTCGTCGCTAATATGGTCGTAGAACGCTTTCTCGTTATCTCTGAACATCCGATTTTGTCCCTGGCGCTTTGCAGAGTCAGAGTAACGTTTCAGCCGTTTTGTAAGGACGCTCAATTGCTGTACTAGTGTGTCGAGTTTTTCCGTCAGCTGGTGAGCTCCCAGCTGGCGAAGTTCAGTAGGCCGCACGATCACAGCAACTTGGCGACATAATTTCGCCGATCTGCTGCCTCTTTTGTACGCCATCAGCCTTCCAATTGCGGCACGCTTCGTTGCTCTAATCGACTTCGCCATGGAGGCTCTTTCACGGAGATGTTGGAGCAGTCTTCGCCTAATAAGGTATCCTAAACTTTTGGCGGTCGCCACAGCAGCACAGTAAACTTTCAGTTGCAGCTCCTCCATGTTCTCGGCATCAACCAAGTGCAGCGGAAGAACGTGCTCGTTCATGAGCTTTACTGCACTTTTCAGCCTGCGGGAATTCTGCAACTTCGGGATCCTGGGGCGCGACAAAGGGTCTGTGTCGTGGAACTGTGAGATCGTCTCGTCGTAGTGGAAGACCAGATCGGGTAGTAGTTGTTGATCTATCCGTGGGTCTTCCGGCTCAGGGGGTTGTTGTACTGTGGCCTCCACTGGTGCTGATTCACGTGCCCCACTCACGAATGAATTGCTCAGCCGTACTGTACTTCGTCTCGACACATCGCTTGCTCTGTTGTTCCTGGAGCTTATTTCCCTCTGCACCTGCTGCTTGATCTCGTCGATTTGCATTTGGGAGAGCATGTTATTGCGTACTATCGCTCTACGCCTCGCGTTCATCGCGTTCTGATCAAGCCCCCGACGAACTCTGGATACGCTTCCTGGCTTCCTGGAACATTGTTAGTATTCGAGGGCGACCGATAATGTCCGTCTCCAAGGCAGTGCAGATGTAATAAGCGCGGATCACGAGTTCGTTCATTTCGTATGTCCACATGATCCCGCGCCTAGTGGTACCCACGAGTGTGGACGACTGTCGTCAGGCCGCTGCCGCTCGCTCTTACGCCCGTTCCAGGGCCAGCTCCAGTTCGGGGACCCTCCTCGGGCGATCGCATTCTAAGTATTCTTCGTGAATGTTGCTCCATTTTCTGGGTGTATCTCCTTTGCCCGGGAGACAGCGGGTTTGGCAAAGTATATTAGAGTCCCACCTTGCCAGAGGAACCTTTTCGGGGCGCCGTCCCTAACTAGGGAACAGACGCTCCCCTAAACCTCCAGTGACCCGGGAGGCCTTCCCCGGGAGAGATATAGCGCTCTGACTCGCTCGCACTTTCGACACCCGTTCTCGGAGCCAAGACCAGTTGTGTGTTTCCAGTTCACGCCCGATCTAAAAATGTCGTCATATGATCTTCGTGGAGGCGTGAAATAGGAATATTTGAGACCAACCTACCTGTTGGTCCTACCCTAGTGTTGATCCCCATTTGAGAACCATTTTTATTATTTTTTAATTTATTTTCAAAATTTTTTTAAGTTTTTATTTTAGTGCAATATACTAAATTGAGATCTCTACTGCCAATAAATGGACCGTTTGAAGCTAGCGATTGACCAGAAACGTTCAAAACTGGCTAACAGAAGAGGTTTTGTGTTTCATCAGGATAACGCAAGGCCACAGATTTCCGAGAGCTTGATTGGGATGTTTTTATTCATCCACCATATAGTCCGGACCCGGCACCAAGTGATTACATCCTTTTCCACGCATTGCAAAATTTCCAGAGTGAAAAGAAATTGGGATGAATTTATTTTTTGTGGGTATATGTGAAACCAACTGATCTACACCGATAAGCCAAGTGCTGAAAAAAAAATCGGAAACTGAACTTCCCTATGATAAGGGTAGGAGAATTTCTGTCTATTTCATGACACTGATAAATTATTGTCGGATTAGACGCAATCCAAAACAGAGCATTTTTGAGGGCACAATAAAAATCCAAAGACACGTCCGCGAGCCCACATTTAGTACACAATTTCAAACGATCAGTACCGAGTCGTTCAAAACCATTCCTTCCTTCAAAATAGTATTCTGCAGAGATAATGGTTAAACGCCATCAGCCGTTTGTGGAAACTATGATAGAGATAACCCCTTATGCCTCCCCCGTGGTCGCCTCTGGTGTTACGGCGGTTCACTGTGACCTAAGAAGACCAAGTTTTGCTCCACATGAGCTCCGCTCTGTTGTGTATGTATGTACTCGGTATTAAAAAACTGACAGCATGAAGCTGTTTTATATTTATATTTTTGATATCATTGTTCGGAACAATGGTACAGAGCACCGTTTACATCCACCCCCGAAGGGTTGTCATCTTTCTAGCCACGTCGAAGTATCTGTACGATTGAGAGAACTGCAACAAATAAGCAATAAAAGAGTTCCGCAGTCAAGCGCCTATTTCCGCTTTGCGGGACAAATTCACCAGGAAGAGTGGCACTTCCTACCTACGCCGGACGTTTGATATTGCAGCAGAAACTGTCGAAAACAAAACGGGAAGAGAGAGAGGGCGAAAAAAACTGCAACGAGGACAATGTGTAGTAATTTTTTTAACCCCCTTCCAATTGACACCGAGTTTGGGGACTGTGATTACGAACTTAGGCTTTCCGGCGCGAAAATGGGAAACTTTTGCCGGGTTGGCATCTGTTACACTCCAGCTGACAAATCGCGACATATAACGAGATTCCAGCGATTGACACCACGTCCCAAGTGGTGACTGTTGTTGGGTTACATACCGACGCCACTCTTAATTCTACCCCAATCGGGTTGATGTGTCAATGGGAAAGTAGAACATTACAAAAGAAAACTTTTTGAATTAATTTCCATTCAATCCTCATTTTGGGCGGTGTAAAACATACCGATGAGACGCGCTATCAATAGTCACAAACAGAGGAATCTTGATGCCTATATACGTGATGAAAAGAGCTAAATTTACACCCAATGCAAAGGAAGCTGGGTAATGTGAAAGGAAGACGCTGTCGCTTTCAGCTGATTGCGACACACGTGTTTGGATATTGTTTCCCCGATGATGACTATCTGCTGTACGATTTCCCTATATTAGAAAACTCCCAAACGCAAACACACATGCAAACTGATATGCTTATGGGAGCATACGTTCCACCGGCATATTGCACTCTCCGCCGAACCGTTCCTTTGCCAGCTACGTACAGTGTGGGACATAAAAAATGCACCGATTATGAATTATAAATCGTACATTGCTCACTCTAATAATTTTGACGTAGGACTACGTCTTTCATTTCTATACCGGGGTGTAAAATCAAAGTTTCGAAAACGAAAGCGTTACGCCGGAGACCGAGATTTTGAGCGTTAATAGCTCTTAAACAACTGAACGAAATGGTATGATAAACACTTCATTCGAAAGATAAAATGTCTACGCGTTATATACTTGTTGCTTTTTCATCCAAAAACTTGTTTCAATAGCCTTAAAATTGCTTTCAAAAAAGGCTATTGAAATCACCAATCGGTATATAAGCGAGCGCCGCTCGGAAACCCACTCAGTTATAATTGAACAGTCGCTGTTGTGGTGAAGCTAATTTCGTTCATCATGAAAGCGCTGATGAACGGTGTCACCAAGAGCCTGTTTGTGCACCTTAGGACAGAATGGGAACCATCAGGAGGAGAGTGATGCCACGGTTCCGCTTGAAACATCGGGACAGCCGCCACACACACATACACGCGCGGAACCCTCGTTGCTATCATCGTTGCTGGAAAATAATCTACCAGTTCTACCCCTACCCCCTGGGAATTGAAAAATACATTCATGCGAAAGAGTTGATTTTAATGTTTTCTATCTATACAACACTGCAACCAAATACATTTGGTTTTGTGATTTTTCAATCAATCGCAATAAACCGGAAAGCTTCTGAATATTATTTTTCCCCGTCAGCAGAAAACTTTCGTATCCAATATTGGATGCATAACATAAAAAACGGAAAATGTTTCACATCGCGAAAATCATGTAATTTTTGAGCGATTATTTGCTTCCTACTCATAAAATGCTGCGACCAAATACATTTCGATTTGAATTTTTCAATCAAGTGCGATCAACGTAAGATCACGTCTTTCGGCAGTTTATAGAGGTGCAATGAATCTTTAGGAATTCCCGCTCTACGCGCACTGGCAAACGATGTTTACTCAACAATTTCTCAAACGAAAAATTGGTGTTGTGAGAAAGACTTAGCGAACGCAAAAACGACAAACGGGAGAAAGAGATGTTTGGAGGTTGAAAGGAAATTGGCAGAAAACATCTTCATTTTATCTTTCGAATAATGTGATTATCATACATCTTCGTTTTGCCAGAGATTATGCATGCTCAAAGGAGGAATCGAGTCCTCCGAGGAAATACCCAGCGCAAATTAGAGTCGACTATCGATTACGGCATTCGTACGCAAATAATTTTATAATGAAGCTTTCATCAAAGTGATTTATTCGATATGGGGAAATATTATCTACATCATGTCATGTATCTCATATTCTTCATTATCAAATCCATATCCATGGCACCTATCGGTATCGAATTATCATCGACACCACGATTTTCGCTAAATGCTCCTGTCAGCTCGGCCAGTAAAAACTTTTCTGAACTCTAATCCATCAAATTTGGAGCCCTGAAAAGGACCGTTGATTATATGCTAAGCTAATAGCACGCTCTCCTAGGATCCGATGGGCCAGCTGGATGTCCTTGGGCATGATGTGACGCGTTTTGCATGGATAGCACACAAATTGGTGTCTTCGAATAAGCCTCCTGCAGCGTCTTAACCGCGGAACTTTGGAAGCGCAAGTCGGTTATATAAGGTCGGTTAGCAATTCCA
Organism: Toxorhynchites rutilus septentrionalis; assembly: GCF_029784135.1. Classification (NCBI taxonomy): domain Eukaryota; kingdom Metazoa; phylum Arthropoda; class Insecta; order Diptera; family Culicidae; genus Toxorhynchites; species Toxorhynchites rutilus. The sequence goes on along the minus strand of NC_073745.1, from coordinate 308,181,192 downwards.
CGAACCAGATGCTGCAAAGGTAGCTTTCACGCAAAGTTCCCGGCCGATAGCGATGTGGCTTCTTCACCTATCCTGCGGCTGGTGCGCTTATCCGAGCTGCTTTCGTGTGCCTTACCACCGAAGGACTAAAGAGCTGTCTGCTTGGTCCCGAACAAACAAGTCCTCACGGTGCGAGAGTAAAGTAAGAAATGAACGAAAGCAAAGGAAGCGTCATTTTATAAACCATAAAAGTAAAGAATGTAAACCCCACCCTCTTTATTATATAAGCTTACTGTATACTTACTTCGATGTTATTCGTTTCTCTCTCAGAGTAAGCTACGAATATAATAAGGGTGGGATTTACATTTTATACTTTTATGGTTTATAAAATGACGCTTCCTTTGCTTTCGTTCATTTCTTACTCTACTCTCGCACCGTGAGGACTCGATTGTTTGGGACCAAGCAGACAGCTCGTTAGTCTTTCGGTGGTAAGGCACACGAAAGCAGCTCGGATAAGCGCACCAGCCGCAGGATAGGTGAAGAAGTCACATCGCTATCGACCGGGAACTTTGCGTGAAATTCGTCGCTATCAGAAGTCGATCGAATTGCTGATCCGCAAGCTACCTTTGCAGCATTTGGTTCATGGAATTGCTCAGGACTTCAAAACCGACTTGCGCTTCCAAAGTTCCGCGGTTATGACACTGCAGGAGGCCTATTCGAAGACACCAATTTGTGTGCTATCCATGCAAAACGCGTCACATCATGCCCAAGGACATCCAGCTGGCCCATCGTATCCGAGGAGAGCGTGCTATTAGCTTAGCATATAATCAACGGTCCTTTTCAGGGCTCCAAATTTGATGGATTAGATTTCAGAAAAGTTTTTTGCCGGCCAAACTGAAAGGAGTATTTTCGTTTGGATGCCATTCAGCATCGAGAAAATTCCGGAAAGATCTAATCGTTGCCGAAAAATCATCTGCCCTGGGAATTGAGAAATACATTCTTGCGAAAGAGTTTATTTTAGTGTGTTCTAACTATATAACACAGCGACCAAATATTTTTCAATCAAGTGCTACTTACAGGTGGTTATCGAGTTAGCACTAACCACTGGTGGGCTTCGAGTATCGAGGAAAATCTGGAAAGAACTAATCGTTGCTGAAAAATAATCTGCCAGTTCCTCTGGTAATTAAAAAATACATTCATGCGAGTTTATTTTAATGTTTTTTTAATGTTCTATATCCATATAATACTGCGACCACATACATTTGGTTTTGTGAATTGTCAATCAAGTTCAGTTAGCAGGAAAGCTTCTGAAGATTATTCTTCAGAACAAGGTTTTTTGTATCCAATATTGGATGCATAAAACCTTGAGCTTCCAACGTAACGCTCTCGTTTTCGAAGGCCCCCAAATATTCATTTATTCATTCATTCAGAATGGACTTAGATTCAACTTCAAACAAATGATCCCTAAATCAACGATAGCCCTACGTCACCCTTGCTGTTATACCATAGATATAACCCACTTCCTGTTTTTTTCCAAAATATATATTTTTATAAAGGCTCATATGGCGTTAGCCTCACGGGGCCGGGAGTTCAATACTTTGACAATTTTTCTTATTATCTATGTTAGTAATATGTAACCGATTACTCGCGGTTGGCTCGAGGTTAGTATTACAAGTGTTTTCGTAATTGGGATGTTGCTGTCTCCAATGCTCTGTACGTGTGCCCGACACGGGATACTTCCTATTGGGATGCATCATTAATGGTCAATCAGCAACGCCCCCCTAGTCTGTACCTCATATCTAGCGTGGTGCGTCTTTCTCGACTCGAGGAATCCAGGATAGAATGGTCACTAGCCGGCGCAATCGTCAGTTCGTGTAGAGTTGTCATGAGCGGTACAACCTTTGGCTCTTGTTGAATGATCAGTGGACTGCACCACCCGTGGCCCGTGTGTCTGTAAAGGGTGTGTGTATGTATTGCCGCGACTAAGTAAAAGTTTGTCGATCGGATAGGAGGGATATGAAACAGGGACACAACGAAGGAAACATCATTAAACGTTGACATCGGCGTTTCTGAGGAATAGGTATAGATGAAGCAGAAGATCAGGATCACGGCTACCTAAGATATCCCGGACGGGGATCTCCGATTGTCTGCCTTGTGCTCTCAGTGCTCTAGAGAGCTGAGAGCGAGTAGTATGGAACCGGATACACGACCGGACAACATGCTCGATGTCGTGGTAGCCATCGCCACAATCACAAAGATTGTTTGCTGCGAGCCCAATGCGATAGAGATGCGCGTTTAGGTTGTAGTGATTGGACATAAGCCGAGATATCACGCGAATGAAATCACGACCTACATTCAATCCCTTGAACCATGCCCTCGTCGAGACCTTAGGGATAATCGTGTGTAACCAACGACCAAAACAATATCGTTTGAATTACAAAAATCAGCTCTGCAATGTTGGAAAAACATTACAGTTATTATTCTATATTCAAAATATGAACCAATCAATATTATACATAATCAATCATAATGATCGTTTTGGGTTCTATTTTGGTTATTTTGGTTTCTATTCATTTAGGACAATCAAAATTAGACCTTTCGCCAAGTTTCAATCGGTCTACGGGAGCTACATTTTTAGTTCTTAATTACATCCCATAGCGCAATTATCGAATCCGAATAAACAAATTTACGTCCTATGGATACATCAGGATTTCGTTCTAAAAATGCCACCAAGCGGGTAAATTGTTGTTTGTTTATCTTTTCTTTCTTAAAAAGTAAGACAAGATTCAAAAAGTTAGCAAAAAAGCTAAATAAATCCGAAATTAAATTTACTTCATTCCGCGTGACTAGCTTTCACCATCTAAAACACAAGTGACGAATATACTTGTTTTTCCCCGTGACGTGACAGTATCGTGATATTCATAATAACACCGAGTTCATCAAAATTGTCACGACGGATGAACTCTTCCGGATTTTGCACACACGGTGGCAGCCGTAATAACGTTGTATACAATTCACTTTGTTTTCACCGTGAAGTGACGTTCGGGATGAGGCCCAATAACTTAAAAAACAGTAATAAAAAACGAAAGAAGCACTTAGCTTGCTTTTCTTTAATTTCAAAACAAAGAGAACTGAGAACCACAATCTTTTTTTTTTTTTTTATCTGTATTATAGTGACTTTCAACTCATTTGGCTGGTTCGTCACTTTTACTTCCATTTTTGGAAGAATGTCGGGAGTGAGAATTGAACTCGTGACCTTTAGCGTGAGAGGCATGGATGTTACAACTACGCCAGATCGGCTCCACAGAACCACAATCTAGCTAGGTGCATTTATCATGTTCGACACTGTATTTACCGGTGATCAGCGCCTGCAAGCTATGCACGATGCATAACCGTATGCCACGTCCCGCTGATAAAGCGAGACGCATGTGAATGCGATAAAGATAATGTCGTGACGGCGAAAAGACGCAAACTTTTGTATTTGCAGTAAGGCAATCGTATGCAGAAGTTGATGAAATGAATACAAATTGGATCCTCGTTTGCATCAGACTGTGAGATTATAATAGGAAAATCGCTCAAAACAAAGAGGCGAGGGCACAAACGGTTTAATATTCATACACTCGTTCAGCACATGTTGCCGAGACTCGAATTTGTCAATCGCAGGAATAATGGGTGTCTACCACCCAACCTCGCAAGTAAGTAAGTGATGGCGGTGGTGGTGGTGTGTAACCTTGCGCAAACCCATATTTCATCAGCTAATCCACATCCAATCCCGAAAGTAAATCTCCCAAGCAGCTCGCCTTACAAACCGACGACTCGACCGACCAAAATTTGTACAACTTTATTCACTTGGATTAAAAGCGGGTCCTCCCCACACGACACGCTCTCGATCTCGTACACTTTGTGCATGATTTCGAACTTAATTTACAGCACTCCCGGAGTTGGAGTTAGAGCTCTTCCTCCCAGTTCCATGGCGCAAAAGTTCCCATTCTTTGGCGAACATTGGCGAAGACGGGCGAATAATGGCAAATCGTTACCCGACCCGAACGGTCATAAATTATCTCTGGCCAGGATTAATTTTTCACACTTTTCGTTCAACTTTTGCCCTTCTCGGCGTTCTCGGCGCGCACACACAATCACAGTAAAACCCCTGGCCAAAGGGAGAACGACGGTTCAATTTCCTTTTCCTCCCACAGTCACCACACATTCGTCGTGTGTCGGTATGTGAGTAAATCTCCATACATACAATTATGCATACTCGCAATCCCGTTCTTCCGATTCTTTCCCCGCATCGCCTTTGACACAGTTACGCGGATTCTCTGCGTTTTCCGGGCTCGGGGAGCGCAGTTTTTCACCCCGACTCGACAGCGTAACCGAACAAAGCCTACAGAGTTGGAGATATACATCATAACGATCGTTAATTTAATGAAACGGACACATTGTTTTTATTATTGTTTTCTGATTTTACAGATTTATTCACATCATTTTGTTTTTGTGAATTACTTTAAATAAAATTTGTGACAAAGTGTCACTTCCTATTCAGTTTTCACACTGCATATAGAGATCGATTATCGGACTATAAAATAATGTAGCGTATCTCAACCTAGAGTCACCATCCTTCTGACATCATCGCTCGATTGTACCACTGATGGAGTGAACAAACAATACCCAACAATCCATTAAACGATTATTTTCAGGGCCATCAAATTATTATCAAAGAGTTTGATAATGTAATTTTTCGAATATATCCCAGTATAACACACTCAAAATTCAATACAATCATTCTTCATCGAACCATCCAAATAAAAACAGTCACTGAGAAAGACATCAACTTATCCTGTGGAAAAAAATATTTGTGCAATTCGTAGAATGGCTGGAAGTTATCCACATTTTTTGAAAGTTGCTAGGGTTGTATCAATTTTAAAGCCAGTGACTCCACAAATCCAAGCACCGATTTCAACACTAATGGTTTTCAACAAAATATTTGAGAAACTGCTTGTGAATCAATTGCTTGATTTTTTGGATAAAAATAATGTTCTCTAGAAGTTTCAGTAGGGATTCCCCTTTTTAGATGAGCTAATTGATGGAATAGATCATGAAATGATTGTTGGTGGCCTATTTCTAGATCTAAAGAAGGAATTTGAGACCGAGATTTTGAGTGTTAATAGCTCTTAAACAACTGAACGAAATGGTATGATAAACACTTCATTCGAAAGATAAAATGCCTACGCGTTCTATACTTGTTACTTTCTGATCCAAAAACTTGTTTCAATAGTCTTCAATTTGCTTTCAAAACAGGCTATTGAAATCACCAATCGGTATATAAGCATGCGCCGCTCGGAAATCCACTCAGTTCTAATTGAACAGCGATTGGAGCATGTTGTCGCTGTTGTGGTGAAGCTCTTCATTTATCATAAGCGCGGATTAACGGTGTCACCAAGAGCCTGTTTGTGCACCTTAGGCCAGAAGAGAATCCATCAGGAGGAAAGTGATGCCACAAACGGTCCCCGGGAAGATCTCGAAGCAGCCGCTACACACACACACACACACATACACGCGCGGAATTCTTTCCGTTTGGATGCCATTCAGCATCGAGAAAGATCCGGAAAATAATCTGCCAGTTCCTCTAGGAATTTAAAAATACATTCATGTAAAAGAGTTTATTTGAATGTTTTCTATCCATGTAACACTGTGACCAAATATGTTTCAATCAAGTGCTATTAACAGGTGGTTATCGAGTTAGCATAAACCACTGATGGGCTTCCAGTATCGAGGAAAATGTGGAAATATCCAATCGTTACTGAAAATAATCTGCCAGTTCCTCTGGGAATTTAAAATTACATTCATGTGAAAGAGTTTATTTTAATATTTTCTATCCATGTAACACTGTGATCAAATACATTTGGTTTTATGATTTTTCAATCAAGCGCAATTAACAGAATAGCTTCTGAAGATTATTCTTCCCCATCAGTAGGATATTTCCGTATCCAATATTGTATGCGCCCGCAATCGATTATTGCTCAGTCGCCGAAAGTTCCGAGCTCTGAGAGTTCATTCCCCTCTAATTCCAGTATCGAGGAAAATGTGGAAATATCTAATCGTTACTGAATATAATCTGCCAGTTCCTCTGGGAATTTAAAAATACATTCATGTGAAAGAGTTTATTTTAATGTTTTCTATCCATGTAACACTGTGACCAAATACATTTGGTTTTGTGATTTTTCAATCAATCGCAATTAACAGGATAGCTTCTGAAGATTATTCTTCCCCATCAGTAGGATATTTCCGTATCCAATATTGGATGCATAAAACCTTGTGCCTACAACGTAACGCTCTCGTTTTCGAAGTTCCCCAAATATTCATTCATTCAGAATGAATTCAGATTCAACTTCAAACAAATGATCTCTAAATCAACGATAGTCCTACGTCACCCTTGCGGTTATACCATAGATATAACCCACTTCCTGTTTTTTTCAATAATTAATAACTTTTGAACTACTGGTCCGATCTAGATGAGCGACATATCAAATTGAATGCAAATACAACAGTTCCAAGAAATGTGAATTTTCTTTTCCTTATTATTGATTGTATTTGTTTTTCTTGATAGCTGAAAATTTTTTACATAACATATCTTGAAATCAGAGAGGTATTTTTTCCGTTTTTGAGTTATAATTTGACAAAGTCAAACAATGATTCGAAAAATCTGTTTTTCCACCACTAAAAAGACATAACTTTTGAGCTGCTGGACCGATTCCGACGATCCACAAATCAAATCGAAGTCATTTTGCTGATCTTTTTTGATAAAATACAATAGTTTCAAGAAAATCGAATTTTGTTTTCGTTATTATTGATTGTATTTGTTTTTTAGTTTTTCATGATCTCGGGACCTAGGGCGCTATAATTTTTTATATTTTTTCTTGAAAGCTTAGAATTTTTTACATCATATATCTGGAAATCAGATAGGTTGCTTTTCCTTTTTGAGTTATATTTTTTCGAAGTATTCATGTTTTCACCTTCGTTCAATATTTCTATGCGATTAGACTGGATCTATGCAACTAAAATTCTAGTTTTTTCACGAGTGTGATATTTTTTCAAGAAAGAATAGTAATTTGCTTTAATTTGATATATCGATTAGGAGACATGTTATGTAAAAAAGTTTTGAAGAATAAATATAAAAAATATAGCCCTTGGTCCCGAGACCATGAAAACTATAAATAACAAATGCAATCAATAATCAATTATGAATAAAAAAAAAGTTATTTTTGGGAAAAAGGGCAAAAAATAGCCTAACCCTAAAATCTCTAAAATGGAAATGGACAACCTAACAAAAAAAATGAAAAAAATGCTGGTCAAATATTTTGCAATAAAGAACAAATCATTCACTTTTCATGAAAATCTGAGAACCACTATATCGGTTTTTTCATCCCTTTTTTTATCAAAAATCGACACTCTGGGACTTAGACATCTCAATTTTTTGTTCGGAACTTCCTGCTAAATGTTGGTTTGCACGATAATATACCCTATGCAAAATATTAGCTCATTCGGACTTTATATACTAGTGTCGCAGACGTGAAAATCGACGCTTTAGACAAAAAAAAACGACCGAGCGCCAAAAAAATTTTTTGTTTGACAAAATATGTTTTCGAGATAACAGTAAATCTCGACGAGTAATGCAGTTTTAAGACATTTGGCATCGAATTTTTTTTAACCCCAGTTTTCGGCGTTCTTTCGTTTTACAACAAACTCAAATTTCAAATTTCAAACAAATTTTTGATGTCAAATATGTGCAAATATAATTTCATGAAACGCCGATATTTATTGCTATCCCAAAAAATTTTTTGTCGAAAAAAATATTTATTTTGCGCTCCGTGGTTTTTTGACTTAAAAGTCGATTTTTGACAAAATATTTGTTTTCAGATAACTGTAAATCTCGACGAATCATACAATTTTAAGACATTTGGCATCAATTTGAGCTTGAGCTTGAGCTTTGGTAGACTGTACACTTCGTAGTTGCTCTCCGTGATTGACCTGAACCAACCAAATTGCACAAATAACACGCAGAATGACACTTGGGACTAGCAAATCATTCTCGTTGTGAAATTTTCGGTGATTCGAGCATTAAATGGTCAATAACGACGCCGGCCACGTCCTTACAGTCACCAGGGGAAGGGAAGGAATGTTAGTATGATATTCGCTGCCGAAGGCCAGAAGGGTCGCCTCTATAGCGTGGTTCCCTAGTGTTTATCAAGGAAGGAATAGTTGTTAGTGGGAAAAGTTGATAATCAGGATTCACTGCGGTAAGTGATGTGATTGTAAGTAAACATGGACACTCAATATATGGCTATATGGCTATATGGATATATGGCTTATAAAAATAACCTGGACTACTCTCCTAAAACTAATTGGACAGTCGCTACATTCCATTAATTATGGAGTGTTCGTTTCAACAAATTCAAATCACGACATCGCAGTTATTTTTGGGAAACCTGAGAAGGTAACCGTTAGAACTTAGAAAAATCAATCAGAAAGATTTATGAAACTCACTTATCTACAGATAAACAGTATCTTCAATAACATGTCAAAACTACTCGAATTTATCTTAAACCCAATCATTGTAACAGTTTAATCTGGAATATAATTTCTATTAGTCTTTGAACACAACTGTACAAGTATTCTAGTTATTTTCCCATTTACATATATTACAAATTACAAAATACAAAATATATTACAAACACAAAATATTATGAAAACACACACTGTATAATCACTCCTCCATATAAATCAACTAAAATTACACAATATAATGATCATTGAATTGGCATTTCTATCCATATAAAGGACAAACAATACAACTCCCATAAAACCGCAGTTGTTTTCAATGGTGCCGAGATAAGTATGAATATCTGGTAACAAAGATGCTATGCTCTCCCTATGCTGGAAAAGATAAAAGAAAAGAAAAAACTCCCCTAGAGATAGTTGCACATCCTAAATAATTGTTTTATAAATGTTTTAATAACATACGTCACAGAAAAAAAATGGCTACGGAAATTTTCTAACTATAGAGAGAAATATTAAGAAGATTCGTGTTCGTTTCTTTGTACCACTTCTGCAGGTGCTAGATTTCTTGCTCGATGATATTTTCACTGCATACTCTCATTTTCACAAACCAGCACTACAGGGTGCACATCTGAACACTTAACCATACTCTCATTTCGCTTCAGTTTACACTCGCTGGCACTGACTGGCATATACTGATAGAAAGAGAGCAAGAATGTGGTGCTGCTCTCTCCACATTGCCCGCTTCTCCCACTCATCAAATAGCACATATGATCGCCTATCGAAACACGGAGGCAGAGAGACACGAAATGTCCACTTAACTCCGATAGTAAGAAACACGATGCGATCGCGAATTAAAAACGAACCAACCCGAACGAAAAGATTTCACCAACCCTTAGTATTAGATATGCGGAAGCATGCGTTTGGCTGAAAATGAATATGGCTACAAAGCTAAAATAATCCAATTCTATGCTCTTTCACTTTGTTAGCATGCTACTTTTCACAATACCATCACCATCTACTATTCTTCACTCTACAACACTTAAATTTGACGACACCGCCGATATGCAGGAAATTAAAGTGAAGGTGGAAGCTAGCCATTGTAGTAGTATAGGTAAACCCACGTGTAAAAATGGGGTAATAGTGTTTGTGAGAGAAGAGCAAAGCACACGTAAATAGATCAATTCAGTTATCAGACTGTGTGGCGCTTCATTGACACGAGTCTGAGAATACATTTGAACAAAAATAACAATTCAATACTAAAGTAAAATGTATGAACGATATGTTTCGATGTACAATTGCAAATATAATATATATATATATATATATATATATATATATATATATATATATATATATATATATATATATATATATATATATATATATATATATAGAAGGTGTATTTGCATATGAAGTAAAATTCTGATTATACGCTAGCGTAATATGAGCAAATTTATAACACATGTGAATTAGGGCTATTTTGGTATTAACAAGTTCTTCCGCATAGTAACTCGATGTTGATAATGCCTTAAGGTGAATGTGGAAGCTAGCCACAAATGGCTGCCACAATGGCGCTCATTTCTTTCATCTCCCTCCCTCACCTCTCGCCCGAAAATCAATAATTTTGCGAAACAGTGTGAAGAAAATGATCGTTTTCGCACACTTCCCATCAAGTAATATCAACCAAACTCTAATCGATTACTCACAAGATATTAAATTTTCATCTGCTTTCGCACCGTATAGTGAAGAACGTCGGAAAACTCGAGCAAGTGCTCTGAAAGTTAAATTTTCGTTTTTCAATCTTCTGCAATGGTTTTGTTTGTATTGGTGGAAGCATCGTTATTTTTTCGACACTGATGCCAAACAACAGCATCGAAACAGCTATAAAAACCACTCAATAATATGTTATTCCGGAGTCATAGCGTCCCATGTCATGAAAATCAATAGAATAAAATTGTGTTGATATCAATACAATTATTATTTTTACGTTTAATGGGTCTATAATGTAAGTTTTAGCGACTTTAACATTGGGTAAGAAAATTGTATTGCAGAGCTCGGAACACTGCCACGGCTGCCTATGCTTTCAAAAACAGTAAACGGAAAAGTATTACATTCAATCTAAATGCCTCGGCCAACGAAGAGAAGGGTTAAGGCTTTCCAACGTGAATATGTGAAAACAATACGATCAACGAAGGAAAATATTAAGGAATTATCAACATCGAGTTACTATGCGGAAGAACTTGTTAATACCAAAAGTGCCCCAATTCGCATGTGTTATAAATTTGCTCATGTTACGCTCGCGTATAATCAGAATCATATGCAAATGCACCTTCTATATATATTTATATTTGCAATTGTTCATCGGAACATATCGTTCATACATTTTACTTTAGTATTGAATAGTTATTTTTTTTTTCAAATGTATTCAAAGACTCGTGTCAATGAAGCGCCACACAGTCTGATAAGTGAATTGATCTATTTACGTGTGCTTTGCTCTTCTCTCACAAACACTATTACCCCATTTTTACACGAAGGTTTACCTATACTACTACAATGGCTAGCTTCCACCTTCACCTTAATATTTTCCTTCGTTGATCGTATTGTTTTCACATATTCACGTTGGAGAGCCTTCTCTTCTTCCTTCTCTTCGTTGGACGATGTTTCTCTATTGGGCGAAGCTCCGGCGCATTGGGCGGGTTCATTTCCTTTGGCACGAAGGTGACCCCGTTGGCTTCGTACCACTCCAACACGTCCTTTGAATAGTGGCACGAAGCGAGATCCGGCCAGAAGATGGTCGGGCCCTCGTGCTGCTTCAATAGTGGTAGTAAGCGCTTCTGTAGGCACTCCTTAAGGTAAACCTGCCCGTTTAACGTGCCGGTCATCACGAAGGGGGCGCTCCACTTTCCGCAAGAGCAGATCGCTTGCCACACCATGTACTTTTTGGCAAACTTGGATAGTTTCTGCTTGCGAATCTCCTCCGGAACGCTGAATTTGTCCTCTGCGGAGAAGAACAACAGGCCCGGCAGCTGACGAAAGTCCGCTTTGACGTAGGTTTCGTCGTCCATTACCAGGCAATGCGGCTTCGTCAGCATTCCGGTGTACAGCTTCCGGGCTCGCGTCTTCCCCTACATGTTTTGCCTTTCGTCGCGGTTAGGAGCCTTCTGAACCTTGTATGTGCGGAGGCCCTCCCGCTGCTTGGTCCGCTGGACGAATGAACTTGACAAATTCAGCTTATTGGCGACATCCCGGACCGAACTTCTCGGATCACGTCAAAACTGCTTAACTACGCGCTTGTGATCTTTTTCACTGACGGAGCATCCATTTTTGCCGTTCTTCACCATCCGGTCAATGGTTAGGTTCTCGAAGTATCGTTTTAGTACTCTGCTGACCGAGGATTGGACGATTCCCAGCATCTTACCGATGTCCCGATGTGACAACTCCGGATTCTCGAAATAAGTGCACAGGATTAATTCACGACGCTCTTTTTCGTTCGACGACATTTTTCCAAACTGTAAATTGTGGCTTCCTTGTACGGCGAGAAATTCTCTGCAGCACAGGCTGAATCAATATTGAGTGGAGCGGGAAGATTCCGGTGGCGAAGCAGTAGCATAGACTGCAACGGCGAAGCCAATGGTAAAATGCACTGTACGAATAAAAATGCGTTTGGAAAATTCACCACTTTTCACTTTTCGCTTTTCACTTTTTATTATTTTCAACTTTTTACGACAAAGGATTGATTTGGAATGAGAACTATTCCTGCAATGCACGGATATTTATACCGCTATGCGCACTGCTGTCGCTGGTATATGAATGCTACATCTGTGTTCGAGAAACATTGACATTTCTGCTAGTTTGCACCACCCATGTAATTCGTCCTCGCATGATAGTCGATGCCATCCTCCTAGTTTTGACATTATGTTCGGCTGTACAAGTGCCCATGTGGCCGCAACCCGAAAGACACATGCTTCGCCCCGTCGCCGTCATACATGACACTTTGACTCTTTCTTCGTTGCTTTGATGAATCATGTATGAAATTTAAGTGATTACTTCGACATTTTTACGTTTGAAAAAATTCTCGTTCGAACGGATTCTTACGAAAACAATAATATATTGTTCGAAACTGTTCGAATCAAATCTATCTAACGAAAATCAGATACGGCCGTGAACAAGAATAAGGGCGATTGTTACATGAATGAGCACACGCGAGCTGAAACGCAAAAGCGACGAGAAAACAAAACATTCGATTTCACCTTAAACTCGTGGAAGCCAGTACGTATTGCGGTTGCCATCGAAGTAGATAACTTCGGTAGATTCGAGAATCTCCTGATCAAAATGATTGTTTTGTTGTGGCCCTTTTCCATTTGTTATGGTGTCTAGCTTATCTTCGCTTTTTCCACCTTAACCAGACAGCAGTCGTACTTTGAGAGGGAGAACCTTGCGCAGAAGAAATTGTTAGGACTCCTCCCGTAGGGATGCTGCTGCACGTAATAATCGGTGAAGCCCATCTTGGTAATTTTGACACTTCTGTACATTCTACCAATGTTTGGACTGGATGTTTTTTTGGGTATGCTCACGAGCCTACTCATAGATAAACTTATAGTCACTTATAGTTATAGGATATAGTCAATATAGTATAGAAAATTTACATTAGTTACCAAACTCCTGAAATAATAAAAAAAAAAATACTTAGAAAAATATGAAAAAGTGTTTTGTATCTACTTTGCAACTTTTTCACAAACAACAGAAATGTATGGTTAAGCTAGGGCGCGTCGGCAACTAAGTATTTTTAAGTATTTTTCAATCACTTCATTTTAGTTTACTTTATTCAGTTATGTAATCATGTAATCCACAACAAAAATGAACTTTAACCTAAATGGCAGGTTGTTATACAGTAAAATATCTGAAGCATGTTTGGACATGAATTTGATCATGACTTCCTTCGTATTAACCCTTTGCACTCTGCTGTCATTTTTTAACATTTTTTCACTGATTACGAGGAATTGAGTTATTTCAGCGCAACTTTTAAAAATATGCATGTTTCTTTGAAGTTTCCTTTTGAAATGGCATAACAAGTCAAATAAAAATATAGTAAAATTACTAAGATATATAGAAGAAGTGTCAGCGAATTTTGTGTCAGACGAAAACGCGACTAGCGACGATCTAAGTACTTCTCTTTTGAAGACACCGGATTGGATAATAAATTACTTATTCCTGATGTGGAACAAAGAAAACGGGATTCTATAGTTTGCAACAGGAAAACATTTTGTGGCAGGTGCCAAACAACGTACATTGCAAGGTGTTTTCAGATTTATCACACTATACAAAATTATAAAAAAATAAATTTTTTTTTTTTTAGAATATACGAATATACAACTCGATGTCACCCAATTCACATAAGTCCAATATCATCATAATACGTTGCTTGGTTCCAAAATTATACTGAATGATACGAGGGTCTGTAAAAGGACGTTTCCACTGCAAAGTAGTGTCGAGTAGCTGATAGCCAGCGTCCAAAACCGTGCCGAGTGCAAAGGGTTAAATCGCGTGTATGTAGCAAATATAGATCAAATCAAAACGTGCCTGAAGAGCCTGTACGCTCAAACACATTACCTTACAAGAACTTGTTTACGCTTTTCACTTCTCCCTTTATTCCATATTATACGAACTTGTGTACGCCCATCAACTTGTTGAGTTTTTGAATAGTACCAGCATAATACTTTCTACTAAAATATTAGTCATACTTATAACAAGTTGGAACACTACTTATACAGTATCTTGAATGTTTCAAATAAGAACTTGTGTTAATTAATAGGGGTCGATTATTAAACCTCGTCGACCCCCACAATCAGTTTTGGTCCACGTCGACCCCCGGGAAAGGCCTAAATCAACCTTTATTCTCGATAAAATCTGATCAGAGTGAACGTGCTTTTTAAGAGGTGAATTCTCGCGTAACTTTTGAAAAGATCCTATGTAAAAAATGTAAACAAATCGAGTTAATGGATGCATACTTCTTCTTCTTCTTCTTCAATGGCACTAACGTTCCTAGAGGAACTTCACCGTCTCAACGTAGTATTACTTGCGTCATTTTTATTAGTACTTAGTTGAGATTTCTATGCCAAATAACACGCCTTGAATGCATTCTGAGTGGCAAGCTCTAGAATACGCGTGATCACAGTGCAAGTCGGAGGAAATTTCTTTGACGAAAAATTCCCCCGACCAGAACGGGAATCGAACCCGAACACCCGGCATGTTAGTTATGACGCTAACCACTCGGCCACGGGAGCACCATGGATGCATACTATTAGTGCTCAATCATTGAATGCAATGCGAAAACAACCGTTCAAGTATCTATCCTTTTCACCTTTTTATTACCGATACAAAAAATGTCCAATGTACAGATTCGAATTTTAAGCACTCGACTATTACTTCGGACGCCACTTTCCTCTGACGCTCGATACGTCCGAAGTAACAAAGCAATCAAAACAACACGAAGTCACACTTCGGACATTTTGATTTTTTGTTATTTTCGGGTGTTGATATCGTTTTTAGTGCAATTCAATGAGCTATAACAATAATGATCTGCTTTTAGCACGAAATGCAAGTATTTGAAGCGTTGTGCAGTGGTTATTTGCAAATTGTCATCGTAGAACGTAATTTGTCCAATGTACGAAGCGGTCAGTCAAAACGTCCAATGTAACATTTTTCGCTCGGAGGTTTCAATATCAAACTAAAATCACATAACAACAGTTACGATTGGTTTTGCGGAGTTATTATTGACTGCTAGTGGTAAAAGTAGTGATAAAGATCGATTTCTTTTGAAACAATTCGCGGAACAATGTTCCGATCTTCAACTTCGTTTTTCTCGAGTTGATGTGAATGTTACATAGGACCTTTTCAAAAATTACGCGAGAATTCAACTTAAAATCTAGAATTGTCGATTGCTTAAAAGTATACTTAAATACTAAAATATACTTGCAAATCATACAGTTTATACTTAAAACTAGTTGTGAAGTGAAAATTAAAATATTGAAATCAATGCTAAATAGTGAGTAGACTAAAATAACTTAACCTATTGAGAACTTAACCTAGAACACCTTAACCTTAACCTAGAACACCTACCTTTGCTAATGAGTCAGCCCTCTCATTACCCAGAATTGAGCAATGTGAAGGGACCCAGACAAAGGTAATGACATAACAGCGTCTGGATAAAGCACTCAAAATTTCTCGTATTCTCTCAAGGAAGTACGGCGAGTGCTTTTCCGGCCTCACTGAACGGATAGCTTCGACAGAGCTAAGACTATCCGTTACAATGTAATAGTGTTCAACAGGTCGTGAGGCGACGCTGTCCAGCGCCCAGTGTATCGCTGCCAATTCAGCAATATACACTGAGCAAGGATTCTGAAGACTGTGTGAGGTGCTAAAAAATTCGTTGAACACTCCAAATCCTGTGGACTCATTCATAGAGGACCCATCAGTAAAGTACATATTATCACAATTGATATCCCCATACTTTGCATCGAAGATCGTTGGAACGATCCTCGATCGAAGATAATCTGATGTTCCATGGATATCCTGCTTCATGGACAGATCAAAATGCACAGAGGAATTGATGTAGTCAGGAAAACAAACACGGTTGGGAATATACGAAGAAGGATCAACCTGCATGGAGACGAATTCATGATATGAGCTCATGAATCCAGAATGAAAATTTAGCTCGATCAGCTGCTCAAAATTTCCGATCACCAATGGGTTCATAACCTTACACCGGATGAGGAACCGAAGAGATAATAAATTGAAGCGATCTTTTAGTGGGAGTAGGCCTGCCAAAACCTCGAGACTCATGGTATGCGTTGAGGGCATACATCCCAACGCGATACGGAGACAAAGATACTGAATTCGCTCGAGTTTAATGAGGTGTGTTTTGGCAGCTGATTGAAAACAGAAACTGCCATACTCCATCACTGAGAGAATAGTTGTTCGATACAACATTATAAGATCTTCTGGATGGGCTCCCCACCAGGTGCCGGTAATTGTACGGAGAAAGTTTATTCTTTGTTGGCATTTTTTACTCAGATACCTAATATGGGCCCCCCAAGTACATTTGGAGTCGAACCAGACCCCAAGATACTTGAATGACATATCATGAGTGATCGGTTTACCCAAAAGTTGAAGCTTTGGTTTTGCTGGTCTATGCTTCCTAGAAAAAACCACCATCTCTGTTTTCTCCGTGGAGAATTCGATCCCTAGCCCAATGGCCCAGGTTGAAAAATTGTTCAAAGTATCTTGTAAGGATTCTTGCAGGTCGGATTCGTTTGATCCTACGACAGACACCACTCCATCATCTGCAAGTTGTCTTAGGCTGCAATTTTGTGTAAGGCAATTGTCAATGTCGCTTACGTAGAAGTTGTACAAAAGGGGGCTTAAACATGAGCCCTGGGGGAGTCCCATGTAAGAGACCCGACTTACTGCCGAATCTCCGTGAGAAAAGTTCAAATGTTTCTCACAAAGCAAGTTATATAACATATTATTCAATAGAGGCGGCAGACCCTGAGAGTGTAATTTGTCCGACAAAACCTCTATTGAAACAGAATCAAAGGCCCCCTTTATGTCCAAGAATACTGAAGCCATTTGTTTTTTTCCGGCGTAAGCCATTTGTAAGCAACGCAAGACAATCATTCGTCCCCTTGCCCCTGCGGAACCCATATTGTGTATCTGAGAGTAGGCCATTCGTTTCAACCCATCGATCAAGGCGAAACAAGATAATTTTCTCCAACAATTTCCGTATACAAGACAGCATTGCTATTGGGCGGTACGAATTGAAGTCGGACGCGGGTTTTCCGGGTTTTTGAATAGCTATAACTCGTACTTGTCTCCAATCATCTGGAACAATATTATGCTCCAGAAACCGATTGAATAAGTTCAACAAGCGATGTTTCGCCACATCAGGGAGATTTTTCAGCAAGTTGAACTTAATTCTATCCGATCCCGGAGCAGAATTGTTACATGAAAGGAGAGCAAGAGAGAATTCTACCATCGAAAACTCGGAATCAAGATCGCACCTATCTTGTGGTATATCTCGAATAATTCTTTGCACTGGAGCGGAATCGGGACAAACCTTTCGTGCAAAATTAAAAATCCATCGATGTGAATATTCTTCGCTTTCATTGGATGAAGAGCGATTTCTCATGTTTCGAGCCACTTTCCATAATTTTTTCATTGACGTTTCTCGTGATAAACCTCCCACGAAATTTCGCCAATAAGCACGTTTTTTCCCTTTGATCAAGTTTTTAAATTGATTTTCAAGGTCCAAATACTTCTGAAAATTTTCAGGGGTTCCACGTTTCCGAAAAGCTTTAAATGCATTCGATTTATCTCCATAAAGCTTGGAACACTGGCCATCCCACCATGAATTGGGAGGCCTTCGACGAATAGTGGAACCTGGGATGGGTTTCGTTTGAGCGCGAACCGCGCTGTCATATATCAAACGAGAAATGAAGTTATACTCCTCCAATGGAGGCAAACCATCTCTGGAATTGATGGCTAAAGCAATCGCGTCCGCATATTTTTCCAGTCAATGTGTCTTGTGAGGTCGTATGCCATGTTTATTGATTCAGAAGAATTCAACCCATTGGTGATAGAAATTTTGATTGGCAAGTGGTCACTACCGTTGGGATCCTGGATTACATTCCACTTGCAATCTAACGATAGTGAATTCGAGCAAAGCGAGAGGTCAAGAGCACTTGGGTTAGCAGGAGGTTTAGGTACACGTGTTGTTTCCCCAGTGTTCAAAACGGTCATATTGAAGCTGTTACAAAGGTCATATATCAACGATGAACGATTGTCGTCGTACTGTTCCCCCCAGGCAGTTCCGTGAGAGTTGAAGTCTCCCAAGATTAATCGTGGCTCAGGAAGGAGTGAGCACATGTCAACAAGTTGCTTGCGGCTAACCGCAGCTCTCGGAGGCCAATACAAGCTGACTATACAGAGGTCTTTGCCTCTGATGTTTGCATGACAAGCAACAGCTTCGATCCCTCCAATAGGTGGAAGGTCAATTCTAAAAAATGAGTGACACTTATTGATCCCCAATAGTACCCCTCCGTATCTGTCACGGTCCAAGCGTATTATATTAAAATCGTGGAAAGAGAGATCATTTTGAGAAGAGAGCCAGGTTTCGGATAGAGCAAAAACATCACAATTGAGTTTATGAATTAGAAATTTGAATGTATCCAATTTAGGCATAAGACTACGACAATTCCACTGTAAAACAGTGATATCTCCGACCTCTCTATTTAAATTAGACATCAAGAGAGATAATCATTGCAAGGAGGGGCCATGTTTGCATCAATTGCTGCAAAATTGTCTTTAGTACTGGAAGCATTGCGGTGACAATGGTTCTGATGGAGTTTGAAACATTAAAACACGTGAAGATTTGATCCACAAGGTCAGACAACTTTATAAATCCCGATTGGGAAGTTGAACTTGACGGAAAAACAGAGACAGTTGGGGTTTTTGATGTCCCCTCGAGTGCTGGGTCGTTCGAAGGTGAACTATTACCACGGAGGCCAGGAGGGACCTGATTTTGCTTATCCGCTGCACTCGATTTTTTGGGCAAGCTAACAGGGGGTATCACCGGAGGGACTTGTCCTTGAACTTTGGGAGTGGTCACATTTTTGCGCCGGGGATTCCCTTGAGAAATAAACGGCGTGCCCCCGTTAGCTGTATCCGCTTCCATTTCGTCAACTGGCAACGTAGCGAAGACATTGTGTGTATTAATTGGTTGTTGTTCTTGAGCCAGTGGAGAAGCGCCCTTCAAAATTTCTGCGAAAGTGCGTTTAGAGCGTTCCCTCAAAGAGCGCTTCTGTTTCTCCCAGCGAGCCTTGTATGTTTCACAAGCTGAGAGCACGTGTGGGGATCCCCCGCAATATGGACACTTATGCTCAGTCGCACTGCAGGATTTCCCCTCATGTTGTTCTCCGCAAGTGGCACATCGTTCTTTATTGGCACAATAAGCAGCCGTGTGACCAACTGACTTGCACTTTAGACAAGTCATTGGCTTTGGAATAAAAAGTCGCACGGCTAACCTCAATTTATCTACCATCACGTAGTCAGGGAGAGCTGAACCAGCGAAGGTGACTCGAAACGAGTTGGACGGCGTAAATTTCTTTTCTTCTCCTTCATGGGAGACTGTTCCGAGCTGGCGGCAACCCAAGATCTTAACAGTCGTCGAGGGCAGTTTTTTAAAACGGTCGGTACCTTCACTCGTAATGTATTCGCACGTCAAGCCGGTTTCGGTTATCACACCCTCAATTTCGACTATGTGAGAGGGTATGTAGACCCGATACTCAATTGTAAAATGCTGATCGACAACAATCTTGTTTGCGTCTTTTCGATCATTCACGACAACTCGCAATTTGTTTGGTCTAACCTTCGAAATTTCCGAAACGGAGGTATACCTTGCCAGATTTTTCGCGATCTGCATGACTCTCAACGCCTTTCCATTTGGCTTAGGCCTGAAGAAAACAACCCAGGGACCAGTTCCGGGCGCATCTTCTGGATAGACCTTTACACGGGGAGTGGGAATAACAGGGGGGGAAGGCGAGGACGGGGATTGAGAGTGGGAAGGCGAAGGTTGAGAAGGAGCGGAAAGAACAGAGGGAGAAGACGAGGTTGAAGGTAGAGTGGGATCGTTAATGGCAGATGGGAGATTTGCTAGTTTTTTGGAGGGAGGCTTGGTAGGGTTAGCTGACTCGTCCCCAGAAGAAGTATCTTCCGTATTTGGAACACGTTTGAGTGACTTTTTTTTATCCGTTAGGAGGGAACTAGAGTCAGAGACCTCCATATCCGAAGGTCCCCCACTCTCTGCCATTTTAAATTTTCACTTATATTCTAAGTATTTTTTTAAACAATATTTCACAATAAAATAATTCACAAAAACAAAAAAACAAAACTTATAATTATTAAATATTTTCTCTCAGTATATTTAATGTTATTCACCTATGAACGCACTCCAGTGCAGATGAACGGGAGCGTGCTGAAAGCTCGTTGGTGGTGGGAATGTGTCTACGACACCACTACACACAGTCGTCGGTGAAAGCTTACCCGCACTGTCACTGTTGGCACGATGACTCGGCGAAATCTCCAATGTCGGCGAAGCAGCGACAAAACAAAAACCAATGCTTGGCTTTCCGAGGATGAAAGCCTTTATCCACTTGCAGGCAGGGCACTTCACTCACTATCCAGATAGCGAAATGAACTCTTCAGCGGCAAAAAAAAACAACAATCACGCGGTAACCGATAACGGAACTTGGACGCGACTTTCCTTCGTCTGGTTACTTCGGGCAATCGGCGAAGAATGGGATTATTTAAAACTTATCGCATATCGAATTTTGTAAGTAAAAATATGTACAACTTATGAACTATGTTAAAATGAAATTAAAATGAACTACAGCTAAAGCAACGTCAAAATAAAACGACCGTACACGTGACTGGCTAAAAGAAATCGGTGCAATTTCTATAACATACCCATCAGCGCCACTCTTCCTAACCGTTTGAGTGTGGGTGTGGCAGTATTTCCCTTTTTCATATTCTTTCTCACATCTTCATCCCATTATCCCTATTCATAAATAGTCCTTCTCATTTCACACTAAATGAACCCAATCTTCCAAACCCTCTTTAAGCGCAGGCCATAAAGTATTAGTCATCCGCTATACGATTTATGACTGCGATGCAACATTCCCATGCTGTAAATAAACACCGCACTTGTATCAACATGTTACGCAAGTGCCGCTTTATATAAATAAACAGTCTCATTACAGAACTAAAAGATGTTGAGTATAACTTTTTTTGGTTTCATGGGGCAAATTTTGTGAGCATATGCCAAAAATGCGGATGAGTTTGGGTATATTTAAGAAATACTAAAGAAATCCAATTTAGATTCAAGCAAAACTGTAGAATTATCGAATTTGACAATAAACGAATTCTAAACAAAAATGAATGTAAGCACAACTGTGCATGTTCACTATTTCACTCCACCAGAAGCAGGCTTTCTTCATGAATTCACGAGTTCCTTCTGATCAGAACTTATATAGTGTTAAAATATTTCATACGTCGGCAAGATACGTTCTGCTCATGAGTTATAATCAGGATAGATCAAACACCGATCGACGAGCGACATCCTGCATCGTTCGGTCCGTTCGGAAAACCCAAATCAAAAATAAAAAGTACACACTGATCGATAAAACCAACAATGATTGATTGATTAATTTGGATATCACATTTCTCGCAGATTTGCTCTACCAAATATGTACATTTTGCATTGGATATCTACTACCGCATACATATTTTATCCGGAGCTCACATTCACCAGTACCAACATGAGATTGAGCTGCCAAGGCGAGTTCCAATCAGGGGGTGAAACAAAATGAATCATTTTTTCCCATTTTTCCTCCCATCCAATAGCGATTTTCGCTTCACCCAAGGTTTGTATACACATGTACATACACACACACACACCCCTACTGGGCGCCCTCATTTGGCCCATCGTGTCGAGAGCTCGGCGGAAAAAGAAGATCGAATCCATTAGCCTTGCGGCAACTATGCTGTCGGTTTGCTGGAACTCCCGCGCTAGACTACTAGACTTGTTAACAGCCATTCGACCGGACTGTCAATCCCGGTGACGATTCTTGACGAGTGGTAGAGAATAAGGTCAACGATCGAAAAACGAACATTGGAATTCGGATAAAATCTGCAGCACATCATGACGATTTCCGTTTAACAATCGTATCAACTTGAGTGACTTTTATCCGTTGGTTCAACGAATTACTAATCTGGATGATTAATTTGACAGGTTCTCCGCTACGAAATAGAGCAAGTCAATGATGGGATGTACATCAATCAAGATGTCACCGCTGGTTGAATAGGACTTTGGCAGAATTAGTTCGTGTAAAATGTGTAACATAGTAAGAAGTAATAACTTTGCACACATGGAAATAATGCCCCGGTAGTATTCACTAGTCGTTCGCTCCGATGACTTGGAATCCATCCCCAAACGACCCGGTGAAGTGAGAAGAATCCTTGTGCTCACGTGTGTTAGAATCTTATTCTTTTCCCTCCGGTTTTCCGAAACTCAAACCAGATTCATGGCAGTATGCAAATTTTTGCATATATCAATTCCAAAAGTTTATAGTTATCGCTCTCCCCGTAGTTTTAGGCTGCCTGCCAACCCTCGCCCTCATTCATTCAGGAAAAACAGGCTCAACTCCCACTCACGCTCAGATCAGAGCAGTGCGAGATAGAACCACCGGAAGATCATCCGGAACAACTTCAGCCGCTTCTATCGCCGAATGATGTCGGAGTGGAGAGTGAGATGTTTGCCCTCATGAATATAACAATATGTGATAAGGATAAGGATACGGTATTATGATGATAATTTTGTTTCCGTTTGCTCGGCTTGTCTTTTTGTTCTCCGCTCGCTCTGTGTGTGCCCTTCGGAATCTCCGAGGAGACGTCTGATATTGGAGCTGCCGTTCCGAGGGCACTGCACAAACACACACACAGACACACGTCCTCGTCCCATCGAACGAGTCCTGCGGCGAATGGTTGGAAAGAAATGGTGGTTTTTCGGGGTGAGCGGGGGAAGAAGGTGCACACATTTCAGATTTAATGAATTTACCAAAGCCAAAGTGGAGCGGAGCGAATATGTAGAAGCTTTCGGTCTGTCAGGTGTGTCTGCTTGGTTGAGTTTGACTTCAAGATTGTGGTCTGTCTGACAAAGCGGGAAGAAGTCTTCAGGATGACTTAGTCACAATGTGGATGGTTTTGTCGAACGATTGGTTGTGGTATGTCAGCGAGAGAGCGGTCGTGGGAAAAATACAGTTGCCGTACAATGTGCTATGGAGCGGAATGATGAGAGTATATTAGGTCTAGGTAAACCAAGCCATAATCCTCGTTGCTATCAATAAGCTTTTGACATAATTATGATTAATTTTTCTTTATCCACTCGCATCAAAGACCAAAGGAAGATTGCTTGTTGTGCAAATCCTAAATGACAGCCATTTTTCAAAGCTGAAACTGAAATAAAACATTCTTAAGTATTTTACTGCTGAAAGTGTTTTCATGTAGTCGCTAATGTTCAATCATGGGTGTTCATGTACTCTGGGCGCAACTCGAAGCTACAACTATCAATTATGAACCACGAGATCTTGTGGGCAATTGGTCACAAAGAATGAACTTTGACAGAACTGTGACAAATTGTTTCTCCAGGGGTATTCAAAAAATCTAATCATGTTTAAAAAAAGAAAATACACTTATATTACTAAAGATGAAAGTTATTCCTTAAAGATTAAAATAGGATAGTGAAAAAAGTGTAACTTCGTATCAGATCAGCCTGGAGACCTGGAGCCTGGACCAAACCTGGAGATAAAATGTACATCAGTTTATAGTTTTAGAATCTTCTAGCCGCCAATTTTTGATTTGATAGGAATATGTGTGATGGACAAAACTATCGGTAAAGAGGTAATTTATTATCAATATTTGAAGAAATAATTATCACACATGAACTCGACGCACATATGTGCATTGAATTCTGTAAATAGTTGAATTATTTTTTGTAACAAAAATTATTTGAGTTTATTCAGAAAATTTAGCCCAGTTCAGCCCTGCAAATTTTTATATATTGATACGTTCATCCGTTTCTATTTCCTGATTGGTCAAAGTTTTAGTGAATCAGATAAACATTGCAAATTGTGCTGGGAGTAGAAGGTACCAGACATTTTCGTGGAATGAGTAGCTTTAAAAAAATATATTTTTCATCTCCAGATTAGAAAAGACTACACAAGGTTAATACACAAAGCACGAACCCGCTTTTATAAACATCCCTTGTATCTTTTTTCGACACACTCACATATGGCAATGGTTGGGCTACACAGCGTGTCAATAACATTCCAGGACTCAAACTATATCTTAGTTTTGCACCATTTGATGGAATCCTCTTGAAATAACCAATATAGCGCCTTTTTTCTGAATTACGTTAGGGTCACCATTAAAAAAATGTTTTTGCTCTAACTTTTACATTTCAAAGTCTACATACAAACTGTCTTCGGAAGACTTTTAAAGCTTACTAATACAAATATTTTGCGATCGAACTATGTTTACCTCTATTAATAAAGATAAGAAAGTTATATTTTTCATTTCATCGACAATTTTGGTCACCCTATTTTTGATAACATAAAAATGAGCGCTCTATCGTATGTAACAACTTTGTCGAAGACAGTTTTTTTTTCTAGAGAATAACTGAAGAAACCTGAACAACGGAAGACGATGGGAAAATAATCAACCTCGTGACAACAGAGGCCGACCTAGCAACTTAACACAACGGAATGTGTATGTGACGGAAAACGAAGAATTGCCTTTGGAATATCCCCAATCCGAGGCACAACAACGCAACGGGGAAATGACGTACCCGAATCGGGAATAAATGTTTATACATGCAATTTGACCTATGCGAATTTTGTCACACTTAAAATAGATATATGCGAGAAACCCGTCAACCTTATCATTGATATAGGGGCGGACGTCTCAATAATTAAGGAAAATACACTGAAAGAATTCCAGGAAATATACACCAATCAGAAATGCATTATAAACGGATTGACCGATGGTAAAATAAAAACTATCGGCCGTACCTTTTCCAATATAATAATTAATGACACTCTAATCCCACACAGTTTTCAAGCAGTAACAAAAGGTTTCCCAATCCAAACCGACGGAATACTTAGGAGAGACTTTTTAGCTAAATATGAATGTAACATTTGCCTAAAAACATGGCTACTTTCATTCGAATTTAGAGGTCAACGTTTTGAAATACCTATAGAAGACAAATACGAAGGAAATATAGTTATTCCTCCTAGATGTCAAATAGTCAAACAAGTAAATTTTGTAAATATTAAGGAAGATAGCATAATTTTATCAAAACAAATTAAGCCTGGAGTTTTCTGTGCCAAAACATTAGTGAGCCCAGAGGTACAATACGTAAAATTTATAAATGTAAATAATAATGCAGAAGTTTTATTATTTTTATATAAATCGTTTATTTTTACAGGCTCAGTTACATTAGTTTAAAGGAGCCGAATTCTTAAATATATGTTTTAAAACTATACATAAATAATTTTCCTAACACTATG
This sequence comes from Toxorhynchites rutilus septentrionalis, assembly GCF_029784135.1. Classification (NCBI taxonomy): domain Eukaryota; kingdom Metazoa; phylum Arthropoda; class Insecta; order Diptera; family Culicidae; genus Toxorhynchites; species Toxorhynchites rutilus. The sequence goes on along the minus strand of NC_073745.1, from coordinate 308,155,474 downwards.
GTTAGTAAGGTGGAAAACCGATTACTCGCGGTTTACTCGAGTTTAGAGGGTGACATATTCTTTCAGGAAAGGGATGGGATATAAGGGAATTGTTACAATGTTGATGATCACACTCGATTCTTAAATCTATTCGTATATCTATTGTATATTTACATTTCAACTTATTTTGCTGTTTATACCAAGGGGGCCAATCGCTCGCAATGGATGAAAAGGAGGGTATAAGGACATAGGTACAATCACACACGAAGATCGATAGCTTTAAGGAAAACATATATTTGGGTCATGTAATCAAGGTCTAACCGAGCCAACACATCTCTCACCGGCACATTGGGCTGTCTTCCTCGGGCCCGAAGGGAGTTTTCTAAATTCGATCTGGCGACAAGATACACCTCGCACGACCAAACAACATGCTCGATGTCGTGATAACCTTGACCACAGACGCAGAGATTGTTGCTGGCAAGATTGAAACGAAAGAGAAGCGCATCTGACGAACAGTGATTGGACATGAGTCGGGAGAAGGTGCGAATAAAGTCCCGACTCAAGTCCAGACTTTTGAACCACGGTTTGAGGCTAACCTTAGGGATAATCGAGTGAAACCACCGGCCCAATTCATCTTCGTTCCATTTGCGTTGCCAGTTAGCGATGGTATTTTTACGGACTAAAGAAAAAAAATTCATTGAAGGCGATTTGACGCTGGTAAATGTCGCCTTCAATCGCACCTACCTTTGCTAATGAGTCAGCCCTCTCATTACCCGGAATTGAGCAATGAGAAGCGACCCAGACAAAGGTAATGACATAACAGCGTCTGGATAAAGCACTCAAAATTTCTCGTAAATGCAGAAGTTGTCCCACACAATTTCGAACCCGACATAATTAAAGCAAGCTAATTTACTGCGCTATCTGCAGAAAGAAATCAAAATGTCGAAAATAGAATAAATAAATTATTAAGTGAAATTACGACACAAAAATTACCAAATGAAATTAAAGAAAAACTGAACGTTTTGTGCGAGAAATATAACGATATTTTCGCACTAAACGAGGACCAATTATCGGTGAATAATTTTTATAAACAGAGGATTAATCTGGAAGACAGAAACCCTGTTTACATTAAAAATTACAGACTACCAGAAGTACATAAACAGGAAATGACCGAACAAGTAAACAAAATGCTTCAAGACAAAATAATTCAACCCTCAACATCACCTTACAATTCGCCTATTTTACTAGTACCAAAAAAATCATGCACGACTGAAAATAAATGGCGATTAGTCGTTGATTTTCGCCAACTTAATAAGAAAATTACCGCGGATAAATTTCCACTACCGCGAAGAGATGAAATTTTGGATAACATCGGACGAGCTAAATATTTCTCAACTTTAGATTTAACATCCGGTTTTCACCAGATTGAACTCGCCTTTTCTAGCCCCGATGGACATTACGAGTTTAACCGACTTCCTTTCGGATTGAATATCTCACCCAATAGCTTTCAGAGGATGATGACGATAGCACTCAGTGGACTACCCCCAGAATGCGCATTCTTGTATATAGACGACATCATAGTAATGGGTTGCTCCGTAAATCATCATCTGAAAAACCTTGAATCAGTATTTTTGAAACTTCGACAACACAACCTGAAGCTTAACCCTTCCAAATGTAACTTTTTCGGTTCAGATGTGACGTACCTGGGACATCACATTTCGGAAGAGGGTATCCAACCTGACAAAACCAAATACTCGGCAATAGAAAAATATCCGATACCGACAAGTACCGATGAAGTAAGGCGATTCGTGGCATTTTGCAATTATTATAGACGCTTCATCAAAAACTTTGCTGAAATTGCCCATCCATTGAATAATCATTACTGAAAAATGTACAATTCGAATGGAAAACCGAATGTCAAAAAGCATTCGACACCTTAAGAAATCGACTATTATCACCAAGCATATTACAATTTCCTAATTTTAAAAAACACTTCACATTAATAACTGACGCATCAAAAGTTGCTTGTGGAGCAGTTCTCACTCAAGAGTACGACAACATGGATTTACCAGTTGCGTTTGCTAGCAAAGCTTTCACAAGAGGGGAAGCCAATAAGTCTACTATTGAACAAGAACTCACAGCAATTCATTGGGCAATCACGCACTTTAGACCATACTTATACGGACGCAAGTTTACGGTCAAAACAGACCATAGACCATTAGTATTCCTGTTTTCCATGAAAAACCCCTCATCTAAGTTGACCAGGATGAGAGTAGATCTCGAAGAATTTGATTTTGACGTACAATATGTACCAGGCAAAACAAACTTTGGTGCCGATGCACTATCCAGGATCAAGATAGATTCAGAAACACTCAAAACTATGTCTGTACTGATGGTCCAAACCAGAGCAGCCACACAGAAGAATAGTTTCAACATTGACAATCAACAAATGAATTCCGATGATAATGAGACTGATCACCTCAATGTCCGGGAAGCCTCAAATCACCGAGAAACGTATAACTCACCAAAACTAATAATCGAGCGCGCAGCAACACAAGATTGCATTAAAATACAAATAATGGATAAAAGCTATAAAAGGGAATTGACTCCAGCGTCAATCATCCACACCGAGCTATCCAATGTAAACAAAACCTTAGGTAAAATCACAAAAGAAATTGAAGAAATGGCCAGAAAAGCGAAGATAGAAACCTTAGCTCTAGCGCTAACGAGTGAAATCTTGAGAATTACAAATATTCAAACTTTCAAGTAAGTTTGCAATGAAAAACTAAAACGAACGAAAATACTAATATACCAACCACCAAAACTGGTTGAAGACAAAGACGAGATACAAAGAATACTGAAACAATATCATGACGCACCTACGGGAGGTCATGTAGGAGCAAATAGACTATATCTGAAGTTACGTTACTATTATTATTGGAGAAACATGAAGAAATCCACATTTGATTTCGTAAAAAACTGCATTAGTTGTCATAAAAACAAACACACCATTAAAATTAATGAAAATTTTGTACTGACGCCTACACCCCAGAAACCATTTGACTCAATAGCCATGGACACTATAGGACCATTTACAAAATCAAACACAGGGATTAGGTATGCACTAACTATACAATGCGACCTATCTAAATATGTAATCATCAAACCAATACCTAACAAACAGGCAGAAACTTTAGCAAAGGCATTCGTTGAAAGTTTTATTCTTATTTACGGGACACCTTCGACCATTAGAACAGATCAAGGTACCGAATATAGGAATGAACTTTTCAATAAAATAGCTGAACTCCTACATATGAAACAATCATTCTCAACACCTTATCACCCACAAACGATCGGAGGGCTGGAGAGAAATCACCGTTGTCTAAATGAATACATAAGACAGTTCGTCAACGAATCACAAACTGATTGGGATGAATGGCTACCTTATTATTCATTTTGCTACAACACTACCCCTCGTCGTGATTTCCATTTTACACCGTTTGAATTAATTTTTGGTCACCAAGTAGTACTTCCTCAAAATATTATGAATCCAAAAGCAATAGAGCCAAATTATAATATAGATCAATATCATTTCGAATTAAAACAAAGATTACAAGCAGCCAGAATTAAAACCCGACAGTTAATCGCAAAACATAAAGTACAGCAAAACAAGAAACACAAAACCCAAGCAAGACCTATAGAAACCAAAATTAAAGACAAAGTTATGATAACAAATGAAAATCGTAACAAACTGGATCCGGTATATAAAGGACCATATACAATTATTAGAATAAATCATCCTAATGTAACAATAAGTAACGAAAATTCGGACACGCAAGTAGTCCATAAAAATAGATTAGTTAAAATAAATTCGCAATGAGTTTTCGATAAGCAACAAAAATCAAATACACATGCATACTAAAACATATCACTTTAATTCGTTATTATTCTAATGTGAACTCAAATTCAAGCCCGTTTACCTTCTCTCGGAACGCAATGAGCATTCCTTCCCAAAGGGGGATGGTGTAGCATCCCTATGCATCTTCATCATGCATTATTTTTCAATAACCCAGAAACGATATTGCCTAGAAAGCAATGTTAAAAACATTGTTTCCAAACGACCCAGAAGCAAATTATTGCTTCACACTCATTCCTCACTGGGTCATAAAATATTATTGCTATTCGACACTTTTCCTTGTTTATTAGTCTGTCTCTCGCCGCATGTACGCTTTGCGTACAAAGATTCGTTTTCCGCATGGGCTAACACATGGTTACCATAAAGAACTATCTGGTTGTTTTCCAAACACCGATGGTGGCTTGAGTTCGGGTCAACGATAATTTAGGTTATTATATAAGCTAGTTGGTAAGCAAAGAATACACGGCAGTTCAATCTTAACCATTAACCCGGAATGATTATTCAGTTTTCCGAAACATCCCGCTCCGGAGAAGGAGAAGCCACGATTATACCCCACGAGAGTAGTTGTGACGGAGTGCGCGTCATGTTGGAGGGCACTACCTAATCGGCACTCCGCTGGGAAGAGAAATCCTGCGAGGGTGATTGTGACGGAGCGCGCGTCAAGTTGGAGGGCGCTTCCTAATCGGTGCACGTCTTGACAGGTGAGAAACTCCGCGAGGGTGACTGTGACGGGTTGCGCGTCAAGTTGGAGGGCAATTCCTAATCGGTACACGTCTCGACGGGTAAATGGATGCCTGCGAAGAGGACATAAGCGCAGTGGAATGAAAAGCGAATAGAGAGAAAAAATATTGAGAAAAAGGGAAGGACAACGCTAGTCAGCGTTGAAAACACGAAGAGTGCATGAGCACAGCCGCCCCCTGAAGTAGTCGCCTAGATGTGGTCCCAGAGGGAATATGGCAACGAGTAGAGGGCTTGGTTTTTGTGGGTGCGATCCCCACTCGACGTCTGGGTTAACCCTTCCCAGATAAGGCTGGTAGAGCGTTCCTCACCTCTATAAAAAAAAATCTACTCTCTACTCTCTACTCTTCCTACTCTCTACTCTCTCTACTCTCTCTACTCTTTACTCTCCCTACTCTCTACTCTCTCTACTCTCTCTACTCTCTACTTCCTACTCTCTCTACTCTCTTTATCGATCACATTCGAATAATTTTGTATATTGTTAAAACATTCAAACACGCTTAAAATACATCAGTTATGTTTCATTTAAAACGTTGAGCCCCGAATTGCTCTTGCTGCGCTTTCCATTCAGCCCGCATCAAGAGCATTTGCATAATATCAGTGTCGGACCCAGCTGCAACCGATACTTATTGTATTCATAGAAAACAATCAGAAATTCGACTAGAAAGTAGTTAAATTTTTGTAAAACATTCGAAAACAAATCATATATATTTTTACTTTCTTATTTTGCAACTGTCAGTCCCAGTCTATCAGCGCTTTCCTACCAAAAAGCTCAACGTCGGCCCCTAAGAACCGACGCGGGGCTTAACGTGGTAACACCCAAAATATTATCTAGAAATAATTTAAATGGCAGAACAACGTTTGCCGAGTCAGCTGGTATATATATTTTTCCTTTTGTCGATACAGATATACTTCGCGCATTGCTTCATATCAGTACTGCATCTGATTGAAATCGAGAGTAATAAATTTTGTCCCGTAATGAACACCTGAAATGAAGTCTAACAATCGGAATAACCAGTTCAACAGAATGAAATAAATTCAACCTTTTTGCCGCTGCTGCGAAATATTCCTTCCTGGAGCCAAATGCGGAAAAAAATGTTATCTTATTCAACGAAAAGAAATTCACCCTTGATGGACTAGATGGGTGGCAATGATACCAGCATGATTTGTGTCGAGTTCCTGATGCAAAACAGAGCAAAAACTTTGAGGAACATTTTAGTCCTATGCCTTGAGCTTGGATATCAAAAAGCATGGAGAGAGATATGGACCAATTTTAAGAATCAAATGTATAAATATACATGTTTATTTCCGAGTTTCTGACAGTAGAACATTCAGCGGATAGTAATTTATTGGAAATGATAATCAAAAATCACTAATCAAATCACTAAAAGATTACCTCTCCCTATCACCAGCTGAAAATAAACGAACTCACTTAGTCCTTTCACCGTGATCGCAAAACTGCAGCAAACACCCCCTCCCCTCCCAAGCTAATTAGTCTTGCTAGCTCAACATCACGATTCACGATTCACGGTGTAATGTAATCTAATTGTTATCTCTGTCCAACTATACACCGAACTCAAAAATTCAAGAAGTCGTTCCCCGGAATAGACGTGCTAACAGTCCTTGCTTCACCTTTCTGGTCCCGACCCCGAAGGGCGCCGGAGAAAAACAGCGGACAAAACCGAATTAATTCATTCTGCTTTATGAAAACTGCACGACGCCGACGACGGTGAAGACGACTAGCGACGTTTACAGCAGCTCTAATTAGCTACTTTAGACAATTACTCCCATCTCAACTCGCGCTACGTTACCTAAAGGATGAAACAAAAAGAAGAACTTGGTTACCCGAAGTGGAGGAAAGCTTTCACTTTGCTTGCAAATTTCTCCGCCGAAAGAGGTTAGAGGGGGTTGGGTAACAATGGGAGCGGAGATAATATTTAAAATGCTGGACCCAAGCGCTTTCGGCGGGATGCGTGGGAAGGGAGGCGCCGAACGGAGCACACCGGAAGGATACAAACGTTTACTCAAAATTTGCATATTTACAAAAGACAATCGTGAGAAGGCTCTATATAGCAGTGGGAGAAAGGGAAGTTGAATGCTAGAGTAGACTTTAAAAATGAAAGTAAATAAAATGTTAACAGGATCATGGACGAACAGACGTCCAATGGTGGAATGGAATCGCTTCGCAGTGGGTAAAGTGGTTGGCGTGCATTTTTAATGCAGATTAACTATAGAACAAGCTATTTCTGTGGAATGTTCATTGAAACATTGCGATAAGGACACGAAGTGGGAGGATGATTTATTTTATTTGCCGTGTTCGATATACTGCCAGCATTGTCACCCAGGCCAGTGTCAGGATTTGAATGAGCCACAGGGAAGCGGAAGGGTTCACAAACTAAGCTTCAGCTCTGAAAGGAAACTATTCTTGAGCAATGAAACCCTTGTTACAAAAAATACTGTCCTCCGCGTTGCTATGTGACAGCGGAGATTTTTCCAATCCATCCGGGAAACGACTTGCGATCCCGGCTTCACAGAACTCGTTGATAGACCTCTGAAAGAGGCTTTTTTAATTGTTCTTTTAATAGCGTTCCGTTCTGTCTAACTCCGGGTTTCAGCATCACAATTTTTCATATTTCTAGCGCCGGTGCAGATTTGCATCCCGTTGGAAGATTACAGCCGGCTGTATATATACGGAATGTCCACTTTGTGTCCACGTTCAATTGATGTCTACGTGTTCGGCGCTAGCTTTCAGCCCCGTTCGCTCCGGTGGACAACAGAGGCAAACAGTTGCACAAATGTATTTCTGGAATGCGGGCTTTGGGAAAATAAATTGCGCCAGTTGGACAATGCAGGTGTTACTGCTTAGGGATGCATCGTGTCCGATATTCGGGAAAAAAAAGTTATATTTTTATGGTACTTCCGGAATAGATATTCCATGAGTAACTTTGTGTTTCTAACCAAGCATTGCTTGAGGAATGTGTACGAATAAGTTGCCACAGTTCCACTCAACAGAAATTGCTCTAATTGTGCGCAGTTTCTTTTGGAAATGTGCTATTTACTTTCTGTCAATTACGTTGTTATGAATTCACTTGTGGGCGAGATGGAAGTGAACTTACGGAACGTGCTTTCAATAACTACTGTACAATCGTGTTTAAAGTAAAACAGTTTACAATGTTTTTTACAAAAACTGTGTTAGAAAAAAAATGTTTTTTTTTATCATAAAAAAATGTTTGTTTTATCATTTAAAAAAACTCCTGTAGCAGTATCCCAAGATAACGAACCAAACGGTAAAAGGCAATTCTTACCTAAATCAAACTCGAAACCTGTAGTGGACCTTACACGGTCAATTTTATTGACAATATGATGACATCTGAGAGCATAATGACAGCTGAAGATGGCCGACAACGCAGAAATCCGGATTTTCTGATTTTCGGGCATCAATATCGTGACATTTCATATGGATGCATGATGTTGACGTTTTACCTCACGGACTTCCAGACTAATTTGGGCCCCGAACTCGATGTTTACAAAGATGTCCAATTAGAGGTAAAAATGTCCAATTACAGGTCTGTCCAATTAGAAAAATGTCGCATTAAATGTAAATTACTGTACTAAAAATAGTAAAATACGGTACTTTTCACGATACAAATCAAAACCTCAAATTAAACTGACAATGTGATGGTGAGTGAGTGAATGAAAATTAACAACGTCTTAAAAAATTTTTAACGTTGAACTCGGTCATTCTTTGCGCTAGCGAGCGGGGCAGCCATTTTAGTCTAAGTTGTGTGGTACTTCACACTCCGCTATAAAATTTGGAGAATGAGAAGATCTGGGAAAATCACAGGTGAAAAAACATCACGTGTTAATTCAAGTTACAGTAGAATCCCGATTATCTGCGAATAGTCGGGATGATGTTTCAACATAAAAACTATGTTTCATCAATACAGAAATCATTAAACTATCCATCTATAAGGTCGTGTATACCAGTGGCTAAATAATGTAAAAGCCATGTCCACAACAAAAGATCATGGGCCTACCACTCACTAACAAGTTCCGGAAATGCCTATTGATTTACTATGGAACTCGCAGTCGCGAATAACCCGCACGGCGGATCACCCGCTCACGGATAATCAGGGTTCTACTGTCATAGTCTTATTTATGGAATAAAAACATTTGCTTGCAGATAATATAACTTGCATATAATTTCGCAAACGAAAATAATCTGGCATCTCTGAAACTGAAAGGAACAGTCTGTATTTGTGAAGCGAGTATTATGATGTGTTTTTGAAAAGGAAAAACGAGTTTCAAAGTGTAAATTATGAATGAAAATAACTTTTCCGAATTAAATCAGTATTCTATGTGAATGCAAATCACTTTTTTTCTGCATGTGGTGAGAAAATCCCATACAAAAATTGTGTCTGAAATTGACGTTATATTATAATAATAAATCTTAGTAGGAATATCTCAGAGGAAATAGGTTAAGTTAAGGTTAGGACTACGCGCTTCAGCTAATTAAATAATACCAAGTAGATATTTTTATTCAAATTTTACCAATTGAAAATTGCCTTTTAGCCTTCTAATCTGATGGAGAATAGTTCGGATCCCAAACTCGAATGTCGCCACTAGCCATCGCGGATATTTTCGTTGTCTCGGGTTGAGGGATATTGACCGTGTAAGGTGGCAAAATATTAATTGAGGTTAGATCGGATGTCGAAAACCTAGCTGTCACGATATTGAAGACACTTATTGTCAATCATTTTGATCGTGTAAGGTGCCCATGTGATGTATCCGAATAGCTTAGTGTTTTAGGATGCTGCAATCTACTCGAAAATGCAAGAAAAAAGATTCAAATAAATGTAGGAATGTGCGTGTTATTTGCTACTGGAAACGTCAGATGAAGTCGAGCATTGGAATGGGCTCACTGATCATTTGCTTGTCGTGTGACAGTTAAGTGTGTCGGGCTCCATTGCAAGGATTCCAGCAAGTGAACTCTATTTTTCCAGAAAGACTGAAGATAGTTGATTTATTACAAAAACTGGTCAGTCACAATTTTAAAATTAACTCTAAGCCTTCACAAAGACTAGAAAGATAATCGGAAATGACATCTTTTCTTGTTGTTGTTTTCGCGCAACAGTAAATCAACAAATGACGATTTGTCGCAGCAAAGGCACTATTAATTGCACGATATATTACACCATTGAACTGCAGTCACTGGTCTAAAACCCAGTGAAAGAATCTCGCAAAACAAATGAACACTGAAGTTACAAGAAACGAACATTTTAGATATCTAGTTACACTTGAAAAAGTTGGTTTAGGACCACCCATGATCGCGTTGTTACGGTAGACTACGAAATTGTTTGTCGATAAGATTTTAAATATTATAGAAATTTAAGAATGAACTCTTAAGTACCAATATTGGCAAGGACCAATGAATGAAAGCTTGCTCTATATATGGGGTGCGATCAATTGTTAAATTAACTCTCTGCATTAAGGTGAAGGTGGAAGGAAGCCATTGTAGTAGTATAGGTAAAACCACGTGTAAAAATGGGGTAATAGTGTTTGTGAGAGAAGAGCAAAGCACACGTAAAAAGATCAATTCACATATCAGACTGTGTGACGTTTCACTGACACGAGTTTCACGAAAAAAAATAACAATTCAATACTAAATAAAAATGTATGAATGATGTGTTCCGATGAACAATTGCAAATAACTATATACAGGTCGGACTCGATTATATATAATCGCAATTTCACTTTCAACAATTATTTTCAAATCCTATACATAATCGAATCTCAAGAAAACAATTTTTTCATTAATTTATGAATGTCAAACATTAATAGAAAAATAGTTTTTTGTGATAAGATTATGTATTGGATTCGAAAATTAACGTTGAAAACGAAATTGCGATTATATATAATCGAGTCCGACCTGTATATAAAAATGGATTTCTGTCTGTCTGTCTGTCTGACTGATTCTTATGAACTCGAAAACTACTGAACCGATCGACATGAAAATTGGTATGTTGGGTTTTTGGGTCCGGGGAAAGTGATAGTTTGCGACCCCTCCCCCCTCTCTAAGGGGAGGCTGCCATACAAGTGAAACACAAATTTCTACATTATTCGAGAAGTAATCGAGCAAACCAGACCAATTTTGGCATGTGAAGATTTTAGGGTGCAATAAATGTTTCTACGGTGGTTGGATACTCCTCCCCCCTCCCTTAGGGGGGGATGTTGTCTGCTATACAAATGAAACACAAATTTCTGCATTACCCGAGAATTAATCAAGCAAATGAAACCAAATTAGGCATATGGAGGTTTTAGGGTGCAATAAATGTTTATGTGGTGGTTAGACACTCCACCCCCCTCTCTAAGAGAGGGCTGCCATACAAATGAAACACAATTTCCTGCATTACTTGAAAACTAATCAAGTAAATGAAACGAAATTAGGCATGTGGAGGTTTTAATGTACAATAAATGATTATATGGTGGTTAGATACTCTTCCCCCACCCCCCTCTATTAGGGAGGGGGGGAGGCGCTGGCATACAAATGAAACACAAATTTCTGCATTACTCGGGAAATCATCAAGCAAACGAAACCAAATTAGGTATATTTTGGCAAGCGAAGGTTTTAGGGGACACAAAACGTTTCTATAGCGAATAGACACTCCTCCCGTCTCTCTGAGGGGGGAGGGTGGCTGCCATACAAATGAAGCATGCATTTCAACATAATTTAAGAACTAATAAGGCAAACGGAACTAAACTTGTCATGTGGAGGTTTTATGCGGAAGAAGCATTTCTAAGGTGGTTCGACACTCCTCCCCCCTCTCTTAAGGTGGGCTGTCATACAAATGAAAAACAAATTTCTGCATAACTCTAGAACTAATCAAGTAAATAGAATTTTGGCATGTGAAGATTTTAGGGGGCACGAAACGTTTCTATGGTGAATGGACGCTCCTCCCTCCTCGCTAAGGGGAGAAGAGGGGAGGGGTCTGTCATTATTCTATCATATTTTCTGTATCAAACATTTATTCCATGTAACGGAGAAACATGTTATTTGCAAGTGGTTGAAAAATCTTGAACGAGAATTGTGCTAGTTTTGGTAGAAGTACTAGGAATTTTTTAGTAAAAGGTAAATTCAACGGGGTCGATTAGAAGATCAATCAATGAACAGTTCTGCGATTGGACTCATGAACTTGCGCTTAGTAAGAAAACGTGGATGTTTGAAAGTATTGATTTTTTTTTAATTAAATCGTTTATTTTTACAGGCTCAGTTACATAACTTTAAAGGAGCCGAACTCCTTACTGTATTGTTACTAGTATATATACATTTTTCCTTAATTCTAATGTTAATGATATAGGAAACCGATTACTCGCGGTCAACTCGAGTTTAGAAGGGTGACATATTTTCTTCAGGAAAAGGAGGGGGGAAAGTATGGATAACAAAAAACAAATTTTGGGCGGGACGAAGTTTGCCGGGTCAGCTAGTAAATGTATATAGAAGGTGTATTTGCATATGAAGTAAAATTCTGATTATACGCGAGCGTAACATGAACAAATTTATAACACATGCGAATTGGGTATTTTTTAAAAAGTTCTTCCGCATAGTAACTCGATGTTGATAATTCCTTAATATTTTCCTTCGTAGATCGTATTGTTTGCACATATTCACGTCGGAGAGCCTTAACCCTTCTCTTCGTTGGCCGAGGCATTTTGATTGAATGTAATACTTTTCCGTTTACTATTTGTGAAAGCATAGACAGCATAGACATGTACCTCTGCAATACAATTTTCTTAACCAATGTTAAAGTTGCTAAAACTTACATTGTAGACCCATTAAACATAAAAATAATAATTGTATTGTAAAGCTTCTATCTCCACCTTAAGGCTGATTTAGACGATGCCAGTCAGCGCTCTAGTTGAAGTATCCAGTGAATAGAGAACAGACACTCTGTTCAAGTTACTTTTACCAGTATCGAACAATTAATTGGCCTCTAACTTGAACAGAGTGTCTGTTCTCTATTCACTGGATACTTCAACTAGAGCGCTGACTGGCATCGTCTAAATCAGCCTTTAAGGTAAAGGTGGAAGCTAGCCACAAATGGCTGCCACAATGGCGCTCATTTCTTTCATCTTTTAAATTTAATTAAACAAAATGATCCATAATTGCAGCTAAATCAAAGTCTGATAGCAATTCTTTCTCGATCGAGATAACTACCAGCCATTGAGTCGGTCTTGGTTCATTTCAGAACGCAGATACTGTTTAATCAATTTGAGCTGATGATAGATAGGTTCGATAGATTCGGTCAATAGGATAGATAGGTCGATGATAGGTTCTTCATCTGCGTTTGAACACTTCCACGTCTGATACTAGTTCCTCTGTATCAACGTCTGAAGAATACTTGAGTCAGAAATTTGACGCAGTCTGCTTCAATTGATTCATGCTCACAGGTGTTGGTCCGTCTTCCGCTATAAATGAAAATATGATGCTAAATCCACTATAACACATTTTCGTTTTCCTTGGTCGAGTAGTTTTAAAATTGTCAGGAATACCTAGTTGAATACTCTTCTGCGTACCGAATGCCATGATTGGATGCTTCTTTCTTCATCTCCCCGAATGATGCACGCACGGCTTCAAGGAGTTTTTCGCGACGTCTCTGGTCATGCCTTTTGATTGTGATTTTTCCCATACTATTTAGGAATCTTTCCCAAAGTTCCAGAATACAAATAAATTAAAAATCTATTTGATTTAGTGAAACTTCAGCCCCGGACCTTTTCAACGCTATTCTTTGTTTCGTTTATTAACGCGACTGTTAGAAATCTTCTCCTTCTCCTTCTCCTTCTCCTTCTCCTTCTCCTTCTCCTTCTCCTTCTCCTTCTCCTTCTCCTTCTCCTTCTCCTTCTCCTTCTCCTTCTCCTTCTCCTTCTCCTTCTCCTTCTCCTTCTCCTTCTCCTTCTCCTTCTCCTTCTCCTTCTCCTTCTCCTTCTCCTTCTCCTTCTCCTTCTCCTTCTCCTTCTCCTTCTCCTTCTCCTTCTCCTTCTCCTTCTCCTTCTCCTTCTCCTTCTCCTTCTCCTTCTCCTTCTCCTTCTCCTTCTCCTTCTCCTTCTCCTTCTCCTTCTCCTTCTCCTTCTCCTTCTCCTTCTCCTTCTCCTTCTCCTTCTCCTGAGTTACAGGTTTGTTACAAACAAAAAGAAAATTAGGGTGTCTTCGTAGCCACATATGTTGCACGTTCGCTTACTCAGCGATCGATCGTGTGTTAAAAACTCAAGGCTCTGGATTGACTATCTTCATGTTATAATAGAATAACTACGTCCACGCAACAATCTTCAGCGTTGGAGATCGATTCACGGTCGGAGTTCTGGCCTTTCTTCATCCATACAAGCTCTGCTTGGAACAAGAAACATCTAACTGAACAGTGGAAGAACAGAAAGAATACTCTTGCGCCTAAATGGCTACTGGGTAATTTACAATCTATAGGTACGATTAACATGTAACATGTACACGATTAAATCCGGCTCTGTTAGAGCTAATGAGCCTTTATTTGCTAATTATTTATTTAAACAAATGAGATAATAGAAAAAGAAAAAATTCAGTACATTGAACAGTTTTTCTTTGATAAAGGTGAAACTGCAAGCCAATCCACTGATATCGTAAATAGTGTTTATGGTGCCGATACTGTAACAGCTGATTACGTGCAATGTGGGTTTAGTCGTTTACGTTCAGATGCTCCTCGCACAGACTTCGTGTCAAGCGTAAGAATAGTTCAGTAGGAAATGACTAACCAATTAGTCGTATTTAAATCAACATCAGTTATATTTACAAAATATATTCTGAGTGTAAACATCCTCCAGCTCACGAAAGCACCATACCAGTCAGCTTCTATCTTCAGTCTCGTGCCAAGTTTCTCTTATGATCCGCTCAGAACCACCCAAATAATACGTGAACTGTACCAAAACGTGAGCACACCAAAACGCATCCGACAGCATCACCTGGCAGGATAGTAATAATAATAATCAACTATTGCTCACCGTGAACTTCGGCACCGTGGAAGAATCCTGCAGGCTGCCATGGCGGCGGGAAAGAATGCTACACAGCGTATCCACAGACATGCAGGTAAGTAAATAGTGAAAAGCGAGTGCATATGTTTATGCTCGTGTTTTTCCCCACCCAATGTTCCTTTATTGCCTGGATATGAATCTGTCTGCGGAGCAGACCACCATGACATGCTCTGACATAACCTCGTAAATCCCCGGAATGGCTTCGCAAAGAAGCGCGGAGGAGTGCGAACCGTGCGAAGTTATGATTAAAAGTGAAAAGTAATGAGTTAACCCAAATCAACTGATTGCCATCACATTCATCCTCCCGCGGGAACCTTCCGCACCGGAGCAGCATCCATGCAATTTCAATTTCGCAAATAGTTGCATACTAAATGCGGCTAAATGTAATCCACTAAAATTAATTAGAAAATGGAGCAATTCACCTACACACGTTCTGATGGGTTCCCCCGCCTGGAAGCTCTCTGCTTCTGCAGGAGGAGAAGATGAAGGTAGCGCTTGCGAATTTACTCCTGGCAACGGTGCGTTTCGGAAGACACATTCGTTCCTGCATAAACGAAGAAAGGTTGGAAAATCTTTACCGGTGGTGTGGGTGGCTCCAGGTAGAGTTTTAATTCGACAAACAAATTGAGGGTGGTGGAAGCTCCATTAGATGGATGATCTGTGAGTGCATAACTTTTAACAGTTGCGTATTTGAGAACACAAATATTGTCCTTAAAGTGGATAATTTGATTGTTCGACTATTTTTAATGAATCCTATCGATACCGATCACTGAAATCAGTTTTTTGTTTGCCTTTGTTTCCGCTACGTTATTGTCAATTCAATCAAACAGCCATAATGAAATTCACATATTCTTTTCGAAACATACATACTGAGTCAACAACATTCAACCTGTCGAAAGTGCTCGCTTTGTGCTCTGTTGCAGCTGGGGAACCCAAAATAACAAACAACCCATCATCACATCGGGTATCGGAGAGACAGGCTCAATATCACGATTTCGTGCAATTGTTTTCCGATCAAATCGTGTTATAAATGCTATATTTTATTCAGCTCGATTGCACCTTTCTCCATGGTTTTATGTGTTTTTTTCCATTTTCAAGGCAAGTTTGTTTTCTCTTATTTGATTTCGGCAATGCTGTTGGGTGCTTTTTTTTCCAGTTCTCGGTTGGCAGCGGCCCTAAAAATCAGTGCAATTTATGTTTCCCACCCCCAGGTAATAATATGGCTTTTCCTCTTGTTATGCACTGAAAGGTCGTTGAATAATCAAAAATTATTTTCCTCACTTTCCAATTCCAAACACCCAGACCAAAAAAAACACCATTTAAGTCAGTGGGGGGGGAGGGGAGGGCAGACACAAACCTTCAACGATTTAAATGTGTCTTTTAAATTTCACACCACCGCACACCGCACCGCAGTGCACCTTTCGGCACTATTTCACCAATTTGGAGTTGGTTTAGTTTTTCCTCTTTCCAATACATTAGGCAGAGCAATAGGGGCGAGCTATTTTCCACCGCCGAAAGCACCGACAATTGACAGCAATGTACCGAGCAGCAGACATCGAATGTTGTACTTTTTTTTGGGGGGTTACACTCTTTTTTTTTCTTGCTCAAGGTGAGAGGGTGAGTGTGATTGAATTTTTTTCGCCGTTACCATTGTTCTGATTCGTTTGTTTCGAATCAAACACCAAACAGAGCACTAATAGTGATAATGAGAAATAAAAGCGAAAAGCATCAAATGACAATCACATCAAGTGACATCAGGAAATATTTTTGGAGGATTGTTTTTGTTCGTTTCGGATGAAGGGAGAAAAAATTGTTTGGAAAGTGTCTGTCCGACAAGCTTTAATGGTTTTTTTTTTGTTCGTTTCGATCCTCTACTTTTCACCTCAACTTTTTTCGCGGGGGATATCTTTATTTTGCCATGAGCTTGGTAGATTGATAAATGATGATGATTAAGGCTTAAACCTATGGTTCGAAAAATCGGTATAAGATAGAACTCTATATTGCCGTCTTGTGGCGCGTTACCGCGTTAATTTTAAGAACTGTTTTGATGATGATGGTTTATTAGTTAGATATTCAAAGAAATAAAGTAGGTAAAAAAAACTTTTTAAGTTAAAAAGCTTCATTGTTATTAAAGATAATAATACAGATAATGTATTAAAAGCAAGAAAATAATTACTCAGTTAGTTATCATACACATTCCTTCATTAATATAGAGCATTAATGAGACTAAAATAAAATCGTGGGGCATATCGGATTTCCGTTATCCACAGTTAGTGGTTTCATTATATGCCCCACGATGTTATTTTAGTCTCATCAATGCCCTATATTAATGAAGGAAGGAATGTGATAACCATTAACTGCTACTTGGCTAATTATTTTTCGTGCTTTTAGTACATTATCTTTATTATTATTATGTTTAATAACATTTTTTTTTACGTGGAACACCGTCTTTCATGAAGGGTGGAAATCAAGTTAACGTGAATAACTACTTTTGCCGTTAACGGATTCTGGCGATTTACATACCAAACGAATCGAAAATTCCCTAAAATTTGTTTGATATGCTATACATTACAACCCCATAGTCTGTATATGGTTTAAATTGATGAAAAATTAGTCCATTCGTGTGCTTTCCCGAACAGAGCTGTCAATAACGAGGAACAAAGGAAAAGAAGAACGAAGGGGAATATTTGCCTAGGGTATAAACAGTAGATCTTGCTGAGGCAAACTTCATTCTTCGTGAGGACACCGACTGGACAACACCGTTGCTGGCCGAGTTGGACGGCAAGGGATCGAATGGTTTTCCCAAGGCAATGGGGGTGGAGGAGTAATATGAGGAAAGGGTAGAGTTTTCTAAGGGCCTTTTTGAAGGCTAGAGACGAATGAACTGAAGAAGTTTAAAGTCTCTTCAATTCAACAAGGAAAGGAAGAAAAGGCACTTTCAGTATCGTTCTAGATACGAAACAATGAAAATTGCTTGTTCTTCCTTGTTTTGCGACATCACATGTCTTCGTTTCGGACTGGACTGTGGACGTGGCCAAATTATTTACTCGATGATGTCTCTGACATTGCAGTCATTGCATCAAATTGACACCAATGCATTAATGTGTTGAGCTACACAATTGTGTGGAGAATCATCAAGCTAGGCTATCGTCATCTCACCAAGAAAATAAATGTTCTGGAATTTTGTCAGCGATTTGGTTTCGCATGACGGTAGGAAAACTCTCCCCACAAATGATAACAGCTAAGCTAATCTAGACTGGCAATAAAGGGCTTCTGTTGAGAAGAGCGTAAAACAAAGATAAGTGTGTGTATATTTAGTTGCTTCAAGTCACCGATATATGGATATTTGTGTGCGTGCGTGCGTGCTTCATAATCCGTACGTAAAAATAATGCATCTTCGCTTCGCCGAAACCCCATTTGTAATGATAAATATAAACAAGGAGGGAAGATAGCGGGAAGGAATTATGCACGCAAATATTCAGTCTTTTTCTAAGCATTTAACATTGTTTGTTTTCTGTCATCATAAAGGCTCCGTTGGTGCCTTTGACATTGCATCAATGCATTGAACTGACGCTATGGTGAAGCAGATATTAAGGTTGTGCACCAAAAAATTATTTGGGAAACACCAAGTTATTCAATAGGTTATAATAAGTCATTAATTTATTTGGGTTCGCGTGCAGATAGAGTTTATTTCGCTTATTTAGTCACAAAGAAAGTAAATGTCATTCTGGAATTTTGTATGTGATTTGGTTTCGCTTACCAGTAGCAAAACTTTCTCAACTAAGAATGACAGCTGCGCTTATCTCGAGCATGTATTGTTCTGCGAGTACAAGATTGAATCATCAAAAAATTATCTTCAAATGATTCTACAATAAAAAAAAATATTTCAGGGTGACCAAACTGGTAGAATGGCTATTTCAAAATTTTCGTAGCATTATAAAATAATATCCGCAGTTATAAACAAGCGACTTGAATTAAACTACAGCGTAGTTCTACGTCAACAATGCGG
Organism: Toxorhynchites rutilus septentrionalis; assembly: GCF_029784135.1. Lineage (NCBI taxonomy): Eukaryota > Metazoa > Arthropoda > Insecta > Diptera > Culicidae > Toxorhynchites > Toxorhynchites rutilus. The sequence goes on along the minus strand of NC_073745.1, from coordinate 308,136,776 downwards.
TCGTGTCTTGAAAACAACCTGCTGTAATTTTTTTTACTAAGCACGCGTTCATAGGTCCAATCGCAGAACTGTTCATTGATTGATTTTCTAATCTACCCTGTAAAATTACCATTTACTATAAAATTCCAAGTACTTCTACCAAAACTCGTCAATATAATATTAGATTATTTTCAGACACAATTCTCGTTCAAGATTTTTCAACCACTTGCGAATAACATGTTTCTCCGTTACATGGCATAAATGTTTGATACAGAAAATATGATAGAATAAAGACAGCCCTAAATCGGACAATTCCTTTCTCGAGTTTTGCTCTTATCAACACATTCGGTGATCCATTTTTATTTATATAGATAGAATAAGATATAGGAGTGTGTTTTATCACATTAAAAAAATTTCAATAGTCATGTTTGGTTGGAATATGTTTGGTTGCAATATGTGTATTATTTTTACGGGACACGATGACATTATTTGCTCATTTGACGCTACAACGCATGAAAAGACTAGGTTTCTGCCAAAAATGAATTGCTTTCTAACAACGCTAGTTTGGGTGTAGCTAGTGTAGCTACGGAAGAAAACATTCAGAATGGAAGAATGAGTTAAGTATAATGATTTTTTAACAATGCAACGCCATATCACATACTGCGAATGGTGAGAAAATATGTTTAAATTTAATAGGACGGGTAAGCGTTACGCAACTCGATGTAAAGGGTGTGTCACATCAAATTGCATCACGGAAAAACGCTGTAGAAATTCAATTTTTAGGAATTATATCTTCAGCTTTCGCTTATAATCAGATAAGAGTGTATAGATCACGTTGGCCATGCTGCACTGTCAATTTTTCTTAAATTTGGAAAAATGTCGTCGAACGAAAAAGAGCGTCGTGAATTAATCCTGTGCACTCATTTCGAGAATCCGGAGTTGTCACATCGGGACATCGGTAAGATGCTGGGAATCGTCCAATCCACGGTCAGCAGAGTACTAAAACGATACTTCGAGAACCTAACCATCGACCGGAAGGTGAAGAACGGCAAAAATGGATGCTCCGTCAGTGAAAAAGATCACAAGCGCGTAGCTAAGCAGTTTAGACGTGATCCGAGAAGTTCGGTCCGGGATGTCGCCAATAAGCTGAATTTGTCAAGTTCATTCGTCCAGCGGACCAAGCAGCGGGAGGGCCTGCGTACATACAAGGTTCAGAAGGCTCCTAACCGCGACGAAAGGCAAAACATGGTGGGGAAGACGCGAACCCGGAAGCTGTACACCGAAATGCTGACGAAGCCGCATTGCCTGGTAATGGACGACGAAACCTACGTCAAAGCGGACTTTCGTCAGCTGCCGGGCCTGTTGTTCTTCTCCGCAGAGGGCAAATTCAGCGTTCCGGAGGAGATTCGCAAGCAGAAACTATCCAAGTTTGCCAAAAAGTACATGGTGTGGCAAGCAATCTGCTCTTGCGGAAAGCGGAGCGCCCCCTTCGTGATGACCGGCACGGTAAACGGCCAGGTTTACCTTAAGGAGTGCCTACAGAAGCGCTTACTACCACTATTGAAGCAGCACGAAGGCCCGACCATCTTCTGGCCGGATCTCGCTTCGTGCCACTATTCAAAGGACGTGTTGGAGTGGTACGAAGCCAACGGGGTCACCTTCGTGCCAAAGGAAATGAACCCGCCCAACGCGCCGAAGCTTCGCCCAATAGAGAAATATGGGGCGATTATGAAGCAGGCCCTCCGGAAGAACCCAAAAGTTGTCAAATCGGAGGCGGACTTCAAGAGAAAATGGATTTCTGTTCAAAAAAAACTACAACCTGACGTTGTACAGAACCTTATGGACGAGGTAAAGAGGAAGGTGCGAGCATACGGGCATGGGCTCGAAGTATGAATAAAAAGAAAATGCCAAAAGTTGTTTAATAGTTTTTATTTTACTGTCTAAAATTTTCAAAAGGATCGGTCTACTGGGCGAATTTCTACAGCGTTTTTTCCGTGATGCAATTTGATGTGACACACCCTTTAGTCATGCATAGTTCCTTCAGATTATTATATTATTTATATCAATTATTATATCAATGACGAATTTCATTAATACCGAAAATTTTTTGGAAAAAAAATTCGCTTACAAAAAAGTTATATTCAAAATTAAAATTCATGATGAAATAAAACAGCCGGTTGATATTTATTGTAGATTTGAAAGATTTCACCCAATTACATTAAATGAACTTAGAACTATTTGCTTTTCTTTAGGAAAAACGGCTGGAGTGGATAATGTCAATGCTAGAGTTATTCAAGATTGCTTTCATGTCATTGATCACATCTTGCTGGACCTCATTAATAAGTCTTTATTAACTGGGCATGTGCCTCAGGTGTAGAAGGAATCTTTCATAGTTCCTATTCAAAAGGTTGCTGGAACGATTAAAGCCGAAAAGTTTCGTCCCATCAACATGTTGCACACATTAGAGAAAATATTAGAATTAGTTGTTAAAGGCCAGCTCTTGCAATATTTAAATCTCAACGCTTTGCTAATACCAGAACAATTGGGATATCGGGAGGACATTCCTGTGAAACCGCATTGAATTTGGTTTTAGCAAAATGGAAAGAGAAATTAGAATGTAAAGATACCATCATTGCTGTTTTCTTGGATCTGAAACGCGCTTTCGAGACAAATTCCAGGCCCTTGTTGTTGAATACGATTAAGCTTTGGAATTACGAGTACTGCATATAAATGGTTTGAAAGTTATTTGTATGACAGAACTCAACGGACTATTTTTAATGTTTCAATTTCCAGTCCCGTAGGGAATAATCTTGGAGTACCTCAGGGAAGTGTATTAGGGCCCCTTCTATTTATTATGTACATCAACGACATGCGACGAGTTTTACGATTTTGTGATATTAACCTTTTTGCAGATGATACTGTGTTATTCATTGTAGCTAATCATTTGAATCAGGTCGTTTTACATTTGAATGGAGATTTGCGTTCTTTAAGTAGATGGTTGAAGTATAAGCAATTGAAGTTGAATATAAATAAAACTAAATTTATGGTAATCTCGCGAATCGTTCTAATGAAATCGTCTCTATTGTAATTGATTATGAGACCATTGATCGCGTTCGGGAGATTAAATATCTTGGCGTGATTATTGATGACAAACTCAAGTTCAATACTCACATTGACGATGTCATAAAGAAAATTGCCAAGAAGTATGGAATCTTATGCCGATTGGAAAACGATTTAACTATGTGCAGTAAAATACAGCTATACAAATCAATCATCTCTCCTCATTTAGACTTTTGTTCTTCCATATTATTTTTAGCCAATGATACACAAATATCGAGATTACAGCGTTTGCAGAATAAAATAATGCGGTTGATTCTAAAATGTAATAGATTCACTTCCTCATCTTTGATGCTGGACGCTCTAAAATGGTTATCCGTGAAGCAAAGAATTGTTTATTCAACTATGGTGTTCATTTTTAAAGTAGTTAACGGTTTGCTGCCTCGATATTTGTGTGATCGAGTTGAAAGAGGAAGTGATTTCCATAGATATAACACTAGAAACGCGAATGAATTAAGAACACCTAATTTCTTGTCATATGCTTCACAAAATTCGTTGTACTTCAAAGGAAATGCGCAACAACACTTACAGAATTTAAGAGGCACTGTATTTCACACGTGAAAACTGTGTTTTATTAACAGTCGAACTTTTTTTTTTAATTTTATGACGAAGATTTTTATTGACGAAGTTTTATACGAACGGATAATTAATGTGGACAATTTTTTGTAGTTTGTTTTAATATTTTCAATTAACCTGACGAAGTTTTTTGAACGGATTATATTATGTAGACTATTTAAATTTTTTAAATTATCTTTTTTTATTTGTATTGATCTCTATTATGTCTGTCATGTGATGATGGACTATTTTTATTTTTATTTTGTTGTTTTTATAGTTGTATTAGTTGCAAAAAAAAATAAATAAAAGTAGTCTACATAAGTTTGAGCGTCGCGCGCGTGCCACAGATATAAAGGATATTAAATTGAAAGATTTTTAAGTGCCAGTCTAGGAAATTTTCGTAGAGGAATTTTTCTCGATTTCTCTGAATGAGGATATTCATTGTCAATCCAAAACAAGGCTTGCGGTTGGACTTGTGCTCTGGTGGACCCTTTGGCTGCAAGGGCCTCGTCGTGACCGTATCGGCTCTGTGGCGGACATGACTGAGTATTAGCTTGTCTTTGGAAATTGCAATTTTTTTGAACTTATATCTGTGAATAAAATCAGTGCGTTTTTTTGTGTTTGCTAAACTGATTTCAGTGTTGAGAAAAAATAAATAAATTATCTTTTAGATATCTCGTCTTGCTCAAACCTCTGTAGGGGAAGGAGGCGGGATCATCATCATTTTTTATAAAAAAAAAGGTTTTTCGAACAACAAATTTGTCATGTTTTCTCTGAAATAAATACAACTTATCCTAATTTTACTCAAAGTCCAGATAGCGATATAACGTATTCGACAAAGTTTTAGATCTTGTTAAAATATAAACTTTTGTCGAAGACATCAACTTTCTATCTTTTATAGTTTTTGGAATATAAGTCATTGTTGTATGAAGACTCCTGAAAAAAATAATGCTTTGCTCGTAACATTTTTATGTGTAAATTCTCTCGTTTGACATGTTCTTGACATGTTTCTAAATGGAGAATAATTAGAAGAGCATTTGAAATGCGATAATTAATACATAAAAATGTAATGAATTAAACCTTAATAGCATTTTTTCAAAGAAACAAATTAAAAAGTTGTTATTCGAAAAAAATTTCCCATGTAAATGTGCCCATCGTCCGATGTATGGACGACTTGTTGGAAATTGTAAGGGCTATTCATATATATTTATATTTTTGGGAATTTCAAAAAAATAAGTTTTTGGGAAAAATGAATTTTAATTTCAAAAATAAATCTTTTTTTCAGCGAAATTTTTTTCAAATTTTTTTTTGTATTTTTTTGTGAAAATTTAAATATTTCATCCTTTGACACGAATTTTGTAGGTATCATAGTTTTTATGTTATAATTTTTTGTAAAAAAATAAGAAAACAAAATTTAGCTTTTTCCAAAAAGTAGTCTAATTAGTTTTCGAATATTTAAAGTATGCAAAGTTGCTTAAACGATCCATCTCTTTACACCCACAACGTTTCACTACTATCTGAGATGGTGCTGCCAACGGCCAGTCGAGTTGGCATGAAATTCGTCCAATTCTGTCAAATCAAAAAGAAGGGCCCAGTCAATTCCCGAAAATTAATCGAAATTTGACTTGACGGTTGAATTGCCTCAGATGGGCGAGACTACTTCAGACAAGTAAATTGCCTGAAAAAAACATCCCCATCATATGGTTTGAACAGGTTGATCCTTCTTCGTATATTCCCAACCGTGTTTGTTTTCCTGACTACATCAATTCCTCTGTATATGTTGATCTGTTCATGAAGGAGAAAATCCATGGAATTCCAGATTATCATCGATCGGGGATCGTTCCTACGATCTTCAATGCAAAGTATGGGCGTATCAATTGTGATAATATGTACTTTACTGATGGGTCCTCTATGAATGAGTCCACAGGATTTGGAGTGTTCAACGAATTTTTTAGCACCTCACACAGTCTTCAGAATCCTTGCTCAGTGTATATTGCTGAATTGGCAGCAATACACTGGGCGCTGGACAGCGTCGCCTCACGACCTGTTGAACACTATTACATTGTAACGGATAGTCTTAGCTCTGTCGAAGCTATCCGTTCAGTGAGGCCGGAAAAGCACTCGCCGTATTTCCTTGAGAGAATACGAGAAATTTTGAGTGCTTTAACCAGACGCTGTTATGTCATTACCTTTGTCTGGGTCCCTTCACATTGCTCAATTGCGGGTAATGAGAGGGCGAAATTTATCAGCGTCAAATCGCCTTCAATGAATTTTATTCTTTAGTTCGTAAAAATACCATTGTTAACTGGCAACGCAAATGGTTACGAAGATGAATTGGGCCGGTGGCTCCACTCAATTATCCCTAAGGTTAGCCTCAAACCAGGGTTCAAAAGTCTGGACTTGAGTCGGGACTTTATTCGCACCTTCTCCCGACTCATGTCCAATCACTGTTCGTTAAACGCGCTACTCTTTCGTTTTGATCTCGCCGACAGCAATATCTGTGCCTGTGGCCAAGGTTACCACGACATCGAACACGTTGTTTGGTCGTGCGAGGAGTATCTTGTTGCCAGATCGAATTTAGAAAACTCTCTTCGGGCTAGAGGAAGGCAGCCCAATGTGCCGGTGAGAGATGTGTTGGCTGGTTTAGACCTTGATTACATGTCCCAAATATATGTCTTCCTAAAAGTTATCGATCTTCGTGTCTGATTGTACTTATATCCTTATATTCTCCTTTTCCTTTTCCTTCGCGAGAAATCAAATCCCTTCTCATTAACAATAGAATAAGGTGAAATGTAAATACATATTATTATTACATATTATTACATGTCCCAAATATATGTCTTCCTAAAAGTTATCGATCTTCGTGTCTGATTGTACTTATATCCTTATATTCTCCTTTTCCTTTTCCTTCGCGAGAAATCAAATCCCTTCTCATTAACAATAGAATAAGGTGAAATGTAAATACATATTAGATATAAGATAGGCTTAAGAATTGAGTGTAATGAATGTGAGTGTGAATGTGAGAGTGAACATTGTTAACACATCCTTTTATCCCTTCCTTTTCCTGAAGAAAATATGTCACCCTTCTAAACTCGAGGTTGATCTGTCCATGAAGCAGGATATCCATGGAACATCAGATTATCTTCGATCGAGGATCGTTCCAACGATCTTCGATGCAAAGTATGGGGATATCAATTGTGATAATATGTACTTTACTGATGGGTCCTCTATGAATGAGTCCACAGGATTTGGAGTGTTCAACGAATTTTTTAGCACCTCACACAGTCTTCAGAATCCTTGCTCAGTGTATATTGCTGAATTGGCAGCGATACACTGGGCGCTGGACAGTGTCGCCTCACGACCTGTTGAACACTATTACATTGTAACGGATAGTCTTAGCTCTGTCGAAGCTATCCGTTCAGTGAGGCCGGCAAAGCACTCGCCGTACTTCCTTGAGAGAATACGAGAAATTTTGAGTGCTTTATCCAGACGCTGTTATGTCATTACCTTTGTCTGGGTCCCTTCACATTGCTCAATTCTGGGTAATGAGAGAGCTGACTCATTAGCAAAGGTAGGTGCAATTGAAGGCGATATTTATCAGCGTCAAATCGCCTTCAATGAATTTTATACTTTAGTCCGCAAAAATACCATCGTTAACTGGCAACGCAAATGGAACGAAAATGAATTGGGCCGGTGGCTCCACTCGATTATCCCTAAGGTTAGCCTCAAACCATGGTTCAAAAGTCTGGACTTGAGTCGGGACTTTATTCGCACCTTCTCCCGACTCATGTCCAATCACTGTTCGTTAGATGCACTACTCTTCCGTTTCAATCTTGCCAGCAGCAATCTCTGCGTTTGTGGCCAAGGTTATCACGACATCGAGCACGTTGTTTGGTCATGCGAGGTGTATCTGGTCGCCAGATCGAATTTAGTAGTCACCCCTCGGGCCCGAGGAAGGCAGCCCATGATGCCGGTGAGAGACGTGTTGGCTCGGTTAGACCTTGATTACATGTCCCAAATATATGCATTCCTTAAAGCTATCGATCTTCGTGTGTGATTGTCCTTATACCCTTAGTTTTTCCTTTTCCTTTTCCTTTGTGAGAGATCGGATCCCTTCTTAAGAATAAGATGGAATGTAAATACATATTAGATATAAGATAGGTTTAAAAAATTGAGTGTGATGAGTGTGATTGAGAGTGTGAGTGTGATCATTGTCAACATATCCTCATATCCCCTCCTTTTCCTGAAGAAATGTCACCCTTCTAAACTCGAGTCGACCGCGAGTAATCGGTTTCCTATATTATTAACATTAGAATTAAGGAAAAATGTATATATACTAGTAACAATACAGTAAGGAGTTCGGCTCCTTTAAACCTATGTAACTGAGCCTGTAAAAATAAACGATTTAAATAAATAAACTCGAGTAGACCGCGAGTAATCGGTTTTCTACACCATTAACATTAGAATTAAGGAAAAATGTTTATATATACTTGTAACAATACAGTCAGGAGTTTGGCTCCTTTAAACTTATGTAACTGAGCCTGTAAAAATAAACGATTTAATAAAAAAAAATATATATGGTTTGAACATCTACACCAACCAGATGAGGAAATTTCTAACAATTCAACTAACTTTACACTCATACTATAGTTTTACATAATATCCTCCATTATCGGTTGCCGTCCGAACCGCATCCCACGAGATGAACTGAGAATGACTACGTAACAGGAAGAATTCATTTAATATTGAAACTTCTAATTACTGCCGTCAACAATGTCAGTGACTGTACCACAGTCGTTAATCGAATGGAACGGTTCGTGCACATTGAGTTGGTGACATTCCTTTTTTTTTGTTGCGCCTCTACATTTCTGAACCGGAAAGTTGTTCACATTGAGGAAAAAATCAATCGTTTGTTTTTACTCTTCCATCCTCATTTATGCACCAATTCGTGGGATGTAATAAAAGTCGTATTCACACTTCCTCCCATCTAGCGCAGCGAGTCATGTTTACGGGTCATACCGAGAAGACTCGCAAGCTCAAAAGCTGAAGTTGGCCGTAACACGATTATGGCCGCCATCGCCGGGGCTGAATACATATACTTAACATGCTTTTTTTTTGTCACGACACAGGTTGATTGGTTCGTTTGCCATCCCCCGGTCCAATTGGTTTGATTGAACAAATGCCGTTTAATTCGTGTTTTTATAAGTGCAGTCTTTTCGGTTTCCATCAATTTGCAATGAACGACGATACTAATTGCAGTTTTGCTCACGTGCGGTCGCACGACACGATTTAATTTGTGTTTATTGCCCGGAAAACGCTGAATGACATTGTGAGCGGTGGACAATTTATTCAAATGCAATTTATTGTGTTTCATACATATATTCAAAAACTCTTTAACAAGCCGTACTTCATTAAACATCGCGATTGTCACTTCGTGTCAAGCCTTGTCAGAATTGTCACACGGCATCGGAACGGACAGATCAGGAATCATCCATCAACCTAGCCCTTGAACGGATGTTCCGATGCGGTACTCCCGGGTTCGTCGGTTTTTTTTTTTTTTTGGTTCATCGTTTATCAACCTTCCCGCGGGGAGCCGGCTGCCGCTGATGGCATTCTGCGTTTAATAAACAATTTAATTGATCTCATTTCAATAACGTTTTAAATGAAAATTAAACAACACTGCAGCTATTCTGACCGCATTCGCCATCCTCCGTTTGGCCTCCTTTCTCTAGGCCCAGTGTATCTGGTCATCGAGCAAACACACCAGAAGTCCCGATCATCTAAAAATGTGCCATGTTTGCTCTGTCTCGTCCCATCGGCTGTCCAACCATCTGTCCAACAGTGTCCAACCAACCAACGGTCTGTGTGTGTGTGTATGTGCGAAAGCGACTAACGGTTTCAATCTGATAATAATGATGGCGGGCGGTTCTCTCGGCCAATGTTCTATGAAGTGTTAATTGATTTCGGGGTGTTGGTTCGGCCCCTTTTCCTAACGTGGATAGCGGCATAGGTAGCAGCACCCATCAACGACCATCACTTCGTTCGAGCCCAAGAATGAAACCCGCATCAGGGCATAGGCTTCAAACTGAACCGAGGCAGGAAAAATAGGGAGAATAGTGTGTAGAAGTTTTTTTTCTATGCTGATGGTAATTCAATGGGCTGAATTTGTTGGAATACTTACAACTGCATACATCAGTTTTCCAAATGATAACGTTAGTCAGATTTGGATACACGAATCCATGAATCCATGAAATCATCAGCCAACATAACTGACGGTTTCAAATTCATCCCTTCAAGGCCGAGGCAACTAATTACCACCCAGAAAAAAATATTTTTTGATGTAGAACTACGTCTTTCAGGAAGGGTGCCAAATCAGAAAACAGGTCACGTTTTTATGAAATAAAGTTAACGTTAATAACTATTTTCACAGTGAACGAATTCTCATGATTTGCATACCAATCGAATCGAAAATTATATAAGATTTGTTTGATATGCTATACATTACAATTCGCCAAACTCTAAATGGTTTAAAGTCATGTAAACTGGAAGAATTTCCTTTTTTCCCAGACATTTGTTCTGCCGATTTGTGTGTTAACCCTACCCGTATTTCGAATGCCTAAAACTCGAACATTTCTTAACGCACCAATTGATAGGAAATATTTCTACGCGTCTATCACAATTAATAAAATGTTATTTTTATGAGATAAACAATTGAATAACTGTAAAATGTAAAGCGTAATCTAAACGCCCTAACTGCCAAGTTTTGATTGGCCCGATTTACGGTTTCCCCAACACAGACTTCAAAATCAATGTACCTGTGGAAATCCACTTTGCAAATATACATGCAAGTCGGGGGTATTTTTGTTCCCACCGAGCTATGTTTCCCTAACACGGACTTCGAAATCAATGTGCCTAAGGGAATCCGCTTTATCAGAACATGCAAGTCGGGAGTATTTTTCCCCACTGAGCTGTATTTCCCTAACATGGACTTCAAAATTAATGTGCCTGGGAAAATCCGCTTTGCAAATACATGCAAGTCGGGGGTATTTTTTGGTGTTGAGTACTTTTGTACTCGCTTGTCGTTGTGCAGACCGGAATATGTTTCCATAAAACGTACTTTTAAACTGAGAAGCCTCGGAAAATTGTCATTTCAGATACTAGAGGTGAATGAATTTTCACGGTTCGAGAACTACGTAAACATGCGATGTGCAATAATTTCATAAGGAAATGTAAACTACAATGATCGTTTGACAATTCTTCCGTTCACATATTTTGATAGTCCTAGGCATCATATCAAACATAAAAGGACGTTCATCAAATTTATTTGTAACAAAGAACATAATCTATTACAAAAATTCCGGTGCATTCTAAAATAATATTTTAAGTAGTAAACAAGTGGATTGTATATAATTGCGTAGTTCTACGTCTAAAATATGCGGTCGTGTCCTACATACAACCCCTTACAATTTTTTCACAACACTTGGAATGGGCATTTGCATATGAAGTAAAATTCTGATTATATGCGAGCGTAACATGAGCAAATTTATAACACATGCGAAATGGAGGCTCTTTTGGTATTAACAAGTTCTTCCGCATAGTAACTCGATGTTGATAATTCCTTTATATTTTCCTTCGTTGATCGTATTGTCTTCACATATTCACATTCGTATTGTCTTCATATTAAGGTTGAAGAGCCTTAACCCTTCTCTTCGTTGGCCGAGGTATTTTGATTGAATGTAATACTTTTCCGTTTACTGTTTTTGAAAGCATAGGGAGCCATGGCAGTGTTCCGAGCTCTGCAATACAATTTTCTCATTCAATTCTATTATAACTACTAGTGTTATTCCCGATGAATGGAAAAAAACTAAAATAATTTCGATAAGAGAAAAAGGCAAACATAAATAACATCCAAAATTTGCGCCCTATAAGTATACTTTGTGCGTCGTCCAAGGTATTTGAACGAATTATTAAAACGCAAATTTGTCATCATATAAAACAAAATAACCTGTTAAGTTCGATGCAATCTGGTTATCGTCCCCATAACAGCACAAAAACCGCAATGCTGAAGGTGTTTGATGATATTGGACTTATTCTGGATAAGGGCCGACCTTTTGCCCTATTACTTCTAGACTTTTCAAAAGCTCTTGACACGATTTCCCACGAAATTTTGTGTGAAGAATTGTTGCAAGACTTCGATTTCTCGAGTCATGCAACGACATTGGTGCGATCGTATCTAATAGGACGAAGTCAGACCGTTTTTAATAAAGGTGTTTATTCTAGATTTCTTCCAATATCCTCTGGAGTACCTCAAGGCTCGATATTAGGACCAATCTTATTCTCATTGTACATTAAGATGTCCAGATAAAACTTCGACTGTCTGGATAATACAGCAACGGCTATTTCAAGAAAAATAAATGGGGATCTTGACAGAATACATGAATGGTCGTACAGAAATAAACTTTTGCTGAATGCCAATAAAACCAATGCATTATTCATAAACAACTCACAATCTAACAAAATTCTCAAACCAATGCTGCAGTTTAATAGCTCAGTAATTCAATATGTTGAAAGTGGTTTGAGTCTTGGTATAGTTATTCAATCTAATTTTAGCTTTGATAAATATATTTTCAAACAATGTGGAAAAGTATATGGTAGCCTTCGTACGTTGTTGAATTCAATTAATGACAAGGAATTCGATTGGTTTGGTTCGACAACTCGCAAGCAGATCGGACAAGTTTTTAATCGATCCAACAAAGGTGTTTTTTTCACATCGAATAATAGTGTCCTTTTTCACCGGTTGCGCTTGCGAGTGGTGCGAAGTTTAAAGTGGTGCGCGCTGAGGATCCAAATCAGACACATTCATCACACACGCCACACAGCCGCGGCAAGTAGAAATTTATTTTTCTTTTGTTTCCCTATCATTCCTTCTACCTTCTGTGCACGATTTACACCATTGTTCAACTTTGTGTTAACCAAATCGGCAAACGTTGGCATTAGGGGTGATCATTATTTCTTATATACCGTTGAACTTTTATTGGAATTTTTTTTTCATTTTATCATTTTATTTAACATAAAATAAATTGAATTTAATATTCGCATCATAACCTTATAAAAAATATTTTTTTCAATTATTTATTTATTTTGATTATCATTATATTCTGTTCATATCGAACAGTTGACCGATTTTTTTGATATGGCTGAGGGCGGGAAGGATCCCCCATCGACGCCATTGAATATTTCCGATACCGATCCTCCTCCTGAAGAGCAGGAAGATGAAGCTGAAGTTGAGGAAGAAACTTCGGTATATGAAGTTGGAAGTTCCGAAGATGAGGACATTGACGAAAAACAGGATTTTCGTCCAAAAGAATACCATGAAGGCTCCAAAGGCCCATTCATTGTATACTTTAGACGAAAATCTAAACCTCTCAATGTCATTCGTATCTCGAAGGAACTTACTCAGAAGTTTTCTGCAGTTACCGAGATTACACGGATGGGGCCAGACAAACTACGAGTTGTCGTCTCAAGCAGGACCCAAGCGAACGAAATCACGCGCTGCGACCTCTTTGCGATTGAGTATCGCGTATACGTGCCCTATTGCAACGTCGAAATAGACGGCGTAATAACCGAAAAGGGTTTGACTCGAAAAGAGATTATCGATGGTGTCGGTCGCTTCAAGAACTCTTCACTAAAAACTGTGAAGATTCTTGCATGCGATCGACTGAAATCTGTGTCACAAAAAATGACAAAAGGGTTCTCAATCGGACAAACTCTTTTCGTGTGACTTTTGAGGGTTCCGCCCTTCCAAACTACGTTGCAATAGGTGCACTTCGTTTACCTGTTCGGTTGTTTGTACCCCGGGTAATGAAATGCAACAAATGTATGCAACTCGGTCACACGGCCGCCTATTGTTGCAATAAAAAACGTTGCGCAGATTGTGGAGAGAGCCATGATGAGAATCCTTGCGCGAAAGAGCACAAGTGTCTTCATTGCGGCGGGACTCCTCATGATATTATTCAATGCCCGGTGTACAAACAACGAGGGGAAAAAATCAAGCGTTCCTTAAAGGAACGTTCCAAGCGGACTTATGCAGAAATGCTTAAGAGTTCCGTTCCAACGACTCAGGACAATCCCTACTCCATTCTGCAGAACGACGAGCCTGTTGCAGACGCTCCCAATGCAGGAAGTTCCGGTACATCGCAGGGTGCCATTAGGAAAAGAAAAATTACTTCTTTTCCTTCACTCCCCAGAAAGACGACCGAAACTTCCCAAGTTGGAATGAAAACTCGAATTGAACGTGCTGAGAATAGACCGAAGCAAGTACCTCCTGGTTTAAGCTGTTCTTCCACGCACCAGGGGTCCTCAACACTTCCCGGAGCAGCACCCACCTCGTCTGTTCCATTTTCGCGGTCGAGGCAACAGCCACAATCTGGTTTGCTTGCGCTTTCTGACCTGGTGGACAACATTTTAAATGCTCTAAATATAAATGACCCTCTTAAAAGCATAGTATTATGTTTGCTTCCGATTGTGAGAACATTTTTGAAAGAAAAATGTGGTTTTTTAGCAGCGTTCATTTCCCTCGATGCCTGATTCAGTGCAAGAGGTCAAGGATTTGACCACTGTAATACAGTGGAATTGCAGAAGCATCATCCCTAAACTAGATCAATTTAAATTTTTAGTTCATAGTTCTAACTGTGATGTATTTTCCCTCTGTGAAACATGGCTTTCTTCAGCCGACGAGCTGAATTTCCACGATTTCAACATTATTCGCCTCGATCGAAATGACTCGTTTGGTGGCGTACTATTGGGGATCAAAAAATGTCACTCCTTCTATAGAGTCACTCTCCCATCGATGATAGGCATTGAAGTTGTCGCTTGCCAGACACAAATCAATGGCAAAGACTTCTGCATTGCCTCGATATATATTCCTCCATTGCCGGAGCCGCGGCTAATCTTAGGTGACCTCAACTCCCATGGAACAGCATGGGGGTCACACTATGATGACAGCCGTGCCACGTTGATTTATGATCTGTGCGACAACTTCAACATGACAGTTTTAAATACAGGGGAAGCAACTAGGATAGCCAACCCTCCTGCACGGGCAAGTATGCTAGACATATCACTTTGCTCTTCTTCATTATCCCTGGATTGCACGTGGAAGGTAATCCAAGATCCCCACGGTAGTGATCATCTGCCAATAATTTTATCGATCGCCAATGAATCAGGTTCTCGTGAGTCAGTCGATATTGCGTATGACCTCACGAAAAATATTGACTGGAGAAAATTTGCAGAAATAATATCTGAAGCACTTGTTTCAATGCATGAACTTCCTCCACTCGAAGAGTATAACTTTATATCGAGTTTGATTTACGAAAGCGCACTTCAAGCTCAAAAGAAACGTGTTCCTGCTACCACTTTCCGACGTCGTCCTCCATCACTTTGGTGGGACAAGGAGTGCTCAAAGGTCTACCTTGAAAAATCATCCGCTTTCAAAAAATTCAGGAAAACTGGATTAGTGGAATGGTTTCGAAAGTACCAATCTCTAGAAGCCAAACTAAAAGGTCTGATTAAAGCAAAAAAGCGTGGATATTGGCGGAAGTTCGTCAATGGTTTGTCAAGGGAGACCGCTATGAGCACTCTTTGGAATACGGCTAGGAGAATGCGTGGCTGGAACCATACAAATGAAAGTGAGGAATACTCTGACCGTTGGATTTTCAAATTTGCAAGAAAGGTTTGTCCCGATTCCGTTCCTGCACAAAACGTCGTACGCGACATTCCGCTCCAAGGCGATTATGAGAATTTTTCGATGGTAGAATTCTCAATTGCACTTCTCTCATGTAACAATTCAGCTCCGGGGTCGGACAAGATTAAATTCAACTTGTTGAAGAATCTTCCCGACTTGGCAAAACAGCGTTTGCTGAACTTGTTCAACAAGTTTCTGGAGCTGAATATAGTCCCGCATGACTGGAGACAAGTGAGAGTGATAGCCATACGGAAACCCAACAAGCCGGCTTGCGATCACAACTCGTATAGGCCGATTGCAATGTTATCCTGTATTCGTAAATTGTTAGAGAAAATGATTCTACTTCGTTTGGACAAGTGGGTTGAAACGAACAATTTGCTGTCAAATACGCAGTTTGGCTTCCGCCGAGGTAAAGGGACGAACGATTGTCTCGCGCTGCTATCTTCTGAAATCCAAATCGCATTTGCTCGCAAAGAACAAATGGCTTCCGTTTTTCTCGATATCAAAGGGGCATTTGATTCAGTTTCCATGGAAATTCTCTCAGAGAAACTTCATAATCGTGGACTTTCACCAATTCTGAATAATTTCCTGTACAATTTACTCTCAGAAAAGCACATGTTTTTCAATCATGGCAGCTTGAAATCTTCTCGTTACAGTTTTATGGGCCTCCCACAAGGCTCCTGCCTAAGCCCCCTCTTGTACAGTTTTTACGTCAATGATATAGATGATTGTCTAACTAGAGACTGCAAGTTGAGACAACTTGCAGACGATGGAGTTATTTCCATCACGGGTACTAATCCCGCCGTTCTGCAAAAATCCTTGCAAGATACCCTGAACAACCTGTTCACGTGGGCTCTCAAGCTGGGTATCGAATTCTCTACGGAGAAAACTGAAATGGTCCTTTTTTCTAGAAAGCACGAACCCGCCCAATTCCAGCTTCACCTATCCGGCAAAACGATCAAGCACTCGATGTTTTTCAAATACCTTGGAGTATATTTTGACTCTAAATGTACCTGGGGAATACACATTGCGTATTTGAAACAGAAATGCCAGCAAAGAATCAATTTTCTCCAAACAATAACCGGAACATGGTGGGGTGCCCATCCAGGAGACCTCATTCAGTTATACAAAACAACGATATTATCAGTGTTAGAATATGGCAGTTTTTGCTTCCGATCAGCTGCCAGGATTCATATTCTCAAGCTGGAGAGAATACAATATCGTTGCTTGCGTATAGCCATGGGGTGTTTGCATTCGACACATACGATGAGTCTCGAAGTTTTGGCAGGAGTACCCCCGCTTGCTCTTCGGTTCACAGAATTATCCTTCAGATTTCTCATCCGTTGCAAGATCATGAATCCATTGGTGATTGATAACTTCGAAAATCTACTCCAACTGACTCCTCAGTCAAGTTTTATGTCTTTATACCATGAGTACCTTACCCATGAAGTGCACCCTTCACCGGGCATCTCCAACCAAGTTTGCTTCCCATACTTTTGCAATTCCTCTGTCAATTTTGATCTGTCCATGCGACAAAAGACCCATGGAATCCCAGATCATCTACGCTCCGATTATATTCCGGAGATATTTTCGGCAGAATATGGGAAAGTTAGATCTGATAAAATGTTCTTTACTGACGGTTCATGCATAAACGGGTCCACTGGCTTCGGCATCTTCAATGAAAATTCCAGTGCCTCTTTCAAACTCAAAGATCCTTGTTCCGTGTATGTCGCTGAACTGGGTGCGATATATTACGCATTAGGGATCATTGAAACATTGCCCATCGACCATTATTTTATTTTTTCAGACAGTCTCAGCTCAATAGAGGCAATCCGCTCAATGAAAGTTGATAAACGCTCATCTTATTTCCTAACAAGAATAAGACATCTATTGAGTGTTTTAGTCGAAAAATTATTCAAGATTACCTTAGCATGGGTTCCCTCTCATTGTTCGATTCCGGGGAATGAGAAAGCGGACTCGCTAGCTAAGGTGGGCGCTTCAGAAGGCACACTTTTTGAAAGGCAAATTGCTTATAACGAATTTTTTCACATTCCTCGTCAGCACACACTCGTTAGTTGGCAGCGCATGTGGAGTGAAGATGAGTTCGGTCGTTGGTTACACACGATTATCCCTAAGGTTTCGACGAAAGCTTGGTTTAAGGGATTGAATGTCGGTCGTGATTTCATTCGCGTGATATCTCGGCTTATGTCCAATCACTACAACCTAAACGCGCATCTCTATCGAATTGGGCTCGCAGCAAACAATCTTTGTGATTGTGGCGATGGCTACCACGACATCGAGCATGTTGTCTGGTCGTGTATCCGGTTCCATGCTGCTCGCTCTCAGCTCTCTAGAGCACTGAGAGCAAAAGGCAGACAATCGGATATCCCCGTCCGGGATATCTTAGGTAGCCGTGATCCTGATCTTCTGCTTCATCTATACCTGTTCCTCAGGAACGCCGATGTCAACGTTTAATGATTTTTCCTTCGTTGTGTCCCTGTTTCGTATCCCTCCTATCCGATCTATAAACTTTTACTTAGTCGCGGCAATACATACACACACTCTTTACAGATGCACGGGCCAAAGGTTGTGCAGTCCACTGATCATTCAACAAGAGCCAAAGGTTGTACCGCTCATGACAACTCTACACGAGCTGATGATTGCACCGGCTAGTGACCATTCTATCCTGGATTCCTCGAAAAGACGCACCACGCTAGATATGGGGTACAGACTAGGGGGGCGTTGCTGATTAATGGTCAGCTGCATCCCAATAGGAAGTATCCCGTGTCGGGCACAGGTACAGATCATTGAAGACAGCAACATCACAATTACGAAAACACTTGTAATACTAACCTCGAGCCAACCGCGAGTAATCGGTTACATATTACTAACATAGTTATAAGGCAAACATTGTCGAAATATTGAACTCCCGGCCCCGTCAGGTTGACGCCATATGAGCCTTAATAAAAATATATATTTTGGATAAAAAAAAAAAATCTTTCCTCAGCACTGATACTAAACTTAAGCAGACTGAATAGATTTGCCAGAGTCTCTCACCTCCAATATCATCTGATTGGTTGTCCGTTTGGTAAATTTGCTCCGATGAGATGTTGCATCTTTTTATTCAACCTTGCAAGGACAAAACTCCCAGGCTACTTACACGAAAAATTAGTAACTCTAAGAGGTTTACGCTCAAAAAAATATGCAATTCCACGACACTTCACTTCCAGTAACTCTTTCTTCGTGAGAGGCATTTCACACTGGAATTGATTGCCAAATGAGTTAACTCTTGTAAATTCACAAACAGTATTTAGGAGGAAATGTATAGAGCACTTTGGTCGTTAAACTCAAGAATTTCTTCAAAGCAACAGTGAATAATTTTAAAATCAGTAATGCACCATTTGTATGTAAATCAGTGTAACAATTAAAGAGATAAAAGTCTCAAGTTACTTATTAAATTTGAATAAAATAAATGAAAATAAAATAAAAATGTTAAAGTTGCTAAAACATACATTACAGACCCATTAAACGTAAAAATAATAGTTGTTATGTTTTTTTGAAAAGGGTCATTTTTGGGAAAAAGTGGAAAAAGACGGGTGGGTAATGTCGGGGACATAACCGGAGTGACGTAGGACTATACAAAGGGGACAGCTTTTGTTAAATATATATTTTAAATATATTGTTTTATTTTCTTCTCCTACGTGAATACCTACCTATCTACCTGAAAAATGGATTAGTTTACTGTTTACTCTTTATGAATATGTTGATGGTTCTGAAAAGAACCTTTGGTGTTTTTGTTATCACTCGATATTCCCATCTTGTTCTTGTTCGGTTAAACCTTCCTGTTTAGCTATTGCGTTTGCCACTCGCCACAGCTTTCACAGTTGGAAAATTTCTTCCTATCCAGCTTGTGACATGTTGTTCAGTAAATTACATTTAATACGACGTACCGGAGAAACACTTTGCCACTCACTGAAACTAATTGTTGCCTTGATGAGCGCCTAACCGAAGCTGCTCTGTTCTTGATGCGGGTTTTCTGATTGTCGTGAACAGCTTTGCAAGCCAACTCGAGCACTCCGACGGCCGAAACTCTATAATCGCTGTTAGGTATACTGGTGCTCCGGCACCAATCCGTTCGGCCTTGTTACCCTTGCGGAGCAATCAGTGAATGCGACCAACAGGGAACTGGAGACCTGCACGGTTCGAGTGAGACTTTGCCTTTCCCTTAACTTGTCTTCCTTTGTTACGTCCACGATGCCGATGCCGTACAACCACACGGGTTTACGGTTTAAAAGAAAATAAGATATTTTTTTTGGGGTCCGCGTGTTTTATACTCTAGGTACACACTCACAGGATAGAGACAAATCAGCAGACTCAGCCAGAGGGGCGAGTCCAACGAGACGAACGAATGAGCGTTAAAAGGGAGCGATGGCAAAAAATACATTCATTACGATTTGTTCGCTCGTTGGATTCACATGCAGGCTAAAAAGGGTCCTTTTCAGGATCACAAAATTATCTTCAATCTAAAGAGTTTATTGTTTTGTTATCACTCGATATCCCCATCTTGTTCGTTTAAACCTTCCTGTTTAGCGATTGCATTTGCCACTCGCCACAGCTTTCACAGTTGGAAAATTTCTTCCCATCCAGCTTGTGACATATTTTACAGTAAATTACATTCAATGGCACGTCGCATTACCACCACTCAGTATCGGATTGGAGGTAATTTTAACCTGTAATTGAACATTTGCGATGACAGTGGTACAGTGTCGACTTTCAATGTGGGGTCATAGTTTGGACCCCGAACTCTATGTTTACAAAAATGTCCAACTAAATATGTCGCACTGCAGGTCCGTCCAATTAGCTAAATGTCGAGATAAGTGTAAATTACTGTACTTTCAATCTAGAAGCAATTTAAGAATTGGTGAAAATCAATAAGCTCAGAACAACTGCCAAATTCACATACTCATCATATCCTGGCAAACAAATTATGAAAAAATCAATTTGTGTTTTATTATTATTTTGGATATTGTTTTAAAAAGCATTGAACTGTATTTCGTAAACTCTTTTTTGGAAGATTTAATGGCCCTGAAAAGCGCCTTGTTTTATGGAATGGTTCCAATTTAGAAAACTTAGTACTCGTGGTTTTGAAAAAAACCATTTCAAACGCCCTCGATGCTGCCTTGTTCTGGATTTGCCACCAAAGCAGTTTGTATAAAGAACAAACTTTTTTCTTCTGCTACCTGATGCCGTTTTGCGATTGTGTTTGCCACTCGCCACTCGCCACTCGCTGCAACTGCCTGTTGTTGACTTGATGTCCACCGAACCGAATGTGTTCTGTTCCGAATGCGGGTTTTCTTATCGTCGCGAGCAGCTTTACCAGCTAACTCGATCACTTCGGCGGCCGAAACTATATAACGCCGGCTAGGTGGACTGGTGCACTGGTACTAACGCGCTCGGCCTAGCTACCCTTGCGGGGAACTCCAGATCAACACGGTTCGAGCGGGATTTTGCCTTTCCCTTCACTTTTCCTCCTTTACCATGTCCAGACATGGCTGCTTGGGTTGGTTTGTTGATGTGTTGTGATGCGAACCGATGTGGTGTACGGTTTGAATGAGAATGATCGTTACGGCAGCGGAGCGGGGATTTTTAAGCTGACTGGCTGGCTCGAGAATTACGCATGTGTGAGACTGCGACCAATGTTTCGTTCATATTTTTTCTTTTTCCTTTCCAATCGTGCTTCATTCTATTTCGCTGCTGCTCTGGTTGCCCGTTTTGGTCGGTACGATTTGAGTAGCACAAACTGGACCAATCAAAAATGGGCACATAGTGCATTTCGACAATGCTTGATATTTCACAATTATTCAATTATTTATCTCAAGAAAAATGAAATGTTATTCGTTATGATAGATGCGTAGATATATTTCCTATCAATTGATGCAAGAACCTTTGCGATCTATTGAGAAATGCTCGAGTTATAAGCGTTCCAAATCTTGCATTTTTTCCTACTTGTTCAGTGCCTAGATTTCCATTTCACCCCCTATATCTTCCGGTTAGACGTAGTCCTACGTCAAAAAAATATTTTTCGAACCACCCTAAAATGGAAATGGTCACCCTAACGAAAAAATTGAAAAAATCGGGTCTAATGGTTCGAAAACGAAATAAGTTCGAAATAAAGAACAAAACTACCACTTTTCATGGAAATCTGAGAACCACTATATCGGTTCGGCATGGAATGGCTGTATATAGATATTCTTGTTTTCGTTTTATCATTATTTTCATTCATTTAAAAAGTATTTTCCCGGGAACCTACGAAAAACGAAAAAAAAGAAAGACTAAAACAACGTTATTGTGCAAACAAAGAAACTTGTTCGATCGTTAAACATATGATAAATATCTAACAATATAGTGAATGCACTTGAGAAGTTCCGCGAATAAAGTCAGGAAGAAGCGTTTTGAATCTTTCGTTACGTTGTAACTATAACCTCCCCATCCATTCCACTACTAGATAACATTGCGCAACGGAATCCTGCCCTCGAAGTAAACACGGTGGCACACATCTCCGAAGACGATTGGCAGCGATGCTTCCCGTTCCGTTACTCAGATGCATCATATCGACAAGTCACGTAAGACCGCCCCAGTGGATCAACGTGAGAACGGGGGTGTTAAATATACCGGCATCTCTCCCTTTCCGAACCTCGGCCCGAGTTGTGTCAGGATGAATTTCTTTCTTCCGCATTCCCCACATTCTTGCATTACTAACCACCTACCATCCCTCCTCCCTTGCACACTGCAAAACCCAGATCCAGTGCCTAACTCGTGATTGAAACTGCAATCGCATCACGTTTCACGGCTTCATTAATTGGTTATGTTTGCTTTCATAACCTCAAAATGAGGTTAGGTTTCCCGACCAGAGAGAGAGAGAGCTTCATGCTTTCGCCTTGTGCTCAACGGAAGTGAGGTCGTCATTCCGGCGAACAAGAAACGAGCAAAAGTTTGCCATTAGCAGTGGTGCTGGAGATGGGAGTCAGTCAGCTAGTAGCGGTACACACGCCTCACGCCTCCGTGTGATGGATGCTGCAGCGGCAGCTGCTGCAACAGTTTCTTCGCAGGTGTGAACTTTGTTCAACCACCGCCTCCCCCCCCCCCCTCCCAAAGTAGACAGGTGAAAATGAGTGTCCATTTCTCATTCGAACTTTCGTCTTCTCGGCAGTCGGAATGCGAGGTGAACTATCTGCTTTCGGTATGAAGTGATGTTTAAAGTTGTCGAACCAAAACGTTCAATGCCTATCTGCATACCCGTTCTCAACGCATTTGAGCACACATTGATAAGCCAATTTTTCCCTGTCGAGAGTCAGTTATCGCTCTCTGTTCGGGAGCAGGAGCTGAAAAATGATCCCCGGGTTCATTTATTTATTTCGTGCAACGAATGAGTGGCATTTTTCCGGCTCCTCCAACACAGTCCCAATGTCCCGAGCGGTCGGCTAGTACTAATTATCTCCCGCACACGGAACCCATAGGGAAATCTGAATTTATTTCACTTCATTTTATCGTTTTCTCAAAGTACTGCTGCTGCTGCTGCCCTCCGGTGGAGTACGAATGCGGTTTGCTATGGAATGGTGGCCGGGTCTTCCGGGTGGAGACTTGGAAGAAGATGCATGTGACCGGACAACTTTGCCGGAAGTTGCGCCTGTGTAGAACAGAGCCGCCAGATCTACGAAAATGTTCCTAGAAATTTGTTTGATTTTTACGGAATTATGGATCCGTAGAAGAAAACTACGGAATTTAGTACAATCATAATACAATCTTTGTTTATTCTTTCTTTTCAACGAGAAATGGTGGATTACATTTCCAATTTATAGAGACTGCTACATAATTATGTTATTACGGTCTTCGCACTAGTATTGGATTATCAAAGGTGTCTGTATTCGTACGAAATTCGTAATTTTTTCGTAATTTAGTGGAAAACGAGAAGGTATTTCATCCTAAAATGTCGCATATTTTATGTAAGAGAACGAGGATCGTTTGAAAAGGTCATAGAGATGGCACTATAGGTATGCTGACCAAACGTACCGTTTTTCGACCATTTTTGATCGATTCATAAAAAAAAGTCACAGGAGAGTTGTGTCCGAGACACGACCGCATAGTTAACGTAGGATTCCGTTAGGCTATCTGTTGATTTTGGATATGTTTGAAGAATTACTTCGTTAAACTCTTTGATAATGAATTGGTGGCCCTGAGAAGGGCAATTTTGTTTGGTAGTTGGGTATTGTTTGTTCACTCCACCTGCGTTTACCGAGTGATGATGACAGAAGTATGGTAAACAGTCGTTGGGTGGTGCGCATCAGATAGAAGATGCCGAAGTGGAATGAAATATGTTGTAAACCGCCCTCTGTGACCCTAGACGAGATGCCTCCTGTGTTATGTATGGATGAAATAAAGAAAAAAAACTCACCAATGTAATATAAGATAATTACCAATAACGAACACAATTATTAATTTTCCTCGTCGGTAAAAACATGGTAATCTAATATAGAGAAAACATATTTGAAATGGAAAAGATTATTTTGTTTTATAATTTTTACTTTCTTAGCGTTTATTCAACCCAATACGAATTTGAATTGGACTAACAACACCTAATACTATATGTAGAGCATATGAGAAATCACTATCTCAAATATTTCTTCACTTTTTCAATTTTTTCTCGCCGTATGAACTTTACTTGGGTGAAAATGAACACACGGGAACACACCTTGTTTTTTATTTATGAAAATTGAAATGAATTGTTTCATATATCAAGTCATTTTTAACACAACTGCTACCAAATACAATTTTACAATTACGCTTGTGCACAATACACGATCGATCATTGATATGAAATATCACGAACATTGAAGTTCCACATTTAAATTTTATTTGCTAGAATTAATCGAATCACTCCCCTTTTACTTGCAATATTAAAATGCCTCCGACTTGCGTATACATTTCGTTTAGCAGCACGTCGAATATTGAATACAAAATGTCATTAATTCTCCGCCAACATTTTTGCTCGGGTTGCTCTACTGGCTTTGTGTGGGTAGATGTGGGCTAAGTATTTTGGTATAACATGCTCCCAATATACACACACTGCGATCACAGCAGTGGAACTCCATACAATTCACTGATTAAAAAGTGTCCACATTTTCATCGTTTGTTTACGTGAAGAATATATTTTTTTCAGGCACACTTGATTTGAGAGTGTATGGATTTCTAGCTGTCTTGACGCAAGGTCTTTAATAAAGAATGAGAAGATGGGAAGGTTTATATAAACATGTTTATAATTACATAAGTTTATTCAAATATTAATATTGCTCTTATTTAACTATTCAGTGCAATTTTATCAAAATTTGAAAGAGAAATCAAAAAAGGAATGTTTTTTTTTGTTTTTGAGAGTGTATGGATTTCTAGCTGTCTTGACGCAAGGTCTTTAATAAAGAATGAGAAGATGGGAAGGTTTATATAAACATGTTTATAATTACATAAGTTTATTCAAATATTAATATTGCTCTTATTTAACTATTCAGTGCAATTTTATCAAAATTTGAAAGAGAAATCAAAAAAGGAATGTTTTTTTTCAATATTTTTCTGAGATGGTTATTAAAAATCTATGATTAATATTGCTTTATTATTTACCCTCCATTATTTGTTAATTTCTCCTGATTTTCGTTCTATTACCTATAATTTTAACAATTCAATTTGAGAGGTTTAAAATTGCGACAAGATAAAAATTTGGTGTGAAAGAGCGAATTGTGGAAAATCAAACCAACATATCATATCTTTCCGTTATCCGCAAACATGCCAAGCAGTAACCTAAAAAAACAAACTCATAAACGACAAAAAGAGTCTTAGATTGTATATTTTTTACATATTTTTCACAGTTTTACAATACCATTTGTTTATTGGCGTTTTTTAGTTGGAGTGCCTTTTAATTGGCGGTTCACCAGTTGGAGCACGCGCCAATCAAAAAGCAATCATCTGTCATAATTGTATGTCAGTTATACTATGTTGTTACAATGCCATTTTTATTGAAGGGTCTTTGAACGTTAAACTCAGTATAAAAGTATTTAGTTTTGCAGTTTGTTTGACAAATGTATTCGTTTGAAAACATTTATTAATATATATACATATATAAAGTGAATTATATCACATCCACTATTCAAGGAAGTTAATGATATTTTCTAGCATCAATCCAAATGCAGTAATTCTAATTATTATTATGACCGCACTAAAAGACATGAAAAACAACAAGAAAAACGCGAACTTTGAAATTTGTGAACTATTGCAGTATTACTTCAGCCACTCCATGCCAAACTGATATATTGGTAGCTTGTTTTCGTTATGGTAAAACATTGAACCTGTATTATTATTTTTTTGGGTGATTCGATTTTTTCACTTTTTCCCAAAATGACTTTTATCAAAAACTTATGACTTTTGAACCACTGAGCCGATTCAGATGATCGATACATCAAATTGAAGTAAATTAGCTAGTCTTTTTGGAAAAATATCAAACTTCCAAGAAATTTGAATTTTGTTTTCGTAATTCTTGATTGTATCCGTTTTTATAGTTTACATGGTTTCGGGACCAACGGCGCTTGAAAACTGAGGATTTTTTTACACATTTTTTACACACACACACATTTACACATTTTTTTTTTTTTTACTCAAAATTAGATATATTCTTTTTTCTTTTTTGAGTTATAATTTTTTAGAGTTAACCGAGAGTTCGGAATATTAAATTCTTCCCCTTTTTCCTATTTTCTAAAATTCATAACATTTGAACTGCTAGAGCGATTCAGATGATCATTATATCAAATTAAAGCCAAGAATTCATAGTTGTTCGAGAAATAATTAATCGAAAAATAAATTTTGGAAAAATATTGCACTTGCGTAAAAATTATTTCTGTTTTCGTGATTAATAATTGTATCTGTTTTTCATAAATAAAAAAAAAATTTGCGCGTGTGAAATTATTGACTTAAATTAACTATGTCGATTATGAGAATCGATTCAGTAGATAAAAGTTATGAATTTTTAAAAAACGTCATTTTTGGAAAAAAGGAGAAAAATGATTTTTTGAACCATCGGTTAATTTTGAAAAATCATAATTTAAAAAAGAAGAACACATTTTTGGATACGTTATCTAAAAAAACATAGCGCCCTTGAATGAAAACTATAAAGAACAATTACGATCAATAATCAAGAAAACAAAATTATTTTTTTTGCAAGTATAGTATTTAAAAAAAACTGGCTAACTGGCCAATTTGATATGTCGATCATCTGAATCGGTTTAGTAGTTCAAAAGATATGAATCTAAAAAAAAATATTTTTGGAAAAAAGGAAAAAACTAGATTTTTCGAACCACCCTAAAATTGAATGGGATCTAATATTTAACGGAAAGGAACAAAACTACCGATTTATACGAAAATCTGAGAACCACTATGTCGGTTTGGCATGGAATCTATATATAATACTAAAAAAATATAGTTTGGTGTTAATTTCCCCTGCAACTAAAAAACTGATTACTAGAAACTAATTGACGTTAACGTTTAATTACCTTGTAAATTCTAGATACAATACCAACAGAGGGTATTTTAAAAAATAAAAATAGCTTTTTATGGGGTGTGTTCAAAACTGAAAAAAAAATATTCAGAATTCATATTTTTATGTTGTTTTTTAAGCGTACCTACAATATTTAGTCGTATAATTATTGTATCATTCAATTTATTCCGATGAGAATGCTTTAAAATATTTCAACTGATGCTCTTACCACATTTTAATTTTTTTTATTCAATGTTCTATGGCGAAGCTTCATTCGTAAATTACACATTTGTCATCATTGGTGGAATACGATCATAAATGTTGTTATGAATAACACAGCAAGTTATGATTACAATACATATGGGTTTATTTCGATAATGCATTATACATAAACCGATAAAAATGCATTATAATATCTATCCACAGCGTTTTAGCGTCTATATGTATATTTTATTCTATTTCAGTTTGTAATTTCTATCCCAATCGTGTTTATCATGATGATGCTAACATTAATAACATTATATACGAACCTCCCACCTTATATATGATGTCTCCCACCCTTTTAGAGACATCTTAACATTATGTTCAATTTTTAGAGCATAAACTATCTGTCAATTTTTTCACTGTTTACATTTTCTTGCCACAAATCGTTGCCACTTTTTTCTCTCAAGTTACACTTCTCTTCTCTGCTGCGATAGTGCATAAGGAAGTGTAAGTTCAAGTGTCACTTTTGAGCTAGACATTCGCTTAACCGCAGGTATTAAAATATTGCATTTTTTCAAATATTGTTATGTACGGTTATGTTTTTTTTATATACAGCGGAAAAGATTCATTGAAGTGAAAGTATTCAAAGTAAGTTATGTGTTATTTGTGACTGTCTAATGTTAATTGGATGTTTTTAAAAGAAATGGCAAAGGGTAAGCGCCTGACAGAGGAAGAGCGACGAATAATCACGTTGTTTGAGGACGAAGGCTACTCCAATCGCTCTATTGCATCAAAAATCGGGCGGTCAGAGAAAGTGGTCCGGAATTTTTTAAAGAAGGGGCCAAAATATGGCGTCAAACTTCCAACAAAAGGTTTTACCAATGTACCAAATAAGACACGAAGCTACCCGTAACCGACTGTCTAGCTCGCAGATTAAGAAAACACTGGATGTTCCTGTGACAACATTGCACATATTCTAAACGAATCACCAAACATCAAGTGGAAAAAATTGAAGGGAAAACCAAAATTGACAAATATTCATAAGCAGAACCGACTTAAGTTTGCCAGGAAATACATGTCATGGAAAACAGAATGGCGGAAGGTTATGTTCTCTGATGAGAAGAAGTTTAATTTGGATGGCCCAGACTGTTATAGCTACTACTGGCATGATCTGAGTCAGAAGGACGTCGTGAGGTCAAAGAGGTATTCTGGTAGTGAAAGTCTGATGGTATGGAGTGCATTTTCATATTATACCAAGCTTCCCATTTGTTTTATATCAACCAGAATGAACTCCGAAATGTATTTGGAGCTGTTGAAAGATGTTTTGGTCCCTTATATCGAGAACGAAGGGGACGAGGAACTGATTTTTCAACAAGACAACGCATCGATCCACGTATCAAAACAATCCAAGGCTTGGTTTAACGATAAGAACATCACTCTTCTCGAATGGCCGGCTTGCAGTCCCTATTGCAACACCATGGAAAACCTCTGGAGAATCTTAGCTGGGATGGTATAAGCGAATGGACGGCAATATGACAACATATCCAGCCTAAGACAGTCCATTCAACAAAGTTGGAAGCAAATTGGCATGACAACAAACCAAAATCTGTCGGAATCTATGTCGAATCGTATTTTTGAAGTGATCCGGAATGGAGGCGGGCATACCAAATATTGACTACTGAATTTGTTCGAAATAAGTTGATTTAAAACAGTCCTCTTAATATTCATAATTTCTCTCTCATTTTTTCGGGACATCGTTTTAACCATTTTTATTACACGATTTCATGTAAAGCAAAGTAATAAAACATTAATGATAATAACATCCACAAATGCTTGTTTTTCTATTAAAAAATCGCAAATTAATGGCATGCGGCTAAACGAATGTCTACCACTGTATTTGCAATGTGCATTTCCCCCAGGCAGCTTGGTTTGGTTGTCTCTGTTAGGGAACACATTTCGGTAGGAACAAGAGTTCCCCCTACTTCATGTATTTGCCATGTTCTTTTTCTTCTTTTCCTTTGTTTACGGAGACTTTAAATCTAACGATTCATTCGTCTCCGTTTGCCATGTCGATTTCTCTCAGACAGCTTGGTTTTGATGTCTCTGTTAGGGAACACATTTCGGTAGGGACAAAAGTTCCCCCTACTTTCGTGTATTTGCAATGTCGATTTCCCCCCGACAGCTTGGTTTTGATGTCTCTGTTAGGGACCCGCCACATGTGTCTTCAAGCGAACTCTCGAGAGGCGGAGGAGTACTTGTGGCCGCTAAAATAAACCTCGAATGCAGCTCGATCTCATTGCCAGGATGCAGTCAGCTTGAGCAAGTTGTGGTTCGAGTCAAGCTACCAACTCGCACATTATATATCTGCTGTATATACTTACGACCAAATTCAAGCACTGACCCATGCTGAAGCGATCCGCGCCATTTTTGATCATATCGATGACACTGATTTTGTTATGGCGCTGGGTGACTACAATCTCCCATGCCTAAGATGGCAGTTTGATGAAGACTTGAACGGATACACGCCTATCAACGCATCTTCAGAACAAGAGCTGATACTCATCGAATCACTGCTCGTTTGTGGACTAACACAGATTAATCGCTTCATAAACTCTAATCAGCGGTTACTTGATTTAGCCTTCGTCAATGCACCAGATGACATGGATATAATTGAACCTTCTCAACCTCTTCTAACAGCTGATCCTCATCATAAGCCGTTCATCATTTTGCTTGACATTCGCAAACCGATATGACGACTATGAACTTCAGACGCTGTAACTTCGAGACTTTAAATAACGCTATTGCTTCTCTCGACTGGCAAGCCATCTTGGTAGATAACTCGCGGGCTCGCGTCTTCCCCACCATGTTTTGCCTTTCGTCGCGGTTAGGAGCCTTCTGAACCTTGTATGTACGCAGGCCCTCCCGCTGCTTGGTCCGCTGGACGAATGAAGTTGACAAATTCAGCTTATTGGCGACATCCCGGACCGAACTTCTCGGATCACGTCTAAACTGCTTAACTACGCGCTTGTGATCTTTTTCACTGACGGAGCATCCATTTTTGCCGTTCTTCACCTTCCGGTCGATGGTTAGGTTCTCGAAGTATCGTTTTAGTACTCTGCTGACCGTGGATTGGACGATTCCCAGCATCTTACCGATGTCCCGATGTGACAACTCCGGATTCTCGAAATGAATGCACAGGATTAATTCACGACGCTCTTTTTCGTTCGACGACATTTTTCCAAATTTACGAAAAATTGACAGTGAAGCATGGCCAACGTGATCTATACACTCTTATCTGATTATAAGCGAAAGCTGAAGATATAATTCCTAAAAAATAAATTTCTACAGCGTTTTTTCCGTGATGCAATTTGATGTGACACACCCTTTATGAGGAATGTGCTTCGGAAAACAAGAAAACGCTATTTCAAGTCGAGAACCACGGCTGACTGCATCACTCTTCGTAACATTGAAATAGCATACACGGATCTTCTCGCTGAAACCCACAGAATATATATGCATAGAGTTCAGCAGAATCTGAAGCAAAATCCGGCATCCTTCTGGAAGTATGTGAGGTCACTGAAAACGAATACAAGGATACCGCCCAATATGGAATTTAACGGAGCAACTACTAGTTCAAATAGCGAAGCAGCCCATCTCTTCGCCAACTTCTTCCAGGGTGTTTTTAGCACAGCGATGCCTGGGATATATACAGGATGCTTTCGGCATATTCCAACGTACGACATAAATATTCCCTCAATCACATTTTCACCCGAGGAAGTCCAAAAAGCGCTCGAAAATATTGATGCGTCCAAGGGAGCTGGAGTTGATGGACTGCCACCGCTATTTCTCAAGCATTGTGCCTCCTCATTGGCTTTTCCTGTTGCTTGTCTATTCAATAAGTCACTCTTTGAAAAGACATTTCCGAAGATTTGGAAAGCAGCTCGAATTGTTCCGATCCACAAATCGGGCAGTACTCATCGCGTCGAAAATTACCGTGGAATATCGATTCTATGCTCACTCGGCAAGGTTTTTGAAACCATGATTCATGCTATACTGTATAGAGCTGCGCACTCGCTGATATCAGAGGAACAACACGGATTTGTGCAGCACAGATCAACGACAATAAAACTAATGTGTTACACTCGCGTTCTATTTGATGAAGTCGAGAACAGGAACCAGGTTGATTCCATTTACGTCGACTTTTCCAAAGCATTCGACACTGTCCCGCATGAGTACTTGATTGGGAAATTGAAACACATGGGATTTCCTGAACACATAACTTACACTCATATCTCACCAACCGTGAAGCTGCAGTGTGCATCAACTCAGTTTGTTCCGAAAATTTTCCCATTACGTCTGGTGTGCCACAGGGAAGCGTGCTTGGTCCTTTCGTTTTCATTCTTTTCGTGAATGACCTATGCTATAGACTGAAGTCTCGGACGAAAATGTTTGCCGATGACCTAAAATTATATAGAACGATTTCATCTGTCCTCGATTGTCTTGTTCTGCAAAGCGACAACGAGCTCATGCTGTGGTGCCGTGAAAATGGTATGGCGATGAACATAACGAAATGCAAGATAATTTCATTCTCACGGCGGCTTGACAAAATCAATTATTCATACAAAATTAGAAACAACACGTTGGAACGGGTCGACTCTATACGCGATCTGGGCGTCACATTGGATTCAAAACTACGATTCCAAGATCAGCCAAAGCATTCGCGGTGCTTGGATTCATTCGGAGACAGACTGTTCAGTGTACGGATGTATACACACTCAAAACACTGTTTTGCACACTGGTTCGCAGCATTCTTGAGTATGCAGTTCCAATATGGTCGCCATTCCAGACAGTACAAGTTGCCAAGCTAGAACGAGTTCAGAAGCAATTCATTCGATATGCCTTACGACAACTTCCATGGAGCGATCCTGTAAACTTGCCTGACTACGCCTCGCGTTGCATGCTCATCGGGTTGGAAATCTTATCAGCTCGTCGACTCAAACTCCAACAAACGTTTATATCCGATATAATAGAGAGTAATATCGATTGTTCGGAGCTGCTGCAACAAATCAATTTAAATGTACCAACACGAACTCTTCGTAGTTATCCCGTCATCAATCTGCCATTTCACAGAACCAGTTACGGACAGAACGGCCCATTTAACTCATGTCTGAGAGCATTCAACGCGGTTTGCCATGTCCACGATTTTGGAATGTCCAAGAATAGTTTTAAGGCTAGGATTAAAGACATAATTTAAGTTTCAGTCTGTACGATTATAAATCGAAGACGAGGACAAATAAATAAATAAATTTCGACCAATCAGAGGTGGATGTTTCCGTTAGGATAGGGGTTGGGATTTTTCAATTGTTCGTAGTTAGTTTCATGACATATATTATTTTACTCAATATGACAAATTGTTATAGAGTGCCGAAATCGATTGACGCAAAATTTTTATCAATCCATCAGGAAATGACTGATCAATAAGCGTTTGAAATTGGACAATTTTCACGATGTGCTCGTTTTTCGATTTTCAATTTGTACCCCAATATGTACCCGAAAGACGTAATCCTACCTCAAAAACTTCCTGTCCGGAAACTAGAAATGGATTATATCTGTGATACTACCGCAAGGTAGGACTACCGCTGGCTCGGGAAACATTTATTTGAAGTTGTATCTGAATCAATTCTCAAGGAATAAATATAAAAAAGTTCACGCTGAAAGTTTTTCCTGTTAGTGTGTGGTTTTTTTTTTTTTTTAGTTATTGAAACAAATTTTTGGATCAACAAGCAGAGCCAGGGTACGTATATGGAAAGGTAGTCTGGACTGACTAGTGCATCAATAGTAGTGAGCCTGTGACGTGTTAGCTTTGCAAGTATCGTGGAGCGGTATGACAAATTTGTCTAAATAAGTTTATATCTATTGTATTTTAGCTTAATGTGTATATTTATTCATTGCAGCGTAAAGATTCAAAATCTAATCAAAACATAGGGTAAATTCTGGTTCGGTAATTCGGATTTTAGCTTCCTGAAGCTCTCTGTAGCTCTTCGATATCTCCTGCCGCAGTGCTTGAATGAGGCCATCAGAACCGGCCGAATCGCTAGATTTTTTGTTAGAGATTTTGATGATGCTGCTCCCGATTTTCTTTGACGGAACATCCCTCTCGAGATAGTCTTGTTTAGTCCCATTAGAAAGCTGGGCCGATTCCGCGGATATTACGAATATTTTTTACTGGATTCAACTCTTGCTTTATGTCAATCAAGACCTTTCAGCGAGCCGCCCGGTTTCGATTTCTCGAGGCATGAGAATCATTGGTCTTTCTGACAGTATGAACAGCTAAAAATAAACGGTTTTATGTATTAATTGTATAATCTGGATTTGTTTAAATTTACCTGGTTTTTACCTGGTATCAGTTTTCGATGATATTGTTCTTCCAAGTCATCGATATGCACGGAACAATCTGGACTGAAGTGAAGCGAGCAAATGTACATGTTTTTAGTATTGTTGTTTAGGTCCTGTCCGAAGAATCGAAGCCATTTCCTCGGAATGGTCATATCCATCGGGAATCGATGAAATGATAATTTGTGGGATATGTTGTCATAATTCGAGTTGGACTCGAGCCGGGTGCCACTCATCGAGCCATAGGGTTGTCTGAAAATGGAAATATTATATAAATATATTCCTTCGCAGCGAAGCCGCCGTTTAAAGACCAGTTTCAAAAAGATGCACAGAAACAACACATTCAGGGTACTAATTCCGAAAAGCCTTCAACGTCAATGGTTCACCAACTTCTCTATCTCACGTATTATTGACGTATTTTCGAAAAAAAATAGCGAAAGACGTAATATTTGCAACAAAAAAAAAACAGTTGTTATGAATTGCTTTGCGATCGCTGCTTTTCGTCAAAGCTAATTGAAATTTTTTGGAAAAATTTGGAGGAAAATGGGAAAATTCGTAAAATTGGATTCGCATATTTTCTACAATAACATCGTGATAAGCGTTGTGAATTCGACATTTGCGATAACGGAATCGACCTTCGTTTGAATGAATTTTCGGATGGAAAAATGCACTTTGAAAATAAAAATTATTAATGAAAATAAGCTGTTCCATACCAAATATGTATTCTATGAATATTATATGAATAATATTATAATGGCGAGATTGGGCAGAAGTTTTAGAAAATTTATAGAAAATTGATTCAGTAAAGGTCAGGACTGAAAAATTGTCCACAACTGATATCGAATAGCTGAGGCCTGGTGAAAGTGGTCCGTAGCGGTCAAAATCACGAGTCGTTTTGAAGGATTTTGGTCCCTACATTTTGGATATGGGATATTGGTAATCAAATTTTCAAGGTACCAATAGTGCAAATTGAAATAACCCAGTTGTCCGGAAGAAAACACATAATTTTGAAGAGAATCTCAAAATATTTCGATTCGTAGTAATCCTCGTCTCAGGCAAATTGTAGAATCCTTTCCAACAACACATTATTGTTTCGTCAAAGTGCTACAATCGCATGTCCCATCGAAGCAAAATGGTGATAATCTGACGGGGCCAGTTCTGGAGAAAACGGTGGATGCGATAACGTTTCCCAGTTGAGGGGTTTTATTGCGTCCTAAACGACTTTAGCGGCAAGTATGGAAAAGTTCATTCGTTCATTACTCCACACCTAATTATAAATCACTCTTGTATCTGCTTAGAATAATCATGGCGAAGAGATTGCAGCAACAATCGTGAGATGGCACGATGAATCATTTTTCACTCTTCGATCATTTTCATTCGGGACTGAGAATGAACATAACAAAACAAAGAGTGGAAAACAACATTCGATGCATGAATACTCCTATGAGAGGATCGCACGAAACAAAATAACGAATGAGTCAAAATAGACTCAATCTGCGTGTATGTATGATTTTATTTTCCCTTCTATTCTCTTCCTCGTCAGCATTCAATTTGTTATCGGCAATGCACATGAATCTATCTTCCCGCTCACCAATAACATGCGTTAATATGGTCTTTTGCGTTGGCTTAGATCGTTTCATACTAGAAACAAAAAAACGTCGTTGCATTATGCACAGGAAACAACTCGATTTTAACTATCTACCTATGTTTTGCTGCCGCGATCGAGGCTTTAATGATTGTTATTTGAGTGAAAAACGAATGATTTTACAGAGACACAATTTGATTCTCTCACCATCTAACGTCATTTCGAGAGGCAAAAGAGAGAATGCAAAATTCTCTGAGAATAGATGAGCGGAATCGAGACAGTATTTTTCCGTTCAAATCGAGGATGAACTTTGCGAAGATGATAGGGAAATGTTTTCTGTCTCAAATAAAGTAATGCATAAACGGAGAATAGGAGAGTGAGTTTTATTTGTGAATGAGTGCTGTTGAACAAATTTCGATGCGATTTTGCTCATACCTGTTTAGCGGTTTGGGTCTGTGCGTTGTTTTGCTGTAACATCAATTTATCGTGTCTTCGGATCCATTCCGGTTTTTTTTTTCCATCAATGCAAAGTTTAAATTTATCATTCGATGCCGGTAGCGATCAGTATTCACCGTTTCAGCCGGTTTAAGTAGCTCATGGTACAGTACCCTCCTGGTCCTACTACACAGAGACCATCGTCTATCTGTTTATATAGAAATGGATTTCTGTCTGTCTGTCTGTCTGATTCTTATGGACTCGAAAACTACTCAACCGATCGACATGAATATTTGTATATAGGGGTTTCTGGGGCCGGGGAAGGTTTTCATTATAGTTTCAGACCCCTCTCCCCTCTCTAAGGGGGAGCTGCCATACAAATGAAACACAAGTTTCTGCATTACTCGAGAATTAATCAAGCAAACGAAACCAAATTAGGTATATGAAGGTTTTAGGGCGCAATAAATGTTTTCACGGTGGTTAGACACTCCACCTCTCTCTCTAAGGGGGAGCTGCCATACAAATGAAAGACAAATTTCTGCATAACTCGAGAACTAATCAAGAAAATGCATTCAAACATTTATTCCATGTAACGGAGAAACATGTTATTTGCAAGTGGTTGAAAAATCTTGAACGAGTATTGTGTCTTAAAATAATCTGATATTATAATGATGAATTTTGGTAGAAGTACTAGGAATATTATAGTAAAAGGTAAATTCAACGGGGTCGATAAGAAGACCAATTAATGGACAGTTCTGCGATTGGACTGATGAACTTTCGCTTAGTAAGAAAACGGGAATGTTTGGAGGTATTGATAACAAAAAAACAAATTTTGGGCGGGACGAAGTTTGCCGGATCAGCTAGTCACCGATAAAAGTCGAAAGAAACTTTGGAATTTCCGAAACCATCTCTCACGTGTGTTCACTGCTGGAGCATGTTCATCATATAGTTCCACAAGCAAACGATTAACTTCGACCGTTTTCTTCTTCAAATAAAAAACAAGTAGCGAATGCCACAAATGCTCTTTGTTTGGAAAAAAATCGACATTTTTAAGACGCTGCACGCTTATTAGACGTATTTTTTTTCAGAAAAACACTAACGTATTAATGACGTTTAGCGTCAAATGAAGAAGAAACATATACATTCTATCAAATCTCTATCTACTCTAATATATAACTTTTTTTTTAAGTTGGTACTCATGCAAAGAATCTAAACTTTAATCGATCTGCTAAAAACGGCTGAACGCATCAATATGAAACGTTCACAGGAGTTTAAGGGATACACTAGGCTAAAAATTCATCTGCTAATATTAGAGTTTACTGTAATATTTGCAAAATTACAGAGGATTTCCTAAAATACTAGAGAAAACCTGTTCTCGTCCCTTTTTTTAATTTATTTTTTTCGTCAAAGAAACGAATTTGCTTTGCACAATTTTTTTTAGGGTTTTCAAAACTACCTTCCGGTTTATTGAATTATTCATGATCAAAGACGAAGGGGTGATTTTTCATTAGAACGGAAATATCTTTGTACGGAAAGGTGCTACAGGAACGTTCGAGCAATCAAATGGAAGATGTCCTACGAAGTTAATTGGATTTGCTATTGAGTTGGTTAGCAGAAAATTGTGTTATTCTTCAAAAAGCGGAAAAAAAATCGATTTTTATCTCTTCCCGATATTTTTGTCCAGTACATCTACACCCAAATAAACTGTATTCGTGTAATATTGCAAAGTAATATGAAGTTACAGTTCTTCAAAAATGACATAAAAAGTTCAAGTTCGCACTCTGTACCTCTATTCTTTTTGTCAAGTGTTTGACAGAATGAATATCGCAATGAAGATTTTGCTTGATATGCATTTGAAATCCTTAAAATTTTCGTAACATTTTTCGTAGAGCGACCCGCCTATATAGAAATCAAACACATAGTCCTACGTCAAAAAAGTCCATTTATTTACTCGAGAGAAAACTGGCCCTCTGCTTGAAGGTTGAGATTCGGAAGACGAAGCACTTCCCTCCGGATTGCGTTCAACTTCGATAAATAAATTCAACACAAACAAAAATTATATATAACACGAACAGAAATGAATTCAGAATTAGTTTAAAACAAACAAAAATGTATAATTGTTTTCTTTGGATCAGAATTACGTCCCTTGTTTTCTTGTATCACAAAACTAGTTTCAAACGCTATTACAAGTATTCCTCATCTCCAACATTCAATAAAAATACGTTGTTTCACTATGAGCTTATATTGCGAGAGAACACCAAAATAATTCTCGCGATGTGTAAAATGCTCACCGCACAAAAAGAAAAGCATGATAACGAAGCGTAGAAAGCTTCAACATTTGTTGAGTTCCACCGAAAGCTTAGCTCTCTTCACAGTGTCGCTCAGAAATGTGACAACACTTGTATTCAAATACAATTTGCGGTTTGTTTTAAATCTTTCATTTCGATCATCCCAAAACTATTCGAACCAATAATCGATTTTGTGTATCAATATTCGCTTTAAGGCACATCCTTCCACTAAAAAATCAGAAAATAATCACATCAGTAGCACAAATTGCATTTCACTTCCTTCGCGGACACAATCATTTGTGACACTTTCATTAAAAACACCATCTCGTTCATCTCCTCTCACCGGGAAATCGTAAATCATCGTCGAACGGTAATTAAATTCCCTGCCATCGCCATGCAAAAGAGGTGACGCCATTCTGTCTGGGTTCACGCAAAAGCAGCAAGAAAAACACACAAGATCAAGTAGCGGGCGGATGGATATAACGCAAACGCGAGTCCGCGTTTTTTCGTTGTTCGCGAAAAACAGACACCCGGGGTTTCCACCCACCATACTGTTATGCATTGCGCGCGATGCGATGGAAATAAAAGTGGTTCATTGGCCAAAAGTGCACCGATTATCATTATATCCTTTTGGTTACTGTCACAAAGAAACCCCATCAAATCTCCCGATCGAAGGGGATTATTTTTAACTTTTGACAGCAGATCTCGAATGTCCTCCGGCCAGAATGAACGATAATGGTCCACTTTGACGTAACGCCGCATCTGCGTACGAAAAGGGCCTTGAAATCATATACGCGGAAAAGACGGTGATCGATCCCACAGGCAGGGGACGAAAAATGTAAACAAGTAGCTG
Organism: Toxorhynchites rutilus septentrionalis; assembly: GCF_029784135.1. NCBI lineage: Eukaryota > Metazoa > Arthropoda > Insecta > Diptera > Culicidae > Toxorhynchites > Toxorhynchites rutilus. The sequence goes on along the minus strand of NC_073745.1, from coordinate 308,098,055 downwards.
TCAGCGAGCGACGCCAGTGCACTATACGCGTTCTCTCCCTCTCACGCGCGCAAATTCACTCGCGTAGCTAACACGCCAACACAGTGTTAAAAATATCGCTGAAGTAAGATAATGATCGGGGTTTTTTTATCCACTCATTTTCTATTTTTCCACCATTCAAATAACCATTTGTCTTGTTTACTTTATCTTTCCGCTGCGATTCGCAAGCGTTCGAACGGCTGCGGTTCCATCGGAACACCGCGTTTTTGATATTTACGAGACGCGTGTGCGTGAAATTAATCGAGTTGGCACTTTCAACTTTTGCTCAATAACATGATTTGAACATAATTCACTTCATAGTGATGCAGCCACTGTTTCGGACTCACATTGGGGAAAAACTACGCATTCAGGGTATACAGTACAAAGAATGGAAGCTCCCGGTCTATTTATTTACTTTATTTATTTATTTTTTTTTCAATTTGGACTAAGTCCTCTCGGACTATATGGGATGTAAAAAGAAAATCTAAACACTGAACATGTAGAAGAAAATGAAAGATTTCGAATGCTTATAACCTAAGTGGTGCGGACTCAATCCACTCCATTTTCTAGCAAATTCATGCATTTTTTCAAGCGGGTTCTTGCAATAAATTCTCAGACCACCTGAGATGCCAGATTTACAGATATGTTTCTAAATTTACAGACATATCTGTAAAATACTTTTTATTTTTGTTGAAGACTTTTTGGATATACAGTAATTTACATTCAATGCGGCATTCATCACATCAATAATATTTGACTCACCGTATGACATTTTTCCATAGTTTTAATACATAAAAAGTTTTTATATTTAGTTTATAATAATACACATTACGTTAGACCAATTTTTTGAGTGATTCATTAACACTTTGCCGCCCGGCGTAACCACCTAACTACCGGTGTCACCACAGTGGTTGCGTGCGCAAAATAGGTCGCACCGCAGTGATGTCTGAGCATAGTATTGCTTAGTGGCCGATGACAGTACTTTAGTATCTTTTGCATACTGTTGGTGTTTTGTTTTGTAACGATATCTTGTACATGTCAACGTTTTATGATTTCATAAGTACTTTTGCCCTGTCATTGCAGACGAAAGAGACGATATGATTCTTCACGACGAATGAAAAATTGCATTCATTTTCTATACAATTTCTATAAATTATTTCGTAATTTAATGCTAAAAAAAAATCAATTTTTATTGAAAAAATCATAACTTTTGAACAACTGAACCGATTTAGATAATCGACGTATCAAATTGAAGCTAATGATCTAATCTTCTTTGAAAAAATATATGCATCTGCGAAAAATTTGGATTTTTGTTTTAGTAATTATTGATTGTGTTAGTTTTCCATAGGGCTCTATATTTTTTCATATTTTTGTCTTGAAAGCTGACTTTTTTTTTACGTAATGTATTACGAAAAGGCAAAAAATGATTTTTCGTACCATCGGTTCAGTTTGAAAATCATAACTCAAAAATGACAAAAATCACATTTCTGATTTTTGGTTATGTTATGTGAGAGCATTCAAGAAAAAATATTTAAAAAATAAAGCGCCCTCTAGTCTAAAGCCATGAAAACATCAAAAATCAAATACAATCAATAATTACAAAAACAAAATCCATTTTTTTTGCAAGTGTAATATTTTTCTAAAAAATACCATCTAGTTTTATTTACTTTGATATGTCGATCATCCAAATCGGTCCTGCAGTTCGAAAGTTATGAATTTTCGAAAAAAGTTATTTTTGGAAAAAAAAGCGAAAAAATGAATTTTTCGGACCACCCTAGAGTAAAAATTAGCACCCTAATGAAAAAATGGAAAAACACGGGTCAAATATTTTGCGATAAAGAACAAATCTACCACTTTTCACGAAAATCTGGTAATATATAAGTTATCACCATCCCCTTTCCCGAAGGATGACTCATCGACCACATTCACTTTCCCGATCCTGAAAACATAAATAAAACTTCGTATCAACGAATTTCCGAAAACGCTGATCAACCGTTCATATTTCCAAACATCAACATTTGCATCATTCAACAAACGCACCGAGGAATACTTACGAATCATCGCCATCCAGCATTATATGGTGTTTACAAACCATCCGAATGGAATCTTTATCTAGTCCGATATTTAGCCAACGTTTATTCATCATCGTAGCGAGAGGATAACAGCGAATCATCATCTAGCATCATAAGAACCAATGCAACGATCAACTCAACCAATGTTTACTAATATTGCACCGAGAAATCGCAGTGTCAACATTTTATCAGCGCAGAATGAGAAGACATCAACAAGGTTTGCTTTCATAGATAGTGGATAGGTATTTAAGGAAAGATTCGATCACAATAAAGTTTGTCATAATTCAGAATTTAACTTATATACAGCCATTCCATGTGAAACCGATATAGTAGTTCTCAATGGGCAAAATAATTTTCCGGATCACCGGTTCTTCTTCTTCTTCAATGGCACTAACGTTCCTAGAGGAACTTCGCCGTCTCAACGTAGTATTACTTGCGTCATTTTTATTAGTACTTAGTTGAGATTTCTATGCCAAATAACACGCCTTGAATGCATTTTGAGTGGCAAGCTCTAGAATACGCGTGATCACAGTGCAAGTCGGAGGAAATTTCTTTGACGAAAAATTCCCCCGACCAGAACGGGAATCGAACCCGAACACCCGGCATGTTAGTTATGACGCTAACCACTCGGCCAAGGGAGCACAAGAAATGGTCGATCACCGGTTAACTTTGGAAAATCATATCTCAAAAACAAAAAAAAAGCATCTCTGAAATCGAGAAATGTAAAAAGTAAAACATCCTCAGCTTTCAAGAAAAATATGATAAATATAGCGCCCATGAAAACAATAAAAAAAACAACTACAATCGATAATTACAAAAATGGAATTAAATTTTTTTTGCAAGCTCAATATTTTTCAATAAAAAGCTAGCTCATTGGCTTCAAATGAATATGTCGATAATCTAAATCGATTCAGTAGTTCTAAAGTTATGAATTTTTGAAATGGTCAATTTTGGGAAAAAGTGATATTTCGGACCACCCTTAAATGGAAACGGTCAACCCAACGAAAAAATAAAAAAATACCTAATGTTTTGCGATGAAGAACAAATCCACCGCTTTTCATCGAAATCTGAGGGCCACTTTATCGGTTTGGCATGGAATGGCTGCATATATACAAAATATATAATAATATACAAAAGACAATCGTACGTGTATTCCGATGTATAAAGTATTAATGAATCTGTGGAAATTAACGTTAAAATACATTTCTACAGATCCGCACACTTTTACAGATATTTCCACATGTTTAACAGACTTTCACATATTTTTTACCGACCTTTTATAAAAATCATCTGGCAACTCTTCGTTCCACTTTTTATAGAATGTTTTCAAATCGCAGGAGTAAACATTTACGTGACTCGTTTGTTTTTATTTCGTTCGGAGAAATATTATATCAGGGAAAGTTGACATTGAAAATGCCTTGCTCAGTGGAAGGCTGCCCGAATACGAGTGAAAATGTTCTCGTTAGTTTTTATCGTATACCCTCGGAAACGTATTTACAGACGCGCTGGGTCGATTTTTGCGGAGACGACAAACTAGTTCCAAATAAGGGTTCCCGTATCTGTGAAGTAAGTATGATGTTTCAATTATTGAAAACCAAAAGTATAGCAAACCTTTCATACACATTTTCAGGATTATTTTGATACAAATACATCGTTACATTTCAACCGGAAAAGAATCCTCGTAAGAATCCGTAACGCCTTCTCCACAATTAAGCCGGTAGTTGACTCAGAAGATTACGTCCATCAACACGAAGCGCAGATTGCTTTACCGTTATATTCATCACCAGGACTAGCGGATCATAATTAAGCGGATTCCATTCGGTCAGCTTCACTAGCAAAGCTGTTTTCACCGACGTTAGAAAAAAAAACATTCCACTATTGCTATGTATGTACGTATCGAAATTCGTCAATGTCGAATTTTGCTCCCACACTGAAATATTGGAGTGAACTAAGCGTTATTCGTAGATTGTTGATATTCTGTCAGGTTCTGATACCTTGCAATATGAGATGCTCATTCAGAGATGAAATGGTCAATTAAAAAAGTGACGGAAAAATGTAGTTCGTTCATTTTATAAGTTTAATTATTTTGCCTTTGATAACAATACCTTTTTATAGTGTTGATTATCATAAGAAAAATAACACTCCTGATCGTTGGATTTTTTTGACATTTCAATTTGATCTGTTTTGACAGCCGTTTTGATTCAGTCCGCACTACCTAGCTTATAACTCGACCATTGCTTAATAGATCGCAAATAGATGCTTCAATTGAGAGGAAATACTCTTACGCATCTATGAATAACATTTTAGTTTTCTCGAGATAAACAATTGAATGATTGTTAAATGTCAAGCGTTGTCCAAACGCACTATATTCAACGTTTTGATTGATTCAATTTGAGCTCAATTGGTACAGACCAAAAGAAGCAACCAGAATAACAGTGCAAAATAATTTAAATACAAGAAGGGGCTGTCCACATACCACGTGGACAACTTTAGGGGGGGGGGGGTTGTAGGTTTACGAAAATGTCCACGCTTGTCCACGGTGAGGGGGGAGAGGGTTTCGATAATGTCCACTTGGACACGTTAAGTATTTTTCAAAGTAAAACATTCAAGCTAATAGTTTTTTTAACTTCACGCCCGCCCTGAGTACTCAGTATTCATCAATAAAAAGACTGAACTGCCTGAGAGTGCTGCTCGGTCAAACATCCATATTTTTTCATATCACTGAACCTCTTTCCTGAAATGTATATTCTGAAGGTAACGCACATGAACTTGAATCCGGATCCATCAATTTATTCCAATAGGTAATAGAGGGCCATTAAATCCGTCAGGATAAAAACACCCAATAACGCAAAGAATGTTGGATTTTTGTAGCATTCAAAATCACGACTTAAGTGCGGGTTGAATTTAGCTTTTGCTCTCGTTGACAAAACTTTTTGGTTTTTTTTTCGAGAACTCTCAAGATCTTCTGAAAATTGAAACGAACAACAAATTCTTCCATGAGTGTACGGGCCGTATCTCTGGAGATATATTTCTTGCAATGATGTTGTTCTTTATTGATGTCTGGTAGTTTTTGTAATACGCTTCTTTTGAGTTGTCTGGAAAGTTCACGCTGCTACTGCTGATTAATTAATTGACACATCGCAATCCGAACGAAATAAGCCTTTGCATTCTGTATTTCAAGGTTGCAACATTTGCACAATCCGATAGGATTTGACGCAATCAGATTAAGGGGGATAGAGACACGAATTTCGGACGTTTCTTCGAAAAAGTGAAACAAAGAAGATTTTTACCATCCATCATATCACTATTTGTTTATCTATCTTTCCACAATAAAACAAAAACTGAACAAAAAAAAAATATCCATAATTAGAAGCTGATCAAGTGAGGGGGTTCAAAAAAATGTTGCGCCATGGCGTACACGATTCCAGCACTTCTGGTTATATGAAACAAACAAATCGAACAGATTCTGAATCAGTAAAGATGCCACTACCGCATGAACCTCGGACAAGTCAAAAACGTGTTTTTTGACAAAATGGCGGAAATTTGAAGAAAAAAATTATGTTAAAAACATTTTTTCAAGTTTCTTAATTTTTTTAAAATAGTAAAGTTACGAAATTATGATTTTTTATAGGTTTATGCGATAGAGGGATGCTTGTATTCATATAAACATAGATCAGATAAGTAGAACTTGAGATATCGTGTAAGCCACTTTGAAAAAACATGTTTCGAGAAAAACGTGTTTGAAGTTAATTATTATGGCCGTACTAGATAATATATCGCATCACTAAAATGGCTATAACTTGGTAAATAATGAGATTTCCGTAAAGTCTCTTCTAAAAATTGTTTTTTTTTCAAATTTCTAGACTAGAATTCCCTCTTAAAGAACGCAATATTGTGCTAATTTCAAATCCGACCAGATTCCGGAATAAGGGTTTATTTTACCGAAAAACACTTGAAGGGACTTATCTCATACTGCGATTCGTTTCATAAACGCGATGAAAATACATATTTGTAGCGAATTGTAAAAGGCATATCATTCACAAGAATGTTGAGTTAAAAAAAAATCCTATCAAGTGAATGGAACCCCGAAGCAGGTTTTCGCTTGAAGAAAGTTATGGCTGAAGAAAGTCTGCATCATGAGCTTCTACCAAGCAACTAGTTTCGATGAATTCCAACAAGTACTGATGGCAGCTGAACGTATTAAAATCAAATCAAATTTCGTATGAGATTTTTTCACCATCTGCACCGCGCGGTTTAGGCACATGGTTTTTCTTTTAAAATAACAACACAACTTTTTCCTTTTTTTTGCAGGAGACACGACTGTCCTCCTGCGTGGCTGACGATCGACCCCTTTTATTTTTCTCTCTTATCCCAATCCTTCACTGAGGATGTACATCTCTCTCAAAACTAAAATTATGTTATTTGCTACCTTCTGCATATATGGAATTTTCCATTAGTATGGAAAATCCCAACAATCCTATTGGAAGATCCTTGGTTGTATTTTTCCCTATCTCTAATACAATTACACCATTACAATTCTTATTAAACATATTTCTTATGGGACGCGTGAAAAGGGTCGCTACATCCCCCCTACTCAACGAGTTTTAGGGGAAACTAGAAGAGTTTTCCCTAAAATTGATTGTAAGGCTGAGCTTGTTATGACGGGTTATAATATTTGATTTGTGATGTAATATAATCTTGTTTGTCGTAATATTTATCTATATAACTATGTATATATTATTTTTTGTTGTTTGTTTGTTTTTTGCATGCCAACTGTTGGGAGTTTCACAACACAATCAACTAGCATGAATGTTGCCGCTCAAGAAAAAGTAGAAAAATAGTGCAGAGCGCTACTCAATGTGATTTGAGCTCGACATGTCGAAAAAACTGTTGAAAATGTTCAGTTTATGTTCTTATGTTCCGGATGTAATTTTAATAAAAATTCCTTCAACTCCGACAGCATCCACAGTATGCTGATATATTGTGATGTGTGGTGTGTTGATAATCGTTTCATGATAAATTCAATCTGTTTTGATTTTCCAAAGCAGACGAATGTTAAGTTGCTGTTCTTAATTTCCGGTTGTAATCAAAATAAAATGAATTCCTTCAATTCTGTAATTCCGCAATTCCAAATGAAAAATAAAATGATCATATCTCCAAAAATTTCCCAAAACGTCTTATCGATCAACATTGTTGAGCTTTTACAGCTACATTGAAAACATGTTTATTTTCTTTTTTAAATTTCTTCGTATAATACGTTTATTAATATCCCCTTGTTTACTCTTTTGATTCATTCATCATATATTTGAAGGGCGTGTGTGTCTATTCCAATAATTTTCTTCGCCTTTAAAGCGCTATTTTGTGTCATTTGAAAGTTTTATAATATAGTTTCAACTCACATCTTTAGTTACTCATGAACTTTAATGCAAATTTTGCATTTTATAAAGATCCCACTTCAAAAATGTGTTTGTAAAAATTTAAATTACACATTCAAAATTCGATAAGTGCATTTCCCCATATTGCCCTGTTTATACTATTAAAGCATGGGAGACAGGAATGTTTTTTCAAACGAAATAAACAGTTTTTTACAGAATTGATGGAATATTATTAAATAATGATTGTCCCTTCCTTTATTCATGTTTCTCAAGACTTGTTATCCTGCCATCCTAAAGCTTGTTTTCAGGTAGTGTCATGTTTCCTATATTTAATAACTTCATTCATTGATTAGCTTTTCCTTTCGCCAGATTAATTTCATTGAACGATTAGCATACCTTAACTAAAATTCAGTTTCAGTTGATGATCACATACATATATATATATATTTTTTTTGGTTTAATAATCTCCATTAACTCTCATTTTTCTTGCTCTTCTACATTCATTGTTTATCTTTTTTCATATTATTATTTTATGTCATTCTCTCGCAATTAATATTCGGCAATAGTTCTGCAGCATTCAGCATGAAACTTCAGTTAGTAATATTGGCTATTAAGTTATTGTGTCAATTATGAGGTTCCTAACTATGAACTGTGAATTCTAACTAACTGTTATACGCTACCGACAATTTGCTTCACAGATTTACAGTTAATCGCAGAAGAGCCGGTACGTGAAATAGAACAAGGTGTGTTTATTTCATCCTAAGTCGTTTTTATATCTTCAAAAACATATAACGAAAACTTTCTTAAAAAATTAGGAAATAAACTACTAAACTTATCCATGTCCATGTTTTCACAACACACGGTCTATTATACTATTTCTCCTATAATTAAGTGGTTTCATACCACCTCCTCTGTCCAACGAATGGTTTGCCATATACGATCCGACGTAGATAAACATCTCGGGGCCACAGTCCAGCAAAAACGTCGATCGTGAATCAAACTTCTCAGCAGACAATGATGGCTCAACCGAATGAGCTTCTCCAACCGACACGGAGCAGGAATCATTTTTCTCAACATGCTTTTCACTTTGCTGTATATGCTCGACAGCATATCCTTATTGTTCGATCGATTCGAAACAAACGATTCATTACTGAAATTTTCTTCTTTGGAGATCACTACTACAGTGGGATGGTTTTACTTGGCTCGACTATTCCAAGAATTTCCCGCATTTTTGTCACTACGATATATTCATTTTCTAACGTCACTTCTTGTACCGCATTATGCTCATTCATATTTTCTTCGATTTTTCTTCTTCTTTCACTACAATCTCTGTCCTCGCACAATTTTTCAACTTGGGATAATTTCTGATTTCCAGATTATCTTCAAGGAAAGCAAAATTTGTAAATACCACGATGGGTGGGCTGCTGTCCCCACTTGGACAACATATCCCACCGCTGTCACCACAATGCAAGCGCCCCGCGCGGTTTAGGCACATGGTTTTTCTTTTAAAATAACAACACAACTTTTTCCTTTTTTTGCAGGAGACACGACTGTCCTCCTGCGTGGCTGACGATCGACCCCTTTTATTTTTCTCTCTTATCCCAATCCTTCACTGAGGATGTACATCTCTCTCAAAACTAAAATTATGTTATTTGCTACCTTCTGCATATATGGAATTTTCCATTAGTATGGAAAATCCCAACAATCCTATTGGAAGATCCTTGGTTGTATTTTTCCCTATCTCTAATATAAATCTTTACCATTACAATTCTTATTAAACATATTTCTTATGGGACGCGTGAAAAGGGTCGCTACAATACTAATTTGATATGGAAAAGCTAATTTTCATTCATAATTTTAATTTTGAAAACGTTCATTCTGACTGAAAATCAGCTATTCGTTGACGCTCCCCTAAACTAGTAAACGAAGCACAATGCCGCCAACGCGGATCGCTGTTTTGAAGAAAACAAATACTTTTGACGAGATGTTGGCATCAAAAACATGGCGGGTGTCATACAGCTGGGAAAAAACGGTGCATCTATGATCGAAAAGATGTATGTCTACAAAATATGCTTTTGGTTTTTTCCTTAGAATCGGCACGAATTTTTCCGAACAATTTTTAGCATGATTTTACAAATAAGGGTTCTAGGTCAACGGAATCATCGATCACGATGACACTGCAGATGTTTTGTTTTTACTAGGTTCATTAGAGCCATCAGGCACTACCGGACCTGTAAAAGCGAAAGTCATTGATGTTTAGACGAAAAAAAATTGTTTTCAAACAAAGTGCTTGATTTCATTGTCTGATTTTTTGAAAACTCAAACAGCGAGCCACCTTTAATAAAAATACTCGAGAATAAGTTCACAATCGATATTTTAAAATGGATATGGAGATAACGTAAATGGAATTCGGAATAAAATAATGAACTCCCGGTCAATGTTGAAAAAAATCGAAGATTTCAAGACAAAACGTTACCATTGGTAAGGCTATCATTTTTATCAATAAAAATATGAGATAGAAAATAGAAACAAAACAAACAAAAACTTGAAATGAAATTTAAGCGAAAAAAATAGAATTTCTTGATTTTTTCCTCAAAACCGGCGGTATGGACGTGGACAACAGGGGGAGTGGTATAAGGAATGTCCACGCTTGTCCACGGGGGGAAGGGGGTGTCTAAAAAAATGCTTTTTCTGTCCACGTGGTTGTGGTATCCTAGATTTAGTGTGTAGTCGGAATGAGTACGAATGTGTTGATTATGACATTGAGAAAGATTTGGATGTCGGTTTTCAAGCAATTTATAGTGTTGTGTGTTGTTTGCCGGAATACCACATTGGCGATCCTGCCATACAAGATAAGAGAATAAATTTAATCGATTTCTCAGACTGGTGAAGGATAAAAAAAGAGAAATATAGATCATATTTTTGTTTCTGGTTTAGACAGAGAAACCGATGAAACCAAAGGAATACACATCGAGGTGGAGTAGTAGGCAATGTATGTCAGTATTAGTAAGAAAAATATGATGTCATTACAAAAGTCCTATGTGATTTCTATATGGTGAGGGTTCGTTTGTTTCCTGTGGCCGTGGGGGAGTGAAAACGTCGTACTGAAATATCGCTTTTTTCAACATGATTTCACAGGTAACCACTGCATGCTGCCACATTGTACTCGTAATCAGCCGGAATTCCAGTAAGGTGTATGATTCTAATGGATAAATCATTTTCTGCAGGTAGCATTTTAGGAAGTTGAATGTAGACACAAATATTGTCGTCACGAGGTGAAGGTTGGTTATGGTAGCGCATGTTATGTCACTCGAAACTCCGCCATCATTACTTTTATTTCCAGGACATTGGGATGAAACCGACGAGAAGGGTTGCCAGAAAGGTGATTTCCCTATGGTAAAAACAGTTGAGTCGGGTTGAGCCCAAGGCCAACTTGTACTTAAAGTTTTGAGTCGAGTATAGCTCAAGGCCAAAACAGTTGAGTCGGGTTAAGCCCGAGGCCAACTTATAAATACAAAGTTTCACGCTGAATATAAATCATGGTCAAAACAGTTGAGTCGGGTTAAGCCCAAGGCCAACTTCCCAGCAAACATTAAATCTTATAATTTTGTACGTGCCAAGTCTTACGAGAAATCCGAATAAATCATAATCGCATATAATATCAATCAAAGTATGTACCGTGTATATTTGAAATCGCATAAAATGTAAAAACTCGATTTTATATACCATTATCAAATTAAGTCGCAATTCGGTATAATAAACTTCAATTTTATGATGTACATTGTTGTAAAATATATTTAATCCGCATCATATGCGTATATTACGCTGATGCAGTTTGTGTGTCGTATAAGCGTATAATTTAAATCGATTCAGTACTTTAGTAAATCGTGTTGCATGCTGAAGAAAATCATGAAACAGTAAATCATATTAAATCCTAATAAAGAACATATTACATCATATTGAAATGTCATTGAAATGCTGATGCACTCGAAAGTTTGAACCGCTGTTGAATTAAATTTCAGATAGCCGAGCGAGATAGCTGGTGGATGATAATCCAGACGACCGGAGTTCGAACCCACACCGGAGCAGTTTTCACCAAACATCAATCTGTGGTATTTTAAACATTCATATTCCACTCCCAACACAAGTCAATCAAACAATTATTATTTCTACGAACATAAATACTCATATATAAAAATGGCGATTCGTGAGGTTGTAATAAACATTTCACGAAAATATTTTGCGCCATTTGTTTTTTTCTATGTCGTATATAAGTATGGCAAAAGTCGTATTTGGTGCTTTGACAATTCATGAATATATTCATATTAGATCGCAATTCAATCCCAACATAATCGCCATTATAGCCGGTCAAAGTTGCATATTCATCCAAACAAATTCGGTAAGCATTTGCCATGTATGTATATGGCCTCCACTTTTGCATGCATATGCCAGTTAGGCGCATTATATGCCAACCAAATTTTAGGGCATATGACATTATATATACGCTTGTTATGCGATTTAATGTTTGCTGGGTTGTACTTAAAGTTTTGAGTCGAGTATAGCTCAAGGCCAAAACAGTTGAGTCGGGTTAAGCTCAAGGCCAATTTGTACTAAAAGTAAATAAATAAAATAAAATAGTTGAGTCGGGTCAAGCCCAAGGCCAACTTGTTCAGTATAAAACAGCTGAGTCGGGTGATGCCCAAGACCAGCATATAAATAGAATTTATTTATGTGGTCGAATATTCAAAGCAGACAGACATTAGAAATAAATTAATTGAAATAATTAAATATTTACAAAAAAAAACAGCCACGCTGCCCGCTCATGAAATGGAACAAACGGAAATGACAACAGTTTACAACATTAATTGTTAAATTTCGGTAAAGATGGACGGATTTTTGTGGATAAGTGATATTTCGTTTTCGGAGAGTCAAGCCAGGAATCACCTTAGTGGAAGTCGGTACATCGCGTAGCCAGCCATTTTGACACGAAACACGAATCGTTAACAAAGGATCCTAAGAAACCCAGTCGTCTGAAGATGCATTATCATAAAACGGAGAATCTATCACAAAGCGCCTGAATGCGTGGCAAATCAGAATACCCCAGAGATTCCTTGGTGTGATCGATGAACCTAATGAATGAATGAGATCATCCTTGATGCTTACTGGTATCGTTACATTTTAACGTGAGGGGAGGATGTGGTATCCTAGATTCAGTGTGTAGTCGGAATGAGTACGAATGTGTTGATTATGACATTGGGGGGGGGGTTTGAATGATCAGTGGGCTGCACAACCTTCGGCCCGTGTATCTGTAAAGAGTATGAGTATGTATTGTATACCGAACTCATCTTCACTCCACATGCGCTGCCAACTTACCAGTGTGTGCTGACGAGGAATGTGGAAAAATTCATTATAAGCAATATGCCTTTCAAAAAGTGTGCCTTCTGAAGCGCCCACCTTAGCTAGCGAGTCCACTTCTCATTCCCCGGAATCGAGCAATGAGAGGGAACCCATGCTAAGGTAATCTTGAATAATTTTTCAACCAAAACACTCAACAGATGTTCTATTCTTGTTAGAAAATAAGATAAGCGTTTATCAACTTTCATTGAGCGGATTGCCTCTATTGAGCTGAGACTGTCTGAAAAAATAAAATAATGGTCGATGGGCAGTGTTTCAATGATCCCGAGAGCATAATATATCGCACCCAGCTCAGCGACATACACGGAACAAGGATCTCTGAATTTAAAAGAGGCACTGGAATTTTCATTAAAGATGCCGAAGCCAGTGGACCCGTTTATGTGTGAGGAGTCAGTTGGAGTAGATTTTCGATGTTATCAATCACCAATGGATTCATGATCTTGCAACGGATGAGAAATCTGTGAGACCGAAATTCTGTGAACCGAAAAGTAAGCGAAGATACTCCTGCCAAGACTTCGAGGCTCATCGTATGTGTGGAATGCAAACACCCCATGGCTATACGCAAGCAACGATATTGTATCCTCTCCAGCTTAAGAATATGAATCCTGGCAGCTGATAGTTCTCGTTCACACATTTCACAATTCACGTTCAAGGTTTTTCAACCACTTTCAAATAACATATTTCTCCGTTACATAAAATAAATATTTGATACAGAAAATATGATAGAATAAAGACAGCCCTAAATCGGACAATTCCTTCCTCGAGTCTTGCTCTCATCAACACATTCGGCGATTCATTTCAATCATTTTCATTTTCCCTCAGAGTTTCCCGAAGATTTTCAATTGTCGTGTTTGGTTGAAATATGTGCAATATTTTTGAGGGACCCTCTTTCTATTCCGAGGAACGAGGGGCGCCATACCATCATAGAAACATATCTAGTACTCAAAAACCATCACATCCCAAATTTGGCTCCATTTGCCAGATTAGGTCTAGAGTTATACAGAAGATTATGTTTCATTTGTATGGCATTTATAGGCTCTTCGTCACAATGTAACGGTCGCCATGTCACGTTTAGATTTTTCGATTTTTCTTTGTACACAACTCATTTGGATGGTGATTAAAACGGGAATAATCTGCATTCATTTCTTTCAGTTCCAATGTGTCCAAGGATAGTCGGGATCTGGGACACAGAAAAGCTACCGAAGGTTTGGAAGGACGGGGTAATCTGCCCCATTTATAAAACATATCAACAAGCTGGATTGTAGGAACTACCGCGCAATCACAATCCTGAATGGTGCCTGCGAAATTCTGTCTCAGATCCTCTTTCGCCGTCTGTTTATAGGAAGTTATCACGCAGGATTCATGCCCGGTTGCTCAACGACAGATCAAATTTTTACACTGCGCCAGATCCTCCAAAAGTGCCGCGAGCAGCAGGTCCCTACGCACGACATCTCCGTCGATTTCAAGGCCGCATATGATACAATCGACCGACGACAGCTGTGGAGAATCTTAGATGAATGCCTTTCCCGAAAGCTAATTCTTGATTCAGACAAGGATGAACGGTATTCGGTGCAATGTGCGGATCTCAGACGATCTGTCGTAATCAGGACTCGGCATAGTTATATTCAACTGAGGATAGTCAGCAGACTATGAAGAAATTCCCCTTCGTATACAATCGGAAATGACTTTTGGCTTCTTCACGCACCTTCTCCGTCAACATGACTCAATAGTCATTCGGGTGTTTAGTCGCTATCTCCCTCTACGACTCGACATTCTCATTTCGTTTCGCTTACTCATGTATCATGTATGCATGTATCGATGGTGGGTAAACAATGGAGCTGTCCATTAATGGTGTAAATACTTTTTTGCATCAGAAATCATGTTTTCGCTTTACTTTATATGGACGTTGAAATAAGATTGTGTACGTGGGTTACGAAATTCATGTCAGGGGGGTAGTAGTGATGGGTGGAAGTAAGGCTGAATGAAGAGGCAGATTTGTCGATTCATTCATTCGTCGCGTCAATTAGAACAACCATTTGCTAGAATAGTTCATCAGTCAATTCATTTCATGTTAATGGCGTATGCCGAAGTAGTCCTAGTCGAAGCGACTGAGAGGAGAATCGATTTTCATTTTTCATCTTCGAAAATGTCGGACCCTGCCCCTGGTTTATAAAAAACACATTTATCCCGGAAGTAGTTTTAAGTCCAATTCAAAGTATATCTCATAGTCCATAAGAACGTATCCGTATCCGTATACTGAAAACAGCACCGAGTCCGGAATTCGCTTTGAAAACCTTCATGACGTTCTGACGCAGTTTCTAGTCCAGTGCACCGCTTCGACGCCTCGATCGAACCTCCCGGGGACCAGACAAATGTACCTCAAATCGTTTTAACACTGCACAAATGATGATCTTGGCTGTTTTGAACTCCATGTATGATTTTCACAACTTTTGTGCAGCATTAATTCTGTTCTTTTTTCTTTTTTCTTCCATTACTGAGCAATTTCACAACTTACAACTTTTCCAACTTATTTTCCAACAAAATTTTTTACAGGATTTCAAGAAAAAAGACTTTGCAAATAAACCGCTCTCCAAGATTCGAGAATCATCCACTTGAAACGCTGTACTGGACAAAAAAAACCGATTCTAAGGGCCTGATTCTCGAATACACTTCACGGTGGAAACGAAATAAACGGCACGCCATAGAACTACGTTTCATGAGTTAGTGAAGTATCGAAGATAATATTGAGTTTTCAGGCAGAATGAGCACTTTTCAAATAAAAAATCATTAATGAAAAATAACTTCTTCGTATCAAACTGGTTTTCAATGTGAGTGGAAAAACTTTGTTTTCTTCATGTGATATAATAATCTCATACAAAAATTTCATCTGAAGATAATTTGATATTATAATGATAAGTTTAGTGGGAAACAAATCTCGTATCCAGATGTCGACACCGTACCGTTGTCATCGCGGATACGTTTCATTCCGTTTCCACCGTGAAGTCTATTCGTAGTGTATTCGAGAATCAGGCCCTCAATACCCGATACACTTGAAAATAAATAATGAAACGCTGTTCAGTACTACATTTCTAATCTTCTTTTGAACCAAACATGTGTAAACGTCCGCGAAGATAAATTAGCTACAAGTGAGACGAAAAGCGTGGGTTAAAGAACTGCATCGCTTCAGAGAAGATGATTCCAAGAACCGTTGACATTGCTTCAGCAAGATTGTAAAGCCAAGTAACAAGTGTACTTATGTTATGTTTACTACAGCAATCCAAGCTGCAAACGAGACTTACAGTTCCACCTAACTAAAAAATAATTGTTCAGACTGATTTAGATCTCCCAGCTGATACACCTATCCATAAACGAGATTTAATTAATCATGAAAGTGCACAAATCATGTCACACCATCAAACGATTGCCAAAAATACGTTAGCTAATGAAAAAGAGAGTAAAAAAACACACTTAGCGTCGAATGTTCGCAAGTCAGCCAAACGGGGAAGCAGCCAAATTTTGCACACCGTCTGTTGCACTCTTTCAAACATAAACGCCATCACGCCACCCCAATACCCCCGAACTCCGCCACTAATGGGAGACAGATTTTCCGGCTTTTCTCAACACGCGTACTAGCTATAAACAACCCCCGGACTAACGTCACGAAACTGTATCCTAACGGGTAACGGAAAATCGGAAAAGAAAAACAGAACCATTGCTCGCTACCCACGAATCGAACCGAACCGAAGCGCTGCTTAGATCACCACGCCTACTCCAATGATCTGGTGGTTACTATCGCTTGACCCCCGCAACGATGGCCGGCAGACCTTGATCTGATTTGCATGGTTTGCACAGTACTTGCGAAATGATCCGTTTGCGGATATTTTCTTGCCAGCTAGGAAGTGATTTGTGTTCTGCGGAACCGAGGGAACTTGACCCACAGCCGGCACATGGTAGCATTGTACCTACTCATCTCTGAACGCGCCAACGTTGCCAAGAAACGACTCTGGCGCACGGCATGCGTTCCGAATGAATGTCGCGAAGAATTCGATTTGATGAAATGTCGGCGTGGTATTTGGACACATGCAGACGAAGTATTTGTCGGATTCTTGATAGCAAGTGTGTTGATTGTGTCACTGTTTCCCGACAGAATTCTGATAAAGTTAGGCTCTTTTCGAAATAGGTTTGTTTCGAACGTTCCCTTGCTTCTATTTTCGATCGGCGGTAAATCGTCTAACCCGTTACGCCAAAAGTACGTGATGGTTGATGCGGTTAATTGCACCGGCCGGCGTTCAAAATAATGAATGCCGGTTAATTTTAGAACGCGCCCATATTGTCGTAGGACAGCTCTCGATATCTACCCTTAACCGATATTAAATGATGGTTTTGATCGCGGCGAGAAAGTTGGCGCGCTTCTCAAGATCGTGGTCAACCTTCAAGCAATGGCCGTGATTTTGACATTCGCACAGTCCTGTTATACACGCTTGTAAATCAAAACAACAGCACATAAATTGTGTCGGATTCAATATGTTTATATTTGAACGTTTATTTTTAGCCTCCTTCAGTCCACATTTGCACGCGAGGTTTGAGATCACTCCAAAACGATCTTCGTTTCTTCGCAGTCGGAGAGGATGAACAAAGAGACACGGGAGCATAAACGAGTGTGGGAGTGTGATTGGAAAACCACTGAGCAACTGAGTTAACTGGCACAGCAAGGTCATTTCCTAGGAAATTGACCGCTTTTGCGCTCGATGTCCTGCTGTCTGTCGGTGTCGTGATGAATGGCTTTCAACGTTTCCCTTTGATGGATGGTTCATATTCCTCAAAAAAAAACATAAAACAAAAACAATAGTAAGATCCATGCTCGCGCCGATTGACGTCAGGTGTATCTTCTTTGGCAGTTTGTTCACCGCAGATCCGCGTGTGTTCGTTCGGAGAAAAAATAGAAACAGCTGGCGGGTATGTCCCCAAATTTCGTTTATTTTCCCGCGAGCAGTTGGCTTTTTTTCAATTTTTTAACTACCGACAAAAAAAATCAAATAAGTGTCATTCGTATTTTTTCGCTTTTATTTCGAGACTAGAGAAATGGGCGCTGCTGATAAGCCAAGTGACGAGCGTTCGAGAGCAGTGAACACACATCAATTCGCGCTTTTTTTACGTAGGATTACGTCTTTCGGGAGCATATTGGGGGTACAAATGGTCGATGTTAAGTCAGACCGGATCATGTGACATTTTTATGATTTCGAGGAAAACGAGCTTGAAGTTCAGTGCTCTGCAATTTTCAAAGCATTTAATTTTTTTGTTCAAAATTGTTCTCAGAAATGTTAGCTTCTCTCTGGCACTACTTTGATGTATGATAATTGTAAAAAAACATCAAGTATTATGCCAAAAAAGGCACTTATTTGGCTCCCTCTACGTACATGGTCCACTCTGACTGAACCAAGTGAAGCATTTTTAAAGATTTTGTTCACTATGACTGAACAATTTCGAAATATTTCTCAATCAAATAACAGTTGTGAACAGGGTTGCCAACTATAATTTTTAAAAATCAGGAAGAATGAAAATAAAAATCAGGATAAACCAGAATAGCTCATAATGGGTTGTCCGAAAAGTTAATGTCGATTTTTGGGAAAACACAAACATAATTTTCAATCAAAGCATTATAATTTAATTTTATATCCATAGTTCTGTTTCACAATCTTTCACGCATATTCTATCCTCCCAGAACATGTTTGCTTCTTCGTCGAAAACTGCTGCGAGCCATACATGTGAGAAACAGGAAGCTTGGTAGTAGCTCATAATACAGAATCCATTCCAAATCCCACCATAAACAGAGTTTATCTTTCTTCGGACGAATATCGGATATGTAAAAGAATTAATATGCATGGTATAAATCTTCGCATAAGCGGAAATGCTAGTGTTTCACCTAACCTTTTGATCGTTTATGTTTTTTTCCGAAAAACATACAGAATCACTACAGTCAATTGCAGGAAAATCAATCTTCAAATTTTCACTGAATTCATCGTCCATGCTTTGGAATGAATATTTACTCAACAAATGAGGAAAGCATATCAGCAGTGGGAGACTTTTTGATTTTTTTTCTATTTTTTATGATATTAAGTACGGTTATAGATATATTTACCATAGTTCCATCATTAAAGTTGATTCTACTTTGAATCAGACGAACAAATTAGATATAAAATCTTTTTATATTGACTGTGAATATAAAATTTTTCACTCAATTAATTTTACACTCCGAAACGTATTCCTACTAGAGACGTCGGTTAATCGTTCGATTCATTCGAATAATCGAATAACTGAAATTATAATCGAGTAATTTTGTATCGAATAATTAAAAATCAAAATATGAATACATCGAATAATTGTCACTGTAATCGCGATCATGAAAGAAGGAATCTTTCTCAAGCTTAATGCATTTTAATGTAAAGAATTAGGCTATATAATTGTTTTATCCAACATTTTTATATCCAACCATCAAACATCGACAACCCGATAGACCACGCGACCAGAATGACAACGTGATACGTGATTGTAACAAGAAATAAATATTCGCTCGATTAATCGAATATTGAAAGACAATTATTCGAATGAATCGAATATTGAAAAATGCCCCAACGATTAATCGATAATCGAATAAATGAAAAATTTAGACATCACTAATTCCTACATTAATAACTCTGGGAATACATCTACATACACATTATTCTCAATAAGGCAATGTTGTTCTTCAAACTTAACCTCGTTGTCATTTCATGAATTCGTCAGACAGTCTGGCTTCATGAAATTTTGTTGCTTTGTTTTGGAAAGCCACGAAACAAATGAGGGAAGAGATAAAAAAAAATACAGCTTTGCGTCTAGAGAATTTAACTTAATGTTAGATATATACAAGTGTGAACCGCAGAACTATCATGACAGAAAACTTTGACATGGAAACCAGTATATTTATCACGAATAATGTAAAGAGTACAAAAATCAGGAAAAATCAGGATCATTTCAGAAAAATCAGGATAAATTGAGTGTTTGTCAGGCTATCAGGGAACGCGCTAAAAATTCTGGGAAATCCTGAAAAATCAGGAAGGTTGGCATCTCTGGTTGTGAGTAAAAGTGTGTCATTCTGTTATGAAAATTAGAGCGAGAAGGGATGTGAAGCTGGAACCGCATAAGCATTTGATTGCGTTCAGCATAATAGTCTCTGCTATCTAATACAGGCATGAATATGATTGCACGACTTTCATGTGATAGCGTATATTCCCTATTTTCAATCATCTTAGACAGTATTCGTCAATTGAATCGTCAAATTCGAATTCATTGTCATCGCTAGAGTCTAAATCGCACTCTGAGATAGTACATTTTGCGATCATTCACACTGAAGACCAGTATTTTTCAATGACCCGTTCAGTCAGAGTGGACCAAGTTTATTTTTTAATATACTCAGAATGTTTACATTTTACACTAACGGGTACAAGCACATTCCAACAAGATACCTATAAGCTTCAAGAAAAAGTTTTGTTTGTTTGGATTCGGCGCTTGTAAATTCAATGTACTTGTGAATTCAATGTACAAATGATTGACACATACTCCACTCTGTCTGCACATGATATAGAGTCATTTCGCCATGGTAAATGGTACATGGTCCGCTCTGTCTGCATACTATGAAGGGTTTTCGTGGATCAATCATAACAATTACGATCCGTTGTTCCTGCTGTATGCGTGATTATCCGAATCTGATAAATGTGGTAGGTAGCTTACATAATACTTAACCAAATGTGAACAATAACTCAAAATTAGGTCCCCTCTGACTTAACAAATTGAAAAACGAAAATCAAACGCTTCCCAATGTCCAATTTTTTTTGACGTGTGACCATGACTAGCCTTTCATATAGGGGTCTATTTTGAACGTTAATATTTCTTCAATTAATGGATGTATTTTGATTCCAAATACACAATATCCCCACCTTTGTTTTTGTCCAAGATGTTTTGTCGATTTTACTCGTACAAGTCTAATGCAACATGCAGCATTCCTCCATTCCATTCAATTCGATAGTAAGCTTACAAGGCATGGCTTCTGGGAATGTTGTTGCTATGCCCATTCTAGCGCCACTCAGAAAATCACGTTGATCGAAGCGCGATGCATATGTACAAGAAGGGTAGAAGATACAAAATTCAAGAACGTCGTTCAATGTTGTTGAAAGCGGACACGGTTTGCTGAGGAGCGTCGAACGACATTGAAGTGTCTTTTTCAAGGCAGTTCAAGAAGGAGTTGGAGTAGAATTTCTTCTCCGGGCTAGAGATGAATGAACTGCAGAAGTTTCAAGTCTCTATAATCAAATATGAAATATGAATGGGAAAGATAAAAAATTCAGTCACGCTTCAGCCAGCATTATGTGTTGACGTTGAGAGTTCATTCGGGATTCTTTTTGCTGTATCCATTGCTCGCTCGCTCAATAAAAGCGTTCTGTACAATGAAGGATGCGATGATTAAATAGAATAAGTTGCATCAAGAGTAATAGATGTACTACATGGGCTGAAATGTCCCGGGATTTTTAATGAATACAATCGTTTTTCCTCAACATCGTTCCCTGCTAGGGCAATACACTTGGTATAGCGAGTTTCCAACATTTCGATTCCCTTTCTGTAGTACGAAAATCTTCAAAATATGCCTCAGTGCCACTCTGCAGACTGCCTATTGGACTCAGGAGTGTGGTAATGGATCCACGTTTCATCCATTGTCACAAAACATCGAAAGAAGTCCACTCGATTGCGCTTCAACAACGCCAAACCGGTTGTTGAATCATCAACGCGCCGCTGTTTTTGGTCGACGGTCAGCAAACGCGGCACCCATGGCGCTTTAGCTTTTTCATGTTCAAAATATCGTGCAAAATGTATCCGACTCATTCTTTCGAAATGTCTACGCGTAACTTCACTTTACGATCGTTCAAAACAAGTCGATGCACTTGTTCTACGATTTCTGGATTCGTAGCCTTTTTTGGATATTGTAGTGACTTTCAACTGTTTTGGGTGGTTCGTCACTTTTACTTCCATTTTTGGGAGAATGTCGGGAGTGAGAATTGAACTCGTGACCATTAGCGTGAGAAGCAAGGATGTTACCACTACGCCAGATCGCCTTCACGGATTCGTAGCCTCTTTAGGCCTTCCAGAGCGAAATTCGCTAAACCACCGATAAACTGTTGTTCTCGAAGGAGCAGAAGTGGAATAGGATTTCGTCAACCACTGCATTGGTTGTTCAGGAGTTTTTCCCATCAAAAAACAATGTTTGATCAAAATAGGATACACCCATACCTCGCTTTGCGGCCTAGATACGTTCCATCAAACTCGGCCGCAAAGTGAAAACCCGTATAAGGAATCAATCAGTTTTCAAAAAAACTTTTTTTTTTGATTTGCAAAAAACTCAAACTTCGACAACTGTGCGACACAAGTAAATGAAGTCCGATTGAGCTGATATTTTGCAAAGGGTAGAAGAAATGTCGTATATTGTCAATATATGGCAACACTTAAACATATCTTGTGTTGTACTTATCGCATCGGGTCATACTATACGGCTATTTAAAGACGACAATCTGTGCTACAAGTGTCGTTTTGACAGTGTTGTGCAAGCAAGAAATTCGCCATATTTTACGTTTTTACTACCTGCGAGGTAAAACTGCAACGAAGGCGGCCGAAAAAATCGTAACGAAGGCGGCCGATACTGTAACGATTCGCACAGCACAGCGTTGATTTGATCGATTTCGTTCTGGTGTAGTGGCTGTCGAAGATACACCCCGTACTGGTAGGCCAATCGTCGTGGAAACCGATAAAATCGTTGAAATCATCCAAGTAGACCGGCATGTGAGCACTCACTCGATTGGCCAGGAACTGGGTATAGACCATAAAACCGTTTGGAACCATTTGCAGAAGATTGGATTCCAAAAAAAGCTGTATGTATGGGTGCCACACGAATTGACGCAAAAAAATCTTTTAGACCGAATCAACGCCTACGATGCACTGCTGAAACGGAACGAACTCAACCCATTTTTGAAGAAGATGGTAACTGGAGATGAAAAGTGGATCACGTACGACAACCTAAAGCGAAAAAAGTCGTGGTCGAAGCGCGGCGAGCTGGCCCAAACCATCGCCAAGCCCGGATTGACGGCCAGGAAGGTTTTGCTGTGTGTTCGGTGGGATTGGAAGGGAATCATCCACTATGAGCTGCTCAACTATGGCCAGACCCTCAACTCGGTTCTCTACTGTGAGCAGCTTGACCGTTTGAAGCAGGCGATTGACCAGAAGCGGCCAGAAATGATCAATAGAAATGGTGTTGTTTTCCACCAGGACAACGCTCGGACTCACACATCTTCGATGACCCGCCAGAAGCTACGGGAGCTCAGATGGGATGTCCTATTGCACCCACCGTATAGTCCGGACCTGGCTCCAAGTGATTATCATCTCTTCCGGTCCATGCAAAACGCTCTTGGTGATAGTAAGTTGGCCTCAAAAGAGGCTTGCGAATACCGGCTGTCTGAGTTTTTTGGGTGGGGGATAATGAAGTTACCTTCTAAATGGCAACAAGTTTGCGAACAAAACGACACATATTTGACTCAAAAGTCAAATTTCGATCAGAAATACGACATTTCTTTTTCCCCAACCCTATATTTTCGGCGAATGAAAATTTTAGGTACAAAGCCTCAATATAACAGAATATAACAAACCGACAAGAAGAATCAAAAGGAAGTGGGAAGGGTAAGCCCCACGTCTCTCCGGTTATGTCTATGACATTACCCACGCGTTTTTTATTAATATTTTTATTTATTTGTCCTCGTCTTCGATTTACTTTACTTTACTAAACTTAATCGTTCTATACACTGCGTTTCATAACTATAGCACCACTCCATTTTTCTGAGTTTCTAAAGACATGTAAGAGATCGGTTGAGTTGAAGTATATAGTATAAAATACAATAACTATCTTCATTTATAAAACTGGCCATTTCAACTTTAATGTTGTGTTGAGGCGCAAAACATTCAAAAAACTAAAATTCCAGTGTTTCATAACTATAGAACGAGATGGAAAAACCTTCACCATTCACAAAATTAACGCCAATTTCACATGAAGTTTCTAATTCGCAGATCATCTTTAGTTCTCAATCAGTTAAAAAAAGCCATTCGCAGAGGATATTACTCGTTTAAGCTCTTCAAATCACTCATACTGCTTGTAAGCAGAATCTAACGGTTGGCGGTGAGATATGAATGTTGCCATCCAGTTGTTTTCTGGAAATCCCATGTGTTTCAATTTCCAAATCAAGTACTCATGCGGAACAGTATCGAATGCTTTGGAAAGTCGACATAAATGGAATCAACCTAATTCCTGTACTCGACTTCATCAAATAAAACGCGACTAACACATTAAGCTTGTTGTCGTTGATCTGTGCTGTAAAAATCCGTGTTGATATCGGCGAATGTCCAGCTCTATACAGTAACCATGAATCATGGTTTCAAACAGGGCTCTGCAAAGTCACAGTCAACTGAGGGTATACAGCTGACTATCTGACTGACTATATCCGTATTCAATTTGTAATGACTTTTGGCTTCTTCACGCAGTTTCTCCGCCAAAACGACTAAAAAGTCAGTCGGGCGTTTATTCGCTATCTCCCTCTACCGACTCGACTATATCATTTCATTCTTCCCAGTCAAATTGTCCTTATTGCATTTTGAAGTGACTTCCCCCAAAACGAATTCGTTCGTCTCTTTCTCTTTTCCAAGTACGTGTGCATGCATCGATGTTTGAGTTCAATGTGGTTTGACATACGTTACAGGTGAGCTAGGTTCTTTTGTATTGTACACGAAAATTACTCACACGTATAAAATAGCGTGCAGTGTGTGTGCGCTATTTTGCACGCCTAATACTGACTAATACTAACGCGAGGACATTTATAGCATACTTGATAAATGTCTAAGTTCGTTGGTTTGGGTTCACGATGGATAGACAAAAAACCGTCCATTGATGGGATAGCTTCTTTTTTGCATCAGAAATCATGTTTTCGTTCCTCTTTATATGGACGTGAAAATAAGATTGCGTACGCGGGTGTAAAATTAGTGTCAGGGGGAAATGGAAGTGTGGATTGCAGTCAGTTGAATGAAGAGGCAGATTTGTATTCATTAGTCGAGTCAGTTAATACGAGGGTCACTATTTATATTTCGGGAATAGGAACAAAAACAAATAGTTAAGCTGCGAATATATTTTTATTGTTTTTCAAAGTACTCGCCACGATGATCGATACACTTTTGCATGCGCTTAAACCAATTTTCAAAGCATTTATTCCAATCGACACGAGCCTTTTTTTGAGCGATTGTCAAATTATGTGGGATCCAACGTGAACATAATTTTCGCACAACTAAATGTTCATGTAAAATCGCATATATGCTGGTGGAACTAATGCTTAGGGATGCCTCAATCTCACAATAGGTTACATGATGATCTTGCTTAATCGTTTCGTGCACAGCATCGATGTTTTCTGGCACTACAGTCGATTTTGGACGACCTTCACGAAACTCGTCGGACAGCGAACTACGACCACGATTGAATTCACTATACCAGCGATACAGTGGTTTTTGATGGAGCTTCATCGCCAAAAGTCAAATTAAATTGATTGACGCACTCTTGTTGTGATAATCCACGTCGAAAGTCGTAAAAAATCATCGCACGAAAATGTTCACGATTCAGTTCTATTTTTTTGCCGAGACCAAACTTTCAACTAAATATAAAATAAACAAATAGCGTCCGTATGACAAAATGTTCTGAGTACGTATATCGTCAAAAATGTCAAACTTTACGATGGAACCGTCAGATGGACTCACATGACATCAGTGTTGCCAATTCCCGAAATATAAATAGTGACCCTCGTATAATCAATGACTGGACTAGTTAACCAGTCATCCTCGCTAGTCAACGCTAGTCAATTCATTTTCTAGTCAAATCACTTTTTGTTATGGGCGACGGCCGAAGCAGTTCTAGTCGAAGCGAAGCGGTCTTCATTTTTCATTTTTCACCTTCAAAGATTTCGGGTCCTGGTTTCAAATATCTTGCACAGCATAAAATCGATATTCCACGGTTATTTCGACACGATGAGTACTGCCTGATTTGTGGATCGGAACAATTCGAGCTGCTTTCAAAATTTTCGGAAATGTCTTTTCGAAGAGTGACTGACTGAATAGACAAGCGATAGGAAAAGCCAATGAGGATGCACAATGCTTGAGAAATAACGGTGGTAGCCCATCAACTCCAGCGCCCTCGGACACATCAACATTTTCGAGCACTTTCTGGACTTCCTCGAGTGGGGGAATATTTACGTAATACGTTGGAATATGCTGAAAGCATTCTGGATACATCCCGGGCGTCGCTAAAACACTCTGGAAAAAGTTGTCGAAGAGATGGACCGCCTCGCTAGATGAACTAGTAGTTGTCACGTTAAATTCCATACTGGGTGGCATCCTTGTATTCGTGACCTCATATACCTTCAGAAGGATAGTGCTCCTGTGACCGAGTGGTTAGCGTCCCACACTATCGTGCCGGGGGTTCGGGCTCGATTTCCGTTCTGGCCGGGGGATTTGTCGTCAAAGAAAATTCTTCTGGTTTGAACTGTGGTCACGCGTATTCTAGAGCTTGCCACTCCAGAGTAAATTCAAGGCGTAAAATAAAAATGACGCAAGTAATGCTACGTTGAGAACGCAAAAGTTCCACTCGAACGTTAGTGCCATCCAAGAAGATACCTTCAGAAGGACACCCGATTTTTCTTCTGTACTCTGCGCATATATATTCTGTGTGTTTCAGCGAGCAGATCCGAGTATGCTATTTCTATGTTACCAAGAGTGATGCAGTCAGCCGTGGTTATCGATTTGAAGTAGCGTTTTCTTGTTTTCCGAAGCACATCCCTCATATGGCAAAGCTCAGCAGTTTACCAGGGCTTTCGCATTAACACTTTAATCGCCCCGCCACCCAGATCTGGGGCGATTCCACCCCAAATCAGTCGGCTGCTGACCCGACCCTCTACGATTTTTTTGAAACTTGGTACAAATGATGGAAACTACCTAAAATTACAATTTTCATTATTATATGACCAATTTAAATTACGACTGATTTCTTAAAGGGCCTAATTGAAATGATTGATCTTTCTTTCAAAAAAGTGTAACTCAAAAACCAGATGTCTGATTAAAATATGATGTTTGACAAACTTATTGGAAAATCAATAAACCGTTACATTTTAAATGTACTGTTAAAAAATCGTTCTCAAAAATTAAACTTAATATTCCATTTTTTTATATCTTTATGTCGTCTATAGTAAGTTCTTCTAACATATCGTCCAGGTCTTCACTTGTGTATAGTTCCTCAATATCCGAATCGGAGCTCGATGAGATAATACTCGAAACATTTTTTCTAGCGCTTCGCACTATTTCGTAGTCACTACTCTTTCAGATTTACTATTACGCAGTCCCGTGAACATTTTGAGGATGAAAAAAAAACACATGGCGTCTAAGAAAAAACTTTTTGAAATAAACAGTACGCTATGAACATCATTGAGGTATGTGATTTTCGCGATTTTTTTTCAACGAGAAAACAAATTACTATCAGATTACTGATTAATCTGATATCGCAGTTTTGTTAGATATATATTACTTAACAAACAAAAAATATATTGTTGTCAATTGGATTGTCCCCTGAGTAGCCGCAACCGGTTTGTTGAACCCTTGCAGCCAAAACCTTGTAAACAGGTGGGAGTTATTAAAGTTTTTCTAGTGAACGATTATTTTTTACGTAATTTTGAATATATTTCCTGTTATCGTACGTAGGATTTTTTCAAAATATTGAATTTTGACGAAATGGCGACATTTTTTGTGAAAAAATTGCATTTTTGCCTCGAAATTCGAGACTAGTTGGCCTGTCGATGAGCAATGTAATTTGAGGACATTTGGCATCAAAAAAAATTTTTTTTGGAAACCCCGATTTTCGGTGACCTTTCGTTATTTAAAAAACTCTAATTTTAACGTCTGTGAACTAATAATACTAATAAATGAAGTTCGAATGAGCTCATATTTTGCATAGGGTATATCGTGCAAATCAACATTTCGCAGCAAGTTCCGAATGAAAAATCGAGATAACTATTTTTATTGGTACCCAAACCATAATTTTCGTTTCGTCCCAGAGTCCCAGAGTGTCGATTTTTGACAAAAAAAAATTAAGACATTTGGCATCAAAAAAAAATACGAAAACCCCGATTTCCCTTTCTCCTCCCTTGGGTGATTTTTCGCCCCTCTCCCTTAAGTCCGATTGAGCTGATATTTTGCATAGGATGTTTTCTCGAGGTGGTGAACATTTTTTATGGGGTAACTTTTTGAAATTCGAGATGACCATTTTCATTGGCATCCTATTGTATATGGTAGCGGTTGTGTTAAAACTGACTTCAAATATAAAACGATTTATTTCAATTTTCATAAATAAAAACCAATGTGTGTTCCCGCTCTAGAACAGATCGTCCAATTTAAGTTGTTTATTTTCTTGTGTTTATCTACCCCCAAGGAAAGTTCATGCGGCGAGAAAAATTGGAAAAGTGAAGAAATAATCGAAAAAGTGAACACACTTAGAAAATACACACACATTTAACACACTTAACACACTTAGAAAATAAACATTATTAAAGAAAATTACCTTTTTCATTTCAAATATGTGTTCTGTATAATAAAGTAACATGACTTTTGTGGTGATAATAACTGATAATTGTGTTCGATAATGGTAATTATCTTATACTAGCTGACCCGGCAAACTTCGTCCCGCCCAAAATTTGTTTTTTGTTATCAATACCTTCAAACATTCACGTTTTCTTACAATGAGCAAATTCATGGGTCCAATCGCAGAACTGTTCATTGATTGATCTTCTAATCGACCCGTTGAAATTACCTTTTACTATAAAATTCCTAGTATTTCTAACAAAACTCATCATCATAACATCAGATTATTTTCAGACACAATTCTCGTTCAAGATTTTTCAACCACTTGCAAATAACATGTTTCTCCGTTGCATGGAATAAATGTTTTATACAGAAAATAAGATAGACCAAAGACAGCCCTAAATCGGACAATTCCTTCCTCGAGTTCTGCTCATATCAACACATTTGGCGATCGTTTTTTTGTATAGATAGAAGAAGATATAGGAGTGCGTTTCATCACAATAAATTCCATTTCCAGTCTCGAACAAAGATCAATTTCGCTAGCGCAAAAATCAAATGGACTGACAGCACTTGTTACCACAATAGTTCAAAATAATGGACGCAGTAGTTCACACCCAACAGGGGAAAAAACAGCACTTGTCACTATGTAATTGTAGAACATATGGGAATTTAATTTTCCGAATTTTCCCTTCTTCCTTCAGAGTTTTCCGAAAATTTCCAATTGTCATGTTTTTTTAACACACTGATAGATATTTTTCATTATCTTCGCCTACACTTTAAGCATATTCGCTGAACTAAATGTTAGTTTTTTTCATATTTATTATTTCTATTTTGGTCCATTGCTAGGTTTTTTCTTTTTTTTTGTTTTTCTGGTATGGGACGTTTCATATAGCACACGGACACTGACAGATTTTAGGTTATTTGATTTCGTTATAACTACATTGTGTCAGCCAGACCACTGTCGGCCGAATCGTGTCCACACTCACCCGCGGGAGCTGTTGGAGGAGGACCGATAAGCAACAGTCGATCACGTGCTTCACGGGAGGAATCCACCTAATTCCTCACTGCTGGTGTCAAACCACCATAAAAACATTCATTGCACTCTGAAACCTCCACATGCAAAATTTGGTTCCATTTGCTTGATTAGTTCTCGAGTAATGCAGAAATTTGTGTTTCTTTTGTATGGCAGCCCCACTTAAAGAGTGGGGTGTAGAGTCTAACCATCATAGAAACATTTATTGCACCCTAAAACCTTCAGATGCCAAAATTGGTTTCTTTTGCTTAATTCTCGAGTAATGCAAAAATTTGTGTTTGATTTGTATGGAGAGGGGGGTGGAGAGTCTAACCACCATAAAAACATTTATTGCTCCCTAAAACCTCAATATGCCTAATTTGGTTTCATTTGCTTGATTAATTCTCGAGTAATGCAGAAATTTGTGTTTCATTTGTATGCCAGCCCCCCTAAGAGAGGGGGGAGGAGTATCTAACCACCGTAAAAACATTTATTGCTCCCTAAAATCTCCACATGCCAAAATTGGTTTCATTTGCTTGATTAATTCTCGAGTAATGCAGAAATTTGTGTTTAATTTGTATGGCAGCCCCCCCTTAGAGAGGGGGGTGGAGAGTCTAACTACCATAAAAACATTTATTGCTCCCTAAAACCTATATAAAACATATATATGCCAAATTTCGGTTCATTTGCGTAATCAATTCCCGAGTAATGTAGAAATTTGTGTTTAATTTGTATGGCAGCCCCCCCTTAGAGAGGGGGGAGGGGTCTCAAACTATCACGAAAACCTACCCCGGACCCAAAAAACCCTACATACCAATTTTCATGATGATCGGTTCAGTAGTTTCCGAGTCCATAAGAATCAGACAGACAGACAGAAATCAATTCTTATATATATAGATTAAATTACACAGGACGGTTTTCATCATATCTCATTCCACTTCGGCATCTTCTAACGCACCATCCGAGGACTTATCATCATCATTCTGTCATCAACACTCGGTTGTAACACTAGTGGATTGAGCAAACAATACCCAACAACCAAATAAACGGCCTTTTTCAGGGCCACCCAAGAGATAAACGATGCAATTTTTCAAACATATCAAAATCTAATGGAATTCTACGTCAACTATGCGGTCGTGTCTCGGGCACAACCCTCCTGTGATATTTTTTTCCTGTCTGCTGAAATTAGTCCCACGAGCCTTGACCCATCCCCACTAGAGCTGATGAGAAAAACAACCAATTAAAACATGCACTTGCATTAGTATATTTTTCCGTTTATTTTTTTCCTCGGTTCATATTTAAATATAAAGATACTGATGCGCGCCTTCTTAAACATGAGGTTTTCCTGTTTACTCCTCAACTCTTACCAGACAATAAAAAGATTATATTAATCAGTTAGCTCGATAGGAGCAGCCAAGCCAAATCTAGCCAAGCAACCGTTTGACCCGGGGGAGGGGTCGTGTGCCATTCAAACATCGATGAATTACTACTCTTTATAAAAGATAATTTATCACAGATTCCAGTCCCTGGCCGCACGGTTTATCCCCCGTGGAGTGTGGAAATGAACAAAATATGATCACCCGGTTGCAGGATGTACTCGGTTTCACCCTGTGGAGGTTGAAAGGTTATAATAGCATTTGATAGATATGGGAAGTGCCGGATAAAACTTACCATCAAATCCCAATCGGTGTCGTTGATCATCACAAGGATCCCGGGGCGAACGGTATTGTCCTGGAGGAAGAGACCGGGGTCACCCGTCAGTAGGTGATCCCGAAGCCATCGGAGCATCTCCTCTAGCAATACTGGTGGGAGAAGAGATGATAAAGGTTTCGATATTAGTTGTTGGACGTTACAAGCGATATTTAGACGTTTAAATCTTATATTTATTTAAAACTAGCTGACCCGGCTAGCTGACTTCGTCCAGCCCAAAAAAAATTTTTCGTTATCACGTTTTATTACTAAGCGCTATTCATGAGTCCAATCGCAGAATTATTCATTGATTGATCTTCTAATCTACCCTTTAAAATTACCTTTTACTTTAAAATTCCTAGTACTTCTACCAAATCTCGACATTATAATATCAGATTATTTTCAGACACAATTCTCGTTCAAGATTTTTCAACCACTTGCAAATAACATGTTTCTCCGTTACGTTACATGCCAAATTTGGTTTTATTTGATTGATTAATTCTCGAGTAATGCAGAAATTTGTGTTTCATTTGTATGGCAGCCCCCCTAAGAGAGGGGGAGGGGTATCTAACCACCATAGAATCATTTATTGCACCCTAAAACCTCCACACGGCAAATTTCGTTTCATTTGCTTGATTAATTTTCGAGAAATTTGGAAATTTGTGTTTCATTTGTATGGCAGCCCGATAATATACCCTATGCAAAATATTAGCTCATTCGGACTTCACTTACTGGTGTCACAAACGTTAAAATTTTAGTTTTTTTGAAAAACGAAAAATCACCGAAAATCGAGGTTTTAAAAAAAAATATGCCAAATATCTTAAAATTGCATCCCTCGTCGAGATATACAGTTATCGCGAATTTTTGTTTGTCAAAAAAATATGTTTTGACGTAGGATTACGTCTTTCGGGAACATGTTGGGGTACAAATTGAAAATCGAAAATCGAGCACATCGTGAAAAATGTCCAATTTCAAGCGCTTATTGCGCAGTCATTCCATGATAGATTGATGTAATTTATGCGTCAATCGATTTCGGCACTCCATAACAATTTTTAATATTGAAGAAAATAATATATGTCATGCAACTAACTATCGAACAATTGAAAAATCTCAATCCCTATCCTAACGGAAATACCAACTTCTGATTGGTCGAAATTGACGACAGATGCGGCGGGACATCAAAGACATCAAAAGCATGTGTGAAATCGGTATTGCAAATACATAAAAGTAGGGGGAGCTTTTGTTCCCACCGAAATGTGTTCCCTACCAGAGACATCAAAACCAAGCTGCGTGGGGGAAATCGGCATTGTAAATACATGAAAGTAGGGGGAATTTTTGTTCTCACCGAAATATTAAAGACAGAGACATTAAAACCAAACCATTATCAAAGAGTTTTACGATGTAATTATTCAAACATATCCAAAATAAACAAATAGCCTAACGGAATCCTACGTCAACTATGCGGTCGTGTCTCGGACACAACCCTCCTGTGACTTTTTTGGCACTTGGTTGTTTTTCCACCTGAAAAATCGATTTTTGACATTTTGTTTTGACACGGAGAAAAACCAGGTACATTTGTCACTTGTGTTTTAGATGGTGAAGGCTAGTCACGCGTAATTGAGTAAGTTGATTTCGTATTTATTTAGCATATAACATTTTGTATTTTGTATTGTCTTGTTTAGGAAAGAAAACATAAACAAACGGCAATTTACCCGCTAGGTGGCATTTTTAGACGAAATCCTGACGTATCCAGAGGACGTAAATTTGTTTTTTTGGACTCGGTTACTGCGATATGAGGAGTAATTAAGAACTAAAAATGTAGCTCCCGCATGCCCATTGAAACATGGCAAAAGATAAGTAACTCTACTTCCGAATAGCAATAGCATTTTTTTTTTGTTTTCATTTTTAGGATTAGTCTAATAGAAAGTTAATGCACCATAAAATGTAAATTGAGGCCACTGGCACAAATACGTTGTAACAGTGTGAGAGAAACAACAATTCGTCATTATTCATTAGAAAGAACGATAATTATGGTTGATTATGTATAATATTGATTTTTGACATTGATTTTTGAATATTGAATAATAACCGTGAAGTTTTTCCAACATTGGAAGCAGGTTTTTATAATTCAAACATTCGCACGATAGTTATAACGGACGATAGTTATAAAGAATAAGACCATTATTTTTTTCCTTTTTACATAATAAATATTTTCAACGATATTGTTTTGAATAAAAGAATATTAAAAAAGTGATAATAGATTTAAGAGCCAAATGAACTGCAAAGTTTAATGTTCCTCGAAAACAAAGAATTGAACTGAACTGATAATAAGTTTCAAACAAGGAAAAAACGAGTCTATCATTACAAAGCATTCACAAGATACTATTTCGAAATTTTTCATAGTTTTGATATCCTTCTAAAGAAAATCTGCATCACTTTCTACTTTTAGAACATTCATTGAAATCCATCAGATGTTATGTATTAAGATTATGTTTTTGACCGATGTTGTTGACCAGTTTCTGTTTAAATAATTAAATCAAACCTCGTGTCCCGTATATCAAATTACACGAGAATAGGAAGGATAAAAGGTCTGAAAATCAGAATTACATATGGGAGTAGCTCAGATTATACTGATCATGAGGTGGATAAATTCTATGAGTTAAAGAAATGTAGAAATGTAGTTCTTACCAAATGATTCTCACCTTGATCTATACTAAATACTTCTCACTATTCAAACGAGCAGAGCTAAAAAAAAAATTTTGCGAGATGTTCATTATTATACACAATAGTCATGTTTTACCTCTAGAGTAATTTATAGAAGGGATAATAAAATTACATTCCCATATGTTCAACAACTACATTATACACGAGCAACCAAGTATTCCTCATCTTTGAACCAGCGTTTGATTCAGCAAACTAACGCACCAAACAAATGAATCATGGGATGAGCCCAAATAGTTGGCATTGAAATACCGAATCATCGAGGTACAATCGCAAACTTGTCATTCTAAAACATACGCTTAATGGAATATTATCTCATACACTGTATTAATTTTATCTACATAACGTCCAAACGTCCGAAATTATGCAATCGACATAACATTCAAACGCCCAAAATTATGCAACTGCATGTCGCTCATAAAAGGGAATGAACTCTTTCACTTCACGGAGTTTGTTTTTACACGCAACTGTCCGTGACAATGATGATAGACACAAAAAGATTAAGTAAAGTGTAAGTGACATGAAGGCGTACGTGGCAGTGATGTTCATGATCAGGCCCAATATTTCACGTTTCAACTTACTCTACGGGACAAGTTGAAACAATGTATATGAAAACTAAACATTTTAAAAATTGATGATTTTCGAAATATCCAGTGTGAATCTTTATTGACGTGGGACTACGTCTAACCGGAGTATATGGGGGGTAAAATGAAAACCTAAACACAGAACATGCAGGAAAAAATTAAAGATCCCAAATGCTTATAACTCGAACATTTCTTACTGGATCGGAAAGATGTTTGCATCAATTGATAAGGAATATTTCTACGCATCTATCGCAATTAATAAAATGTTGTTTCTCATTAGATAAACAATTGAATAACTGTAAAACGTTAAGCGCTATCTAAACGCCCTAACTACACCGTTTTGATTGATCCGATTCACGGTTTCCCCAACACAGCCATAATAACCAAGCAGCCTTGGGGAAATTGGCATTGCAAATTCATGCAAGTTGGGGGTATTTTTGTTCTCACCGAAATATGTTCCCTAACACAGACTTCAAATCCATGGAGAGTGAGGAAATTGGCATTGTAAATTCATGCAAGTCGGGGGTATTTTTGTTCCGGCTGAAATGTGTTTTCCCAACACAGACTTCAGAACCAAGGTGTCTGGGAACATCGGCTTTACAAATAAATGCAAACTGCGAGTACTTTTGTACTCGCTTGCCTTTGTGCAGATTAGAGTATGTTTCCTTAACACGGTCTTCTAAGCTCAGGAACTTGGGTAAATCGTGCAGACATTAGAGGCGAATGAACATTCAAGTTCAAAGCCTCTATAGTATAAAAAGTAGAAGTTCAAGTTGTTGATTCATGCAAGCCGGGGGTACTTCTGCACCCGCATGTTTTTTTTTGCACTCCGAAAACTGTTTTCCTAACACGGATTACAAAAGCGGCTACGAACCCAACGATTTGGATCGGTTATTCAAGATCGCATTGAAGGATATGCCTTCATATCTTCTGCTCACTGAATTTCTACGCATACCATTTGATGATTAGGTAAAAAGTTGATAACCATTTGCTGCGATAACGCTAATTGATTAAACAACATACATTCGAAGAACATGTCAAAATCGAAACTGAGTGCCTGAAGTTCATCAAATCAAGCAAATTCACAGTTCGAGAAGTACGTACACCTGAGAGGTGTCAACTTCAGGGAAAAGAGGGATGTCAACTTCAGGGAAAAGTAAAATTAAATAATCGTTTGATAATTCTTCCGTTCACATATTTTGTCCTAGGCATCGCACCAAACGTAAAAGGACTATCCTTAAATTTTTCTATAACGAAGAACATAGTCTTTCACAATGCATGAATTGACCTTACATGGCATTTATTCAATCTCTTTATTCACAAAGCAAAAATATTGTATTCGATTGAATTCGGAAATTGTTTCGTTCAATAAAAAATTTAATCAATACAAACAAATGATAAGGTAGTTCCACGTCAACCTTGCGGTATCATAGATATAACCCACCCATTTTTTTTATCGAAAGTCATCTATACGAGGTCTGTTCAAAAAGTATCGCGACTTTCAAATTTACGCGGGTTACGCACCATCCCGAATCATATTTCGGGCACCCTGTAATAATAACTTGAAATGTTTAATTCCCTGCTGATATAACTATAAAATTATCATCACAATTGATTCTTTAGTGTAATCCTTCAGTCATGAGGACATTAAGTATTTCAAGCTATTTTTTTAACATATCCCAATAATTTGAAGTGGCGGAAGAATTGATTTGTACTATTCGTAAGTTCCAAGCGTTTCTTGAAGATGTGGACGCACAGTATGGCGACATTTCATCTTTCACTTCACGGGTGGAATTTTCAAAAACGAGGAATGTATAGCAGATTCAGCTTTTCTAACGAACATCACAAGCTGAATCTGAACAATTTGAATTTGGGCCTGCAAGGTAAATGGGTTCACAATTCAATCAGCTAAAAAACGAAAGCT
This sequence comes from Toxorhynchites rutilus septentrionalis, assembly GCF_029784135.1. Taxonomy (NCBI): domain Eukaryota; kingdom Metazoa; phylum Arthropoda; class Insecta; order Diptera; family Culicidae; genus Toxorhynchites; species Toxorhynchites rutilus. The sequence continues at coordinate 308,061,513 of NC_073745.1, read as the reverse complement.
AACTGAGGTTGTTCGAAAAACAAATGGTAAAATCAAATTTTGCTCATTTTCTGACTCTTGCAGATTTCGAAACTTCAAAAGCACATGAAAGAATTATCCAAACTATTTCTATTCCATTCAGTTTTCTTGATGAACACTCCTTTAAAATACAGATGGAATGCATTGAAAGGAAGTGTGATTCAGAACTGCATGACAAATTTGATGACCATGATCTTTTGGATTTCTTCTCTAAATTTGTTCCAGAAGCGCGATTTCCAGAACTAAGAAAACATGCTCTTCTTATTGCTTTTTTTTTGTTGGACCAACGCAGATTTGTGAGAAATTGTTTTTCGTTGTCTAGATGAAATCGAAATTAGAAATTTTTAAGTTTTACTATCGTTAGTTTTCATCTTATCGTTAGTTTTCATAAGTTCTCAACCCTGTTCCCCTACTTTCATGATTTTGCGAAGATATACATACGTAAATATTACAAACCTGTTCATATTCCCTCCAGTATATGTGCATGCGGGGAATCATCGTTTTAATTTTAGTAAAAAGATTGAAAAATTTTCGGCCGATTAATTCGAAAAACAGTATATTGAAATGCAAGAAACGGCATTTAAGTTTGGAAAAACATGAGTTTCGAAAGATAAAATTAAAGTTCTTCTTAATATGTCCGTTTTTCCCCACCTTCCCTACTTATAAAAACATAAAACTTGATAGTGTGTGTAAGTTATTGCTACCTAATCGAAAACCCTACAGAATGCAAACGATACTAAAGTGCTGTCGCCGGCTATTAAGATAATATGCGCACGTAACCACTGTGGTGTGGCCGGCAGTCAGCCGCTAATTTTCGTGCGTAACCACTGTGGAGTAGCCGGACGCCAAAGTATTAACATCACATGCCTGATAATGCAAGAAAACTCTACTGATGGAAGTTTTCTTTCAAAAATAGTCTAAGCGTAAAAAGTAAGAGCACCAATGAGAATAGACACTTACCAATTTTGGATCCATCCAACGGAACTACATGTTCCTTCACTCCTCCAAATAGTGTCTCGGCGCCACCGCTGCAGCAATTTTCATGCGGGTTTAAAAAAAAAAGAACAACGTTAAACCATTACTAGCCACATTCTATCATCACCTCACAAGTGCAGATCACGCACTATTCCACTCATAACACCCACTCCGTACACCACACAATCGAATAACGCCAACACGATTTCACATTTCGCTCACCTAAACTCCACCGTGATGGTCGCACCTGCCGAGATCACATCCTCGTCAATCGAATCGTCCATGGTGTTGTTCCGGTAAGATCCCACTAAGGTAGCCACGGTTAGATAGAGTAACACACTTCACACTCGATGCCAAACAGACGGGAAAATCACTTTCCAAATCCTTAGGATAAGATGTTTCAAGAAATACTATCAATCCACGCGCTATTTTAAGCCACCAGTAATCCACTGCGTTCTGTCCGAAATAGACTGACGCTCGAGGCGTAGACAAGGATGCTTTTTAAAAACCCGATTCGATCGTTCGCTGCTCTGCTCACGAAGGCGTCGAGAGAGCTCGTGATGCGTGCACGATCGTGAAAGGTAAATTTCGCTCGCACACAGAGTTGTACGTTTCTTTAAGTCCAAAATAGTGATTAGCATAGAAAATTGAAATATTACTGTTGTGCAATTAACATTTGTTTGAATCACACAACTTATATTAAAAATGAAATTTGCGTAAATTTACGCAATCCTAAGTTTCACCCTGTTCCATCGTTCGCTACCTACCTCCGTCAGTTATTAGCGCATGCGAGGATGAGTGTCCTAATTGACGCTCTTCAGCTCACGAAAATCTAGAATACAGACGAGAAAAAGAAGCATCAATACATTTTGCGATAAATTTCCCTATTTCGAAGGCAAACCGGCAAAATCTTCAGCGGAGATACACAAATTTCGGAACATAAACAAAAACCGCATTTCAGGAGACCATCAGCTGTGAAATGTCAAACTCGCTTGCCACGAGTATCAGAGGGGTTCATGATAGAAGTTATTACAGAAACTATGATGTAATCATATTTGTTTTTGGCGTAGGACTACGTCTTTCATTTCTATACCGGGGTGTAAAATCAAAGTTTCGAAAACGGGAGCGTTACGCCGGAGACCGAGATTTTGAGCGTTAATAGCTCCTAAACAACTGAACGAAATGGTATGATAAACACTTCATTCGAAACATAAAATGTCTACGCGTTATATACTTGTTACTTTTTGATCCAAAAACTTGTTTCAATAGTCTTAAAATTGCTTTCAAAACAGGCTATTGAAATCCCCAATCGGTATATAAGCGAGCGCCGCTCGGAAATCCACTCAGTTCTAATTGAACAGCGATTGGAGCATGTTGTCGCTGTTGTGGTGAAGCTCTTTGTTTATCATGAAAGCGCGGATGAACGGTGTCACCAAGAGCCTGTTTGTGCACCTTAGGACAGAAGGGAATCCATCAGGAGGAGAGTGATACCACAAACGGTTTCCCGGGAAGAGATTGGAGCAGCCGCCACACACACACATACACGCGCGGAACTCTTCGTTTGGATGCCATTCAGCATCGTGAAAATTCCGGAAAGATCTAATCGTTGCTGAAAAATAATCTGCCAGTTCCCTGTGAATTGAAAAATACATTCATGCGAAAGAGTTTATTTTAATGTTTTCTATCCATGTAACACTGCGACCAAATATTTGTCAATCAAGTGATATTAACAGGTGGTTATCGAGTTAGCATTAACCACTGGTGGTGGACTTCGAGAAGAATCGAGAAGAATCCGGAAAGATGTCATCGTTACTGCAAAATAATCTGCCAGTTCCCCTTGGACTTGAAAATTACATTCGAGCGGAAGAGTTTATTTAAAAGTTTTCTACCCATATAATACTGCGGCCAAATACAATTGGTTTTGTGATTTTTCAATCAAGTGCAATCAGCAGGAAAGCTTCTGAAGATTATTCCCCATCTGTAGGATATTTTCGTATCCAATATTGGATGCATAAAACCTTGTACCTCCAACGTAACGCTCTCGTTTTCGAAGTCCCCCAATTATTTATTTATTCATTCATTCAGAATGGATTTAGATTCAACTTCAAACAAATGATCTCTAAATCAACGATAGTCCTACGTCACCCTTGCGGTTATACCATAGATATAACCCACTTCCCTGTTTTTGATGTGGGACTACGTCTAACCAGAATATATAGGGTTAATGAAAACCTAAACGCGGAACATGCAGGAAAAAAATGAAAGATTTCGAATGCTCATAACTCGAATATTTCTTAAAAGATCGGAAAAATGTTTGCATCAATTGATAGGAAATATTTCGACGCATCTATCACAATGAATGAAATGTTATTTTTCATGAGATAAACAATTGGACAACTGTAGCGTTATCTAAACGCCCTACCTGCCACGTTTTGATTAGTCTAATTTACGGTTTCCCCAACACAGACTTTAACATCAATGTACCTGGGGGAATTCCACTTTGCAAATACATGCAAGTGGGAGGAATTTTTGTTCCCATCGAAGTTTGTTCCCTAACACAACCATCACAACCAATGTGCCTGGGAAAATTGGCATTTTTTTTATTCATTTTATATGAACGTAAAAATAAGATTGAGTACGCGGGTAGCAAAATTCATGTCAGGGGAAGTACAAGTGTCGATTGAAGACAGTTGAATGAAGGGGCAGATTTGTATTCATTAGTCACGTCAATTAGAATAATCATTGACTAGAATAGTTCATCAGTCATCCTCGCTCGGAATGCCGTTCAATTCATTTTCTAGTTAATTCAAATTATGTTGACAGCGAATGCCGAAGTAGTCCTAGTCGAAACGAAGCTACTGAAAGGAGATTCGATTTTCATTTTTCATTTTCGAAGATTTCGGCCCCTGGTAATTATTACTGTGGAATGATGGGGTTCAGATAGAGCAGTGCGTTCGGCTCCACGTTATTTTAAACTTCTTCTTATAAATGTGAAGTAGAGATTGAAGCAACATAGTGTAAAGCAACTATTGTACTGGATAACACCAACTGATTAATCAGCTATATTTTCAACCACAGACGAGACCATACATCGATTGAGTCAATACACCCAAATCACTCTGTGATCATTTTGAAAGTCTACTGTATTTAGTTTGTAAGCAAAGCACAATACGCTTGTGCATGGTTTGTGTACTCTATTCAACACGTACTATGGGTTGCAAAGGTTCCGTCCTTTCTATACGCAAAACGTATATCTTCGTTGTTGCGGTTTTTCAGCTGCAACGCAGAATTTCAGACTATTGTGATCAGCCTCTCTTTCGTTTCAGACAAACAATTCCCATACCATACTGTCCATATACCAACCCCTTATCAAACTTAGTTAACAAACAGCCACCCCTCCTATCTAGGCCCGTCTTGATTCGAAGGCGGCCGGATTGCGGATTGATTTTCGATCGAATCATGCTGGATCGATTCGCCTGTCTATCGCTTCGAATATTCACCCATATTCCCCGAACGAACCCGAACGGATTTAAAACTTCGCAATCCGATCGAGATGGACTTCTGCATTCTACAATCCATCCCAGATTCAAACCCAATCGTCACATGCAAAAGGAGGCGACATTGCCTGTCTAATCTCAGAATGCAATACCGTGCTAATTTCAAGTCGAATCTGGTTCCGAAATAGGGTGATTATCTTAGAAAGGCGTTATGTACAATTTTCATAACGCGAAAAGGGTGTATCGTACGTTACTCACTGTGTGTTAGAGATAGGAATTGCGTTACGTAATTTGAACAGGATGAACACCACACCAAAGAGAATAAATTTAATAATCAACTCATTAGTAGCAGTTCCTGGTGACACGGAATTTTAAAAAACGCTTGATATTTTTCAATTTATACTTTAATTAGAAAAATATACAAAAACACTTTTTGTTTCCGGTGAAATTAGGATGCAAAATTATGTTCATCAAAATCGAAATCTCCATAACAACATTTACATTTTTTTTTACATTCTGTTTGATGACATTTTTGAATAAAAATTACAGAAACCGGTGACCATTAATGTTTTCGATGCTCGAGACGAGAAATGCCAGAAATTATGAAGTATGTGAAGATATTTCAGTATGATAGTGTATGTGGATTTTTGGGAGATATTATTCCCATAACATTTCTACTATTGGGTGGAAATGTGGCCAATAGAAGTAAGGCTTTTGCCTTAATGTCATTCGCTCAGTGTTATTTGTTTTTTTGACGTAGGACTACGTCTAACCGGAAAATATAGGGTGTGAAATGAAAATCTAGGCACTGAACAAGTAGGAAAAAATGCAAGATTTGGAACGCTTATAACTCGAGCATTTCTCAATAGATCGCAAAGGTTTTTGCATCAATTGATAGGAAATATATCTACGCATCTATCATAATGAATAACATTTCATTTTTCTTGAGATAAATAATTGAATAATTGTGAAATAACAAGCATTGTCCGAATGCACTATGTGCCCATTTTTGATTGGTCCATTTTGTGCTCCTCAAATCGTATCGACCAAAACGGGCAACCAGAGCAGCAGCGAAATACAATGAAGCACGATTGAAAAGGAAAAAGAAAAAATATGAACGAAACATTGATCGCAGTCTCACACATGCGTAATTCTCGAGCCAGCCAGTCAGCTTAAAAATCCCCGCTCCGCTGCCGTAACGATCATTCTTTGTGTGGATACCGACTGGACAACATCGTTGCTGGACGAGCTGGACGGCGAGGGATCGAGTGCCTTTCTCAATGCAAGAGGGCGGAGGTGGTAGCGCTGGAGTAAAGTAGAGTAGAGTTTTCAAAGGGCTTTTCTCAAGGCTAGAGACGAATGAACTGCAAAAGTTTAAAGTCTCTATAATACAAGACCTTCCTTCCTTCCGTAACGATCATTCTCATCCAAACCGTACACCACATCGTTTCGCATCACATCACATCAACAAACCAACACAAGCAGCCATGTCTGGACATGGCAAAGGAGGAAAAGTGAAGGAAAAGGCAAAATCCCGCTCGAACAGTATTGGTCTCCAGTTCCCCGTAAGTGTATCCGCCAATTGCTCCGCAAGGGTAGCTAGGCCGAGCGCGTTAGTACCAGTGCACCAGTCCACCTAGCCAGCGTTATATAGTTTCGGCCGCCGAAGTGATTGAGTTGGCTGGCAAAGCTGCTCGCGACGATAAGAAAACCCGCATTCAGAACAGACCACATTCGGTTCGGTGGACATCAAGACAACAACAGGCAGTTGCAGCGAGTGGCGAGTGGCAAACGCAATCGCAAAACGACAGCAGGTAGCGGAAAAAAAAGTTTGTTCTTTATACAAACTGCTTTGGTCGCAAATCCAGAACAAGGCGGCAGGCATCGAGGGCGTTCGAAATGTTTTTTTTTTCAAAACCACGAGTACTAAGTTTTCTAAATTGGAACCATTCCATAAAACACGGCGCTTATCAGGGCTTTTAAATCTTTCACAAAAGATGGTACGAAATACAGTTCAATGCATTCTAAAATATTATCCAAAATAATAATAAAACACAAATTGATTTTTTCATAATTTGTTTGCCAGAAGATGATGAGTTTGAGAATTTAACAGTTGTGCTGAGATTCTTGATGGTTGGAGACTTTCTCGATTATTCAATTTTCACCAATTCTTAAATTGCAATTTACATTTACATACATTTAGTTCGACATTTAGCTAATTGGACGGACCTGTAATGCGACATATTTAGTTGAACATTTTTGTAAACATAGAGTTCGGGGTCCAAGTTATGACCCAACATGTCCCAAGCTGGATGGGAAGAAATTTTCCAACTGTGAAAGCTGTACCACTGCCATCGCAAATGTTCAATTACAGGTTAAAATCGCCTCCAATGCGACACTTAGTGGTGCTTCGGCACGTCACATTAAATGTAATTTACTGTACAGCATGTCACAAGCTGGATGGGAAGAAATTTTCCAAATGTGAATCCTGTGGCGAGTGGCAAACGCAATCGCTAAACAGAAAGGTTCAGCCGAACAAGATGGGGATATCGAGTTATAACAAAACAATAATCTCTTTAGATTAAAGATAATTTTGTGATCCTGAAAAGGACCCTTTTTAGCTTGCATGTGAATCCAACGAGCGAACAAATCGTAATGAATGTATATTTTTGCCATCGCTGCCTTTTAACGCTCATTTGTTCGTCTCGTTGGACTCGCCCCTTGGGCTGAGTCTGCCGATTTGTCTCTATCCTGTGAGCGTGTACCGCTAAAGTACAAAACGCGCGGATCCGCTGAAAAATATATCATTCTCTTTCGAACCGTAAATCAGTGTGGTTTTTTTTTAATTCGTTTATTTTTACAGGCTCAGTTACGTAAGTTTAAAGGAGCCGAATTCTTAAATATGTTTTTAAAACTATATATATACAAACAATTTTCTTAAATCTATGGTTAGTAATGTGGGTAACCGATTACTCGCGGTGGACTCGAGTTTAGAAGGGTGACATAATTTTTCAGGAAAAGAATGGGATATAAGGAAATTATTACAATGTTGGTAATCACACAAAATCAGTGTGGTTGTATGACATCGTTTCACATCACATCGCATCAACGGATTGGTGCCGGAGCACCAGTGTACCTAATAGCGGTTATAGAATTTCGGCCGCCGAAGTGCTCGAGCTGGCTTGCAAAGCTGCTCACGACAATAAGCAAACCCGCCTACAGAACAGAGCACATTCGGTTCGGTGGCAACAACTAGTTTCAGCGAGTGGCAAACGCAATCGCAAAACGGCAGCAGGTAGAAGAAGAAAAAAGTTTGTTTATACAGACTGCTTTGGTAGCAAAACCAGCCACCGTAAAACACGGCGCTTTTCAGGGCCATTAAACCTTTCAAAGAAGAGTTATTAAAAGTTTTTCACAATACCAATGCATTCTAAAGTGACATAATATGACATAATATAAATATTTTGTTTATGCTTGTTCTTGAACTTATTGGTGGTTGGGGTCTTTGAAATTGATCATTCAGTTTTCACAAACCCATGCATGGTTTCCGAATTAAAAGTGGCTTCAATTTACAACACATTGTATACAGGATGGCATTAACGAATTTTCTCGTTACCAAGAACTGCTTTCTTTGGTTGATAACTGATGTTGAAAATTGACTGACGTTACATCTGCATTGTATAGAAACATAACTAAGGAGCAACATGATGAGCTATGTATTTGCTGCTGCTCTGTTCTTATTTTAAAGGACTTTAATCCGAAGCTCATCCGTCCCTGTATTTACTGTTGATTTTTCAGAACGCTTATAGCTCGTTTATTTCTCGACAGATCGAAGAGTTCGTCTCCAAAACTTCAGTTCTTTTTCATTTTTATTTACTTTGTTTGCGGAGACTACAAATCTTACAATTCATTCGTCTCCGAAACCACAGTTTAAGGTACGGTAATGTGCTCAATAGTGAAATATATGATAGTGAATGAGCTGATGGCCACCTATGCATTCCCTATCACAGCCATCATTTTAATTGTACGATATGTGCATACGCCGAAAGATGCCCGGCGTTGAACATTTAATAAGTACAAAGCTTTCAGAAAAAAATCAAAAATCAACTATAAGATTAACTATAAGAAAAAATTGAGAAAGTTTGTAAAAAACGCAAAAACACAACACGAAAGGTTCTTTTCAGAACCCCCAACATGTTCATAAAGAGTAAACAGTAAACTAATCTATTTTTCAGGTAGATAGGTAGGTATTCACGTAGGAGAAGAAAATAAAACAATATATTTAAAATACATATTTAGCAAAAGCTGCCCCTTTTGTATAGTCCTACGTCACTCGGGTTATGTCCCCGACATTACCCACCCGTCTTTTTTTTTCCTTAGTAATCAATGGAGACTTTACTCGTTTGTTTTGCAAATTGAAGATTCTCCGGTTACACACCGTTTAAAAAATTAGTGAGAAATAAACAAATTGAGTGAATTTTTATAAAATGTTTAACAAATGAGAATCAACCATTCTATTTTTTGGCACTTGAATCCGTACAGCTCACACTAATATAACACCCATCACAGTTCTGTTTTTGTAGTAGAATTGGAGGATATTCTCTCAATCAACGGTTTATGAAGTCAATGATAATTTCTAAACTAATAAAATTTAGTTCACAGTTACGCGATATATTCTTTGTTCACCGTAATTAAAAAATGGGTGATAGAAACGCAAGGTTGACGTGGGACTACCGTTGTTTTAGTAAGCATTTGTATTGTATTGATTTAACCATCGATTGAATGAAACAATTTACGAATTCAATTGAATTCAACATATTTGCTTTGTAAGTAATAAGTTTGAACAGTTGCCATTTAAGATCAATTCATGCATTGTTGTAATAGATTATGTTCTTCGTAAATTTTATGACCGTCCTTTTACGTTTGATATGATGCCTAGTACTACCAAAATATGTGAACGGAAGAATTGTCAAACGATCATTGTATTTAACATTTCCCTCTGGAATTATTGCATCTCTCATGTTTACGTAGTTCTCGAACCGTGAAAGTTCATTCACCTCTAGTATCTGAAATGACAATTTTCCCAGGCTTCTCAGTTTAGAAGTATGTTTTGGGAAAACATATATTCCGGTTCGCACATAATAGTAATACAGATAATGTACTAAAAGTTAAAAAATAATTAGGCGAGTAGCAGTTAGTAGTTATCACACCCTTTTTTTTAATTTAATTAGTCAAAAGGAAAGGGGTTAATTTTTCATTAATACGGGTTAACCCTACAGACATACAAACAGGTCAAGTTGAATGAAACCATTTAAAAAAGCAATTGTCTATTTTGTTATAGCGACTATCTTAGATTTGAGTTTTCTATAAATAGTTATGATCTACTGGTCAAGCCCCTTCATTTGATATCCATTTTGGCGGGGTTTGTCTTGAGAAAATATGTAATCCGCCATTTTGTGGTGGCGGCCATTTTGGATTTGCATGTTTTAAAAATAACTGTGTTCTACTAGTCAATCCTTTTCATTGGCACTCATATTGATGGGATTTTGGGAAAACCCATATGAATGGGGCTTGAGATATGTAATCCGCCATTTTGTAATGGCCGCCATTTTGGATTTTTTAAATCATGAAATACGCAGTTTTATAATGACTGCAGAGATAAAGGTGTGTTCCAAATTTCAGATCCATCGGTCAACAGAAAGGGGGTCAAATTTCTATTGATGTGGTAAAGCGCTACAGACAAACATGTTACAAACATACAAATTACAGAGAAAGCTAGATAAAACTGTGTCAAAATACCACCTACTTGCATCTATTTGCAAAGCGGATTCCCCCAAGCACATTGATTTCAATGTCCGTGTTAGGGAAACACAGCTCGGTGGGAACAAAAACACCTCCTATCTGCGTGTGTATTTGCGAAGCGAATTCCCACAGGTACATTGACTTCAAGTCTTCAAGTTGGAGAAACCGTAAATCGGGGCAATCAAAAGCTGGCAATTAGGGCGTTTAGGTAACGCTTGACATTTTACCGTTATTCAATTGTTTATCTCATGGAAAATAACATTTTAATAATGGTGATAGACGCGTAAAAATATCTCCTATCAGTTGATGCAAACACCTTCCCGATCTATTACGAAATGTTCGAGTTATAGGCATTCGGAATCTTTCATTTTTTCCTGCATGTTCTGTGTTTAGGTTTTCATTTCACCGCCATATACTCTGGTTAGACATAGTCCCACGCCAATAAACTTCAATACCGCAAGGTCAGTTTAATGAACACAATCAATATCAATTAGAATAAATATTAAATAATCTATCAAACATTGTTCAGAATTTAGTAATGAATTTAGTTTCATAACTAATAATATTTTTCGTACCATGTGAAGATATCTGGAAAAAGTAGAAGAGTCCGAGCCTAGGGGCACGGACGGAAGTTTGACGTAGGACTGTGATTGTTCAGAACACTTGGTTATTTTAAATGTAATTCTTTTCATTGTTCAGAAATCTCTTTTAAAACTCTAAACAGTAGCCTTGAATAGGGCCGTTTGTTGTATGTACTCATAACCTTCAAACGGTTTGTAACGAACAAAGAAAGACAATAAGCTTCTGGCAGGAAGTTCAACTGTCTAACTGAAAATGATTAATGAATATCAGTGGGACAAATAACAGAGTGGAATGGTAGATGCAGTATATGTGAATCGGTAAACAAAAACAAATATCGTCATTGATTACATTGAATATGAAATTTATGGGGAAGAAACGAAAAAAAACAAGTTGAAAATACTCACGATTTCGTGCTATGGTATTGTGATTTCTTTCTATTGTCTTATTCCTATTATTAGTCTTGTTCTAAGGCATCGAGAGCAGTAGCTTTTTCGGTGAAATAATGTTCGCTTGCAGACAGTCACAATCAAGTCGTATTGGTTCTACTGCTTAATCTATCATAGAAGGAATTGAGTCATTGAGAATTATGAATATGAGTCCTGAAAAATATTAATATTTCATTTCATTTCATTTTTGTGGCGCGATGTAATGCAGATCTCAATAAATCTTCGCATGATAATCGCTGCCTCTTGTTAATTTATGAACGAAATCTTGCATGAATTTTCAGTGATACATGAAATCTTGCATCTGATTACTTTAACATCTTGCTAATTAGTTAGATAGAACAATTATTCGTTCAATTTTGTGTTACATACAACATTCATGGGAACGAAGTTGGAGAAAGAATGCATAATACATGATTTACCTTCACCTCCGCTCGCAAAACATACCTCTTCTATTTGTCAAACCGCTCACTTGTTTTATTATTTCGACTGTTGATGTCTCAGGCGAAAAAATGCTGGATAAATTTTCCGTCTAAGGCAAGGCGCAAATTGAGACGCATATAGCGCGAGTAACTTGGCACCTGTTTTTGTGGCTAATGAGAACAGATAGAACGGCGCAAATTGGCCAGATGACGCGAGATGGTGGAGCGCTCGTGAGACACGACTCGCGCGACGCTGTGGCTGAACCACAGTTTCTCGTGCTGGTCATGCCGATTGTGGTAGTTGTGTTGGTGAACAATCATATAGCGCCGTGGGTTTGACACTGTATGGCTGTACTGGTCGGGTGATTGTGTTAGTAAAAAAATATATCGCGTAACTCTGTGTTAATCGGTCATTGTATGCGAGTGGCATGTTATTTACACCAAACTGCGACTCAATATGCGCTCCACCACGCTACGTTTGTGGCACGAATGAGTCGTGTTGGTAATCTCACGTTCGCTTACGAGCGCTATACACTTCTCAATTGGCGCCTAGCCTAATGGTATATATTATAACATTTGAAAACTCTTAATAAACGTTACTTTTTTCCGTAGAGTGACCCCCCTATATAGAAATCAAAGACGTAGTCCTACGTCAAAATCACTTGGCATCCATGGCTCGAGATTGTGGCATCGAAAATATGACAACGCGTCAGATACCTGGCTTTCAGGGAATCCGCCGCGACGACATTGTTTTGTCAATTCGGTATTGTGAGGTAAACATAAACAAACGCTGCATAAAATTCATACTTTTTGTTCAACGTTATTTCGAAGGTTTATAGCTTTCAGCAACAATGGTAAGTAATAAATGTTAATGTACCTAATGTACAATCTTTTTTAACTATTCGTTCAATTTCTTCTTGTATTGTTGTTTCGTTATTTGTATTTCAAAAATAGTGCTTATTGCACTATTATATTATCTATTAATTGTGATTGTAGCTTCCCATCCGGATCGAAAGTATAAATCAAAATCAATGTATCGATGCTTTTTCTTGAATCTACGAAAGAAAAACTTGAGCAACTTTATTGTATTCAAATAAAATATATTTCCAGCGATGTTTTCGAAGTAATGAAAAGTTAATCAGAAACTGTTATATTTCCTCGAAAACAGGCATCCAACGAGGCAAAAACTTTGATGTTGACGGTGAAGGTACAACTTGCGGATATCATTCAATACGCCGCAGGAGCAAGCTGGCTGATAATCGAAGGTGAACGTGTGTTTCAAGCTAACCGCTTACTTCTGGTCGGAGTCCGAACCGTACACGAGGACGGCGTCACCATATTTGCCACTTGTTTAAAGTCATCGTCACCGCGGTCTGAGCCGCACAAAATTTCCATCCGTACCAGACCTGTCTTTGAACAGTGGACTTTGCAGTGTTCGTGCGAAGCTGGAATGGTAAAGTGCAAGCACATAATGGCAGTTTTGAACCATCTTCTAATGTAAGAGTGTTTCTGATTCTCTTGAATGTAACTGACAATAGTCCTGATTATTCTGTGTTTAGGTTTCCATCGGTTCCATTGCTTACTGCAGCAGACTTGAGACAGAAATGGGGTGAAATTACAGAAAAGGTTGCTGTCGACATGCACAGGCCAACGTTACTGACGGCGTTCTGCAAGAAAACGACGAATGCAGAGGATATGGCTAAAGTTGTTTCTCCTATTTTACTACCAGCCCCGCCAGCGGGACTGACTCCGGACGAAAGTAACACCATTCTTCAACTTTTCGTAGAAGGTGCACTAGTAATTCGATGATCAAATTATATTGGTATAAGTATTGTTCTCTATTCGTTGTTTTAGGATTCCCTGAAAGCAGTTTGGCATTCGAAAAAAATGGACGACCAAAGGAAAGATCCACACTTGTTCACGGTGAAGGGGTAGAAGTTATGGAGTGTTCGAATCAGTATTTAAAAAAAAATGATAACATCTATATTTAAAAAATATATCCTTACTAGCTGACCCGGTAAACTTCGTCCTGCCCTAAATTAATTATAATAACATCCACGTTTCCTTACTAAGCGCACGTTTGTGGGTCCAATCGCGAAACTGTTCATTGATTGATCTTCTATTCTACCCTTTAAAATTACTTTTTTCTATGAAATTTCAGTACTTCTACCGAAACTCGACATTATAATATCAGATTATTTTCAAACACAATTCTCTTGCAAGATTTGTCCGTTACATGGAATAAATGTTTGATACAGAAAATATGATACAATGAAGACAGCCCTTCTTCTTCTTGAGTGGCGTTAACGTTCCCTGTGGAACTTTTGCCGTCTCAACGTATTCATTAACTAGCGTCGTTCATTAATACTTGGTTGAGATTTCTATGCCGAATAACACGCCTTGAATGTACTCTGGAGTGGCAAGCTCTAGAATACGCGTGACCACAGTGCAAGCCGGAAGAAGTTTCTTTGACGAAAAATCCCCCAACCAGAACGGGAATCGAACCCGAACACCCGGCATGATAGTGTGGGACGCTAACCACTCGGCCACGGGTGCACCAAGACAGCCCTAAATCGGACAATTAATTTCTCGAGTTTTGCTCTTATCAACACATTCGGCGATCCATTTTTATTCATATAGATAGAAGACGATATAGGAGTGCGTTTTATCACATTAAAATCCATTTCCACTTTCGAACGAAGATCAATTTCGTTACCGCAAACATCGAATGGACTAACAACGCTTGTCAATATGTAATTGTAGAACACATAGGAATTGAATTTTTCGAATTTTCCCATTTTCCTTCAGAGTTCTCCGAAGATTTTCAATTGTCATGTGGAATATGTTTGATTGAAATATGTGTATTATTTTTATGGTACCCCCTCTTCTTTCCAGAGGAGGAAGGGGTGTCATACCATCATACAATCATTTCTCGTACCCGAAAACCCTCACATCCCAAATTTGGCTCCATTTGCTTGATTAGTTCTCGAGTTATGCAGAAGTTTGTGTTTCATTTGCATGGCAGAGAGGGAAGAGGAGTGTCGAACTACCCTAGAAACGTTTATCGATTCCTAAAACCTCTATATGCTAAGTTTGATTCCATTTGTTTGATTAGTTCTCGAGTTGTTCAGCACCCTCCCCTCCTCCTCTTTAGAGAGGAGAAAGGAGTGTCAAACCACCATAAAACATGTATTGGTTGTGGTTGTGCTATTATTAACACAACAACGATCATATCAACTGTCTTCGCTGTCCGCTCCGCTGAACAATGCAATAACTGAAGAATTACTATTTCGATTTAATGGCTACTACTGTGAAATTTATATGAGCAACATGTAACATGTACACGATTCAATCCGGTTCTGTTAAATATAATGCTAATGGAACTATAATGCTAATGGAATTAAATAAATAAGCAAATGGGATAAAACAAAATTCATTGATTATTTTCTCTATTTCCCAAGATTCAAAGTTCACAATCAAGAGTATTATGCTTAATTCAAACTTAATACAGTGACGCCTCGATTATATCACTAGGCGTTTTTATCACTGAAAATGTTTCGTTTATATCAGGTTTTTTGAAACAAAAGAAATAATATGCAAATTCAATTCGTCGTTGAGTTATTCAACAAGAAATGAGGATTAAGCAGAAAAAAATATTTTATTTAAAATTATTATTCACCTAGGGGACTGTTCACATACCATGTGGACAACTTTAGAGGGGTAGGGGGTAAGAAAATGCCCACGAGTGTCCACGGAGAGGGGGAGGCGGTATATACTGAGTCCACGTGGACAGGAAGAATTTTTTTTAAATACAACCACCTATACATTCAAAATTAAATTAAAAAACACACATTCAAGAATTTCTCTGAATCTATCAATAAATGGATTGAGCCGCCTGAAAGGGCTGCCCAGTTGAACGTTCATATATTTTTTCTCATATCATTGATACTCTTCAGTGAAATTTACATTATAAAAGTATCTGACGTGAATGACCAAACTATTTCCTATGATCGAACTTTTATAGTTACGGGGTATGCATAGATCCTCATTAGGATGCCAGCGAAAATGGTCGTGTCAAATTTCAAAAACCGACCACGAACATTTTGTTTATTGGCACAAAAAAATTACGTTTGCAAAGTTTCAGCTCAATCGGACATGATTTAGGGGTGCCTCAAAGCGCCCAAAGTTTCGATTTTTTTATCCTCAAAAATTTTCCAAGGAAGATTGAAAAATCGAAAAAAAAAATTTCGATGCCAAATGAGTTAAAAAAACATGAAACGTCGAGATCTGGTGTTATCTCGAAAACAAAATGTTTAGCCGAAAATCGACCTTTTGGGACTCAGCCTGAGAGGCAATGAAAGTATGGAAAAAAAATAATGTCGAATTTAAAGAACCGACCATCTACATTTTGTTTATTAGTCCAAAAAATGACCTGTGCAAAATTTCAGCTAATCGGACATGATTTAGGGGTACCTCAAAGCGCCCAAAGTTTCGATTTTTTTATCCTCGAAAATCTTCCAAGGCGTAAGTGAAGAAATTTTAAAAAATCCAAATTTTTTTTCGTTGCTAAACTACATAAGAATGCATAAAACATCGAGATCTGGTGTTATCTCGAAAAAAAAATGTTGGCCGAAATAGATGTTTGGGGACAGACTGAGTGGCCAAAAAATCAAAATTTCGAGTGCTTCGAGGCACCCCTAGATCATGTCCGATTGAGCTGAAATTTTGCACAGGTCATTTTTAACAAACACAGGTCAATAAACAAATTGCACATGGTCGGTTCTTCAAATTCGATGATTTTTTTTCCATACCTTCATTGCCTCCCAGGCTCTCAGTCCCAAAAAGGTCGATTTTAGGCCAAAAAATTTTTCTCGGGAAACACGAGATCACAACGTTTAATGCATTTTCAGTCCCAAAAGGTTGATTTTCACCCAAACTTTTTTTTTCGAGATGACACCAGATCTCGACGTTTCATGCATTTTTAAGTCATTTGGCATCAAGAAGCGCTTTTGGGCACCCAGAAATCATGTCCGATTGAGCTGAAACTTTGCACAGGTCATTATTTTGGGTCAATAAAAAATTGTACATGGTCGGTTTTTGAAATTCGACGATGATGATGATACATCCATTGCCAACCTAATCTTCATATACCAAAACTATAAAAATTAAACGATTCCATAATCGTTGAGATTTGATGATATGCGTAAATGATTTTCAATCAAATAATTTTCTATACATTTTGTAATATCTCTGTAATAACAGTTAGTCTTAGGGTGCTCATACACTGTTTGACCGAAGCCAAATATTTGACTCTTTTTGACAGATAAAATTTGGTCAACGTGTACTGATCAAATATATTCTACACAAAACACGACAAGCAAATATTCAATTATTGGATGCCTAAAATATTTTTTCAGTCTGTTCTTCGAACCTGTCGGTACATTGTTAGGTTACCTTGAATATTTCAGTTGATTTTTTCCATGTTCGGTGTTTGATATTGTTTACTACTGTTGAAAATTGAAGAGTGGCAAACAAAATAGTGTTTGTACAAATATCAAATCAAACCTTATCTGTCAAAAAATATCAAATATTTGACCTCCGGGCAAACAGTGTACGGCCACCTTTAGGATAATAATGTATACCGACATTATTATCCTTTGTCATACATGATTGGGTGTAAAATCATTTTTCCATAGTATTTTCATTTCATCAATTTCTAGGAATGAATAGTAACATTTGCATGAGATTATCCATTCATCACTAGTCGTCAACTTAAAACAAGTGAGCCAGTGTTCTGATAAAAATATACATACGATTAGGTAGCTGATTCGGGATTTTTATCTCTTTCGTGGTCTAATTTTATGTCTTGAACTGACTCTCATTTAGAAAGCACGCTACTTAGAATAGTTATACTGTTCATTCGAAAGATGAGGAAATTTTGCGTAGAATGCTACTTAGACACTCAGAATGGTCAATAAATAACGACTGCTTAGACAGAATGGTCAATAAGCAGTCGAAAAAATAAAAATATTGAAAATATTTGATTACGCTATTAGTACTCTCTGAAAATTCCCCGAACTATTGCGGAAAAGGTTTCGTATTACACTGGCGACTAAAAGTGAATCGAGTGTGTAAATGAACCGACATTTCTTGTGACCGATCGTATACCGAAGTCGGCAAAGAGCTACACTTGACAAAAAAATAGAGGAGCAAAATGCGACATCGAAAGTTTTGAGTGATTTTTGAAACGTTGTAGCTCTGTTATAAAATAATGCATTCGTCAAAGCAACAAATGGACTTTGTATAAAATATTTTCAAGTTTTCGATGGGCAGTTTTGACTATCGGTTTGCTGTGCGTTCATTATTTCATGAAATATTCTCAATTCAAAATTAGAGGAGAATTTTTCATTCGATAGAGAATACCTCTGTAGTGAATATTAGGCTGTCAAAAAAGTCCTGCGGTATTTCCGCGAGGCTATAATATAGTCCTTGACAGTGTTTTGTTTGGTTAAGTCGTTCGTGAGTTATAGTGTCGCAAATATGGAGCAAAATAAAGAGAAAATCCGACATATTTTATAGTACTACTATGACAAAGGCAAAAATGCATCTCAAGCTGCCAATAAAATTTGTGCAGTTTATGGACCCGATACAGTTTCCATTTCCACCGCACAACGATGGTTTCAACGTTTTCGTTCTGGTGTAGAGGTCGTCGAAGATGCGCCACGCTCCGGAAGGCCTGTCGTCGAAAATTGCGACAAAATCGCTGAATTAGCCGAGAAAGACCGGCATAGTAGCAGCCGTAGCATCGGCCAAGAGCTGGGGATAAATCATCAAACCGTTATTAACCATTTGAAGAAGCTTGTATTCACAAAGAAGCTCGATGTATGGGGGTGCCACACACGTTGAGGCAAAAAAACATCTTTAACCGTATCGACGCATGTGAATCCCTGCTGCAAAAAAACAAAAACAACGTTACTTCAATGTACTTTTATTTTGTCACTTAACAAATCAGGGTGTCGACTCAAATTCCGAAAAAAAATTCCCTGATATTCCCTGATTTTCCAGTACTTTTCCAGAAAAATTCCAGATATAGACTAGTGATCAAAATTTTTATTTTAGTTCTGTTTTTTAACAGCTAGTAAGTATCTATGAAGGCTAGAACAAGTAAATTTATGAGCGAATATAATCCAATAAATGAGTTTTTTGTATTTTTTTGTTTGAATTATACAAAGACTGAGAAACGGCGTAAAAGATAGAACATGATTTATTCATGCAGTTCATGAAAGATGCTTAAATACTAATACAGCAGAAAATTTTATTTATTTTGATTCGGATGAGTTTTACAAAACAGTTGATTTCAACAAAGCGATTTTTTCTTGCAAACTTTCGGCTTCCTTCTGTGCGTTTTCCAAAATTTTACTCCGTTTGATCTCTAAAGATTTCGCTTCTGCTTCTCGTTGACGTTTCATCATCTTTGACGCATTTGACGCAAGATCTTCTTTCTTACGGCGTTCCTTGTCTTCTATATAAAGGGAGTGAGAATTTCGAACTCGTTGAATTAGCTGGTTCGAAATTTGTATTGATGCTATCTCTCCAGCGTGAAATACAGCGTCATAAATTTGTCGCTTAGCAACAACCGATTCCTCACGCATGTTTTCAAAAAGACATTCAGCGTTAATGGAAAAGCCCCTCTCAAGGTTGGCGTTTCCATGCGAGAGACAGCAGATCATTTTTACGATGGTAAAAAGTTCCATAAACTCATCCCCCGATAGCAATCCCTTCCAGAAATGGTCCAGTCGTTCATTTTTCCGATCATAGTAGGCAAACTTGTTGCTTTTGTTGCTACCAACTAATTTTAAATATTGTTTCAGTGCCAAGTCTGCTGAAGCTCCACTGATACGACCAAAATCCATCAATATAGTTAAAAGCTTTTCGAATCGTTTTCCAGCCAATTTTTGATCGGAATCAATGACTGAAGGGTCAAGAGAGGATGCGGCTTTCGTCACAGGATACGTCAATGGCGATCGCTTCATAAGCTTTAGAATCAGTGCTTTCAAAAATCCTTTGCATTCCAGACGAAATTGCAGAATTTGTTTTTGGGTCAATTTTGACGAGTTTTTTAAAACTTTTCTTGTTTCAAAACCCAATACAATCTCTTTCATTGGTAAATGATTCTTGGCTTCATTGATCTCTTCTATTGTTACCTGAAAGAAATGAAAACAGTAAATTTTATTCAAATAGCAATAAAATTGCTATTGGATCAATCATTTGATAGAATGAATTATCCACAAGAGATTAAATATACCTGAGTGATGTTCTTTAGCTGATCGATCTGCATGAATCTTCCCAATATACTTCTAGCCATTTGACTCAAATTGTTATACAAAAATGGCACCATGGGATTATCCGTTTGGAACTCGCGCAAAAATGGTTCTACTTCAGCGGCAACGGATTTGAAAAAGGTCAACTTAGCCAACAGTAGAGGATCTTTTAGACACTCAACTACATCGACGTACGAATCTGATTTTGGTTCAATTTTGTCATTCTGAACACCCTCAACGAACTTCCTTATATGAGGAGTAATCTCCACAGCTCTTTGTGCTACGTTAATGTTTTCCAACCATCTGTGAGCGCAAAACTTCAGTGGATACACAGCACTTCCCGAATACGATGTGAATAAAGCGCGTCGTGCTGGAACATCTTTGAAGATGTGATAGATGCCTCGCAGGTACTTCGTAACATTCCATCCAGAGCAGCGAACACCTTCCTTGAATGCACCGTGCAAAATATGCAATCCGCAGCTACCTAAATCCAAGAGCCTTTCTTCTCCATGTTCAAAGTCCATTTTCAGCTCGCGTAAAAATGACCAATTCACGTTGGGACCATCCATCGACACCTGAAGAAGCTTGTTTAAAGGGATATTTCCCAGGCCTTCTTTAAAAGCTGCATGTAAATCTGTTGCTCGAGATCGTCCCAAGAACATTGAGGTCATGTAACGAGTTACCACCTCCTTCTTTTCTTCATCCCAAAATCTGACATTTAGATCCATTTGCTGCTTTTTTGTAGTCTTATTTAAGGACTCGTCAAAACCAACGACAATGCAGTTTGTATTATGCAGAGTTTTATCGAGCTCAGATTTATAATAGGGGGCAATGCCAAACAGCATCATGTAGCTCATTTTATCACGGCCTAGTTGAACCTTCTCAGCAATCTGGCTATCATGAAACATTGTTCTCAATACTACCATGTCCTTTTCAGCTGTGCGGAGTGATTTGTGACACATAACTGTTTCCAAACACCACAGGATCTCAGCTTTGATGGTATCGTTTTTCAGCATGAATTTATCGATAGTTTTCGAAGGAGGTAGAATGCTCGCAGAGGAAACTGAAGGAATCGCAACAGTAGGTACTGATTCCACAGGTGGATGATCATTTCTAGCACAACTGAATCCGATATTCTTGGAAGTGCCTGGTTCGAACGTTTGGTGTGAATCACTCATTAGATATTTGAAAATATTTCCGGCTGTGGTTCGTTGACTATGCTTCTTTGATTTCATATGACTTTTGAGAGCCTGTTTGCCCATGTTGCTGAGAACTATTTCACAGGAACATACAGAACAGTATGCGCATCCTAGCTTAGTGTCAATTCGTTTCAACCATGATGAAAACTCCGGGTCATGCAACCAAACGCCTTGGAACGTGGTTTTGCTTGCCATTTCGAACTAAGTTCTACTGGATTTCCTATGATAAAGATAATAATTATCAGTAAAAAAGGTCACTGTAAATTGTCAGTACACTACACCTTCGCTTCAGTTGATAGTCGGGGAAGAATGCCAGACAACCTTATGATTTTATCGTACCTCTCTGCTAAAATAATGAATAAATTATTTTACTGTATTCACCGATTATAAAATTGGCTCACCCACCTCAACTTTAACACAAAGCGAGCATCAACAATCACTTCCATTAAATGAAATTCAAACTTAAATTTTTGCAGTTCTGTTTCTGCCTACGAGCACCAACAGTCGCTTCCGTTGAACGAAATTCAAACTTAAATTCTTGCAGTTCTATTTCTTCTTACGCAAACACATCTTTCAAATGGTCGAAAAAACAGCCCCGTGACATCGCCTATCTTACTGGCTGTGCTCGGAAAGCGCAAATATATCAGCTGTCAGTTGCATTCAACAATTGTCAAACTGGTGCTCGAGATGATGGTATCTGATAAATAACGGCTTAACACGGAGTTGGCAAAAACTGCACGAAAGTAAAAGACTTCTACTTTCGCGCCATTTTCACAGACAAAAACAAACAACATACACTGAAGTAAATGTACACATAAAACCTGGAAGGCTAAAAACTTTTATATTTTATATCCAACGAATTTCATTTTTCCCTGATTGTGGTAAAATTCCCTGATTTTCCCTGACCATATTTGAATTCCCTGATATTCCCTGATTTTCAAGGATTTTCAAGGTAGTCGACACCCTGCAAATGCATTTTCGAACAACAAATAAAATAAAACACAATTTCTAAAGACGCATGTTTAACAAAAACGGCTTGGAAATGTTGACTATTCCACAGACAATGTATATCATATCATCCAAAAAGGGAAGAAATCGTGGATCGATTTCGTTGTTGAATATTTCGAACATTTTTATGCGTTGCATAGCTCGTTTCACATAGAGGGTGTATGCCGCGGCTATGGACACACCTTCACGAGCATCCTTTCCGTTAAACTGATATCGACGAGCGGTTAAAAAAGGCGGTCGCACGAGCTTTACTCCGTAGGGAGCACATTCGGATTCTATGCTGAATCTGTCATCGGCCATCAGTGCTTCACCCATTCTGAACTTCCCAAGCATATTTTCCTCCACAACTATTTGGTTCTCCGAAGCCCTCCCGCCGTATCCACGACTCACGTAGGATATCGTCCCGCCCGGTGTAACGGTAATCAAGTACTTCGCAGTCTCATGTCCTTTACAATGCGAATATGCGTTGATTCTGCAGTGGAGACATTTTGGTTTTTTGATTGGAATTTCCATGCAATCGAGCACAGCGACAACATCCGTAAAATCTGGCCGGAAAAAGTGTGGCATGTTGCGGTGTATTTCTCCCTGTGTTGGCCATGGTATTAAGGCAGTGCACATCATTTTCAGCAATGGAACTGTCCGATGTATCACTGCCGAAACAGTCTGGTAATGCAGGTTAAAGAGAGTTCCCAGGCAACGGACCGATATATTCGTTTTCATTTTCGTAAACACCACAAGCACTTCCTCTTCCGCACAAATAATAGGGCGTGATCGCTTTTTATACGCGGCCAACGAGCACAAACCTTCAACGATGGTATTCAACATTTTGAGGGAAGTCAACCCGGTCCAGCAGTTCAATTCCGAATCGGTTTTGAAGCGAACAGCCGTCTTTCTGCGGCGATTCAGAAAAAGTGTATCCCAATCAAGCGTGTTCACCTGAACAGCTGCTTCCACCAATTCCACTGTTTCTATTATATCCGTTCCAAATCCCTTATTGTGATTGTCCTCTAGTTTGATTTCACTCCGCCTGGCTACTCGCTCAGCACGTTTCTTAGCTATTTTTTCCTTTCTTGGGTCAGTTTTCGGTTGAGGTAGATTTATATCCGGTACAGCTGTATTTTTCAGTATCACCCGTTTGGTGATCCTTCTTCGAGCTGAAATAAAGTGGAATGAAATACAATGTACAGGAAAAGTTAAAAGGTTGCGTCCGAGACACGACCGCATAATTGACGTAGGATTACGTTACGATATTTGTTGCATGTTGATTTTGAATATCTTTGAAAAAGAAACACCGCAATCGGAATCGATTAATTGCAGTAACGACCTTATCGTTACTGACTTCCCTCTAACTGTGGCGAGCAGAGCTCCCGCAGCTTGCTTGCATTTTGCAATTAACTATGGAAAAAATATTTAATTGTTATTTTGCAGAAGATTGTTAGGGGGTGTCCAAATAGATTGCTGCAAAAATCTGATAAGCCCATTAAGAAATGGTTGTGCAACAAACACTCGAAATACAACAGTTTTCGTGACCCGATCAACATATTGCTTCACAATTTGTACCCTTGATGTATTCCCGAACAACGTAATCCTACGTCAAAACACATAACTTACATGGAGGAACAAAGTTGTCACTGCTAAAATGTGAGCTGCAAACATTTGTCGTCGGAGACGGTTCATACACCAATCGCAGTCTGGCCAGCCACAGGTCATATCGTTTCTTTTCCTCCTTTTTGGGAAACCTGTGGAATGAATAACCGTGGCCATACCGTGTATAACATCCAGGGACTATGCATACATTTTTACTCTTCGTGGTGTGAACGCTCGTGGCTTGTTTCGCAGAAGATTTAACGCTAGGTTTAGTTTCCTCCGAATCGTCCATTCTCTCCGGGCCGCTCGGAACATGTTCTATGAGCAGCTCAACGCATGGTTTACCTTCCTCCCAACCGTCCATATCTTCCATGGAGCGTGTTATGGAACTGTGAAAATAGCACTGAAAACCTGACGATGATTTCTTTCCGTTTGAGAGAATATTTTTCTACTAACTGTCCAATATAGCAAATGAACTTTTAGGTTTGAAGTGTCTATAAAATAAATATAGTCTAGTATAGCAGAATTCTACTGTTATTAGTAATTTTAATGCTGAAATTACCCTTAAATCTTGATCTTCCAAAAATCCTCAACGATTTTCCCGCCTTGTTTACTAGGTGATTCCAAAAGTTTTGTTCACTACGGGACTTTGTTTGTTTATGTTTCAAAGAAATTTCAATTCGACGGTTTGTTTACATTTTAATCACAAACAGTGATGTCCGGTAGTCTTTTGACCAATCGATAAATACCAGCTGTATCAGGGTACGTATATGATAAGGTAGTCTGGACTGACTAGTGCATCAGCAACAGTGAGGCTGTGACGTGTAGCTTTGCAAATATCATGGATTGTCTAAATAAGTTTTTTTTTGTATTTCATCTAAATGTATACATTTATTCATTGCTGCGTAAAGATAATCAATTTAGATTTTTTTCTAATCAAAACCTAGGGGAAATTGTGGTTCGGTTATTCAGAGTTTAGCTTCCTGAAGCTCTCAGTAGCTCTCCGATACCTCCTACTGCAGTGCTTGAATTAAGCTATCAGAACTAGCAGAATCACGAGGTTTTTTTTATTAGAAATGTTGATCCCTGCTCCCAATTTCATTTAACGGAATATTCCTCTCGGGATAGTCATGTTTCGTCCCATTAGAAAACTGGACCAATTCCACGGATGTTATGGATGATTTATTATTTTTTACTCTTGCATGATGTCAATCAAGACCTTTCGGTGAGCCGTCCGGTTTTGATTTCGAGGCATGAGAATCGTTGCCCTTTCTGACAGTACCCAGCAAACATTAAATCGTATAATTTTGTACGTGCCAAGTCTTACAAGAAATCCGAATAAATCATAACCGCATATAATATCAATCAAAGTATGTATCGTGTATATTTGAAATCGCATAAAATGTAAAAACTCGATTTTATATACCATTATCAAATTAAGTCGCAATTCGGTATAATAGACATCAATTTTATGATGTATATTGTCGTAAAATATTTTTAATCCGCGTCATATGCGAATATTACGCTGATGCAGTTTGTGAGTCGTATAAGCGTATAATTCAAATCGATTTAGTACCCAGCAAACATTAAATCGCATAACAAGCGTATATATAACATCATATGCCCTAAAATTTGGTTGGCATATAATGCGCCTAACTGGCATATGCATGCAAAAGTGGAGGCCATATACATACATGGCAAATGCTTACCGAATTTGTTTGGATGAATATGCAACTTTGACCGGCTATAATAGCGATTATGTTGGAATTGAATTGCGATCTAATATGAATTTATTCATGAATTGTCAAAGCACCAAATACGACTTTTGCCATACTCTTATACGATTTATTATAGACATAGAAAAAAAACAAATGGCGCAAAATATTTTCGTTAAATGTTTATTATAACCTCACGAATCGCCTCTTTTATATATGAGTATTTATATTTGTAGAAATATTAAGTATTTAATTTACTTGTGTTGGGAGTGGAATATTAATGTTTAAAATGACACAGATTGATGTTTGGTGAAAACTGCTCCGATGTGGGTTCGAACTCCGGTCGTCTGGATTATCATCCACCAGCTATCTCGCGCGGCTATCTGAAATTTAATTAAACAGGGGTTAATACTTTCGAGTGCATCAGCATTTCATTGACATTTCAATATGATGTAATATGTTCTTTATTAGGATCTAATATGATTCACTGTTTCATGATTTTCTTCAGCATGCAACACGATTCACTACAGTACTGAATCGATTTAAATTATACGCTTATACGACACACAAACTGCATCAGCGTAATATACGCATATGATGCGGCTTAAATATATTTTACGACAATGTGCATCATAAAATTGATGTTTATTATACCGAATTGCGACTTAATTTGATAATGGTATTTAAAATCGAGTTTTTACATTTAATGCGATTTCAAATATACACGATACATACTTTGATTGATATTATATGCGATTATGATTTATTCGGATTTCTTGTAAGACTTGGCACGTGCAAAATTATACGATTTAATGTTTGCTGGGTACTGTAGTTAATCGTGTTGCATGCTAAAGAAAATCATGAAACAGTAAATCATATTAGATCCTAATAAAGAACATATTACATCATATTGAAATGTCAATGAAATGCTGATGCACTCGAAAGTTTTAACCGCTGTTGAATTAAATTTCAGATAGCCGCGCGAGATAGCTGGTGGATGATAATCCAGACGACCGGAGTTCAAACCCACATCGGAGCAGTTTTCGCCAAACATCAATCTGTGCCATTTTAAACATTCATATTCCACCCCCAACACAAGTCAATCAAACAATTATTATTTCTACAAACATAAATACTCATATATAAAAATGGCGATTCGTGAGGCTATAATAAACATTTCACGAAAATATTTTGCTTGTTTTTTTCTATGTCTGTAATAAATCGTATATGAGTATGGCAAAAGCTGTATTTGGTGCTTTGAAAATTCATGAATATATTCATATTAGATCGCAATTCAATTCCAACATAATCGCCATTATAGCCGGTCAAAGTTGCATATTGATCCAAACAAATTCGGTAAGCATTTGCCATGTATGTATATGGCCTCCACTTTTGCATGCATATGCCAGTTAGGCGCATTATACGCCAACCAAATTTTAGGGCATATGATGTTATATATACGCTTGTTATGCGATTTAATGTTTGCTGGGTAGGAACAGCTAAAACTAAACAGTTTTGTGTAATAATTGTAACTATAATATGGATTTGTTCAAATTTACCTGATTGTATCAGTTTTCGACGATATTGCACTTCCAAGCCATCGATATGAATGAAACATTCTGGACTGAAGTGAAGCGAGCAAATGTACATGTTTTTAGTATTGCTGTTTAGGTCCTGTCCAAAGAATCGAAGCCATTTCTTCCGAATAGCCACATTCCTTGGGGATCGATGGAATGATAATTTGTGGGATATGTTTTCATGATTCGAGTTGGACGGGTATCAATGACCGAACGCTCACACATCCGGGTGTCACACATTGAGCCATAGAATTATCTGAGAATAGAAATATTTCATATATATTCCTTCGCAGTCGAGCCGCCGTAAAAAGACCACTTTGAAAAGCAACACATCCTGGGTACTAGTTCAATTATTTTAACTTTAATGGTTCCTCCTCTATCTCCTCTATTTTTGGTGCCAACATCTCAAACGTCAAAAGTATTTGATTTCTTCAAAACAGCGTTTCAGTAGGCATGAACGTTTTCAAAACTAAAATTATGAATGAAAATTAGCTTTTCCATATCAAATTAGTATTATATTTAAATTAAAAACATTTTTGTCTGTCGAATATTTTTTCAATACATCCTCATCTATAATCCCAAATGAATGAAATGTACTCTTATTTTTAAACTTTCCCCCATCCCTTAATACTACGTATTTATCAATAAATGGGTTGAGCTGGCTCAGAGTGCTGTCTGGTCAAAGATCCATATTAATCAGAGAGTTTGCGAGCATAGCATGCGTAATAGCATTACACTTTCATAGCTATTTGTGTTTATATTCAATTGCGTTCCACATCAATGTAAAAAACGCTATTTTCAGTAAGTTTCTTTTCAGTTAGGAACAGACATTTTTCTAAATTCCCGCTGAATATGAGTATAAGCGCGATACACTTGCCTTCCAAATAGAAGATAACATTTTTTCTGAAGGAGCGTAGAAAGGCCAAAATAGAACACGATTTACGACCTCGAATGAAAAGAACATAGAAAAGCATAGGAGAATCCCTCCCACGTTGTATGTAGAATATCGAAGGGACGAGAACAATAAAAATCTAATTGCTGCTCTACGATCTTAGCGTTGTAAGACCGCTAGACGAAAAAAGCAATAGATATGTTCTAGGAATTTCCATTGGGAAATATATGATCATTCTATGCCAGGATCGGCCGCTTATCGGCCCGGGAAGATTGTCGGTAAAAGAAGGATGTGGAAGAGGAAAATGAAAATTCCCTCATGCTTTAGGAGGTAGATTTCTTAGGTTAAGCAGCGTATATATAAGCCACAAAATCACTGAATAAAGCACTTGCATTCGGTGTGTCCCGTTGGACACACTGGAAATAGGAAAACGACTTCGCCTCGTTAATTCCGTTTTTCGAAACCCTAAGAAATCTTGCACAAGAGTTTCGAGCGAGATACGTACGACGCAGTAGTTCTCAAGGCTACCTCGACGTGTCTGTCTTGATCTTCGTCCCCTTCAGGCGCGTCCACATTATGCCGAATGATGCCGATAGGCCAGTACCTGGCGGCATATTCGGTTCGTTATGTAATGTATACGCCCCATCGGGTGCACGAAGCCGAAGTCCCATCGAATGCACGAAGCCGTCACGAACACACGAAGCACAATGTCGTCAACGCTAATTTACTTCGTTTTGTTTTGGTTCGACTTTCTCGAACCGGATCCACTTGTTTCGGGTTGGGTTCGGTTTGATTCGAGTCGGTTTTCGGCACGTCGGCAAGCCCGGGCGGTACGTCCACATTTAGTCGGCTTTACCGGGCGGCCAAGGCCGATTGGCGTAATGTGGACGCGTCTTTCGGTCTCGCAAGATTTTTTATTCACCCCCCTTCGCCCCTCGATTTTGGACGCCACAGTGGTAGTGTGCATTGGACATTTGTGGAATAATGTAGGAGAAGATGACGATATTTCGAAAGCTCACAGTGTCGGTGTATGTGATTTGAGGTAAAAGTTTACAATTTTGCCACATTTCATTGAAAATGCTGCTATGTCTGAGGACTAAGAATACAACTGTCCTCTGAACCTTTTTCATATAAAAAAAAGTGATATAAGAAATAAGTAACAATACAATTTTAATCTATTGAAAAACAATCAGTTACAAGATTTCGTGAGAAATTTGGCTCCTAACATCAAGAGACCGTGAGTTATTTAAACATTGTTTTGTTTTTTCATGTACATTCCATATTGAATGCAAATGATGACATCATATTTTGTTTACCAATCCAAAAATACTCTGCCTATTGCTCCACCCCATATCTACTTCATTGGTATTCTGTGGAAAAACAATATTTTCTTCATTAAAATGTGGTAATTCCTGGATCACGATTCTATTGGGTTGTCCGGATAGCTGCCCCTAATGACGATCATTTGAGGGTAATAAGAAAAAAATCCGTCGCATCTCAGGCGAAATTTCAAGATTTGTTTGTCGAAAATTTTGGCGAATTATTTTGGACGCAAATACTTTGAAGAACAGTAGAAAATATGAAACCCGAAACTACCCAACTTCAAGAGTTTTCCTTCTCCATTTTAAAAAACCAGTTGCAGCTCGCGTAAATGACTAATTCACGTTTATACCGTGCATCGACACAAGAAGAAGTTTGTTCGAATATATAATTCCCAGGCCTTCTATAAAAGCTGCAAATTGATCTCTGATTTACCAAATCTTTATCTTCTTCATCCCTAAATCTGACATTCAGATCCATCTGTAGCCTCTTTGTAGCATTGTTAAAAGACCCGTTGAAACTGTTTCCAGGCACCACAGAATCTCAGCTTTGACAGCATGATTTTGACATAGGACCATGTCTTTGATTTCTATATAGGGGGGTCACTCTACGAAAAATGTAACAATTTATTAAGAGTTTTCAAACGCATATTACTCAAAATGGTTATTGTGATATATGTTGTGTTATATATCATTAGACAGGAAATTTATCCATAACTAGCTGACCCGGAAAAATTCGTCCCGCCCAAAATTTTTGTTTTGTTATCAATACCTTCAAACATCCACGTTTTCTGTTTCGTGAGCAAGTTCATGGGTCCAATCGCAGAACTGTTTATTGATTGATCTTCTAATTGACCCCGTTGAATTCACCTTTTACTATAAAATTCCTAGTATTTCTAACAAAACTGTTTCACTTCTATGGCAGACCTCCCCCGTCCCCTCTTCAGAAAGGTAGGAGGAGTGTTGAACCACCTTAGAAATGTTTCTTGCTCCCTAAAACCTCCACCGGCCAAATGTGGTTCAGTTTGCTTGATTAGTTCTTGAATTATGCAGAAATACAGAATAATTTGTATGGCAGTATAGACAGTTTCATTTGCTTGATTAATTCTCGAGTAATGCAGAAATTTGTGTTTCATTTGTATGGCAGCCTCCCCTTAGAGAGGGGGGAGGGGTCTCAAATTATCACGAAAACCTTCCCCGGCCCCAAAAACCCCTACATACCAACTTTCATGTTGATCGGTTCAGTAGTTTACGAGTCCATAAGAATCAGACAGACAGACAGAAATCTATTTATATATATAAAGATTTTTTTTGCTTAAAACATGAACAGTGAATATAGTAAAAAAAAAGACGGGTGGGTAATGTCGGGGACATAACCGGAGTGAGGTAGGACTATACAAAGGGGACAGCTTTTGTTAAATATATATTTTAAATATATTGTTTTATTTTCTTCTCCTACGTGAATACCTACCTATCTACCTTAAAAATGGATTAGTTTACTGTTTACTCTTCATGAATATGTTGATGGTTCTGAAAAGAATCTTTGGTGTTGTGTTTTTGTTATCACTCGATATTCCCATCTTGTTCGGTTAAACCTTCCTGTTTAGCTATTGTGTTTGCCACTCGCCACAGCTCTCACAGTTGGAAAATTTCTTCCCATCCAGCTTGTGACATGTTGTTAAGGAAATTACATTTGATGCGACGTGCCGGAGAAACACTTTGCCACTCACTGAAACTAATTGTTGCCTTGATGAGCGCCGAACCGAAGCTGCTCTGTTCTTGATGCGGGTTTTCTGATTGTCGTGAGCAGCTAATAATCGCTGTTAGGTATACTGGTGCTCCGGCACCAATCCGTTCGGCCTAGTTACCCTTGCGGAGCAATCAGTGAATGCGACCAACAGGGAACTGGAGACTTGCACGGTTCGAGTGAGACTTTGCCTTTCCCTTAACTTGTCCTCCTTTGTTACGTCCACGATGCCGATGCCGTACAACCACACGGGTTTACGGTTTGAAATAAAATAAGATATTTTTTTGGGGTCCGCGTGTTTTATACTCTAGCGGTACACACTCACAGGATAGAGACAAATCGGCAGACTCAGCCAGAGGGGCGAGTCCAACGAGACGAACGAATGAGCGTTAAAAGGGAGCGATGGCAAAAAAATACATTAGAGGCGAATGAACTGCAAAGTTTAAAGCCTCTTAAAAACAAAGAAAGAAAGAAGAAAAATACATTCATTACGATTTGTTCGCTCGTTGGATTCACATGCAGGCTAAAAAGGGTCCTTTTCAGGATCACAAAATTATCTTCAATCTAAAGAGTTTATTGTTTTGTTATCACTCGATATCCCCATCTTGTTCGGCTAAACCTTGCTGTTTAGCGATTGCATTTGCCACTCGCCACAGCTTTCACAGTTGGAAAATTTCTTCCCATCCAGCTTGTGACATATTTTACAGTAAATTACATTCAATGGCACGTCGCATTACCACCACTCAGTATCGGATTGGAGGTAATTTTACGAACGTTTGCCACTCGCCACTCGCTGCAACTGCCTGTTGTCTTGATGTCCACCGAACCGAATGTGTTCTGTTCCGAATGCGGGTTTTCTTATCGTCGCGAGCAGCTTTACCAGCTAACTCGATCACTTCGGCGGCCGAAACTATATAACGCCGGCTAGGTGGAATGGTGCACTGGTACTAACGCGCTCGGCCTAGCTACCCTTGCGGGGAACTCCAGATCAACACGGTTCGAGCGGGATTTTGCCTTTGTGATTCGAACCAATGTGGTGTACGGTTTGAATGAGAATGATCGTTACGGCAGCGGAGCGGGGATTTTTAAGCTGACTGGCTGGCTCGAGAATTACGCATGTGTGAGACTGCGACCAATGTTTCGTTCATTTTTTTCTTTTTCCTTTCTAATCGTGGTTCATTCTATTTCGCTGCTGCTCTGGTTGCCCGTTTTGGTCGGTTCGATTTGAGGAGCACAAAATGGACCAATCAAAAATGGGCACATAGTGCATTTTGACAATGCTTGATATTTCACAATTATTCAATTATTTATCTCAAGAAAAATGAAATGTTATTCGTTATGATAGATGCATAGATATATTTCCTATCAATTGATGCAAAAACCTTTGCGATCTATTGAGAAATGCTCGAGTTATAAGCGTTCCAAATCTTGCATTTTTTCCTACTTGTTCAGTGCCTAGATTTCCATTTCACCCCCTATATCTTCCGGTTAGACGTAGTCCTACGTCAAAAGTTAACAATTTGACGGTTTATAAATGGGTATGTTTTCTTGCGATTGCACTAACCACTCGCTTTCCTACCCGACGCAACGAGCTATATGTTTGTCTAGATTCGGGCGTCAGCTCACAATGTGAGTTGATGCGTATGAGTTTTTTCCATTTACCGATAATAGGCATTTATCAGTTATTGTATTGTATGTTGCCCAATCAATTCGTGGTCAATTCACGTTTTTATCGTGTAGGTCTTGCTACTAACAATTTATGCAATTGTGGTCCAGGATGTCATAATAGCGAGCATGTTGTTTGGTTATGTAAGAATGCAATTAATGAATTTAACTGGCTGCTGATTTAGAAAATCGAAAGGGTATACTCACGTATATCAGATTATGATAGCTTGAGTAGTCACGATCTTACCGGGCTATAAATTTATTACAATGTTTCGGACAACGTGGTAAGGAGACAATGCTATTTTTATCTATAATATATTTTTGTAGTCATAGATTGATTTGACTCAGGCTTATATTTATGTAGGTTTTAACAATTTAGACTTGTGTTTGAAAATGATACATGATGACTCTTTGTCTTCATCTGCATGATTGAATAAACAGAAGAAAAGGGTAGTAATGGCTTTAATGGTATTTTTGTGTACATTTTTGAACATAATGTGGTACCGAATTCTACCACGTTATGTCATCTAACTCGTTTAAAGGATACAAGTACATACACGAAACGGTTTTTCTAGGACATCCATTTGATGTATCAGAAGAGAAAAAATGCAGATTTTGAACAATGAAAAACTCAATTTAAATGCAATTATTATAAGAAAAGGAAGGGAATTGGTTGAAGCTCAAATGCTGATACTGATGCCAAATGCCAGTAAAAAAAAGCGCAAATGTAACAGCCGTCTAATTTTGCACTGTTTACCCTTCGGGTCATAGGCAAAAGCATACTACATATACTGAAAAAACCTACAGAGAGTCAAACTAGTCATATACAACATTTTTTTGGTATTCATTAACTGCAATGATCAAAATTCTAATTGGCGGAATTTCCTTTTTTTCCAGATTGGGGACAAAATTCTCTGATATTGTTTGAATTCCTCGATTTTCAAAGGTTTTCAAGGTTGTCGACACCCTGCATGATGTACGCGTTGATCGACATTATCTACGATTGTGATTCGATCCCACATTATATACGACTTAAAATGTGCCAAGTCATGCAATTGCTGGGAACGAATGAGAACTATATAGCAAAATGTGAAACAGCAAACGTAATAATCCACCTAGAGGCGAATGAACTGAAAAGTTTAAACCCTCTTAAAGCCAAAAAGAAGAAGAAGTAATAATCCACTCAGAACATTGATACAGATGCCATATGTTATAAATTTTGATTTCAATTTAGATTATGTTACGGCCATTGGTAGCAGTACTGAAAGAAGTTACTTCATTGTTCATTTCAATGTATTTATGTTCTGTCACTTAACCAAAATATTTTCGAGTACTTCAAATCAAAAATACAACTTCTAAAGTCGTACGTTTGACAAAAATGGCTTCGAAATGTTGACAACTCCACAGGCAATGTATATTAAATCATCCAAAATGGGGACAAATCGTGTATCGATTTCGTTGTTGAATATTCCGAACATTTTTATGCGTTGTATAGCTCTTTCCACATAAAGGGTGTATGCCGCGGCTATCGAGACACCTTCACGAGCATCCTTTCCGTTAAACTGATACCGACGAGCGGTTAAAAAAGGCGGTCGCACGAGCTTTACTCCGTAGGCAGCACATTCGGTTTCTATGCTGAATCTTTTATCGGCCATCAGTGCTTCACCCATTCTGAACTTTCCAAGCATATTTCCCTCCGCAACTATTTGGTTTACCGAAGCCTTCCCACCGTATCCACGACTCACATAGGATATCGTTCCACCCGGTGTAACGGTAATCAAGTACTTCGCAGTCTCATGACCTTTACAATGCGAATATGCGTTGATTCTGCAGTGGAGACATTTTGGTTTTTTGATTGGAATTTCCATGCAATCGAGCACAGCGACCACATCCGTAAAATCTGGCCGGAAATAGTGTGGCATGTTGCGGTGTATTTCTCCCTGTGTGGGCCATGGTATTAATGGAGTGCACATCATTTTCAACAGTGGAACCGTTCGGAGGAACACCGTAGAAACAGTTCGGTGGTTCAAGTTGAAGAGAGTAGCCAGGCAGGGGAACGATATATTCGTTTTCATTTTTATGAACACAACAAGCACTTCCTCTTCCGGTGAAACGGGAGAGCGTGATCGCTTCTTGTATGCAGCCAATGAAGACAAGCCCTCAACGATGGTATTCAGCATCCGAAGGGTAGCCAATCCGGTCCAGGAGTTTAACTCCGAATCAGTTTTGAAGTGAACAGACATCGTTCTGCGGCGACCGATAGTAAGTGAATCCAATTCAAGCGTGTCCACCTGAACAGCTGCTTCCACCAAGTCCAGTGTTTCGATCACATGTGTTTCTTCCAGCTTAACTTCCCTCCGCCTGGCAACTCGTTCAGCACGTTTCTTAGCTATTTTATCTTTTTTTGGGTCAGTTTTCGGTTGAGGTAGGTTCATATCCGGCACAGCTGTACTTTTTAGCATCTTCGCTTTGGTCCGGTTTGGATAATTTTTCCGAGCTAAAATAAAATATTACTGTTTTTGTAATGGACAAGAAAAAAACATTCCTTACTTGGAACAACGAAATTTTCACTGCTAAAATGTGCGCTACAAACTTTCGTCGACGCGGACGGTTCGTACTTCAATCGCAGTTTTGTCAGCCACAGTTTGTATCGTTTCTTATCCTCCTTTTTGGGAAAACAGTGGAATGAACAACCTTCACCGTACCGTGTATGACATCCGGGAACTATGCATACTATTCTACTCTTCTGTGGCGGAGTGTAAACGGTCGTGACAGGCTTTGCATCAGGCTCGAAGCAAGGTTGCGTGATGTATACGCTTGTGGCATGCTCTACAGAAGGTTCGGCGCAAGGCTGCGGTATTTGAACGTTCGTGGCAGGTTCTACGTAAAGCTTGACGCAAGTTTGCGTGACACGAACGCTGGCGGCATGTTCCACGAAAAGCTCGACGCCAGGTTTACTTTCCCCCCATTCGTCCATTTTCTCCAGGAAGATTGTAAAAACACTGAAAATAGAGAAATTATTCTTCCTCTGAATAGAACAGATTTATCGAGCTTTTGCATGTAACAGCGTTAGATTTACATCGCTTATTTTAATTCTCAAATTACCCTGGAATCCTAGGAAGTTCTCAACGATTTCACTGCCGTATAACACTAGATAAGTCACAAATGTTCGTCCACTGTAATGTGTTTTTATTTAACCGGAATTCCTGTTTGTTGATAGTAGATACAACAGACAAACAAATCGAACGTTTTCTACGCGTTTGTTTACATTCTACCCACAAAAAGTGGTGTCCGGTAAAGCTCGAATCGAAAAATAAAATAAAAATAAAAATTGAGTTGTTGAGAGAAAAAGTTAGCAAATGCTACTGAAAAAAATGTTTCATTTGCTGTACCTACAATTTAGATTTTCGGTTGAAGCTTTTTGAGAAAAAATAAATTTATTATCCAATTAAATATCTCACTATTCAACTGTTTACAGAATATAGATGTGTTATCATATCTGGCATACTTTTGCTGGGTTGTTTACATGTGGAATAGTGTGGAATGAAACATCAAAAAGCTTTTCTGAGAGAAATACAATTTACTATCAAATTAAATATCTCACAATACAACTGTTTACAGAATGAAGATGTGTTATCATATCTGGCATCCATGTGCTAGGTTGTTTACATGTGGAATAAAGTGGAATGAACATAAAAAAACGCGCGATCTAAAGCGATCAGTATGTCATAGCACGCAATGAGTTCCCATTCATCGCTCCGCATCGCATCGCACCGCACCGCTTTTACTATGTCCTCAGTCTGAGTGGTGCTTCGGCATGTCGCATTAAATGTAAATTACTGTACCGTGAAGTTCATTTTACGGTGAAAAATGAAATGAACACGGACCACCGTAGAGCCGATAACAACGAAAGCGCCCAAATGATTTTTGATTCATGCTGACAGAGAAACTGCAGGAAGAAGCAGAAACATCCTGACCAATTGTATGCGAAGGCCGATGGCTCTACAGTTCCCAGGCTATCCTCAGCAAAATAATCTGTATTTATACAGATTTTTCAGACTTTTTAAAACCAAGAATCTGTAGATACAGATTACAGATTCTTTTGGTTTTCATACAGATTTTTCAAAATAACGATCCAACCCAGCAAACATTAAATCGCATAACAAGCGTATATATAACATCATATGCCCTAAAATTTGGTTGGCATATAATGCGCCTGACTGGCATATGCATGCAAAAGTGGAGGCCATATACATACATGGCAAATGCCAACCGAATTTGTTTGGATGAATATGCAACTTTGACCGGCTATAATAGCGATTATGTTGAAATTGAATTGCGATCTAATATGAATATATTCATGAATTCTCGCGTAACTTTTGAAATGGTCCGTTACATAGGTAATAAACATAGGTGTAAACAAATCGAGTTAATGGATGCACGCTATTAGTTTTCAATCATTGAATGTATTACAAAAACAATCGTTCACGTATCTATCTTCTTCATCTTTTTGTCGCCGATACAAAAAATATCCAATGTACAGATTCGAATTTTAAGCACCCGGCTGTTACTTCGGACGCCACTTTCCTCCGACGGCCGAAACGTCCGAAGTAACAGAGCAGTCAATACAACTCGCAGTCGTACTTCGGTCGTTTTGGAATTTGTTTCTTACAGGTGTTGTTATCGATTTCAGTGCAATTCAACAAATGATAACAATAATAATCAGTCTTTAGGACGAAATGCTGATATTTGGATTGTTGTTTATTAGTTAGTTTCAAATTTTTATAGTGCAACGTAATATGTCCAATGTGCAAACGCGGGCAGTCAAAACGTCCAATGTAACATTTTTCGCTCCAAGGCTTCAACCTTAATCTCAAATCACGGAACAATAGTTACGATTGGTTTTACGGAGTTATTCTTGACAGCTAGTGGTGAAAACAGTGATAAAGATTGATAGCTTTCAAGACAATTCGCGAAATGATGTTCGGGTCTTCAACTACGTTTTTCTCGAGTTGGCGAAAATGTTACATTGCACCTTTTCAAAAATTACGCGAGAATTGTCAAAGCACCAAATACGACTTTTGCCATACTCATATACGATTTATTACAGACATTGAAAAAAACAAATGGCGCAAAATATTTTCGTGAAATGTTTATTATAGCCTCACGAATCGCCATTTTTATATATGAGTATTTATGTTGGTAAAAATAATAATTGTTTGATTGACTGGTGTTGGGAGTGGAGTATGAATGTTGTTTCGTCTGGATTAGCATCCACCAGCTATCTCGCGCGGCTATCTAAAGTTTAATTCAACAGCGGTTAAAACTTTCGAGTGCATCAGAATTTCATTGACATTTCAATATGATGTAATATGTTCTTTATTAGGATCTAATATGATTTTCTGTTTCATGATTTTCTTCAGCATGCAACACGATTTACTACAGTACTAAATCGATTTAAATTATACGCTTATACGACACACAAACTGCATCAGCGTAATATACGCATATGATGCGGATTAAATATATTTTACGACAATGTACATCATAAAATTGATGTTTATTATACCGAATTGCGACTTAATTTGATAATGGTATATAAAATCGAGTTTTTACATTCGAGGCGATTTCAAATATACACGATACATACTTTGATTGATATTATATGCGATTATGATTTATTAGGATTTCTTGTAAAACTTGGCACGTGCAAAATTATACGATTTAGGCAAGGCGCAAATTAAGACGCATATAGCGCGAGTAACTTGGCGCGATATAGCGCCTGTTTTTGTGGCTAATGAAAACAGATAGAACGGCGGAAATTGGCCAGATGACGCGAGATGGTGGAGCGCTCGTGAGACACGACTCGCGCGACGCTGTGGCTGAACCACAGCTTCTCGTGCTGGTCATGCCGGTTGTGGTAGTTGTGTTGGTGAACAATCATATAGCGCCGTGATGGGGAACACTGTATGGCTGTACTGGTCGAGTGATTGTGTTAGTAAATAAATATATCGCGCAACTCTGTGTTAATCAGTCATTGTATGCGAGTGGCATGTTATTTACACCAAACTGCGACTCAATATGCGCTCCACCACGCTACGTTTGTGGCACGTGTGAGTCGTGTTGGTAGTCTCGCGTTCACTTACGAGCGCTATACGCTTCTCAATTTGCGCCTAGCCTTAATGTTTGCTGGGAATAAGTTAATATAAGTTATGGCTTGATCTCAATTATATATTTTTTCCCAATTAACCAATTTTATTCATATAGCAACCGAATCAGTCTGAATGAGAGTAATTTTGACATTCATATATAGCGTGTAGTACTGCTTTCTCATGTTCAATCTAAATCCTCAAGATGAAAAAGTCTGCCTCATCAGCTAGCTTTACAACAAATAAATAACAATGTTTATTCTTTTCCTGCTAAAGCACAGCGAATGAGAATTTTTACGTGGACACCATCAACCATATGTCAATCAATGATACTAAAGCTAAGATTATGCTTGAACTTATAAATTTAACCCTTTGTGGTCGAATTAAATTTCGACATGTGTGTCGTACTGATCGCAACCATTTTTACAGTGGAACGATTATCCGCGAGCGGATTATCCGCGAAAGCGAGTTCCATAGTAATTCTATAAAGCTTCCCAAAATTTGTTAGTGAGACGTAGGCGCTTGCTATTTTGTTTTGGTCATAGCTTTCATATTATCTGACCACTGGTGCAGACGACCTTGCAGATGGATAGTTGATTGTTTTCTGTATTGATAAAACATAGTTTTCATGCTGAAATATCGTTATTTCGTGTTTACGTCTTATTTTTAGTCGTATATCGCGTTATCCGCGATTTTCGTTATTCGCGGTGGCCTAGCCAGACTATTTCGCGGATAATCGGGGTTCT
The DNA here is from genome assembly GCF_029784135.1 of Toxorhynchites rutilus septentrionalis. NCBI lineage: Eukaryota > Metazoa > Arthropoda > Insecta > Diptera > Culicidae > Toxorhynchites > Toxorhynchites rutilus. The sequence continues at coordinate 308,021,849 of NC_073745.1, read as the reverse complement.
ACTGTCCTTGAAAAAGCAGTGATGTATAACTTTGTGAGATTATGAAAAATGAACAAGGTTCTTTTATTTTTTTCTTGTTAACTTCTGATAAGTATTTACTAAACAATGTTTCAAAAATATTTGCTATGATTCTTCTTCGGGTTATATCTTTCACATTTATCACAAAAAAAATTAGTTTGGCGTCTTTCGCCTTTTATCTTTTTGTTTGAATATAGGGGAAAAGGGGGTAATTTGGACCACCTAAGCAAATCGCGTAATATTTCCAAACCAATGCTGTCTAAATAAAAAATGACACATTGTATACTAAGCTACACTTGTTTTCTCTCAATCAATAATGTTTAATCATTATATCAAGCTTTAAACTACCAAATATATAATAAAATAAAAGAGATGATATTTGGACATTAAAATTTGATGCGGGGTGATTTGGACCGTCTGTGGGGTGATTTGGTCCAGTGTGTGTTTCATCGAAAAATACATACTTATGTTTATGTAAAGTATTTTGGAATAATGTTACAATTGGCGATCTAACGTACAAATCTACACCTAGGCGGCGCTGTGGTGAAAGTGATGATGGTTTCAAATTTTGCAATGTGAGTTTATGGAAGGCTTATAGTTATTTCCATAAATCACAATGTTATAGTCATAAAAGATTATTTGATTGCGATTAGTTTGTAAGAAATTTAATTCTGCGCAATTTTTTATATAACATGTTATTTTCTTACCTCTTTCAGTAGTGAAAATTGTATAAATGTTGACAATGGTTGAATCAAAAAAGAAAATTCCAGAGCTAAATCAAAAACAAGTTGAAAAATGCATGTTTCCTACATGTGAGAACAACCTTCGAAATACCGGAAGTAAAATATACGTGATTTGTTTTTCAGTTTTAGGTTACATTAGCATCATTTTCTTAGTTCAAAAACAAAATCCAGATGTCTCACCGATCGTTTACGTTTTGCGTTAGATCGCCAATTGGCGGCTTTCCAAGGTAGTTCTCACATGCAGGAATCGTGCATTTTTCTACTTATGTTTGATTGTGCTCTCGAATTTCCTTCTTTAATTCAGCCATTGTTAACATTTTTATAGTTTTCACTACTGAAAGAGGTAAATAAATAACATGTTATATTTAAAATTGCGTAGAATTAAATTTCCTACAAACTCATCGCAATCAAATAATCTTTTATGATTATAACATTGTAATTTATGGAAAGAACTACAAACCTTCCATAAGCTCACATGGCAAAATTTTAAACCATCATCACTTTCACCGCAGCGCCGCCTAGGTGAAGATTTGTACGTTAGATCGCCACTCAGTAACAGTGTTTTGAGATCGATACCAGGTGTCTTGGCCAGTGTAGGGATGCATCGCACACACCTACAAGCTGCGGTGAAGCACACCTGATGGTGAGATCTTTGAACCGAGCTATCACATGCGTTGAATGAGAAGGGGGAGAACGATTGAGAACGGATAGGCAAGCGGACGTGTTTTACTGCCCAGCAAACATTAAATCGCATAACAAGCGTATATATAACATCATATGCCCTAAAATTTGGTTGGCATATAATGCGCCTAACTGGCATATGCATGCAAAAGTGGAGGCCATATACATACATGGCAAATGCTTACCGAATTTGTTTGGATGAATACGCAACTTTGACCGGCTATAATAGCGATTATGTTGGAATTGAATTGCGATCTAATATGAATATATTCATGAATTGTCAAAGCACCAAATACAACTTTTGCCATACTTATATACGATTTATTACAGACATAGAAAAAAACAAATGGCGCAAAATATTTTTGTGAAATGTTTATTACAACCTCACGAATCGCCATTTTTATATATGAGTATTTATGTTCGTAGAAATAATAATTGTTTGATTGACTTGTGTTGGGAGTGGAATATGAATGTTTAAAATGCCACAGATTGATGTTTGGTGAAAACTGCTCCGATGTGGGTTCGAACTCCGGTCGTCTGGATCATCATCCACCAGATATCTCGCGCGGCTATCTGAAATTTAATTCAACAGCGGTTAAAACTTTCGAGTGCATCATTGACATTTCAATATGATGTAATGTGTTCTTTATTAGGATCTAATATGATTTACTGTTTCATGATTTTCTTCAGCATGCAACACGATTCACTACAGTACTGAATCGATTTAAATTATACGCTCATACGACACACAAACTGCATCAGCGTAATATACGCATATGATGCGGATTAAATATATTTTACGACAATGTACATCATAAAACTGATGTTTATTATACCGAATTGTGACTTAATTTGATAATGGTATATAAAATCGAGTTTTTACATTTTACGCTATTGTGATTTATTCGGATTTCTTGTAAGACTTGGCACGTGCAAAATTATACGATTTAATGTTTGCTGGGTGAAGCGTGTTAAAATAAAGAAGTGAATGAAATTGATTGATAAACGCGTTGTGAATAATTTATCTGAAGAAAGTAACCCCTCTACAGCCAGATTCCAGTCCAGAAAAATTGGATTGAAACCATCTCGAATTCTGCATGGATTTTTTCACTATTGTTCGAGCATTTTCAAACACTTTCAATGCTTGGTCAAAGAAAATCCGTTCTTATTTGGCATGCGTTGCTCTTTCAAGCTCCTCCTACTTCCAACGTTGTCTGTCCATCTTCTTTTTGTAATTCAGCGGCATCTGGAATCAATTAGACCAAAGAGAAGCCTCAAACCTGTAGGACCAATTCACTCCACAAAAACGTGCCCATGTCACCCCACACAACATGCAAAAATTAATTTCACTTATTGTTATCAAACTTACAGTTTCGCTGCATCAAATTGTATCTCTTCTGTAGGAACTTTACTGCACAATACACGAAAAGTTTGTTTAATCAGCGGGTAAAACCTTAAAACCACGATCGGAAAATTCATATTTTTTGAAAATCAAAGTGCTTGCTGTGTTCATGCTATCATTACATTCCAGCTGTCGAATTTTACCAAAGTTTTTTTACGTCAGTTACATACGATTCATTAATGAAAGAAGATGACATTATAAAAAATCCTAGTTGAGCCATACTTTTTGAGATAATGGGGTGGTCCAAATCATCCCGTATGTCCAACTCAATTTACCCTACATAAAAATACTCTTTAAATCTACATAGCGCCGCAAAACATGGAGTTTTCCATTAATCCTTTCCTCAAGTATGGATGACAACATTTAATTATACTGAATATCGTTATCTATTATTCACAGTAGCACCGTTTTGGTTCGCGAATAAGTTCACAAGACATTAATATTCGTTTAGAAAAAGTGTGATATCATACATTGTTCATATTATTAGTATACTTCTTTGTTCTGGTGGCTGAGAGTAGACAAGCGATCGCTAAGGGTTAATACAGATTTCGATACAGATTTTCTGAGAATGATGAAAAGATTTTTTGAGACTAAAAACACAGATTTTATTATGGCAATCCTAATCCTTAGTTGAATAGTACTTTGCCGAGCCCTGTGTACAACACAGGCGATATAACATACCTGCTATTTTATTTACTTTGCGACATCCCGGTTGAGAACACCTGTGCACACTTGGTCGTGGAAAAAACAAAAAGAAGAAGACGGAACAAGTTGTCAGGTTTCGTCTCAGGATAACACCGGTTGGAGTCAAATATCTCATGTAATCGTGTAAAAAACTAATGCTTTGAATTAAAATTTCATGTGTTCGAAATTCTATTAAAGTAATCACATTAGGAAGATGGCATTTATAATACGTTTCGCCAAAGGCGTCCGGAAACACTGGAAAAAGTCCACGTTTCTGGCCAGCGCAGTTGCGTATGGCGTATCGTATTCCAGCGAGAAATATGAGTACGTATGTGAATGGTAGTTTTCCTTCACCAATTCATTTTACCCACTACTTGCTTTCTTCAGAATCAAACAGCTGATGCGTCACTACTGCGAGGAAGCGTCCAAGTATGGCGATATTCGAGTTCCTGTGTCCCAGCGACTTCAAAAGGTTTTGGTTATACTGAATCCTGCCGCCAACAGACGGTCATGCGAAGAAGATGTAAATTGTGTGCATTGCTCGTTCAATACTTTTTATAAAACTCATTCTTTCCGTGACACAGTTCCACGATTACTGCGAACCGATCCTCCATCTCGCCGGCTTTGAGATTGACATCGTGAAAACCGATTCCGAAGGTCATGCTAGACGCTACGTTGAGGAACTGGCTTCCCTCCCAGATGCCATAGTCGTTGCCGGTGGCGATGGCACCATTTCGGAGGCAATCTCCGGACTCAAACGTCGCTCTGACGGTGCCCAGTGTCCGATCGGTGTCCTGCCGGTGGGGCGTACAAACAGCCTGGCCACAGCGTTGTTCAAAACAAGTGATCAAACGACAACGCTTGAAAACGTTCGGGCGATGGCAAATGCTGCTTATGCGGTGGTCGCGGGGAAGCGGGAGAAAATGGACGTGATGAAGATTGAAGTGCTGCCCAACGAGGCCGATGAGAAGGTCCCGGAGAAGCCAGTCTATGCGATCGGAAGCTTGCAGTGGGGTGCCTTTCGGGATATTTTAGCTCTGCGGGATAAATATTGGTACACTGGGTCACTGCGGGATTATACGGCTTTTCTTTTCAACGCGTTCGATGGTGGACATACGTGGAACTGCAAAGCAAAGGTGTCATTTACGGAGCCTTGCTCCGGTTGTAGCAATTGTTACAAGGACATTCAGCAGCAGACGCAACGGAAAGAACAACCAAGACGATGGTGGTCGGTGTTTTTACCGCAGAGGAAGAAGGATGACGGTATCGACTACACGAAAGTGGTAAACAACGAGTGCTCCATTGCACACGAGCTGGAGATTAACCCTTCGGAGTTGGTGCTGCAAACGGCCAACATTGACAGTGAAAAAAATGGAAATAAGCCAAAGTTGTGTTTAAGGATTGGTTCACCAGTGGATTCTGGCTTCACTTTCCTGGGTGAAAGTTGGCCTCGACTTTGGCATCGGCGATATATCGAATGTCCAACCGAAAAGGCTCTAGAAATCCGAACTCTGGAAATAATTCCACAAAATTTGAAGGTAACGGAATCTGAAACTGAAATGTTCTATTCCATCGACAGCGAAGCTTACGAAGTTAGACCAGTACGAATAACGGTGATACCAAATACAGTGGAAATATTCACATTTTGATGTAAGTTATAGCTAAGTATTAAAAGTTAGTGACAAAAATGTACAATTTTTGTGCAATCTGTGAATGTCATCTTTGCTATCACATTCATATTATTTATAAAGCATATCAAGATCTACATTTTGACTTCCAATTCGAAACACTTGATTGTATCCCTTTGGTACATTAGACCCCATACTCCGCTCCCGATATCTTCTCGTCGGTCATATGTGAGATTATCCAGATGCAACTTTCCTGATCAAACCAGATGAGCGAGATGAGGAAAGCGTTGAACAGTCCGAAGCAGATTCCACCGATGACGTCCAAAATGTGATGTCTGTAGAGCAACAGCCGGGAAAGACACAACGATACGCACCAGGCCAACAACGGTGGCCACAAAACAATGCTCACGGGATCCAACCAGGTCAGGAAGGTAACGATATAAACGCCTCTCGAAACGTGCCCCGAGGGGAAGCTAAACTTATCCGGTCCAATGCAGAATGGATCATCATTGACAGCCGGCCGTCTGCGTCTGGTTGCTGCCTTGACAACGGCCACCATGACGATGTCCGTGAGCAGACCGATAAACAGATTCACTTGCATCTGGTACCAATCCGGTTTGTCGATCATCCAACTGAAGGCAAGCCATCCGGCCAGCCAAGCGATACCATGGCAGGAATATTCCAAAACTTTACAATGGGTCCTTAACGATCGGAACGGTACAAAGTTTAGCATAAAGCTTACAAATCGTTTCGTGAGCACGACATCCAGAGCCAGAATTTTCTTCAGCGCCGGTGGAAGCTTTCGATCTTCGCGATCTTTTTCCATTCGCGTTTTCGGGTCGATCTATTAGAGTGGATCCAAAATTCAAACGCTGACGCATTTTAAATATTCGTCATCGGTTGGAACTCGCCATGAAGTACTTACATTGTCCTGTTGATTTTGCTTCATTTCGCTCGCGGTGTCAACCTGCGATGATTTGTGTGTTCGGCAATCAGAAATATCCTTAAGTTCGTATGCCGTATTTCTGGTACTAAAAAACTTCAGAATCCTACAATCGTTGAATAAATACTGTTACCTTATCAAGGTGATAAGATCTGGCTCAAAATATAATGAACAGACAAATACGACACAATGAAGTTCAATATTTGGGAACCACTTGAAGCATTCAGCGCCGTGTACACTATCAACTTAAATGATACACTGAATGTTTTTTTCATATCAAATTCATTTTTATGCCACAAGTTTATTATGGTTCGTCCGCATACCACTTGACAACTATAGAGGGTGTTTTTGACGTAGAACTACGTCTTTCATTAAGGGTGTCAAATCAGAAAACAGGTCACGTTTTTATGAAATAAAGTTAACGCTAATAACTATTTTTGCCGCGAACGGATTTTGGCGATTTACATAGTAAACGAATCGGAAATTCCCTAAGATTTGTTTGATATGCTATACATTAGAATCTCCTGGTTTGTAAATGGTTAAAATACATGAAAACTTTAAGCGTTTCAATTTTCCCATACATTTGTTCTGTCCATTTGTGTGCTTTCCCGAACAGAGCTGTCAATAACGAGCAACTTATCGACGAGCAGCGAAGGGGAAATCGTAGGATTTAAAGTCTCTGTGAACAAAGGAAAAGAAGAACAATGAACGGGAATACTTGCCTAGAGTATAAACAGTGGATCCCGCTGAGGCAAACTTTTATCATTCGACATCGGACTGCTGAGCAGTCCAGTTCAGTTTACTTTCGCTGCGCCTCGATCCAAGATTGGACCCCACCAGTGGTAATCCAACTTCAGCCGTATGGCACCCGCCATGTTTTTGATGCCAACATTTTTTGCCAGTATTTGTTTTCTTCAAAACAGCGATCCGCGTTGACGGCATTGTGCTTCGTTTACTAGTTTAGGGGAACGTCAACGAATAGCTGATTTTCAGTCGGAATGAACGTTTTCAAAATTAAAATTATGAATGAAAATTAGCGTTTCCATATCAAATTAGTATCCTTTTTGAATTAAAAACATTTTTGTTTGCAGGTGATGAAAAAGTCTCATACGAAAATTGTTTATGAAGACAATTTTATATTATAATGAAAAAAATCAGCAACAATTTTGGAATTGTATAGCCATATGGTTGAATGAAAGTCAGAAATACGTGTTTCAAGTGATTAAATAACATGATGTGTAAATTTTCATTCAAATTTTAAAATTCAAAAACCGGCTTCGCATCTTCTAATCTGATAGAGATTACACTACCGAGTTTGGGACACAAATTATGGCCCTAATTTGAAGTCGCCACCAGACGTCGACACCATCGCGAATTACCAACTTACCACCATCTGACATATCGTGATGTCGATGATGAACTTTTACAGCAGAGGGATAGTGAGATATGCGATGACGGTAGATAGAGTGAGATAGCGATAATCGTGCCATACACCTGTCCAACTTGGATATCTTTGTGTGGTTTTCCTATCGTTCCTTGCGCTGTTTCTGTGTTTTTATTTCCGCGTCAAACGGCATCTTTTCTCGTTCGCAAGCAAGTGAGCAGCTAGTGATCCCCGATTTTTGAAATTAATCGTTCATCCACTAATCGAATACTTTTAAGCAGTTTCTTATTCGATCCAAATAATCGATTAATCGATTAATCGTCACACTGAGAGAAATAATTAGTTAGACTAATATTTCTCATTTGTTAGAAAGCCATCTGGAATCAAAAAAGTGTTCATTACGTCTGAAAATCAATTATTATCTTTTACGCTCCCCTAAACTCGTAAACGAAGCTCATCTCGCATCGACGGCATTGAACTTCTTTTAGTAGTTTAGGACGTGCTCCCGTGGCCGAGTGGTTAGCGTCATAACTAACATGCCGGGTGTTCGGGTTCGATTCCCGTTCTGGTTGGGGGAATTTTTCGTCAAAGAAATTTCCTCCGACTTGCACTGTGATCACGCGTATTCTAGAGCTTGCCACTCAGAATGCATTGCAAGGCGTGTCATTTGGCATAGAAATCTCAACTAAGTACTAATAAAAATGACGCAAGTAATACTACGTTGAGACGGCGAAGTTCCTCTAGGAACGTTAGTGCCATTAAAGAAGAAGAAGAAGAAGTAGTTTAGGAGAGCGTCAAAGATAATTATTGATTTTCAGGATAAAACTGCAGCGGCTGTACGGTTTTTTTGCTCTGGGTTTGAATCGATTAATCGATGTAAATTATTCGTTCGCTTCGATTATTGGTTGTGCAGTATTCGTTCGATTAATAATCGATTTCTGTAGGAAGTATTCGATTAATCGATTAATCGAACGATTATCGGGGATCACTATGAGCAGCGAAGCAACGAGCAGCAGCAGCAGCAGCAGCAGTAACAATATCAGCAATAAGAACAACAAGAACAGCGGTAGACAGCGTGTAGTGAAGTTTGAAAGTGAAAATGGGAGGAAAGAGAAAGAAAAAAAGCATACATCTTGACGATTCAAAGGAAAGTCCTAACGAAAAGAGGGATAAACGTTACAGCAGCGATTCTATTCGTCCGCCGGCATCTCAAAAAGACACCGTTAGCGAATCAAACTGGAACAGGAACCGATTTGCGATCTTAGCAGATGCGGAAGAAGACCATCCGTCGGTTCGAGAAATGACAACCATTAACGCAGAACCCGACGGCGCCAGTGGTTGTATGGTTAGCGTAACAGCCTCACAATCCGATCGGCCTGGGTTCAATCCCAGCTGGCGTCGTTGGGATTTTCTGAGGCGAAAAATCTCTGGTTACGTCTTCCTTCGGAGCGGAAGTAAAAGAAGTTGGCCCGGCTCATGAGTTGTTGAGTCTAGGAACAGGTGGAGTCGCCTCCCTGATGTCGGTGATTGGCACTAAAGTGGCGGAAATAGGCCGACGAAAAATAAGCGAAGATAAAAAAAAAAGCAGAACCCGAGAAAAATACAACGAGCAATCACCCGATAGAACAAAAGATGTCCCCTTTGGTAGTGAAATCGTGTCCCCTGGAAAATCTGAAGCGGACAATACAAGCGATCAGCGTAAACGCTGAGTACCAACTTACAAGGATGGGAATAAAAATTGTGACATCAACCCGCGAACGTTACAACAAAGTTAAAACGTATTTGACTAAGGCCAGCATTGAATTTTACACACACGACATAGCAGCCGAGAAGCCATTCAAAGTAGTTATCAGAGGGCTTCCTGTCATGGCAACCGAGGACATTAAAGCGGAACTTCGCGATATATATAAACTGCAACCACAGGCAATTTTCCTTATGAACCGACGAAATCAAGAGAAACAATATTGTGACTGCCTCTATTTGGTACATTTTGCTAAAGGTAGCACATCACTAGGTGCATTGCAAGCCATTCGTTCAATCAGCAGCTTGAGAATCAAATGGGAGTTGTATAAAGGACCCAACCGGAGCATTACGCAGTGTATGCGCTGTTTAAATTTTGGCCATGGTACTCGTAATTGCCATCTGAAGCCAAATTGCAATATTTGCTCAAATCAACATCTTACAGAAAAGTGTCCTCTCAAAGAAGTAAATGTCTACAAATGTAAAAACTGCGGAGGAGATCATATGTCAACCGACATGATTTGTCCCAAACGTGAGGAGTATCGTCGCATCAGGATGGAAGCTACAAAAAGGAATCAACCAGCACAATATAAGAAGAAGAAGCAATAACTTATTGATTTGAATGGCTTTCCCGAACTATCACCTCCACAGCTGAGAGCAGTACCAAATCTTGCTCCGCTCCCACTACCCTGCCAACGACAGACACGAAAATCACCTCCATCTGGACTCCCTCCTGGGCTTAGATCGAATCATCAACCTTCGGATTTTTCAAACCAGTGGTCACCTGAAGCAGAACAGCCGTATTCCAGACAAAATGCGAACCAGTCTATGGATTCCCTATCCCAGTCGACTGCCCATCTAGCAGCCATCGTTGCTGATCTACAAAAAGACGGGTGGGTAATGTCGGGGACATAACCGGAGTGACGTAGGACTATACAAAAGGGACAGCTTTTGTTAAATATATATTTTAAATATATTGTTTTATGTTCTTCTCCTACGTGAATACCTACCTATCTACCTTAAAAATGGATTAGTTTACTGTTTACTCTTCATGAATATGTTGATGTTTCTGAAAAGAACCTTTGGTGTTGTGTTTTTGTTATCACTCGATATTCCCATCTTGTTCGGTTAAACCTTCCTGTTTAGCTATTGCGTTTGCCACTCGCCACAGCTTTCACAGTTGGAAAATTTCTTCCCATCCAGCTTGTGACATGTTGTTCAGTAAATTACATTTGATGCGACGTGCCGGAGAAACACTTTGCCACTCACTGAAACTAATTGTTGCCTTGATGAGCGCCGAACCGAAGCTGCTCTGTTCTTGATGCGGGTTTTCTGATTGTCGTGAGCAGCTTTGCAAGCCAACTCGAGCTCTCCGACGGCCGAAACTCTATAATCGCTGTTAGGTATACTGGTGCTCCGGCACCAATCCGTTCGGCCTAGTTACACTTGCGGAGCAATCAGTGAATGCGACCAACAGGGAACTGGAGACTTGCACGGTTCGAGTGAGACTTTGCCTTTCCCTTAACTTGTCCTCCTTTGTTACGTCCACGATGCCGATGCCGTACAACCACACGGGTTTACGGTTTGAAAGAAAATAAGATATTTTTTTGGGGTCCGCGTGTTTTATACTCTAGTGGTACACACTCACAGGATAGAGACAAATCAGCAGACTCAGCCAGAGGGGCGAGTCCAACGAGACGAACGAATGAGCGTTAAAAGGGAGCGATGGCAAAAAAATACATTCATTACGATTTGTTCGCTCGTTGGATTCACATGAAGGCTAAAAAGGGTCCTTTTCAGGATCACAAAATTATCTTCAATCTAAATAGTTTATTGTTTTGTTATCACTCGATATCCCCATCTTGTTCGGCTAAACCTTGCTGTTTAGCGATCGCATTTGCCACTCGCCACAGCTTTCACAGTTGGAAAATTTCTTCCCATCCAGCTTGTGACATATTTTACAGTAAATTACATTCAATGGCACGTCGCATTACCACCACTCAGTATCGGATTGGAGGTAATTTTAACCTGTAATTGAACATTTGCGATGACAGTGGTACAGTGTCGACCTTCAATGTGGGGTCATAATTTGGACCCCGAACTCTATGTTTACAAAAATGTCCAACTAAATATGTCGCATTACTGGTCCGTCCAATTAGCTAAATGTCGAGATAAGTGTAAATTACTGTACTTTCAATCTAGAAGCAATTTAAGAATTGGTGAAAATCAATAAGTTCAGAACAACTGCCAAATTCACATACTCATCATATCCTGGCAAACAAATTATGAAAAAATCAATTTGTGTTTTATTATTATTTTGGATATTGTTTTAGAAAGCATTGAACTGTATTTCCTAAACTCTTTTTTGGAAGGTTTAATGGCCCTGAAAAGCGCCTTGTTTTATGGAATGGTTCCAATTTAGAAAACTTAGTACTTGTGGTTTTGAAAAAAACCATTTCGAACGCCCTCGATGCCGCCTTGTTCTGGATTTGCCACCAAAGCAGTGTGTATAAAGGACAAACTCTGCTACCTGATGCCGTTTTGCGATTGCGTTTGCCACTCGCCACTCGCTGCAACTGCCTGTTGTCTTGATGTCCACCGAACCGAATGTGTTCTGTTCCGAATGCGGGTTTTCTTATCGTCGCGAGCAGCTTTACCAGCTAACTCGATCACTTCGGCGGCCGAAACTATATAACGCCGGCTAGGTGGACTGGAGCACTGGTACTAACGCGGCCTAGCTACCCTTGCGGGGAACTCCAGATCAACACGGTTCGAGCGGGATTTTGCCTTTTCCTTCACTTTTCCTCCTTTACCATGTCCAGACATGACTGCTTGGGTTGGTTTGTTGATTTGTTGTGATGCGAACCGATGTGGTGTACGGTTTGAATGAGAATGATCGTTACGGCAGCGGAGCGGGGATTTTTAAGCTGACTGGCAGGCTCGAGAATTACGCATGTGTGAGACTGCGACCAATGTTTCGTTCATTGTTTTCTTTTTCCTTTCCAATCGTGCTTTATTCTATTTCGCTGCTGCTCTGGTTGCCCGTTTTGGTCGGTACGATTTGAGGAGCACAAAATGGACCAATCAAAAATGGGCACATAGTGCATTTTGACAATGCTTGATATTTCACAATTATTCAATTATTTATCTCAAGAAAAATGAAATGTTATTCGTTATGATAGATGCGTAGATATATTTCCTATCAATTGATGCAAAAACCTTTGCGATCTATTGAGAAATGCTCGAGTTATAAGCGTTCCAAATCTTGCATTTTTTCCTACTTGTTCAGTGCCTAGATTTTCATTTCACCCCCTATATCTTCCGGTTAGACGTAGTCCTACGTCAAAAATGATGATGCAGATGATGCATTACTTCATGCAGCTTAACATTCATCCTTCACATCCTTAATTGAAATGCCCGCTCTTTGGCGGCCAAAAAGGTGGAAATCACCGAATTTCTTCAAAACAATCGAATAGACGTCGCCTTTCTCACAGAAACACACCTCAAACCAAACGTGAACTTCAGTCTACCTTATCACTTCGTTTTCAGACTCGATTGAGTTGAGGCTGCTAAAGGTGGAGTAGCCATAGTCATCCGTAAAGGGCTCAAGTTCAGGACGATGCCCGATTTTGGTCTGACTATCATTGAAGCTGTCGGCATTGAACTGATGAATGCAGATGGTCCAATCACCATGATAGCCGTTTATTACCCAATTCAATGCAAGAATTCTGATGGAAGCTCAACAAGGTTTAAAAATGAAATTCAGAAGCTGACTCGACGTAGTGGTAAATTTGTAATAGCCGGTGATATCAATGCTCGTCACTCAACCTGGGGGAACAACAGGAACAACAAGAATGGAACAGTGCTTGCCGATGATCTCCAGGCAGGACACTACGTGATTCTTAATTCGGATACTCCAACATTCTACTCCCCGACAGGGGCCGGTTCAACGCTTGACATTTTCCTCTCCAACATTGCTGACAGATGTACTAAGCCCTGTGCGATAACAGATCTTTCCTCCGACCACCTTCCAGTGGTTTTGGATTTAGATCAAGCCGCAAACCAACACCAACAATATCGTAAACAACTATCATCGTGCTAACTGGCCTCGGTTTCAGCAGTACGTGGAAGAACGAGTAGACGAGAACACTCCATTAGAAACGGTGGAAGATATCGACAATGTACTGCAAACATTCTCCCATAACATCAATGAAGCAGAAGGCAGATTTATTCCAACAACGCATGTTACAAGTAAATTTACAAGTTTGGACGAAGAAAAACGTATAATATCTCTCAGAAACTGTGTCAGACGTCAATTTCAAAGAACGAGAAATCTGAATAGGAAAATTATTTATCGAAAATTGAACAAGGTTATTGCAACAAGGATAGAAAAACTGAAGAATAGACAGTTTGAAAATGAGCTTAAGAATCTACCTTACTACTCTAGGCCCTTCTGGCGATTGACTAAAGTTTTGAAAAGTAAACCGAAACCAGTTCCTCCACTTACGGTAAATAATAACGTGTTTCTAACATCCGCTGAAAAAGCAAACGCAATTTCGATTCAGTTTAAGGCTGCGCATGAACTAGGACAGGCTATTGATAGTCCGATGGAAGCGACGATCGAGCAGTGTATCTTTCAACTTGCTACTGTGACATCCGAGTTTCCCGAGGGAGAAAAATTTACTACAATTGAAATTGAACAAATTATTAAAAGCACCCGCAATATGAAGGCTCCTGGTTTCGATGGCCATTTTAACATCGTGCTGAAGAAACTCGGTATAAAAGCAAATAATCTCCTAGTTAACCTTTTTAATCGTTGCCTAGAACTTGGATATTTCCCTTCTGCTTGGAAGCTGTCGAAGGTAGTGCCAATCCTCAAGCCGGGTAAAGATCCCACAAATCCGTCAAGCTATTGCCCGATTAGCCTTCTCTCGTCAATTAGCAAATTGTTAGAGAAAGTTATCTACACCAGACTACTCAAACACACTGAGGAGAACAACATCCTTCTCGACGAACAATTCGGCTTTCGACGAGGACATTCCACAGTCCACCAGTTGCAGAGGGTTACTAACTTAGTCAAGCGATCTAAGAACCTATCAAAGACGACAGTCATGGCTATGATGGACATAGAGAAAGCCTTTGATAACGTCTGGCATAGCGGTCTGATATTCAAACTTCGAAGATTCAATTTCCCAACCTATTTGGTGAAGGCAATCGAGAACTATCTCCAAGGAAGAACATCGCAGGTCAACATTACCGGTGCGCTCTCGGTACGCTATAACATAATCGCTGGTGTTCCCCAAGGGAGTATATTGGGCCCTATATTGTATAACCTATACACTTCGGATATTCCACCTTTGCCAAATGGTGGAACATTGTCGTTATTCGCAGACTACTCGGCAATAAGCTACAATGGGCGAGTAATCCGTACCCTTGTTTCCAAACTTCAAAGCGGACTTGATAGCTACACTGAGTATCTTAGAATCTGGAAAATCCGTATAAATGCTGCAAAGACTCAAGTCATTGTATTTCCGCATCGGAATACCAACAGATTGAAACCAATGATGAAGGTTAAGGTTTTAGATAATGAAATCGAATGGTCATCCGACGTACGATATCTTGGAGTCATCCTTGATAGCAAATTGCTGTTCCGGTCGCATCTGGACGACAGAGTTAAAAAAGGAATTATAATGTTAAAAAGACTCTATCCGATTATTGCTCGAAGAGCGAAAACATCTATCTCGAACAAGCTTGCGGTGTTTAAACAGATTGTGTCTCCTATGTTAGAGTACGGCTCTCCTGTTTGGATGGAATGTGCTAAAATGCATATTAAAAAACTACAAATAGTTCAAAACAAATTTTTGAAAATGGTTCTGAATCTTCCAAGGCACACTTCAACTTCCGAGGTCCATCGGTTGGCAGGTTTTGACCAAATAGCACGAAGAATCGAAGACTTTGAAGCACGCAATCGCGCCAGATCCCTAGTTTCAGAATGGCAAACGATTAGAAATATTTATTCATAGATTACATATGTTCATTTTTTGTTTTTTCTTTCAATTTTGTAAATATTTGTAAATATGTATATATAGTTAGATTAGACATATTGTAGGCAGTATAAATCGAAATTAAATAGAACACATGTTTGTTCAAGCTGAAATAACAACCGTTAGGAAAATAAACTTTTAATATAAAAATTATAATTCAACCCGAAGTATGAAATGCAACTCTGCGGAATCACTTAATATGTAAGTGTGTGAGGCAAGACGTGCCGTCTCATATATCACCCTACATTATATGCCGCCTCGAGCTCGATCAACTATCACAACCGCAGCTCCCGTCAGACAGAGTCAAACAGCCAAAGAGGTGAGACGTGTATTCGTGTTGCGGGCGCATTGGGTGATTTCCAGCGGCGGTTCCAAGTTACACAGTAAGAATGATTGTAAACCAAAAATTGTATGAATAAATCTGAATTTAATGCAAAAAAAAGGCAAACTTTCATTCGGCATCGGACTGTTGAGCAATCCAGTTCACTTTGGACCCCACCAGTGGTAATCCAACTTGGATATCGTCGTGTGGTTTTTTCAGTTCGTTTTTGGCGTTATTCGTATCGTGTGTTTTTGTTTCCGCGTCATAAATTGGACGCTTCTCGTAGTGTGTGATGAGCAAGAAAAAGAGGAAGGCTGGCTCGAGCACTGAAAAAAGCGAACGCATTGCCAGGGGCTATCAAATTTCGAGGCAAGCGTCATCTAGTGAAGTACGCGATGTTGGTGCAGTGAAAAGCGCTCGAGCGCTTACCCAGGCAGCAACCAAAATCAAGCTCCCCCCGCTGGTGGTGAAGGCGGTCGCTCTTGATAAACTCATCAGCGAATTCGCATCGATGGGTGTTACAGCAGAGTACAAGCTGTGTGGCATAATTCAGCATTTTTCCAAGCAGTTAACATTGTTTTTCGTCATCTTAAGGGCTTCGTTGGTGCCTTTGACATTGCATGAATGCATTAAACTGACTTTATGGCGAAGTAGGCATCAAGGTTGTGCGCCAAAAAATCATTTGGGGAATACCAAGCATCTTGACTGTCGTACTGGAATGTTATAAATTATTTGGGTTCGTGTTCCAGTCGCAAAACTGCCTTCAACTAGGATTGCGCTAATTTTGATCATAATAAAGCAATGCTACTGTTTTCGAGGTTATTGATATTAACAAAAAGAGTTTATTTAGCATGTTTAGACACCAAGAAAGTAAATGTCGTTCTGGAATTTTGTATGTGATTAGGTTTCGCTTGCCAGTAGCAAAACTTCCTCCACTTAGGGTGGCAGCTGCGCTTATCTCGAGCATGAGAAAGTAACGCAACTTTTTCCGAGGCCAGTAATATAAACAGAATCGTTTCTTTTTAGAATAACGCAAAATTTCTCATCATTTTTATATTCTCAGTAGTTTCAAGCCACCAATATATGGCTCTGTATGCGTGCTATGGCGAACGCTTGTTTGGCGCTTGGTTTACGTTGTACGAACGATGCCTAGAGGTGTAATTCCACTGAGGCAATACTAAATAACATGTAGCATGATATTTGATACTTGCATGTGTTGTCATTGTTGTTATTTACTCGCGGTGCCAAAAATATATTGATGTAGTTATGAGATGTGGAATAATGGTGCTGGTGCAACATGTATATAATCGACTGTAGCCGAGTCTATGTCAATTGCGAAAAAGGCCACCGGAATAGCGTTCAACGTAAATTTTCAATGCATTGACATGACATTAATTGCGACGTATGATCAGCTAGTGTATTGTTCTGCTAGGGCAAGAATGAATCATCAATGAATTATCGTCAACTGATTCTACAATGAAAAAAACATTTCAGAGATTATTCTACTAAGCAGTTGTTTCTATAATTTCACAGCACTATAGAATAATATCCGAAGGTAAAAACAAACGACTTTTATAAAATAACAGCGTAGTTCTACGTCAAAAATGCGGTCCTATCGTGGAGACAACCTCCTATAACTTTTTTTATATAAGAGGTTAGTTAAGCTCTACCAGCCCTATCTGGAAAGGGTTAACCCAGACGTCGTGTGGGGTTCTCACTGACTAGAACCAAGCCTCTAGTCGTTGCCTCGGTCCCCACGAGACAATATCTAGGCGATAACTTAAGGGGGGCGGTTGTGCTCTTCACCTTTCGCCAACGCTGACTTGCGTTGTTTCTACCATTTTTTTCTCTTTATCTCATTCACGTTCAGTTGTTCTCCGCAACGCTTATCCATTGCACAAGCTTCCGATTACCCGTCGAGAAGTGTACCGATTGGGAGTGGCCCCCAACATTTCGCGCCGTCACAGCCACCCTAGCGGGGTTTCTCTTCCCAACGGAGCCCCGATTAGGTAGTGTCCTCCATCATAACGCACTTTCCGTCACAGCTAGTCAGGCGTTATCAGCACGCTGGTCGGACCTCGACCTCCGCTGTAGATCGGACATGATGTGTACGAT
The DNA here is from genome assembly GCF_029784135.1 of Toxorhynchites rutilus septentrionalis. Taxonomy (NCBI): domain Eukaryota; kingdom Metazoa; phylum Arthropoda; class Insecta; order Diptera; family Culicidae; genus Toxorhynchites; species Toxorhynchites rutilus. Next base: position 308,004,145 of record NC_073745.1, on the reverse strand, counting down.
TGAACTTTTTACCGCGTTCCAATGCCCTCGTCACGACAAATATCCTCCACGATGTTCCCAGCATGAAGGGCAGATAGTCTCTCACGCCTTGCGGTTAATCTGGGACATATATACGAATACGACGTGTTCTGGTGTTTTCACCACATCTCCACACTCCGGACAGAGTGACGACCTTGCGTGCCCGAACCGGTGTAAATATTACCAGAAACAGCTATGGGTAGGCTGATCAAATAGTTCAAGAATAAAAACGGGACACGGATTCGATTGTATATAGTCTTAATTTTTTTTCACTATATTATCGAATTCCGACCACAAACTGGCTGTAATTGAAAAGGTACGCTATTTAGAACGATCCTGTCGCTTCCATTTGGAAGGTGAAAAAAGCTGATACTGGATACAATTCTAAAACATCCAAGTTAGTGGAATTAAATAACATTTCAGAAGTAAAAGACTCTAAATTTTGTACTTTCAGAGGTCGTTTCATTCGTTCCTAAAAATTAAAGCACTATAACCGCTCTATAATTCGTTCTTGACAATCAAATCCACAATGTTTTTAGTTTCACTGCAACATTATTTCAAATAGTTCCTGATGAGCCTTCACTGATAATCTTCAAAAACCACGATTTTCACTCCTCTCCACCAAATGTAGTCAATAAACTTTCACCTTAACGTTGAAATAATACTTCTTCAAATAAGTCATACTTCAAATATAAAAAAAAATATATTTTCTACTGTATATAATTGTAATCCAAAATAGTATTCAATCGTATCCGACCAAATTGAAGCTTTTGTTCAACCATTATTTAGCTGGATAATACGCCAGTGAAAAGTTGTGAGGATGTTTTATTTGTTCGACAAAACATGAAAAATCTGAACAGATGCAATTTAAGCCTGAAATATTTCTTCTATTCGACTATTTACACTCAGCCCTACCGATCGTGAGCTGTAATAAAATTAATCAGTTTTATAATGGCCGAACAATAGTATTGACTGCTAAGTAGAGCTAATATTTTCTAATTGACTTTAAATTGCATTTAACGAACAATATTGGCTATAGCTTAATAATTTCTCCTAATTTGCTTAAACACGGCTTGTATAGAGGATTTGATGACATCTAGTTCAGGCATTATTAAGCATATAGCTGAATAAAACCAACCAGAAAAGGCTCCTGTATTTAAGTTAAATAAATTTGACTTTCAAGAACAATTTGCACCTTCTTAGTCAAACAGTCAAACCTTTTATGTTGAAGAATTATAATAATATAATCAGAACTAACAGCAACTTCAGCAACATTGTCTCAACAAGGCCAATCAATGCTTGGATGCCGATTTCTGGTAAAAAGCAATCATAATTTGAACACGAGTTTTCAAATAAATCGCATAGTACAACAACACATTTTCATTGTGGATGTAAATATGGAGGTAATGCGTCAAAACAAGTAAGAGCTATCTAGATAGAAATTCTAGACAAAGAAACCGGGTGTTATAATCGTCAAGCAATTTAGTATAATAATCACCGACAAAATTACAAAAACTATTCAACTGTTTTACATGAACACACAACAAACTTATTCTCTGCAAAATCCGAATCAGATTCTAATCAGAATTTCATTCGAAAAAAGACTGTTGAAAATAATGCCAAAAGAATAAATATTTTATATTCTAAATACGGTATATATTAATAAAATGACGGTAGGATCAAAAAAGGTCGAAAAAACGGCACCGTCCCGTTCAATGGTCAACCTAGCCTTGTCCGGACAGGAACTGCGTCAAGTAGAAGTTCATCTCTCCGTGCTTCCTGTTTAACCAGGTTGATAGTATCGGTATAAGCCCATATGTTCACCTACCGTTCTCCGCCGTGTACCATTCCTGCTGCCGCTTTAATAATGACTCTGCTCTCGCTGTTTTCCGGATAACACTGGTTTCTTTTCGTATATAGCATTCGCCATCTTCCGCTAGGGTGAACATGTCGGCGATAGCGCATACTGCTTCCAACGAGATCATCCTGTACGCGCTCGCAACTCGCATCGCCATGAGCCGAAACATCGAGAGCCACAGATCAGGATGGCACTTCGTACCGGGGTATTGATGAGGATACAGTAGCTAGAAGACGCCTTCCGCTACTGCAGGGTCCAGCGTTGTTCGGCATTATCCTCGCTGTCGCGTTGTTGGACTTCTCGGACTTTTCGCAGGCGTAGCCGACGTGGCGTTGAATTCTGCCGGTCGTCGATCATAACACCCAAGTACTTCAGCATACGCTTCGAAGTTATCACTTGTTCTTCGACTGTGATTTCCACCCGCTGCACGGCTTTACAATTGCTCCCTTCAGTTTTATTATGAGCAATCTGCAGTTTCGCTGCTTGCATCCAATTCCCTACTGTGACGATGGACTCGGTTGCAAGCATCTTCACCTTTTTGAGGATCTCGCCTGACACTGTGAGAGCGAAGCTCACGATCTCCACGCCTTTGGAAAGCTTCAATGACAGCACACCGTTGTACATTACATTCCACATATTGTTGCCACATTTGAATCTGTACCAGAGGGGTTAAAAATCTTTCTTATCCGTACTTTTTCGTCCATAAATCTGGACCAAAAATCTGTACCATCGAAAATATTCGTTGTACAAATTCAGCATGAAAAAATACTCATTTATTCACTACAAATACTACATTTACATTTGCAAGTCCTTCGTGTGTTTTGTAATGCTTATACATAGTTTTTTTTTAATCTAGATCATGAATTAAAATTAAAAAAAAATCGCTCCAAACGATACTGCGGCGTAAAAGTCGTCATGTACCTGAATGTTGCTTTGTTCGAATTTCTTACTTTCACACGCGGAAAAAATCTGCACCAATCTGTACTTTTTGACGAAAATCTGTACTCTGTACCGTACAGAATCTGTACCAAATATAACGAAAAAATCTGTACCTTTCCAGATAAATCTGTACGTGTGGCAACACTGATTCCACAGCGTAGGGCCCAGGATAGAGCCCCTATCTTCATCGGTATCTGCTCTCTACTCGTCTCGTAGACTAGAATGTGGTTCTGGAAATAGCTCAATAGGATTCTGCACAGGTACCCAGGAACCTTCACATGGTGCAGGAACTCGGCGATGGCATCCCAGTTAGCGCTATCAAATGCATTTCTCACGTCGTCGTTACTCCTGCGTAGTGTCGGTCACACCTCCGCTTTCGTTTAGACGACTTCTCAGCTTTTCTGATCATCGTCCGGATGGCGTCAATACGGGGTTTTCCGGAAGCTGAACTGCATTTTTGATCGACCATGGTTACTCTCCGTACATTTCTTCAGTCGGTATATAGGCCTGCTGGATACGCTCCGCTATTGAACTGCGGAATTTTGACTGTAAATTGGGAAATCGTTGTTTAGCTTGTTCGAACACCTGTTCGATTATTTGCCTTTTCCTTGTATGCAAGATGTTGTAGCACCACTGTTCAGCAAATGACAGGTTTTTGAATGGCGTCATCAGCCAAGGCGCTATGGGATATAGCATAACGGCATCGCTGTTGTTTTCGGAAAGCATTTCACGAATGTCGAAGTTTTGCTATATTCTGGCATCGTGGATAGAGCCAGGATACCCAGGTAACCAGTAAGCACTTAGAAATGGTCTTAAATCAGCACTGTATCCATATATAGAATACTGAATAAATGCTTATCAAGCGCTATAAACCAATATAGGGTGGATATAATACTAAAAAGGCTAAATATACGGCTCTTTTAATGCTTAAGTTACAGCTTTAAATAAGTATTACTACAGATAACTTATGGCTATCTGAAAACATCACTTGTGATGGCAGGTTTGAATAAGCATTATTCATGCTTAAATATGATTCCATAAAAACGTCAAGATGTTATTTTCCGTTTTTTTCTAGGAAAAAGCCTTTGAAATCAATCGACAGAAAGCAAAAAAAATAAATATATATACATTCCATGGGCCCATCCACACATATTTATTGCAGATTGTTGCAAGTTGTTATTGAGGTTATAACAGTATTCTTCTTTATTTAGATCTACGACACACTGTTTGGAATGAGAAATAATTGTTATATGAAAATTACCTTATGATATTCCAACCGGGGTACTTCTGCAACATGTGTGTTTCTCTGTTGTGCCTTTGATATACTGTCGATATAGATGAATGAGTTGAAAGTAGTCATATTAAAACAACCGTTCAGGTACCTGCTAGAAAAGATCATGTATGAGCGGGTTCTGTTGGCCGGCTTGGAAGCATATTTTTGGCCTAAAATATCCATGTTATGTTGGCATTAGAGATGCTGAATTAGTGCTACAATAGAGCTAATAGTTAATGCTTATGGTTATACTTATGACAGACATACAGCTGTACTTGCGTTGTACTTCGAAAATTGTATGTCTGTCACCATGTACAGCGCTAGAACCATGCAAGCAACTCGGTACAATCGCTGTACCTGTACCGACCTATTTTTCCGCTGTACATGGCTACAGTTGTACTGTGCGCAGCGCCATAGACGGTTAGTGGTGGGTAGCATGAACAAAACGAATCAAAACATTTGGTATACATTCTTTTCATTGACTTTCTCTTGAGTTAATAACTCAGATTGAAACATATTTGTTGTGTTCGATAGTTTAGACGCTAAATAAAAACCTTTTTCATTGAAATATTGGTGAAAATACAATGCAATAAATTCAAACTTCTGATTGTCAGTCTGACATGCGGTACAATGTACAACCAAAGTATGTGTGTCATGCTATCGTGGTACCTGTACAACGCTGTACACGTACAGCGCTAGTACAGTTGTATGTCTGTCCATGGTATAATTTCAATAGAGAGGTCGGTGATATCACCTCTGTTGATGACCACCTCCCTTTCTACGTAGTTTCTAAGCTTGGGTAATTCGATTTTTCGCAAATTCAGTGGACTAGTGGAAATGGAATTTTTGACACGTCGTAGAACATATGAACTTGTTTAACTTTTTGTACTTTCTCTACAGTTCAAACTTTCATCAATCATTTTTTATTCGGGATCACATTCTCCTCAAAGAAAACGTACATAACTTGAATTAAACCGATAGCAACACTGCGCCGATCCGTCAATGCCTGTGACAATACACTCCCCTCCGCCCCTGCATTCTGCTTCACATCCCAAAAGCTCTAGCATTTTTGCATCACATTCATCAGAATCTCCTAATCGTTCCATCGCCCTGGAGGAAGAGAGGCAAAGCAGCACACACAAAACTCATCGCCATCTTCGCGTTCATTTGGAGTTGTTCGCCGTCTTACGCAGATTGCAGCAGCTGAAAATCAAGTGTTTTTCTGTGTCATTATTGTAGGAACGAAACTGGCTTCCGGTGTTTAGCCTTTAGTGTCCGTGCGTGTGTGTATGTGCGCACCCGTTTGTATACTGTGAACCGTTAGTAGGCTCGGATATTGTGTCTGATAAGAAGTATCGTTTCTCATTGGTGGATTGTGATTGTTGGAATTTGGGAGTGAAACAAGTTCTTCGAATACGTTTTATGTGAGGGAGTGAATTGAAGCACAATAAGTGCCTTATTTACAGCCTATTTGTGATGGTTCATTTTTTCTTCGTAAATCTGTGGCATACGCATTTAATATTACCGTTGACAAACTCAATTCCGATGTTTGGATACAATGCAGATCATCTCGGATAAGCCATCTGGAGGGGCGGAGCCGATGAAACGATGAAAGATACTGTATGCAAATTACGCAAACAGAAAGAAAAAGTAGCAGCAGCAGCAAAACACGCACAGTAGCTGGATTGAAATTGTGTACAAATATTTTACTCGGAGGAAAGATCAACAAGCTACAGCAAAAACAAGCGCAAGGATCAGAACCCAAAACCAGCCGAGAACGAGATATAACATTGTGAGGATTCTCCATAAGTGGTGCCTAGAAGCCAGATGACGGCGAATAAAGAGGCCTATCACGAAGGCTGGCTGATCAAATCGCCTCCGACGAAGCGAATCTGGCGAGCGGTGAGTCATTTATGGGTTTTCTGTCGATATGTTTTTGCATATTCTCACGTTCAGTGAAAATTTTTGGAAATGATATCATGGACACAATGTTTTTGCTCCGTATGATTAAATTATTGGATGTGTTCTCGGGTGTTCAGTTGAATGATTCTAAAACTTCGTCTCCGCTGTTTCCACTGTCCTGTCTGTATATGAATGAATCAGATGTTTAAAAAGAAAAAAATTATAGAAAAAAAAATGCGAATGAAGAAAAGTCTCGACGCAACATCTGGCAAATGGTTTCACGAAACATCATAACAAACTCCGATTTTTATGTCTTGCCTGGAACCATCTAAGTATTGCTACCTGTCGACATTGGGTGATATTTGACATTTTCATGCCATATTGTGGTTATCTCGTTCTCAAATCACACTCTTTCGCTTCGCCATATCATATTGGGCTTTACTTGCAGCTTGTAATTTGAGCTAAATTACATTTTCCTCCAATTTGATAATGCCATTCTGTTCCGTGAGGAATCTCGATCCACCGTTTATCAAGGTCGACAATCAACACCACAATGAGTGCGGCTCGTAGTGCTTCACACGCCATTGTACCCTCAATTACGGCTCCCGATGACTTAATCTTCACCTTCCGGGGTGCGCATCTTTTGCTGTAACGACGTTCGGTAGATAATTTCCTGTCCGGTCAATCCAAATAAACGCGGATTCATGATGCGGCAGTATCTTTGAGGTCGGTATTCGTCTTATTTTTCTTCGATGAACGTTACCAGAAGAGATGAGGATTACCGCCCATGATGCAAACAGTCAAGATCAATTTAAATGAAGCGATAAAACGAAGGAGAAGACCGATGGGGGAGATCAAAAGACAATTTTGCGTGGGGAAATCTGTTTGGTTAGTGACGGATGGTCATTTCGAGATATACCACAAGATAGGTGCGATCTTGATTCCGAGTTTTCGATGGTAGAATTCTCTCTTGCTCTCCTTTCTCGTAACAATTCGGCTCCATGAACGGATAGAATTAAGTTCAACTTGCTGAAAAACCTCCCTGATGTGGCGAAACATCGCTTGTTGAATTTATTCAATCGATTTCTGGAGCATAATGTTGTACCAGATGATTGGAGACAAGTACGAGTTATAGTTATTCAAAAACCCGGAAAACCCGCGTCCGACTTCAATTCGTACCGCCCAATAGCAATGCTGTCTTGTATACGGAAATTGTTGGAGAAAATGATCTTGTTTCGCCTTGATCGATGGGTTGAAACGAATGGCCTACTCTCAGATACACAATATGGGTTCCGTAGGGGCAAGGGGACGAATGATTGTCTTGAGTTGCTTTCTTCAGAAATTCAAATGGCTTACGCCGAAAAAAAACAAATGGCTTCAGTATTCTTGGACATAAAGGGGGCCTTTGATTCTGTTTCAATAGAGGTTTTGTCAGACAAATTACACTCTCGGGGTCTGCCGCCTCTTTTGAATAATATGTTATATAACTTGCTTTGTGAGAAACATTTAAACTTTTCTCACGGAGATTCGGTAGTATGTCGGGTCTCTTACATGGGCCTCCCCCAGGGCTCATGTTTAAGCCCCCTTTCGTACAACTTCTATGTAAGCGACATTGACAATTGCCTTACACAAAATTGCAGCCTAAGACAACTTGCAGATGATGGAGTGGTGTCTGTCGTAGGATCAAATGAATCCGACCTGCAAGAACCCTTACAAGATACTTTGAACAACTTTTCAACCTGGGCCATTGGGCTAGGGATCGAATTCTCCACGGAGTAAACAGAGATGGTCGTCTTTTCTAGGAAGCATAGACCAGCAAAACCAAAGCTTCAACTTTTGGGTAAACCGATCACTCATGCTATGTCATTCAAGTATCTTGGGGTCTGGTTCGACTCCAAATGTACTTGGGGGGCCCATATTAGGTATCTGAGTAAAAAATGCCAACAAAGGATAAACCTTCTCCGTACAATTACCGGCACATGGTGGGGAGCCCATCCAGAAGATCTTATAATGTTGTATCGAACAACTATTCTCTCAGTGATGGAGTATGGCAGCTTCTGTTTTCAATCAGCTGCCAAAACACACCTCATTAAACTCGAACGAATTCAGTATCTTTGTCTCCTTATTGCGTTGGGATGTATGCCCTCAACGCATACCATGAGTCTCGAGGTTTTGGCAGGCGTACTCCCACTAAAAGATCGCTTCAATTTATTATCTCTTCGATTCCTCATCCGGTGTAAGGTTATGAACCCAGTGGTGATCGGAAATTTTGAGCAGCTGATCGAGCTAAATTTTCACTCCGGATTCATGAGTTCGTATCATGAATTCATCTCCATGCAGGTTGATCCTTCTTCGTATATTTCCAACCGTGTTTGTTTTCTTGACTACATCAATTCCTCTGTGCATTTTGATCTGTTCATGAAGGAGAAAATCCATGATATTCCAGATTATCTTCTATCGGAGATCGTTCCTACGATCTTCAATGCAAAGTATGGGCGTATCAATTGTGATAATATGTACTTTACTGATAGGTCCTCTATGAATGAGTCCACAGGATTTGGAGTGTTCAACGTATTTTTTAGCACCTCACACAGTCTTCAGTATCCTTGCTCAGTATATATTGCTGAATTGGCAGCGATATACTGGGCACTGGACAGCGTCGCCTCACGACCTGTTGAACACTATTACATTGTAACGGATAGTCTTAGCTCTGTCGAAGCTATCCGTTCAGTGAGGCCGGAAAAGCACTCGCCGTACTTCCTTGAGAGAATACGAGAAATTTTGAGTGCTTTATCCAGACGCTGTTATGTCATTACCTTTGTCTGGGTCCCTTCACATTGCTCAATTCCGGGTAATGAGAGGGCTGACTCATTAGCAAAGGTGGGTGCGATTGAAGGCGATATTTATCAGCGTCAAATCGCTTTCAATGAATTTTACTCTTAAGTTCGTAAAAATACAATCGCTAACTGGCAACGCAAATGGAACGAAGATGAATTGGGCCGGTGGCTCCACTCAATTATCCCTAAGGTTAGCCTCAAATCATGGTTCAAAAGTCTGGACTTGAGTCAGGACTTTATTCGCACCTTCTCCCGATTCATGTCCAATCACTGTTCGTTAGACGCGCTGCTTTTTCGTTTTAATCTTGCCGACAGCAATCTCTGCGTTTGTGGCCATGGTTACCACGACATCGGACACGTTGTTTGGTCGTGCGAGTTGTATCTTGTCGCCAGATCGAATTTAGAAAACTCCCTTCGGGCTCGAGGTAAGCAGCCCAATGTGCCGGTGAGAGATGTGTTGGCTCGGCTAGATCTTGATTATATGTCCCAAATATATGTTTTCCTTAAAGCTATCGATCTTCGAGTGTGATTGTTCTTACATCCTTTACCCCTCCTTTTCGTCCTTCGCGAGCTATCGGTTCCCTTCCTACTAACATTAGAATAAGTTAAATTGTGAATACATATTAGATGTAAGGATAGTTTTAAGAATTGAGTGTGAAGTGTGAGTGTGAATGAGAATGTGAATGTAAATGTGAGTGTGAGTGTGATAGCGAATTCGTTTTTAAAACTGAGTCAGTGCCAAACTGACTCTGTAATAAAAAAACGTTTTCAGTTTCACGAATGCGGTGGTTTGTTGGTGTGCGTTATATAGTCTGATTTGTTTATATTTACGACGGCAAATGTACAGTGTCGACGTCTGGTGGTGATATTAGTGCTTGGGAGGTAAATTGTTCTCCATCAGATCAGAAGGGCTAAGTGCAGTGTAAACATATAAAAGTTTGAATGAAAATTTTTACTTAATATTGTTTGATTACATAACACATGTAGTTCTGACACTCACTTAACCATTTGTCGATGCATTTCCTGTTTGTTCCACAAATAATTACTATTATAATATAAAACCATCATTAGACACAGTTTTCGTTCAATATTCTGCGATATCGGAAAAAAAAACTCTTATTTAATCACATAAAATAAATATTCGATACGTTAAAGTAAATTTTCATTCATAATTTTGATTTTGAAATTTATTCCACCTGAATATCCATCATTATTTTCACCTCCCAATGAAAGCACACGTAGCTTAATACCGTCTACTCTACTCTTCAAAATCAGAATCCGAATTGGTTTACGATTCCAATAATACAAAAGCAAAAGCAGCAGGTTTTCCATTTTCATAGTCTTTATTTTTAGATTTTTCAAAACAATATTCGGAACTTGACAGTTCAGTATAGTTGTATTGGTGAACCCGAGTGCCAACCCGTGAAACATCTCAGTGCGAAACTAACAGCTTTCGGGGCGAACTAGTGCGACACTGAGTGCGAAATTGAGTGAATAAAACAGGAAGTGGGTTATATCTATGGTATAACCGCAAGGGTGACGTAGGACTATCGTTGATTTAGAGATCATTTGTATGAAGTTGAATCTGAATTCATTCTGAATGAATGAATATTTGGAGAACTTCGAAAACGAGAGCGTTACGTTGGAGGCACGAGGTTTTATGCATCCAATATTGGATACGGAAATATCCTACTGATGGGGAAGAATAATCTTCAGAAGCTATCCTGTTGATTGCGATTGATTGAAAAATCACAAAACCTAATGTATTTGGTCACAGTGTTACATGGATAGAAAACATTCAAATAAACTCTTTCACATGAATGTATTTCTAAATTCCTAGAGGAACTGGCAGATTATTTTCCGGATCTTTCTCGATCCAAACGGAAAGAATTCCGTGCGTGTATGTGTGTGTGTGTAGCGGCTGCTTCGAGATCTTCCCGGGGAACCGTTTGTAGCATCACTCTCCTCCTGATGGATTCCCTTCTGGCCTAAGGTGCACAAACAGGCTCTTGGTGACACCGTTCATCCGCGCTTTCATGATAAATGAAGAGCTTCACCACAACAGCGACAACATGCTCCAATCGCTGTTCAATTAGAACTGAGTGGATTTCCGAGCGGCGCTCGCTTATATACCGATTGGTGATTTCAATAGCCTATTTTGAAAGCAAATTTAAGACTATTGAAACAAGTTTTTGGATCAGAAAGTAACAAGTATAGAACGCGTAGACATTTTATCTTTCGAATGAAGTGTTTATCATACCATTTCGTTCAGTTGTTTAGGAGCTATTAACACTCAAAATCTCGGTCTTCGGCGTAACGCTTTCGTTTTCGAAACTTTGATTTTACACCCCAGTATAGAAATGAAAGACGTAGTCCTACGTCAAAAAAACGTTTTGACAGCAGTTAGTGCGGCACTGGGGTTGAAACTGAACAAAAACGAATTCGCTATGAGTGTGAACATTGCTACAATATCCTTACATCCCATCCTTTTCCCAATCAAAGTGTGTCACCCTTCTAAACTCGAGTCGACCGCGAGTAATCGGTTTCCTATTTTACTAACCATAGAATTAAAGAAACATGTTAATATTTTATAGTAAAAATATATTTAAGAGCGTGGCTCCTTCAAACCTATGTAACTGAGCCTGTAAAAATAAACGGATTAATAAAAAAAAAAATGACTGATGATCAGATATTGGACCTCCCAGACTGAAGAACAAGCTCGATATCTGAAAAGAAACTAAATTTACATTTTCGTTCACTAAAATAATTCATATGTGGACGATTCAGCATTTTAATATGCGAGGGCTTTACGACCTAAACCAGAGATATCACGTCGAAAATGAAATTAAATGTCTCATAGTTAAGATCCGTTCTACCGTTTTGAAACATTTCAATTATTACACACATTCCATGAGGTTATGCATCAAAGAATCAAATTTCAAATCTAGTTTTAGGAGAAAATTGAAAACTTTAATTGAATAAGCACTAGATATATCATAAATTATTTGAAACGGATTTTATTAAATTATTGACAATATGAGTCTTCAAAATCGTGACAGCCAGGCTTTTCGTTTCGATCTAACCTCAATCAATATGTTGCCACCTTACACGATCAATATCGCTATCAACCCGGACAACGAAAATATCCGCGATGACTAGTGGCGACATTCGAGTTTGGGATCCAAAGTATTTATCATCAGATTAGAAGGCTCAAAGGCAATTTTAAATTGGTATAATTTGAATGAAAATTTCTACTTGGCATTATTTAATTACTTGAAGCACGTAGTCATAACCCAAACTTAATTTCTTTTCTCTAAATTTATCGATATTCCTACTAAAGCTTATTATTATAATATAAAATTAATTTCAGACACAATTTTCGTAGAGTATTTTCTCACCACTTGCAGAATAAAAGTGATTTACATTCGCATAGGATACTCATTCGGTTCTGAAAAGTTAATTTTAATTAATAATTTACACTTTAAAATTCATTTTTCCTACTCAAAAACACATCATAATACTCACTTTACAAATACAGGCTGTTCCTTTCAATTTCAGAGATGCTAGTTTTTTTAGTTTGCGAAAAAAAATGCAATATTGTCTGCAAGCAAATGTTTTTATTTTATGAATAAGATTATATGGGGGGCTCAGAAGGGGGTGTAAGTGACATGTTCGAGTTTCTCTTCTTCGACTCTGGTCACAGTTTTTTTCCTGCTAGTGATTTTCCTACATCTTCCCATTCCCCAAATTTCATAACGGAATGTGAAGAAACACCATAGGAATGAAACGCAAATTTCTGCATAACTCGAGAACTAATCAAGCAAATGGAACAAAATTTAGCATATGGAGGTTTTAGGGTGCAATAAATGTTTTTAAGGTGGTTTGACAGCCCTTTCCCCTCTCTAAATAGCCGGGGGGCTGAACAATTTGAGAACTAATCGAACAAATGGAATAAAACTTAGCATATAGAGGTTTTAGGGATCGATAAACGTTTCTATGGTAGTTCGACACACTTACCCCCTCTCTAAGGGCATGGGGCTGCCATTCCAATGAACACAAAGTTCTGCATAACTCGAGAACTAATCAAGCAAATGGAGCCAAATTTGGGATGTAAGGGTTTTTGGATACGAGAAATGTTTATATGATGGTATGACACTCCTTCCTCCTCTGGGAAGGCGAGGTGGTTCAATAAAAATAATGCACATATTTCAACCAAACATATTCCAACCAAATATGACAATTGAAAATTTCCGAAAACTCGGAAGGAAAATATGAAAATTCGAGAAAATCAATTTGCACGTGTTCTACAATTACATATTGACATTATATAATGGACTAACAACATTTGATGTTTGCAGTAACGAAGTTGATCTTCGTTTGAAAGTGGAAATGGATTTTAATGTGATAAAACGCATTCGTATATCGTCTTTTATCTATATAAATAAAAATGGATGATCGAATGTGTGGATAAGAGCAAAACTCGAGAAAGGAATTGTCCGATTTAGGGTTGTGTTCATTCTATCATATTTTCTGTATCAAACATTTGTTCTATGTAACGGAGAAACATGTTTGTTGCAAGTGGATGAAAAATCTTGCACGAGAATTGTGTCTGAAAATAATCTGATATTATAATGTCGAGTTTTGGTAGAAGTACTGAATTTTTATGATAAAAAATAATTTTAAGGGTAGATTAGAAGATCAATCAAAGAACAGTTCTGCGATTGGACCCATGATCGTGCGCTTAGTAAAAAAACGTGGATGTGATAACGAAAAATAAATTTTGGGCGGGACGAAGTTTGCCGGGTCAGCTAGTGTATTATAAAAGAAAATAATTCACCTGAGATAAACGCTTTAATGCTGATCGAATTGTGCCTATATCATATTTGATCAGTAATTGTCAATACATAGCAGTTCCTACACTTTCGCCAAATTCGCATATCGCTACTGGCAAATTATGTCAACGAATCCATCATACTACTCATTATTTATTCATTCAATCGTCCGGCTAGTTCTCATGTTGCAACAAGCTCTCCGATTCATTATTTATGCAAACCTGTACGCACCCCCACCAGAGTAAATATATAAATGGCATTCAGTATCTAAATTACAGCTCGTGGTGGTTTCATCGCCCCGTGCTATCTGTTTCCAATCAGCGGTACCCTGGCACTTCAGCCGAGCATATTATTGTTATTTTTCACTCCTTCCTTATATTGATTGTCATGCCACAGATAATTAAACCGTTCCTCTTCCTGTTTTTGTTGCTTACTCTCTCTCCCTCCGCATTGCTATGCAGCGATGGCGACGTCGCTGGTTCACACTGAAGCAGGGCGAGCTACCGGGACAGTATTTCCTCGAGTATTACACCGACCGCAAGTGCCGAAAGCTGAAGGGTATCATAGATTTGGACCAGTGCGAGCAAGTAGATGCCGGTTTGCGATTGGATCGGCAAAAGGAGAAATACGCTCACATGTTCGATGTGAAAACTCCAACGAGAACCTACTATCTGGCGGCGGACACCGAGGCAGACATGCGCGGCTGGGTGGAGTGCATCTGTCAGGTGTGTAATCTGCAAGAAACGCAAACCGTAGACGATCGGCCGTACCATAATATCGGGGCAATTGCGATGGCGGAGGGTGGGTCGAATACGACTGGGCACGGTTCGATTATGGATCAACAGGATGAGTCCAATGCAACGGTGATTACAATGCTGAACACTTCGATGGTGGGTGACACCCAAGAACAACAACCTTCAGTACAGCAACAGCAGCCCCAACCGAGACAGTCGTTGATGTCCAGCTACAATCCGTACGGAACGTACCAGAACGAGGAGGTGATGAACCTGCGAGGAACGGAATACAGTAATAGGGAAACGATAATTTGCGAAGCGAAGTTGAATCAAAACCAAACGATGAGGTAAAATCATACACTGTAAAATCGTTCAAATCGTTTTCATTTTTCGTTGCTTCCAGAAATACCAATGCCGAAGCGTACTCCAATCTTGGAACAATCGAGCGCTCACAATCCCTCCGTGGGAAACCCAACTCACCGGAGAAGGCAAACTCCGGACACTTATCCCTGGTAAATCACACGAGAACGCAATCGCTCAACACAGACCAGAAGTTCAACACTTCCACTCCGGCCAACAGTGGTAAGAAGATTCCCGAGAATTTGAAACTGGGCGAACGTTCAGTCGGCTTCGAAAGTGGCCCCGAGCAACCGTCACCCGCGCTGAGCAACTCTTCTGGACCGTACATACCGATAAGTGAGTGCTTCTCCGGTAGTCCAATGTTGCACTCTCCAATCACACCCCTGAATTCGTTGGATCCACGGTTCTATGATACCCCACGCAGTCACACCAACATCGGGTTCAATTTGGTTAGCAATGAGCAGCCCTACTCACCGAAGCGGAATAATTTGGGCGGAGCGGGTGTCATCACATCGGCGAACAGTGGCTCAATCTGCTCGAAGGCAACCCGTAGTGGTAAATCTAGTCCGTCCGATTCGGAGAGTGTTTTCACCGATGACGAGTGGACGGCTTCTTCTGCTGCGGAGGCACCTAGAACGAAAGATCGAAACACCAGACCATCGGATAGCTCAATTGAGAACGATACCATCGGGTGGACATACGTTCAGCGGTTCGCGAAGGTGGCGCAAGATGAACAGGAAAGCGTTGCAAGCGTTGCAACTGCTCCTCCCCCGAGGCCACCGAAGAGAACCAGCCTTATCTTGGAGAGTATTGATAGGTGGGTATTTTGTCATATTTGTGTAAATCACTTATGCTTATTTCTCTGACCTTGTTAGACACAAGGACATTCAATCGTCAGACACTGAGAATGCTTCCCCTGCAATTGGACCAAAGGACGCAAGTTCGGTAAATTAATGGAACACCTAGAAGAACAAGAAGCACAATTTTACTCACAATTATTTTTAGTGCGTTGAGGAATTCTACGACCTTCCCAGGTCCCATCAACCGAGTCAGTATAGTGGTAGCAACATGCACCTATCGGAAGCTGATTTGCTCTCGTCTCTCAGCCAGTGTGACTTGGTGGCATCAAGCACACCGAATCTGTCCAGCGAGGTGGGCAGTCAGTGCGGAACGCTGGGTCGCATAAGGCCGCATTGCTACAGCAATGCGGCTCCGCAAAGGGTCGAGGGTAATGTATTCCGGTTTGATTTCAGCGAACAGGTAGGCAAAACCATTTTCTGCGGAGATAATTCCGGGTTTTTTGAGTTACTATTATTACCATCAGGGTGACGCTCCAGCGATTAATCGAAATTTGAAGCCGAAATCTACCGTTGATATCACCAAATCGGTTGAAAGTGTTGCACACGGGGTGAAACAGGTGAATAGTTCGGTTGTTGCTCCAACCAGTGTGGGAACGCCAGGTACCCTGACAAAGCCACCACCAACCGTGGATAGAACAAGGAAGCCTACAACTCCTAAGGTATGTTGTGTGGATGTTTCACTTCAGTATTTGAGATGTGAGTAATTGTTTGTTTTTAGATTGGCACAAATTCCATGCGACGTAAAGGTGGACCAGTTCTATTGAACATACAAAATAATAACGAAAATGTGTATGGAAATACACAGGATCATGGCACACAGGTATGGATTATAAAGAGCCAAATGTGGTTTTAAATAGAATAGAATGTCACATAGTTTAACTAACAACTTTTACTTATATCACGCTGGCGCTTGCAACCCGAAATGTTGTTACTGAATTCTCAAATTCGTAATATATTTATCACTTAAACCACTTATCTTCTAGCGTAGGACCGAGTCTTTCGAGAACATGTCGGGGGTACAAATCGATAAACTAAAAATCAGTCGTATCACGAAAGTTGGTTTCTTTCTATCGAGATTTTCGCACCAGGGGGCAGGGTCCAACATTTTTGAAGATGAAAAATGAAAATCGATTCTCCTGTCAGTCGCTTCGCTCCGACCAGGATTACTTCGGCATTCGCCGTCAACATGACTTGAATTTACTAGAAATGAATTGGCGAACGTTAAGAACGAGGATGACTGATGAACTATTCAGGCAAATGGTTATTCTAATTGACGTAACGAATGAATACAATTTTGCCTCTTCATTCAACCTGACTTCACCACCACCACTACTCAATGCTTACCCACCGTGAACTCAAACATCGATATATGCATACTTGATACATGAGAGAGGGAAACGAATTCAGTCTGAGGGGAGTCACTTCAATATGCAATGAAGCCCATTTGACGAGGAAAAATGCAATGAGAAAGTCGAGTCGTAGAGGGAGATAGCAACTAAACGTCCGAATGACTGTTGAGTCATACTGACGGAGAAACTGTTAGAAGAAGCAAAAACTCGTTTCCATTTGTATGTAAAGGCGGATTTCTTCATAGTCCCCTGACTATTCTCAGTTCAATATGAATTTGCCGAACCCTGCTAGGGAGCAATGTTTTCTTTTGCTGGGTTCCAAGTAATGAAGGAGCCGACAAACAGACGTTAGAGAGATAGAGGCGGTTTTTGTTCCTTCCATGGATACTGTTCATTGAACCGTTGGATATGAGGATATGAGGGAACCTTGGAACTCGGAATGGTTCAGCCCATATAATTCCATCCCAAAACATCGTCGAAACCTCTCTCGCCTCCGCATTGGAGACACAAACTGCACTCACAGCCAGATCGGCCCAAGGGCTATATGAACCGATTGATCCATTTACGAGCCAAAATCCCGTTTTTAAATGAATCGGAACGAGCTGATTTTTTCACGCTTAACAGTAATCTCTTTGTGTTCACGGGAAATCCAGCTTTTGCTCTGGCTAAATGCCATTCAACTATTCCTCCTTCTGTGGCATCGAGGACGGTTGCTTTTCTAGAACGTGGTCTGGACAACTTTCCCAAGAGCTTTTTGCGCCGTGTTGAATACGGAATTCCGTGCAATTTGACCGCCTTTCGAAAAGAAATCCGGTTCTCGCCATTCCACAGCGTCTGCTATTTTCGACCTAATGCATGCGTTTCTGACCGGCGTTTGTTCTTGTTGTTTTAAGGAAAACAACAAAAATGGCGAATGACAAGTCGACGAACGATATGCGCGTTGACGGCATTGAGCTTCGTATTACGAAATGGGGGAGCAGGCATGACAATATGGGTTTGCAAAAGAAATGAACGTGCTTTTAAAATAAAAATTATGAATGAAAATTATTTTTACCAAACCAAATTAGTACTCTAGGTAAACTAAAATCACTTTTGCTTGCAAGTAGTGAAAAAATATCATACACAAATTGTGTTTAAAGATAATTTTGTATTATAATGGCAAGTTTTGGTGAGAATATCTGAAAATTGATAGAAAATAGTTTAAATTGGGGTCAGAACAGCGTACTTATAGAAGGCAAATAACGCAAAGAAAAAAATTTCATTCAAATTTTAGCAATTGCCTTAGGGTCTTAGCAATGCCTTAGGGCCGACTAATCTGATAGAGAATAGTTGACCTCATACAAACTAATATCGTATCCAGATGTCGACACCATTCCGCCGTCAACCCAAATTGGCTGAAATTTATACAGTTAAGCTTGGTTGCCAATTTTTCAAATAAATATAGCTGTGCAAGTATACAGAAAAATAATTTATCAGAAGAAATAAGGTAGCTAGTATGAAAAACAGTATTTTATGTCAAGTGGGTGGAATTATGCACTGGCTGGCATAAGGGAGCTTCACGATACTCATAACTTAACTACCAGAGCACAAGCAGACATTCATTATTAGTTCACTGCATTGGAGCAGAGGAACGCGTCAACAATTTTCTAACTTTTGAATAGATAAAAATCAAAATTAAGTAACTTGTTCGTCTTGAAACTGAATTTTACCAAATCACTATTTTCCTTATTCCAGCACTTTTCCGGAATTATGCCAAGAACTCCCGGCAAAAATGATGATCGTCTACAGTACCTAGACTTGGACCATTCGAACAGTCCGCAGAAATCCCATGCCCTTAATCATCATACCGGAAGTGGTACCCACTCGTCAACTGCACTGGCTAGTAATACTGCAACCAATCACACCGGTCCATCCGCCACTGCAGGAGGTGGCAACAGTCTGGCTCCGCCAGTGATTGCCCGAACACCCTACACAACGGTCGACTTCGTAAAGACCGATGCATTCAATCGAATTCGGGCCGATTCCGAGATGAACCGCAACCAATCGCGGTTAAAAGATCAATCATAGAAAAGGTCACGTGAGTTTTTTTTATTGGATTTTTAATGCTACTATGACGACCATCTAGTGGACTCGAGATGGATATAGCTTGTATTGGATCGCGAAATGTTATTCTGTCACAGAATTTCGTTTATAACGTATATTTTAGAAGTCGCGAAACGAATCTGCACAATTTAGTGGTTAAGACAAAATTTCAATCCAATCAAGTGCAATTATGTGTTTGCCTTATTACGTAAATAGGTTAGTAGAACTCTCACATGCTTTACCGAAAAGGAATTTTAAATTTTTTCCATGAATTTGTGCAACGCAAGAAACGAATGAACGAACGATCGAACAAATGATTACACTACTATGCATGTTTAGTACAATTTCAACAATAGGACACTGTGATTTCAGGAGAAGCCCCCCAAAAGATGAAAGCATTTATTCATGCAGGTTGAACGCATAAGTTTTTAGCTTATGTTTGTATTATATCCGATTTATAACAGTATTGAAGTGATCTGCATTCAAAGTTTTGGACCGTAATTCTTCATCTCAGAATTGCATGTTTTTACAAGATAAAAATTGAACCAAAAGAAAATTTATCGATATTTGCCTTTGACTTTTTAAGGTTGTTTTTCATACATACCCGTATACTCGTTAACCCTTTCCCGTACAGCATCGAGTCTCATTCGTGGTGTACTTGCATAACAAAGGGCGCTAGAACGCTCAGCAGAGTAGTGAGATCACTTGATGTGTGAATTAAATAATACGGGAAGGGGTTAAGAAATTGTTCCAATGTTTGTTAGAAATCTTCACATTTCTTGAATAGTATATCTTCTATTTTAGGAAAAAAAATATAATGTGGAAATTTTGCTGAACGCTTTCAGGATATGCAAAGTATATAAAGAAAAAAAAGGAATGTTTGGCTTCCAAGCGCAAGTTAGAGATTATTTATTGGATCCGAAATTTTCCTGAACGCGAACATGTGTGCTATCAGCTGTCCTGAGACAAACTTCGAAGGGAACCAGCAACTAATTGATTCTGATGTTTGTTTTAAATAGTAGCTATGTTGATGAAACGATGATAATGAATGAAAAAAAGCTCGTAGGCTTGACATTGGTACCTTTTCAAATAAGTTATCCTGGATAAAGAATGGTAATGAGTCTCGGAAATATGGTATTGATAGGTAGCTGGGAATCTGGTTAATTATAAAATGTTAAACGATTTCGGTGACCACATTCAATCATATCTCATTAAAACTAGAGAAAGGTGATAAAACGCAAAGTGCCCCCTAGGGTGTCAATGAAAATGGTCATCTCTAATTACAGGGTGGGCCATTTAAAGTGAAAGCATCTGGCAACCCCATAACTTTTGACAGAGATGTCAGATTAACAAATTTCATACCGCGTTGGAAGCGTCATTTCAGTACAATTTTAACCATGGAACAATACACATCTAAACAACGCGCTGAAATTGTTCAGCTGTACATTCAAAATAACTTCTCAATTGTGTTAACTAAACGTGCGTGGAAAAATAAAAATAAAGTTAAAACATCGCCTGGAGACAACACTATACGTCGATTATATGCCAAATTTATATCGCCTGGTAGTGTTGGTAATGCCAGTCATCTGTCCAGACAACGACCAAGACGTTTCGACGAGAATATTGATGCCGTTCGAGCCAGTGTTGCAGAGACTCCATCGACATCAGGTCGCCATCGTTCGCAAGAGTTAGGCATCTTTTTATTGCCATTTGTTCGTGAAAATTAATTGGACAATTACTGGTTCCAACAGGACGGCGCTACATGCCATACAGCGGCTGCCACGACCAAATTATTGCGCGAAATGTTCCCCGGAAGATTAATATCGAAAAACGGCGATTATGACTGGCCACCGAGATCACCTGATTTGACGCCTCCTGACTTTTTTTATGGGGATATTTAAAATCCAAGGTATACACTGGTAAACCAAGGACCCTGGCTGCGCTGAAAGACAATATCCGACAAGAAATTGCTGCCATATCGGCCGAAACATTGGGCAAAGTGATGGAAAATGCCGAAAAAAGGGCACATTTTGCGGTCAAGGCCAGAGGCGGTCATTTACGAGATATCATAATCAAAAAGTAGTTAGAACAAATCTCCTTGGACCAAAATAAATGAATTTCAAAAAAAAAAAAATAATTTAAAATTCCACTTCTTTACTTTATTGCAAAAACATTGCAAAACATTGCTATTGCAAAAACAAATCCTTCCGCTTTAAATGGCCTACCCTGTACAAAATTTACCTCATAGAAAATATTCACCACCTCGAAAAAACACTATATGCCAAATATTAACTCAATTGGGCTTAAGGGAGAGTGGCGCAAAGCGGTCAAAGTTTGAGTTTTTTGAAAATCGAAAAATCACCCAAGGGGGGAGTAAAGAAAATCGGGGTTTTCAAAAAAAAATTTTTGATGCCAAATGTCTTAAAATTGCAGATCAGATCATCTCGAAAAATTTTGACGTAGGACTACGTCTAACCGGAAGATATAGGGGGTGAAATGAATATCTAGGCACTGAATAAGTTGGAAAAAATGCAAGATTTGGAACGCTTATAACTCGAGCATTTCTCAATAGATCGCAAAGGTTTTTGCATCAATTGATAGGAAATATATCTACGCATCTATCATAACGAATAACATTTCATTTTTCTTGAGATAAATAATTGAATAATTGTGAAATATCAAGCATTGTCCAAATGCACTATGTGCCCATTTTTGATTGGTCCATTTTGTGCTCCTCAAATCGTACCGACCAAAACGGTCAACCAGAGCAGCAGCGAAATAGAATGAAGCACGATTGGAAAGGAAAAAGAAAAAAATTAACGAAACATTGGTCGCAGTCTCACACATGCGTAATTCTCGAGCCAGCCAGTCAGCTGAAAAATCCCCGCTCCGCTGCCGTAACGATCATTCTTTGGGTGGACACCGACTGGACAACATCGTTGCTGGATGAGCTGGATGGCGAGGGATCGAGTGCCTTTCTCAAGGCAATGGGGGCGGAGGTGTAATGAAGCAGTTAGAGTAGAGTTTTAAGGGCCTTTCTCAAGGCTAGAGACGAATGAACTAAAAAGTTTAAAGTCTCTATAATACAAAACCACCACCACCACCACCGTAACGATCATTCTCGTCCGAACCGTACACCACATCGTTTCGCAGGCCATCACATCAACAAACCAACACAAGCAGCCATGGTTGGATATGGCAAAGGAGGAAAAGTGAAGGGAAAGGCAAAATCCCGCCCGAACCGTGTTGATCTGGAGTTCCCCGCAAGGGTAGCTAGACCGAGCGCGTTAGAACCAGTGCACCAGTCCACCTAGCCGGCGTTATATAGTTTCGGCCGCCGAAGTGATCGAGTTAGCTGGCAAAGCTGCTCGCGACGATAAGAAAACACAACAACAGGCAGTTGCAGCAAGTGGCGAGTGGCAAACGCAATCGCAAAACGACAGCAGGTAGCAGAAGAAAAAAGTTTGTTCTTTATACAATCTGCTTTGGTGGCAAAACCAGAACAAGGCGGCATCGAGGGCGTTCGAAATGGTTTTTTTTAAACCACGAGTACTAAGTTTTTTTAAATTGGAACCATTCCATAAAACACGGCGCTTATCAGGGCCATTAAACCTTTCAAAAAAGAGTTTACGAAATACAGTTCAATGCATTCTAAAATAATATCCAAAATAATAATAAAACACAAATTGATTTTTTTATAATTTGTTTGCCAGGATATGATGAGTATGTGAATTTGGCAGTTGTTCTGAGCTTATTGATGGTTGGGGACTTTCCCGATTATTCAATTTTCACCAATTCTTAAATTGCTTCTAGATTGAAAGTACAGTAATTTATATTTAGCTCGACATTGAGCTAATTGGATGGATCTGTAATGCGTCATTTTTGTAAACATAGAGTTCGGGGTCCAAATTATGACTCCACATTGAAAGTCGACACTGTACCACTGTCATCGGAAATGTTCAATTACAGGTTTAAATCACCTCAAATGCGACACTGAGTGTTTCTCCGGCACGTCGCATTAAATGTAATTTACTGAACAACATGTCACAAGCTGGATGGGAAGAAATTTTCCAACTGTGAAAGCTGTGGCGAGTGGCAAACGCAATAGCTAAACAGGAAGGTTTAACCGAACAAGATGGGGATATCGAGTGATTAAACAGTAAACTAATCCATTTTTCAGGTAGATAGGTAGGTATTCACGTAGGAGAAGAAAATAAAACAATATATTTAAAATATATATTTAACAAAAGCTGTCCCCTTTGTATAGTCCTACGTCACTCCGGTTATGTCCCCGACATTACCCACCCGTCTTTTTTTTTTGTCAAAAATCGACACTCTGGGACTGGGTTTTATTTCGGAATACGAAACGAAACGTATGGTTTGGATATCAATAAAAAAAAGTTATCTCGATTTTTCATTCGGAACTTGCTGCGAAATGTTGATTTGCACGATACTATTTTTTATTTATTTTGGCTTAACGTCTTTACAACATGGCCTGATTCACAATTTTTCTCCAATTAACTCAGTTCGTGGCTATCTCTCTCCAATTCCGCGGGCAATTCCGTGCTCTTCATGTCATGCTCCACTTGGTCTAACCACCTTGCTCGTTGTGCTCCTCGTCGTCTCGTACCAGTCGGATTCCCGATGAACATCATTTTTGCAGGATAGTTGTCCGACATTCTTGCAACATGTCCAGCTTTGATCACTTTCTGGATACTGGGTTCGCCGGTGAGTTGCGTGAGCTCGTGGTACATCTTTCGCCTCCATACCCCGTCCTCCTGTACACCGCCGAAGATGGTTCTTAATACCCGCCGTTCAAAGACTCCGACTGCTCGCAGGTCTTCTTCGAGTATTGTCCACGTCTCGTGCCCGTAGAGGACAACCGGTCCTATGAGCGTTTGTCATCAGCGAAGCAGATGAATTGGCTGGATCTATTGGAGCCCCCTGCGGGACTCAAATGGATCAGATAATCCACCCGAAATTCGCACACAGCACTGTATTCCATGTCCATCGTAGCCTTAATCAGTTTTGTCAGCTTCACGGGGAAGCCGTTTTCGTCCATTATTCTCCATAGCTCTTTTCGTGTTATTGAATCGTATGGGGCTTTGAAGTCGATGAATAGATGGTGCGTGGGGACTCTGTACTCACGGCATTTCTGGAGAATCTGCCGCAAGGTGAAGATTCAGTCAGTACTAGACCTACCTTCGCAAAATGCCGGCCTGATAACCTCCCACGAATCTATTTGTCAGTGGCGATAGACGACGGAAGATGATTTCGGAAAGCACTTTGTAGGCGGAATTCAAGACGGTGATTGCACGAAAGTTTTCACAGTCTAGTTTGTCCCCTATCTTGAAGATAGGGCAAATAATCCCATCTTTCCACTCCTGCGGTAGTATTTCTGTTTCCCAAATTTCGACAATCAGCCGAAGCAGATAACTAACCAATTTTCCTGGGTCCATCTTGATAAGTTCCGCTCCGATGCCATCTTTGCCAGTTGATTTGTTGTTCTTCAACTGTTTAATAGCATTCCTTACTTCACCTATCGTTGGGGGTGGTACATCTTCATTATTTACTGCACCAACGTAATCGCTTCCATCGTCATTTTGGTCCTCTGCCTGTACGTCATTCAGGTGTTCATCACCAACCAACAGTCCTCAAGAGGAGCTTCGTTAATTTGTTCCTCTTTCGGCAGCGCAACTTCAAGCGAATGTGCGTAGTTTTCGGCGACATCTGCTTGTTTCAGTCGCGTGAAATTGTACCGTCGCGGGTATCGGCACCGAATGTTGTCCACAACGGAGAGTTTTGGGCGCATCTTGACCATCACTAGGTAGTGGTCCGAGTCGATGTTAGCGCCTCGATAGGTTCTGATGTCAGTTTTGTCAGAAAAATGCCGGCCGACTATCAGAACATGGTCGATCTGAGATTCTGTTTGATTGGGTGACCTCCAGGTGTATTGGTGAAGGAATTTGTGTTGGAAGAAGGTTCTGCGTACGGCCATATTCTTAGAGGTGGCGAATTCGATGAGTCTCCGATGAAATCTCCTATGTTTTGGGCAGCGTTTGTATTCGTGTTCCAGCTGCGCGTAGAATTCGTCTTTGTCATCATCGGGACTTTCAAGGTGAGGGCTGTGCACGTTAATGATGCTGATCAGTGCAGAAAATATTCACGTTCACGACATTCAAATTCGACGAATTTCTGCCTTCCTTGTATTGATAACTCACTGCTCAAGCGAGAGTCGATAAAAATGAAACAGCACTATCTATGAACCCCAGTGGAATGAACATCAACATCAGCTTGTCATGAAGTTCATTTTTCATTTGCATCTTTCTTTTCGTCTTGGTATTCGTAAGGTCGAAAATGAAGATCATTGCGTGTTAGTGAAAATCAGAGCATAAAATTCAATGTCACCAATTGAGAGTGAAATCGATTAATGGTGAAGGATGACAATTTATCACACAAAATTCTTGTTGATGGCGACTTCGGCAATGGAATGTATAGAATAATTATTGCTACGTTTTATGAATCTACTCACGATTGCCCGGAAATGGCATACACCACCATTTATATGTGCAATGAGTGACACGTTTTTAATTAAAATTCACTGCAAGCGATGAAGATCAACTTAACGTTCGTGATAATTACCTGAAATTATTGACAGTAATGAAAGTGCCTGAATGCAGGCTTTTCGAAATTCGTTCATACTGTTTTCGATCAATATACCAGACAAAGTTCACGCGTCTCGACTCTTGTGCTATACTCATTATGGCAGATATGGTGTTGCGTTTCAACAGAAGAGAATTCAATCGATACTAGGAAAAATAAAATTCCTTCATTCGTGAATAAATTTTGATAATTTGTGGCACTGATGCTGATGTTGAAGAATCGGCCCTTAATCCTCAAGGATGTTGATTGGCCACCAACCAATCACTCGCTTCTGCATATTGCCAAACACGATGAAAGCTGTATCTAGCTCGTTAGTGTTGCCGCAGCTCTGGTAGATGGTATGACCATCGCGAAATGTTCGTACTGTAGATCCTCTCCAACACACTTCCTGCAGCGCTACGATGTCAAACTTGCGGGTTTTCAATAGTTCGGAAAGCACACGAGTACTTCCGATGAAATTGAGAGATCGACAATTCTACGTCCCGAGTTTCCAATCGTTGGTCCGTTTTCGTCGCCTGGGTCTGTGTTGATTAGTCCGGTTCAAATCTACTTGTGTATCGTTCGTTGCTTCGTGTTTTAGTGGTGTGGCTTGCAAGGCCTGCGACCAACCCCACTATCTCGCAGGAGGACCATTGTGATATTGCTGCTTTACGTCCCGAGTACCACCAGGACTGGGCAAAGATGCTTATAGCGGCGTCAATTCGCTTAGAGGAGCTGTTTCCGGGTTTTTGTGGCTTTTCTTGGGGACTGGCAATGTCCCAATGCTCATCCCACCACACCCTAGATATTTCTCCTTTACCAGTGCAAGCCAGAAAAACGATCTATGACGATAGAATTTCTGACCCGAACGGGAATCGAACCCAAAGCCCACATCTTGACAACGCTTACCACTAGGCCATGGGGACCACACCATAATATACCCTTTGCAAAATATTAGCTCATTTGAGCTTCATTTATTAGTATCACAGACGTAGAAATTTGAGTTTTTTTGAAAACTGAAAGATCACCGAAAATCGGGGTTTTTAAAAAAAAAATCTTAATGCCAAATGTCTTAGAATTGCATTACTCGGCGAGATTTACTGTTATCTCGAAAAAAAAAATTGTTTATGCTTGGTCGTTTTTCGGTCTGAAAAATCGAGTTTTAACAAAAAATTTTTTTTTGAGATAACTGTAAATCTCGATGTGCCATGCAATTTTAGGACATTTTGCATCAAACTAAATTTTTGAAAACTCTGATTTCCGGTGATTTTTCGGTTTTAAAAAAACTCAAATTTTAACGTCTGTAACACTAATAAATGAAGTTCGAATGAGTTAATATTTTGCATAGGGTATATACGTTTCGTCTCGTACTCCGAAAAAAAAACTAAGTTCCACAGTGTCGATTTTTGACAAATTTTTTTTTTTCGAGATGACACTAGATCTCGATGTTTCATGCAATTTGAAGACGTTTGATATCGATTTTTTTTCCAAAACCACGATTTCCTTTACCTTAGGTGATTTTTCGATTTTCAAAAAACTCAAACTTTGACCGCTTTGCGCCACTCTCTCTTAAGTCCGATTGAGCTGATATTTGGCACAGGGTATAATTTCGAGGTGGTAAACATTTTGTATAGGGTAACTTTTTGAAATTTTAGGGTCGATTTTTCCCATACATTCATTGGCACCCTAGTGCACCCACTTGAGAACGAATTTCAACCTGTTTCTCCATAGTCAGTAGAATTTCTATACAAAAAAAATCAAGGAGTTGTATCCGAGACACGACCGCTAAGGACGTAGAACTACGCAATCTTTTTTTTTTAATTTGTTGGTTTATCATTTCGGATATTATTTGCGAATACGTCGAAATTTCATAAATAACTCTTTAGTAAAAAGTTCCGGGAACCCTAAAAAGGTTTACTGGCTTGCGTAGTTTTGTAGAATCATTTCGAGAAGCAACGATTCTTTCTTGCTTTTGCGAGAACAATACATATGTTGCAATTTGTTTCTTTATATCAATGCATTATTTAACAAGAGGCATCTTCCGTGCAACGCCATTCAACAAGCATCAAACACGCGACTAACAAATGCACACAGTTGCAATGATAAAAATTAAGCATCGCGAGAATGGCCGTTTATGAACAATCGTTTCTCGACTGCCGGTCAAAATCAGAACAGAACAGAGCCGTTGCGCACGAGAGCAAATACGAATGGCAACTAAAAGTACCGAAGGTATGCTATGTACAGGAAATGAACAAGTTCTAGGTTTCGCGCAACGGAAACAAGCAATACACACAACGCCATACACTGATGGCTAGAAGCGACCTATGATCATTTGCACACTTAGATAAATCCTCGGTCGAAAACAACCAAATACATTTGGTAATGCAAACATTAGTAGAATGTACGAATTTTTGGTACATATTGTCAACAATCTCACATCCCTACCAGAGGTTAGCATATTTAACTCGATAACATTAGTAAACTTGATATGTGAACTGTTGAGAGAAGCGATTATTAACCATTTTTATTGTGGTCATAAGGCAATGCGGAGGTATAATAAGGATATAATTCTAATAGGTGCATTTTCGGCGGGAAAATATAGCCAATATTGGGCTTACGAATCATGGTTCAGCTTGACATGTATGTTCATTAGTACGATAGAAAATGACTATGGATTGGTAGCATTTACCAAAAAAATTCGTAATATTTACTAATTATTTCTCTCAGTGCTCTTTTCTTCTCTTTTTTCGCCTGCTTTGCCATGGCTTGGATGATTGTGTTAATTGCAAAGCCAGATGCATTTCAAGTGAAATATTCGCTTGCGTTCACAGCTCGAGGGGAACATAAAACACAACACGAGTAGAATAAGCGACTTTTGTTGTTTGGGGGACAGAAAGATTCTGAGAGTTTTCCTCAGAAGAGATGCAATACTTATACGCTAGCCACAGCTACACAGGGTGGACTTCGCAAATATTCTCTTTTCGTTATCCCCCTTCGTTGTTTCTATTCTAGCGGCTTCATAAGTTGCTTGCTATGGACAGCTCTGTTCGGGAAAGCACACAAATGGACAGAACATATGTATGGGGAAATGGGAATGCTTCCAATTTTCATCAATTTCAACCATATACAGACTATGGGATTGTAATGTATAGCATTTCAAACAAATCTTTAAAAAAAATCCGATTCGATTGGTATGCAAATCGTTAAAATCCATTCGCAGCAAAAATAGTTATTAACGTTAACTTTATTTCATAAAAACGTGACCTGTTTTCTGATTTGGTACCCTTAATGTATGACGTAGCCCTGCATCAAAAAAATGTAATTGTTCCCCAATCGTATGATTGCATCTAATAACATACACTTCGTGCAACTAAAAACCATGATTATGTTAACCTGCTTTTGCGCGCCCCATTCTCTGTCGTGAACGAATAAGAAAATTGCTTTTTTCGACTTTAAAAGTGTTTTGTTTGTTATATTCTTTTTTTTTGTTTGTGGGTGATATGCATTGATGCTATTCAACCGCCACGGAATGGTGTTGGTAGTTGCAGTTTGCGGAAGCGCAACACCCATCAGTTAAATTGCTTCGGTCTAATTTGAGCTGGTTGAGCTCGCCGAACGCGGACACGGTGTGAAATGAGCTGTAATAATTATGGAAAGAACTATGATTGCGTTGTTGCAGGTAATCGTTACAAGGATGAGCTTTACAGCCGGTGAGCTGAAAACTGATATTCCGAAAACGTTTTGCATAATCGCGTTGACAATTTCGCTCGCCACGATCGAGGTTTATATTTGAAGTTGTGTCTGATTGATGTACGCTGGCATAACTGAACAGAGGGTGTACAGATTTAGAGAGCGTTGCACAAAATTTAGGAAATTTGTATTCAAATTTTGTTAATTGGAATCAATACGTATAACATACAATTGCAATACCATTTGAGGTGCCCTCCGACCCACGATCTAACGTCTGTAAACAAGTGGAGTCATTTCTCAAGTCAAGTATATCAAAGTCAATTATGTATTAATGTCTTTTTCGAGGCAATCCCTCTTCCATGCTTTCGCAGAATGGAACCGCAATGAAATGAAACGTTTTAACACGTTTGTCACGTTCTTCTGTTTTAGAATCAGAGACGTAGACGTTGAATCGCATTATTTTCTCCGTTGGCTTGGCGACCATATACGCTTCATCAAATGAATAGATAATAGGAAGAGACATTCATATTGGGGTACAAATTAAAAATCGACAATCGAGCACATCGTGAAAATTGTCCAATTTCAAACGCTTATTGCTCAGTCATTTCATGATGGATTGATGATTTTTTGCGTCAATCGATTTCGGCACTCCATAACAATTTTTTTTATATTGAAGAAAACAGTATATGTCATGAAACTAACTATCGAACAGTTAAAAAATCTCAACCCCTATCCTAACGGAAATACCCACTTTTGATTGGTCGAAACTGACGACACATGCGGCGGTTCCCTAATAGAGACATCAATACCAAGCTGCCTGGGAGAAATCGAAATTGCAAATACATGAAAGTAGGGGAGCTTTTGTTTCGACCGAAAAGTGTTCCCTAGCAGAGACATCTAAACCTAATCTAAACCGGGTGAACTCGGCATTGCAAATATATGCAAGCCTGGAGCATTTTTATACTGCAAGCAAGCTGAGTGATACAATTAATTCTAGCAAATAAAATTTAAATTTGGAACTTTAATGTTGGTTGCTTCGTGAAATTTAATATCAATGACCGATCGTGTATTGTGAAAAATTTAGCACAAGTGTAGGTGTGAAATTGTATATGGTAGCAGTTGTGTTAAAAATGACTTGATATATGAAACGATTTATTTCAATTTTCATAAAATAAAAACCAAGGTGTGTTCCCGCTCGAGAACGGGTCGTTCGGTTTAAGCTGTCTGTTTTGTTGTGTTCATTTTCGCCCAAGGAAAGTTTATATGGCGAGAAAAAATGGAAAAGGGAGAAAATATTAGAGAAACGGCCTGATTCTACTCGGCGTGTGAGGTGAGATGACAATTGTCACATCACCATCACGCAGTTCTCCTCACTCTATTCCTACAGTCGTATCGGATGCCGTGAGAGGTTCATTTTATGTATGTGAGAGAATGAACTGCAAGTGACAAGGTGTTCATTCTGCTGGTTGCCAAATCGGATCAGAGATGCCACAGTCGCACATATGTTCACGCATTTGCAGACATTTTATTTTTGTCATAAGCTTTTATTCCTGCTGGAGACTCTTTAAAATAATGACAAAACATTATTGGTTCCAAATGATCGACGAAGCTGGCCGGTTTTGTTGATATTAGGACATAATT
Organism: Toxorhynchites rutilus septentrionalis; assembly: GCF_029784135.1. Lineage (NCBI taxonomy): Eukaryota > Metazoa > Arthropoda > Insecta > Diptera > Culicidae > Toxorhynchites > Toxorhynchites rutilus. The sequence continues at coordinate 307,973,128 of NC_073745.1, read as the reverse complement.
ACAAATATTTCTGATTTTTATCGCATATATTTGATAAGAAACATCTGGCATCTCAGAATTTTATTTGCTTCGCTCAGAGAGGTTAGATATTTGTTTTGCTACAGTCAGTGCCGTCGTAGCTGCTGCTCTCTGCGCTCTCAGTTGTTGCTCTGGATCCGGCTCCGGCGTTTACCACGGCTTCTGGAATGGATATGCAGTCCAGTGATGATGACTTGCGGCTAGATAGATGAAACACAAGATCCATGTAATATATATATTTAAGAGAAAATAAATTGATTTCATGTAATATAAATATTTCCGGAATGCTTATTCGTCCGATCGAGGGATAACAGATATCACAAGAAATTCAAACTACTTGCAATTTGTCAATAGCACTGTGAATTGGAGATAAATTGATTCTATTGATACATACAATACCATTACTATCGATTGTTTAAGACCAAAAACGACTCTTAGCATTTCTCTTCCATTTTTCATTTGTTTTTATGCGCAGTCGACACCTCAAGACATATCGACGATTGTCACCTAGAAATCGCAGTTCATGTGACAATCGTCACGTAGATTTGAGAGCGGGAATACGGTGAGAGTTCATTCAAGTGAGAATTCTCACGGCATACGTCTGGTGGAATCGCGTGGTATGCGTGACAATAGTCATCTCACCTCACACGCCGCGTAGAATCAGGCCGAAAGTGATTTCCAATATGCTTTACATATAGCATAGTATAGGTGTTGTTAGTCCAATTAAAATTCGCATTGGGTTGAATAAAAATATGTTTTCTCTGTATTAAAGTAACAAGTTTTTACTAATGAGAAAAAATTATAATTGTGTTCGGTATTGGTAATTATCTTATATTACATTGGAGAGTTTTTCTTCTTCTTTATTTCATCCATACATAACACAGGAGGCATCTCGTCTAGGATCACAGAGGGCGGATCCTTCTATCATCATCACTCGGTAAACACTGGTGGAGTGAACAAACAATACAGAATAACCAAACAAAACGGCCCTTTTCAATGTGAGTGTGGCTTGGGGTGATTTTTTGAACTCAGTTTTAAACTCATCGTATGCTTTGGAAGCGTTTTTTGAAAATCCCACTTCTCGATGAACTGTAACACATCCTGGGCAGTCAATGATTAGCATTGTCCAGGTTAATTTGTCGTATTTTTTTTTCCAGTCATCATTAATGTCAGTCAATTCAAACTATTAAAAATAATCTTTGATATAAAATAATATACTTATCATGCCCGTGGGTGTCACCCCTTTGAGGGTGACATTCGAGACGGATCGCCCCCGCCCTCGCGCTCACACATGTACAATGAGAATGGTTCGCTTCTCCCAAGCGTCATTCAGTGTGTTCTTTGTGCAATTTCGTTGATTCAGATCAATCACGGAGAGCAACTACGAAGTGTACAGTCTACCCAAGTTCAAGCTCGAGATCCTGCTCAAGAACCAGATCACATGCTCGATGTCTTGATAACCATCACCACAAACGCAAATGCTACTATCAATGATTCCAATGCGACCCAGAGCTAAAGTCGAGGATACGGGAAAAAAAACTCACATGATTATCAACCGTATCCGGGAACTACGAGTCGAGCGATGTAGGAAAATCTTGAACTTCCTCAAGCGAACAAATCCGTGATCCTGTCCACTGACGAGTTCATGTTCTGTATTAAATTCCAAACCGATCGCTATAAAAAAAAGGTGAAAGGTGGCCGACAAACATAAAAACGTGTATCTGACCAAACATTCGCATTTCGAACGAAGGAAAAACGCAATACGACCCGGGGCCAAATGTTGTATTTCAATAATATGGGGTTGTGTGCCACACCTCGAACCGCACTCAGAAGTAGTTGCAGCAACATCTGCCCTATTCTGTGCGTAGAATATGTGGCCGTCATCCAGTTCCGATCTCAATCTCCTGGAATACTCGGTGTGGAGCGTCATGAAGGCCTTCTAAACGCCTCGGACAAACATTGACCCGTATCTGGAGAGAAATGGATCCAGACCACATTATCAGAACCGGCAGTGCGTTCCGGAAGTACAGGGTTTTCCATTTCGGGCTTCCGAAAGTAATTTTTGTTAAATTATACTATAAAAATGATGAAAAACCGGCACATGTTTTTCGAGCATTACGGACGGATTTTGGTCGTCAAATTTTCTTCAGCGATGAGGCACATTTCGAGCTCGGTGGCTATGTGAACACCCAAAATTTCCGTATATGGGGCTCAGAAAATCCACACGTGATTGTTGAGAGGCCATTGCATCCGCCAAAAGTCACTGTTTGGTACGCATTATGGTCTGGTGGAGTCATCAGGCCGTATTTCTTTGAAAATGAGGACGGCGAGACGGTAACTGTGAATGGTGAGTGCTATGGCCGCATGTTAACCGATTTTTTTTGCCACAAATTGAAGATATGAGTACGGATGACATGTGGTTTCAGCAGGACGGCGGCACGTGTCACACAACACGACCGAACATGGCCATATTGCGAACGAAATTTGAGGGACGCATAATTTCGCGTTTTGGTGATGCCAATTGGCCGGCCAGATCATGCGATTTGAACCCGCTAGACTTTTTTTGTGGGGTTATGCGAAAGACCGTGTCTATGCCAACTCTCCGCAAACTCTTGAACATTTAAAAGACAACATTCGTGAAGTTATGACAGAGATACCGCCCCATATGTGCCGAAAAGTCATCGAAAATTACCTGTTCCGGATCAAGGTGTGTGAGGAAGCCCTAGGTGGACATTTGAATGATGTTGTATTTCACACATAATGGCATAAACCAAACTTTAATTTGAAATAAAAGTTTCATCGAAATTCGAATTTTAAGTGTGTTTTATTTCAATTTACTTTCGGAATTTAAAGTTGGAAAACCCTGTATATGGAGGCCGAAATTTGCAGCAAGTGGAAACTCGATCGATGATCAACATAGTCTCTCATAGACTCTCTGAAACTTTTGAATAACTAAAAAGTCACAGGAGGGTTGTGTCCGAGATTCGACCGCATAGTTGACGTAGGATACCGTTAGGCTATCTGTTGATTTCGGATATGTTGGAAAAATTACATCGGTAAACTCTTTGATTATGATTTGGTGACTCTGAAAAGGGCCGTTTTGTTTGGTTGTTCAATATTGTTTGTCCACTCCACCAGTGTTAACCGAGTGATAATGATAAAAGGATGGTAAACAGTCGTTGGATGGTGCGTATCAGATAAAAGCTGCCGAAGTGGAATGAGATATGATGAAAACCGCCCTCTGTGATCCTAGACGAGATGCCTCCTGTGTTATGTATGGATGAAATAAAGAAAAAAAACTCTAATGTCTAATTGACTAATAGAACACAGTTATTTATGAAAAATGCTAATTCAAAATGGCCACCACCGCAAGATGGCGCCATATATATTTTTTTTTTCACAACCCCGTCAATTTGGGTATCAAATGAAAGGGCTTGACTATGTATGTATGTAAATTCAATTTGGCCGCCGCAAAAATATGGCTGAATGGCTTGATTTGGAGAATACACTACACTATGAACAACATAAATTCGAAAAGGCCGCCGCCACAAAATGGTCGACTATGTATTTTTTTCAATCTCCTCAATATTGGTATCAAATGAAATGATTTGACTAATAGAATACAGTACAGATCGGACTCGATAATATACAGACTCGATTATATGTGATTCGAATATATACAATTTTGGACTCGATTATATTCAGTTTGGAAAAAAATATTTTTTTTATATTTCAAATATGACTTATTTCATGAAGAAATGTAACCTTGCAACATTAAGGTAAAGTTTAGGTGGCTAATATCGATATTGCAGCCAAATTAAGAAAGATAGAAGTTGTGCGTCAAAGCACAAATTGCGGAGCGGTTAAATGAATTCGTTTTAATTGATAGAAACAATCTATTTTAATATAATTTTTTAGGATAAAATCAATAATAACACATTAAAAATTATTAACTTTTAAGTGTTTCACTTCCAAAATGTTATTAAAATTCACTAATATAGTTGTTCCACTACTATATCCTGTACTAAGTTTTCTCATCTTTCAAATGAAAGCATCAGAATCGTCTTCCGTAGCGTACTTTTTAATGTAGAGCCATTTTGAAGCAAGTCCGACACAAAAAAAAAGTTCTGTAACTCTGTCATTGTTGAAATTCGAACATATGCGTAGGAGGATTTTTTTCATCAAATATGATCGTCTATCACCTCCTGAGAGAATCTGGATAATTTTTTTTTTCATTTAAGAAAGGTGTTTTTTGACTTTGAGGGGATGAATCAAAAATCTAATTCCTCTTTGATTTTCAAAAAACAAAAAAAATACATGAAAAAAAACAAATAAAGAAAAAAAAATGTTTTGACTCGATTATCCGGAGTGAAAAAAAATCAATACTCTGGATAATCGAGTCCGACCTGTATTTTAATTTTGACATTGCTAATGGTGTAAACATTATCACGCATACGGTAGATGCTGCTTGTTTGTATATTTTTGTGACTGAAAACAGAAAACCAAATTGAAGATTAGATAGTTTTCTGCGTATAATATATTGTGAACAAACACTTTATAATCATAAACAGGACGATGGAAATCAAATTATTCTATAACGGACTACAATAACCTAATCACATTGATGTTGATTCAGGACACTCTAATAAGATCTTGTGTGGTACAAAACAGTGGTCAATTAGAGCAAGAAAATATAATCGATTATGTTTTGAAGGAAACAGAAACTTTCAATATAACTGACATGATACTCCCAGAAAAGGTGCCAGTTTTATGGTTCGTATAATTGCCTCATGATGGTGAAGTATGAAAAACCAGTTTTGAAAGTCTGCAAAATGGCGAACGTATAAGAACACATTTAGAAAAAAAACGCATATACTCAGCACATATAATTAGACCGCCACTGACACACAATCAGCGTTACATTGCCGTGGTAAATTTTCGTTGAATGTCCATAAATTATTTATAACGAAATGAAACAGTTGGTGTAAAATGTACCACATTCCTTCCATTGTTCTCTATAGAAGGCATAACCTACCGCAGGCAACAAGCTTTGGCAGCTGTCAACGTAACCCAATGGATGCATTCGTCGATTGAAAATTGTCATTGGTGGAAAAATCTCAGCTAGCCAAATGCTATCAAAAACTGTGATGCCACTATTATTAACACGTTAAGCCCAGTGTCGGTCCCTAGGGGCCGAGTTGTAAAATGTAAGGCAAAATCTCGACATGTCATGTAACTTTAAGACATTTGGCATAATTTTTTTTCTTGGCCCCGATTTCTGGTGATTTTTCGGTTTTCAAAAAACTCAAATTTTAACGTCTGCGACACCAGTAAATGACGTCCGAATGAGCTAATATTTTGCATAGGGTATATTATCGTGCAAATCAACATTTCGTAGCTGCGGGTAATACGGACAGTGGGGGTAATATGGACAGGTGGTTGATTTGTATAGTTACATTTTGAATTTCAGATTTCTGTTAATAAGAAAACCTTCTACATGTTATTCTATAATATTTAAGCCACCCTATGGCAATGAATACTGATCAAAAGTGGAAGAGGGAAACAAAAACCGAAAATCATACATCATTCCGCGTGTGGATGTAATTTTAGCTGCTTCGATATTAAGCATTTTGAGTGGTTGAATTACAAAATTCCATCCGCTGATGGTTATATTTCGGTTTGTGAGTTGACAGAGAAGCGATATTAGGTATGTACGGAAGAGTAAATTCATTTTTGAGTGGATAGTTTAAATTATTGAAACAATTGTACAGGTGGGGTAAAACGGACAGTTGCCAGTGGACGTGAGATGGACTGTGAAAAGCTTGTTTAATCTATTCCTAAGGAATGCCCTGCGTCTATAAATGGAAATCAAATCGCCAAATGTGGGCCGTTTAGAAGCTGACTGGAACCAAAAGCAAAATAGTTGAGGGTCTGGTCTGTCTATTACTTCTTTGTTTGAATTCACAAATATTTGTGAGCATTTGTTCAAAATCACTGACAGTCATTTGGAAAACACGCTTCGCGTCGCTATCTCTCACATTCAAGCTGATTTAGATAAAATAGCTCAATAAAACTAGTTTGAGTGAAATCGAAGCGGTGTTGGAGTATGTCTGTATTTAAGGATTTTTCTACAATAAAGTTCGGTCTGTACGAGGAGCTTGTGGCAACTCCTCACGGTATTTAAGGGCGAGAAAACGGCAAAACAGATCTACGAGCTGCTCAAACCGTTTTCTATCAATGAACAATTCGTGTTCCGTACACTACAACGGTACAAAGAAACAAACTGATGTGGGCGGTAGTACCAAAAAGGGACGTTCGAGGTCGGTACGGTTGCACAATGTTATCTATGTTGTTCATGAACGCGTTCAACGCAATCCTCTCCGGAAACAAAAACCATCCACCATGAATTGGATAAATTTATTGGTGCGTACATCGATGTGTGAGTCATTTATTTTGCGGATTTGAAGCGGACATGTTTGGAACGATGCAAAAAAAAAAACTCCTAGAATGGTTCAAAAACGAGACTAGCAACAAACCTACCAAACTTGTAACCAACACTTTCATGGTTACAATAATCCTATGGTTACAGGGACAGCTTAATTAGTCCCATTCAATTTTTGTAAATCGTTCAAGTTGTCAGTAAATGTATAAACATGAAATATTTGTAAATACTCCATGTTACGTGTTTGAGTGTCAAATATTAATGTTTATTAGCGTAAGGTTGGTATTGTTGATTGGCGTTGTTTATATTATTTTGTCTAGTTACTTTAATATGTTGCCAGTTTTGTTCTCGTTTTTTTGTTATATAAAATATATATAAGGAAAACAAGTAATCCATTTTCTTGCAATATAATTCAAATTCCGCCGCAATACCAACCTCCCCAAATAAAATTGTACCTTGCTGCTGTCATCGTCATCTCTGCTCTGTTGCTGCTTCGCAAAGGCGCGAACGTACGTGGCGATCAGTGTATGGCTGGCTTTTGTTGGATGCTGCGTCCCCAGAATGGTATATAAGGATGCTGGGGACCATTATCGAGGCTTTTTGTCTTGTTGTGTGTCCGGAGGAGTGAAGAATCGCGGCTAGTCACTCGCTACACGTGACTTGGCGTTTCGTAAGAAAAGTTCTCGTACCTAGTTAAAGTTAAAGATCCTGGAGATCTTGAACAGTGCTCCACTAGTGACACCACACGTTAGCCAAGCTCTGGTGGAGTCGTCGAGTGGAGTGATAGTGTGGTGTGATGTGTTATCGGTCCACGGACAAAAAAAAACGTAATTACGTCGTGAGTGCACGGGCGGTCTTTGTTAGGCTGAATTCGTACCTAAAAGTGAATTTGAACGCTAGACCTAGATCTGAGACCGCCCAAAGTATCGTTACACTCCACTCGGCCATCGTTAGTCTCTCGCGTGTGTTTTGTGCACATGGTACCACTCCCCGGGCAAAGTGCAAAGAAACGCTAGCCTCCGCTACATAAAGGCCTTTCGCCGCTGCATCTGGAATCACCTCGTCGTCTTCGTCGTCTGGGAACCCTACACAGCTGCGTACGTTCGTCGGAAGCCCGCCGACGTCACCGAGTGAGTATATATGTTAGGTCTTACTAAATTAAGCTGTATATCTATTATCTGTTCAACAAATTCCTATGTTCTTTGCTTGTTTTCCGCTTACTTGTATCCACTTTATTAAATATATACCATAAAAGAACATAACCCTGTAGCCATAGTGTGTTACGAAAAGTGCGATTCGTTGAAATATTTTCAGGTGACCGTGATAGAAAACGAACCTGTCCGTTCTCAACAAAAGAGGTCATTGCAAGACCCACCCCAGATGGTTGCCGTGGCTAGACCAGCAATCAGGGGCGTAGCCAGGGGTCCGTCTGACCCTTGAAGAAAAAGAGAACGAGCCCCATAGTTTCACAAAAAGTTTCAAACTTCATCTCGGCAAATGATTGGCCGTTTGCCAATCTATCGGATTATTCACTTTGGGCCAAGTTGAACGTTCTCATTGGAATTATCAATCGATAAAGAATTCTATCGAGAAGCTGCACGATTGACCATAGCGTTTTAGACTCTGCGTGAAGAACAGATGTTCGAATAATTTTGCCAAAATGTTAATTCTGGATACTTTTATACCTTCATAAAAGTTTTGGGTTTTTATCTCATTTTGTTTTCGAGTTATGAATTTCACAGGTATAGAACTGAATGCTTTCTAATTTAAAATAGAAAATGACTCAAAAAAGTCACAGGAGTCCGAGACACGACCGCATAGTTGACGTAGGATTCCGTTAGGCTATCTGTTGATTTTGGAAATGCTTGAAAAATTACATCGTTAAACTCTTTGATAATGATTTGGTGACTCTGAAAAAGATGCCGAATGAAACATGATGAAAACCGCCCTCTGTAACCCTAGACGAGATGCTTCCTGTGTTATGTATGGATGGAATGAAGAAAAAAAAACTCACCAATGTAATATAAGATAATTATCAATACCGAACACAATTATCAATTTTTGTCATCAGTAAAAACATGTTAATTTAATACAATAGAACCTCGATTATCCGCGAAAGCGAGTTCACTTGTAATTCTATAGAACTTCTCGGAATTGGCAAGCGAGCGGTAGGGTCTTGTTCTTTTGTTTTGGTAATGTCTTTCACATTATCTTATCACTTGTGTAAACGACCTTACAGATGGATAGTTTAATGATTTCTGTATTGATGGAAAATAGTTTTCATGCTTGAATATCTTTTTTTGACGTGGGACTACGTCTAACCGGAGTATAGGGGGGGTAAAATGGAAACCTAAACACAGAACATGCAGGAAAAAAATGAAAGATTCCGAATGCTTATAACTCGAACATTTCGTACTGGATCGGATAGATGTTTGTATTAATTGATAGGGAATATTTCTACGCTTCTATCGCAAGTAATAAAATGTTATTTTGACGTAGGACTACGTCTTTCATTTCTATACCGGGGTGTAAAATCAAAGTTTCGAAAACGAAAGCGTTACGCCGGAGACCGAGATTTTAAGTGTTAATAGCTCCTAAACAACTGAACGAAATGGTATGATAAACACTTAATTCGAAAGATAAAATGTCTACGCGTTCTATACTTGTTACTTTCTGATCCAAAAACTTGTTTCAATAGTCTTAAATTTGCTTTCAAAATAGGCTATTGAAATCACCAATCGGTATATAAGCGAGCGCCGCTCGGAAATCCACTCAGTTCTAATTGAACAGCGATTGGAGCATGTTGTCGCTGTTGTGGTGAAGCTCTTCATTTATCATGAAAGCGCGGATGAACGGTGTCACCAAGAGCCTGTTTGTGCACCTTAGGCCAGAAGGGAAACCATCAGGAGGAAGGTGATGCTACAAACGGTTCCCCGGGAAGATCTCGAAGCAGCCGCTACACACACACACATACACGCACGGAATTCTTTCCGTTTGGATCGAGAAAGATCCGGAAAATAATCTGCCAGTTCCTCTAGGAATTTAAAAATACATTCATGTGAAAGAGTTTATTTGAATGTTTTCTATCCATGTAACACTGTGACCAAATATGTTTCAATCAAGTGCTATTAACAGATGGTTATCGAGTTAGCATTAACCACTGGTGGGCTTCCAGTATCGAGGAAAATGTGGAAATATCTAATCGTTACTGAAAATAATCTGCCAGTTCCTCTGGGAATTCAAAATTACATTCATATGAAAGAGTTTATTTTAATGTTTTCTATCCATGTAACACTGTGACCAAATACATTAGGTTTTGTGATTTTTCAATCAATCGCAATCAACAGGATAGCTTCTGAAGATTATGCTTCCCCATCAGTAGGATATTTCCGTATCCAATATTGGATGCATAAAACCTTGTGCCTCCAACGTAACGCTCTCGTTTTCGAAGTTCTCCAAATATTCATTCATTCAGAATGAATTCAGATTCAACTTCATACAAATGATCTCTAAATCAACGATAGTCCTACGTCACCCTTGCGGTTATACCATAGATATAACCCACTTCCTGTTTTTCATTAGATAAACAATTGAATAACTGTAAAATGTTATGCGTTATCTAAACGCCATAACTGCCTCATTTTGATTGGCCCAATCTACGGTTTCCCTAACACAGCCATCAGACCCAAGCAACTTTGGGGAAATTTGCATTGCAAATACATGAAAGTCGGGGGCATTTTTGTTCCGACTGAAATGTGTTTCCCTAACACAGACTTCAAATCCATGTAGCGTGGGAAAATCGGCATAGCAAATACATGAACGTCGGAGGATTTTTTGTTCCGACTGAAATGTGTTTCCCCAACACAGACCTCAGAACCAAGGTGTCTGAGGAAATTGGCATTGTAAATTCATGTAAGTCAGTGGCATTTTTGTTCCGACTGAAATGTGTTTGCCTAACCCAGACTTCAAAACCAAGATGTCTGAGAAAATCGGCTCTGCAAATAAATGCAAGCTTCGAGTACTTTTGAACTCGTTTGCCTTTGTGCAAACTAGAATATGTTTCCTTAACACGGTCTCCTAAATATAGGAACCTGGGAAAATCGTGCAGACACTAGAGACGAATGAACTTTCAAGTTTAAATCCTTTATAGTATAAAAAGTAAAAGTTGAAGTATTTGATTCATGCAAGCCGGGAGCACTTTTGCACCCGCATTTTTTTTTTGCACTCCGCAAATGTTTTCCTGGTACGGATAACAAAAGCGGGTACGAACGCAACGCTTTGGCTCGGTTATTCATAATTGTATTGAAGGATATGCCTTCATATCTTCTGCACACTGAATTTCTACGCATACCATTTGATGATTAGGCAAAATGTTGTTAACCATTGGCTGCGATAACGCCTATTGATTAAACAATATGCGTTCGACATACATGTCAAAATCGGAACTGAGTGCCTGAAGTTCATCAAATCAAGCAAATTCGCGGTTTGAGAAGTACGTATACTTGAGAGATGCAAACTTCAGAAGGAAACGTAAAATAAAATAATCGTTTAATAATTCTACCGTTCACATATTTTGTCCTAGGCATCATACCAACCGTAAAAGGACTGTCATTAAATTCACTTGTAACGAAGAATATTATCTATCACAATGTATGACCTTACATGGCATTATACAATTTTTTTACTAACAAAGCAAATATATTGAATTCAATTGAATTCGGGAACTGTTTCATTCCATCAAAAATTCAATCAATACAAACAAATGATTGCTAAGCTAAGGTAGTCCCACGTCAACCTTGCGGTTATATCATAGATATAACCCACCCATTTTTTGACGTAGGACCACGTCTTTCGTTTCTATACTGAGGTGTAAATTCAAACTTTCGAAAACGAAAGCGTTACGCCCAGGGTTGCCACATTTAAATTTGTAAAATTTTCTGAAAAAAATCTGTACTTCTGTATTTTTATCCAAAAAATCTGTATAAAAAATCTGTATTGAGAAGTTAGAGGAAAAAAATGAAAATAAGAGTTTATTTTCACTTTGAACTTATTTTTCTTATTTATGGGTTGTTAAAGTCGTGTCAATACAACAAAATAAATAATAGGAAAGTTGTTTCGCCTCTAAATTGTACGATGTTTTTACATGGTTTTGTTGTACTTTGCCTTAAAATTTTCCTCCAACTTCATTATTGATGCTCCTCCTTGAGCCGATACATGGTTCCTCGCTCTCAAAATAAAGTCTATAATTGTGTGACTCAACCGATTTCTGAATTTTGTTTTGTTGGCACTGTAAAGCAAAAATATTCGCTCAAACCTTGCTGATGAATGTCATCAAATGTCTTTTTTTCAGTTCATTTATTTGTAAGGCATAAGTTTTGGGGAGCCGCAAAAAATCTCTTACAAACGACCTTAGCAATGGATACAAAAAATTTCCCATCACGCCTTTTGATATCCAACAGCTGGGACCAAGTTATATCCGAGTCACTCAATTTTTGCCCCATGGAATTATTATTTATTTTCGACTTGAGTAGTCTAAATTCGTAGCCCAAGCCTTTTTTTATTAGCTGTTTCAACGAATTGAGGAAATTGTAGCATCAAATCATTAAGGTTTGGTAGCTTGACGATATTTTGAGGGTTTATCAAGGCTGCAACTATATTTCACCAGTTCAATATAGAAGTCACGACAAATCAATTTAAATATCAACTTCCTAGCTGCATCCAATCCTTTTTCAGCTTTTTCTGCATCGATACCAACGCAAACATCCTCAGGCTTCTTTAGAAAGTCTTCAAAATCTTTCACATCAAGGTCAGCATCAACAAATCGTTGCACGTAGCTCTCCAAGCATAAGTTACCCAACATGATCAATAATAACAGTCTTCTCTCATTATAAAGTTGGCAACATTGAGAACTTTCTGATTGAAAGGAGTGATTGACATTATTGAAGAGGGGTAGAACAAAGTTTAGGAACAGTATAATCGGTTTAGTCATATGGTCGTTTAAATGAGTTAATATACGATTGGCAAATTTATTATGGTCATACATAACTTGGAACGAAAAAAATACTTTAAGTTCTTCAAATCGCTCCAGATTTCGCTTAATAACTCCCTCCAACGAAAGCTATCTCGTTGCGTTGCGTCCAACTTTTTAATAAATCAAGGTACTGTAAAGTACCGTAACTGTAAATTTTGTATTTTTGCTGAAAATCTGTAATTCTGTAGATACAATTTCTGTATCTGCAATTTGGCCAAAAATCTGTAAAATACAGAATATTCTGTATATGTGGCAACCCTGGTTACGCCGGAGACCGAGATTGTGAGCGTTAATAGCTACTAAACAACTGAACGAAATAGTATGATAAACAGTTCATTCGAAAGATAAAATGTCTACGCGTTATATGTTTGCTACTTTTTGATCCAAAAAGTTGTTTCAATAAAATTACTTTCAAAACAGACTATTGAAATCACACCAATCGTTTTATAAGCGATTGCCGCTTGGAAATCCACTTAGCTATAGTTGCGCAACTATTGAGGTACGATCGCTGGAATGGATGGATGTTTCCCTAACACAGACTTCAAAACCATGGAGCCAGGGGAAATCGGCATTGCAAAATAGATGTAAGCAGTGGGTACTTTTGTACTCGCTTGCATTTCTGGGAATCGGAATGTTTCCCTAACACAGACTTCAAAACCATGGAACCAGGGAAAATTGGCATAGCAAATTAGATGCAAGCAGTGGGTACTTTTGTATTCAATTGCGTTTCTGCGAGTTGGAATGTTTCCCTTACACAGACTTCAAAATCATGAATTCAGGGGAAATCGGCATTGCAAAATAGATGTGAGCGGCGGGTACTTTTGTACTCGTTTGCGTTTCTGCAAATTGGAATGTTTCCCTAACATAGACATCAAAACCATGAAGCATGGAAAAATCGGCATTGCAAAATAGATGAGAGCTGCGGGTACTTTTGTACGAGGAGGAATCGATTCCCCCTTTGAACGTTAATAATTATTTTCCGGCTAAACGAAGTGGTATGATAATCACTTTATTCGAAAGATGAAACGTCTAAAATTTATATGCTTGTTACTTATTGATTGCCAAGTCAACGTTAGTCCTACGTCCACCTTGTGATTATATCAAAGATATAACCCACATCTAGTTTTTTGTATCTGCTCCTAATTTTCAGCTCTTTATTGCGCTATCCGCGATTTTCGTAATCCGCGGTGAGCTAGCCCGACTATTCCGCGGATAATCGGGGTTCTACTGTATAGAGCAAACATATTTGAAACGGAAAAGGTAATTTTCTTTTATATTTTATATTATATTTTCTGTGTTTATTCAATTTTTCATTCAACCCAATGCGATTTTTAATTGGACTAACTACAACTAATACTCATAATCACTTTTTCGAATATTTCTTCACTTTTCTAATTTTTCTCGCCGAATGAAAGTGAAAATGAACACAACAAAACAGACAGCTTAACCTGAACCACCCGTTTCCGAGTGGGAACACGCCTTGGTTTTTTTTATGAAAATTAAAATGAATCGTTTCTAATTCCAAGTCATTTTTAACACAACTGCTACCATATACAATTTTACATTTACACTTGTGCCAAATTTTTCACAATACACTATCGGTGATTGATATGAAATTTCACGAAGCAACCGATATTAAAGTTCCAAATTTAAATTTTATTTGCTAGAATTAATCATGTCACTCACTTTACATGCGATATAAAAATGCCCCCGACTTGCATACATTTGCACTGCCGATTTCCGCCGGGCAGCTTGGTTTTGATGCCTCTGTTGGGGAACATATTTCGGTTGGAACAAAAGCTCCCCCTACTTTTATATATTTTCAATGCCGATTTCCCACAGGCAGCTTGGTTTTGATGTCTCTGTTAGTGAACCGCCGCATGTGTCTTCAATTTCGACCAATCAGAAGTGGATATTTCCGTTAGGATAGGGGTTGAGATTGTTCAGTTGTTCGATGTTAGTTTCATGACATATATTAATTTATTCAATGTATAACATTGTTATGGAGTGCCGAAATCGATTGATACAAAAACATTATCAATCCATCATGAAATGACTGAGTAATAAGCGTTTGAAAATGGACAATTTTGACGATGTACTCGATTTTCGATTTCCAATTTGTACCCCAATATGTTCCCGAAAGACGTAATCATACGTCAAAGGTACCACTTACATACGTATATTTTAAATTTGATTATGAAAAGTAGTGAGAAAAAAATTAATGCGGCCCGCACCATGTCTATACCAGGCCACCACTGGTTTAGAGTATCGATTTAGAAGGGAAAAGTAGTGATATTCTAGAAATGTTTTACAGGCATTTTCAGAAAGAAGGGCCAACCTACCTGTTCAAAAATGACATTTGAAAATCTAACAAGAAACATTCTAGGATAACTCGCCTAGATGCCGCAAAATACGATTAGTCGAAGACACTGTCTGGATATCGGGCAGATGATTTCATTTACAGAATGGGATACACAAATAACTTTTCAATATTCAATATGTTCTCGATAACCGGGTGTTGTGATACAATGATCTAAACTGCAGCATATTCATTAGCCAAGATTTCATGGGATTTATTTAGTGTTCTTTCATTACGATCATGTATAGATAAAGTTTCTTATTTTACCGGTTTACCGTCTATCGTCTATAATCGAGATATATCAAACTGGAGCATTTATATTTGTTACATTTTCCCAGAGAATGAGTGCTCTGGAGATGTATTTGAAATTAAGTTCACACACACGATCTATCTCCGGTCGATTTTGTTTGCTCTTCTTGTATCGTTCCGAAAGCATCATCCCTATAAGCGCTCGCGAGATTCTAATGAATAACGTAATCTTTCAGGTAGTCCTCCTGAATATTTCTGCAAGAAAACGCACAGTTGGTCACTTTTTGAGAAAAAATAACATGCTAACCGACACTAACAATTTCAACACAAAAACTCAACCAAATGCGGGCAAACTCAAACCTGCCCGTTAAAAGCGCGTGAAACAGTGAATTAAAAATAAAACGATTTCAAAATAAGCGTTTTGCGAAACCTAACCTCAAATTTTTCTATCAGTTTGCAATAACTAATCAACTCTACCACAACAAGCGCGACATCTACACAACAGTAAACATATTTGTATAGTTTGCGATCTGCGATTTGGTACACGATATGGACATGCAGCCTCCATTTTTGTTTCTTTTTTTTATATCTTTCCTTCTAATGCGCAATAATTTCTGGTGATCTAATCGTTACTTTACACTGTCTCAGATTACATTTTGGTTTGATTGAAAGTTTAAATTTACTGTAAAAATGGACAATTCGGAATTCGAAGACAAGGGAGAATGTAAAAGGACGACTGTCTTGTCCGGTCGCCTTTTGTTTGTTGTACACAGTAAGTGGGCTTACCACAGTTTATTGTGGTAAAATTTGAGATCGAAATGGCCATGCTCGGTGAGATGACTACTGTCGGAGCCCTTGGAGTGTACCGATTCATTATCGTTATCCCCCGAATTGAGGCTGTTTCTCGTGCTGGACTTCCCGATGGGTCGGTTGATCTTCACCGATCCGAAACCCTCGTTTTCCTCTTGGTCGAATTCCATTTTACCGGTGGGTGTGACCGCCGCCCCCACACCGAATGACATATTCTTTAGTCCTGTGTGCTGCTTCGTGAAGCGGATGGGCTTCTTGAGCGCCGGATGTTCCGGTGTCTGCTGCTGGCTGATCGATTGGGGAGAAGCAGAATTTTCTCGATTAATCATCGTCATCTGCTGCTGCTGATGCTGCGGATGTTGCTCCTGGTGCTGCGTTAGCTCGAGGTGGTGCGGATGGAAACTATACGGATCTGGATCAGCAGCTGCATCCGGAATGTCTGCGTAATCATCGGCAAACTTAACCTCCTGATCGGACTTATGCTGATGATGATGTTGGTGGTGATGATGATGATAGTCAACATAATCGGATGGTTCCGACATGTTCAAATTTTGAAGATTATCCGATAGAACATCATCAGCAACAACAACAGCATCATCATCATCATTATTGCGGTGAGCCGGAGCGCTTTGGTCCTCCTGCCGGTGGCCATTGCCACTCACTTCCTCCGGCTCATGATCATGATGATGGTGGTGATGTTGATGATCGTTTTCGAACTCGCTATTGTTAGTAGTGGGAGCGGATGGAGGCGCATGATGGTTGTTAGTGGAAGACGGAGAGGTGCTGAAAACACAAAGTTTCATACTGTTTTTTTTGTTTTGCTTTCAAACCCAACACGCTACATTTACTCGATTTTGCGTAAGACGATGTGAGACTACTTGAGTAAAGAACAACAAAGCACTGATGATGACGGTGTTCTAAGGAAATAAAACACAAAGACGGCAAGGTTTTTTTTGTTTAACAATATCACATTATTTTTCGTAAAACAAAACTGGTGCAATTCATTATGTATAAACAAAAAACTAGTGTCAGGTCATAAGTAAATGAAATAAATTATAATCGTTAGCAGGGAAACTAGTAACAAAAAAAACTATATTGCAGGAAAGCCCTAGTTTTCGTTTCGTTTCGTTTTTTAATGATTGCACAAATTATTGTAGGGGGAGTTATTGCAGCATAATCAAAGTATAATATAAACAATAATTAGCTATCCATTCGATTGTTTGATTTGTGTTGCGCGCTATTGCTAATTCGCCCGAGTGTGGGTTTTGTTTGTGTTCTATATAAAATTTCTGAAAATAAAACAGGCAAAACGAAATTAAAATGGATGACCAATTAACGCAACGAATTGTGTGGCAGGAATTGAGCCGAAAAGCTAGCAGTAAGAGGTAAGGGTCTGGTCCCGCTTACCTGTTGGGCTCCGTCGAAACCGCTGTTGGGCTGTTGTGAATTATCTGCAATTAGAACAAAGACGGGATGAGTATAAAAGAAATCATGGCTCGTGGTCGATATTGTTACGGATGCAATAAAGTCACATACGTCATGCAAAAACTGTCCTAAGAAGTCGGAGCTTCAAATGGAAAATCAATAAAGCAAGAGTACTTAACGAGCGCGAACGTCGTCATTAAGTTTCGAGGCACACCCAGAGAAGTTGCAAAGAGTGAAAGTCTTGTTGGGCGCTATGGAAAACTGAAAATGACATCATGCGATCCATTTTTCAGCACGAGTGGAATTGCCAGGGGTGGCGTGATGTACTGAAACATATTGTATGCGGCAAAAGTGACATAATTTTGCCTACATGTTTGAATAGCCCCTTTTGCTGCCCCTTAAACGTGACCGGAGGCAACAGCGGTAGGGAACTGCTCGAGCGCCGCTTGTTAGGCTGAGAATGGCTGCTGAATGAAGAAAAGGAAAATCACAATAGCAGTTCCTCATTTGCATATGTTTTTCAGAACGTGATGCAGGTTAAGGTTCCGCAAAATTGGCTCTTTTAAGATACTTTTCATTCACCCAGAATACAAACTCCAAACTTTCGCTTCGGATCGATAAGGTTGGGTGGATTAAAATTAAGGAGGCAATGATAGGGGATTCTTGATAATTTCTGTGGATATGGTGGGGGATTATGAAGGTCATCTGCTCCTGCTCTTTTAGAGAATTAATTAGAGTAAGGTGTCCATCTGCAAATGCTAGCATGAGATTTTGATTTATAGGTTAGGTTTTAGTAAAATTCCTTGCCATTTAATTTTCAACTCATTTCGTGGAGTTTAAACAACTGTCGGAAAGATTGCAAGGTGATTATTTGTTTTATTCAGCGACAAGAAATGGCTGTATATCATCAACAAGACACCGTCATATTGAAATGAACTCAAGCTATGATTCATCAGATGGCGAAAGTTGAATAATGGCAACTAATTCGACGTAGGAATACGTCTTTCATTTCTGTATTGCGCTGTAAGTTCAACATTTCTAAAACGGGAAAAATACCTTATTACCGGTTGAACGAAGTGTGTATGACAAACAATTCATTTGAAGGATAAAAGATCTACGGGTCATGTTTGTTATTTGTCGACCCAAAAACATGTTTCAATATCTCAAAAACTGCCTTGAAAGCAAACTATTGAAATCACAAAAATCTCTAACTATGAATTCCTTCTTGAAAATCCACTTAGTTATGATTGTTCAGCGTTTGTTGCGTAGCATCAGCTGGAAGCAAAAGTACTTTTAACATTCTGCTCACCCCGGCCAATCCCATTGCTACACTCTGT
The DNA here is from genome assembly GCF_029784135.1 of Toxorhynchites rutilus septentrionalis. NCBI lineage: Eukaryota > Metazoa > Arthropoda > Insecta > Diptera > Culicidae > Toxorhynchites > Toxorhynchites rutilus. The sequence continues at coordinate 307,954,457 of NC_073745.1, read as the reverse complement.
CCAACTTCTATTAGACCACCTTAAAAATATTTCCCAAACCGCCCAAACCATGCACGAGCCTCCATCAAAGTTCCTGGTTTCTCCTGCCATTAATCTCGCCGTACTCATTGAAACCATCAGGACTACCCAAATAGAACTTTTTTGCGTCACTCAAGATAATCTAGTTAAAAGTTAAAGGTAAAACAGTTGAAAGTAAGAAAAATACCGTCTTACAAAATGTATTCTTTTGAAAACATTCTTTGTCATAACATACCATGTCCCACTGTCGGTTCATGTGAGATTTGGAAAAACTCAGACGTCTTTCGATGTGAAATGGTGTTAGATGAGGAGTTTTAACCTTTCAAACCCTCTTTATGTGAGAATTGTTTACCAAAATTTGACGAATTGTCACATTTAAATTGAAATATTGCTTTATTTGCACACGCGATTTTGAGATATTCGAACCTGTTCTAGCTATTTCTCGCTTATCCCGGCCAGAGAGCTTCGATTTACGTGGAGCTCTCTTCTTCTTACCGTATTCTTGAGGATTCGCCAAATAATTGAGCACTACTTGATGGGATCGTCCAATCCTACGAGAAATTTCTCTGATACCAATATTTTCTTGGTGAAATGCATCGATTTGTCTTTCTTCTCTCTCCGTGAGAACTTTTCTCTTCGGCATTTACCAGATTTATTGAACAAAACAACTAAAACAACGGAAAATGAACTGGTCTTGTAAAAACTTGACACTTGAAAAATACAAAAATAATCGTTTACGCTCAGCTCTTGCACACACACATATGAAAATAATGCATAGTATAGGGCGCCTCCAGCGTGCATATAAGGGGGAAAATGGATGTATGGAAAAAAAATTCAACATCGAATTTCAAAAACCGACCATGTATAATTTGTTTATTGGCCCAAAAAAAATACCTGTGCTAAATTTCAGTTAAATCGGACATTCTTTAGGGGTGTCTCAAAGCGCCCAAAGTTTTGATTTTTTGATCCTCTAAAATCTTCCATATGGCTTTGTGTTTTTTGCCCTGAAATGTAGGCCTCGTGAAGAAGTAGACTATGATGAACATCTGTGTGCAGATATTCTTAATCGGTGGTTAGTTCCGCAAAAAAAGTGGTTGATTATGTTGAAATTAAGAACACATTCAGCTAAAAAGATCATCCAACCGGTTTGATTTCCGGGTACCTGCTCTGCAGAAAAGAGATATACCGTTCTGAATCATATTTCGGACAACATCATATTTCTGACATTTTGTTATAATATCTTGAAATGCTTAATGTACTGATGATGTAACTATCAAATTAATATTACAATTGCTTCCTCAGAGTAATTCTTTGGTTTCACTATCATTTCACATGAGAACTACATTTAAATTATAACATAATCGGCAGAAATTTTACAACACTACTCATTATCGTTTGTGTTTGACGTGAGCACGTAGAATTTACCCGTTCATAAATATTCAAATTTCTCCCGTGTTTCATCAGTTCTCATCATTGTTAACAGTGATTGCTTGGTAAGTGTTTCGCAGTTGGCTATAAAATATAATCAAGTGTAATGTAATTTTCGTTCAAAAAATTACAAAATAAAGTGTCCGAAATTTGTTTTAGTATCCGAAGTTTGATTTTTATTCGCTTCATTTGAAAAGCATTTTATTGGATGATTTTTTATGTTTACAATCAAATACCACCAAAGTAGAAAGCTTAAAAGCATATTCAACTAATTTGTTAAAAATATCAACCAAATAATAACTGTGCATGAAGTTTAGACCTGTTTTCTGCATCATAAAGGGTGTGTCACATCAAATTGCATCACGGAAAAAACGCTGTAGAAATTCGCCCAGTAGACCGATCCTTTTGAAAATTTTAGACAGTAAAATAAAAACTATTAAACAACTTTTGGCATTTTCTTTTTATTCATACTTCGAGCCCAAGCCCGTATGCTCGCACCTTCCTCTTTACCCCGTCCATAAGGTTCTGTACAACGTCAGGTTGTAGATTTTTTTACAAGAAATCCATTTTCTCTTGAAGTCCGCCTCCGATTTGACAACTTTTGGGTTCTTCCGGAGGGCCTGCTTTATAATCGCCCAATATTTCTCTATTGGGCGAAGCTCCGGCGCGTTGGGCGGGTTCATTTCCTTTGGCACGAAGGTGACCCCGTTGGCTTCGTACCACTCCAACACGTCCTTTGAATAGTGGCACGAAGCGAGATCCGGCCAGAAGATGGTCGGGCCCTCGTGCTGCTTCAATAGTGGTAGTAAGCGCTTCTGTAGGCACTCCTTAAGGTAAACCTGGCCGTTTACCGTGCCGATCATCACGAAGGGGGCGCTCCGCTTTCCGCAAGAGCAGATCGCTTGCCACATCATGTACTTTTTGTCAAACTTGGATAGTTTCTGCTTGCGAATCTCCTCCGGAACGCTGAATGTGTCCTATGCGGAGAAGAACAACAGGCCCGGCAGCTGACGAAAGTCCGCTTTGACGTAGGTTTCGTCGTCCATTACCAGGCAATGCGGTTTCGTCAGCATTTCGGTGTACAGCTTCCGCGCTCGCGTCTTCCACACCATGTTTTGCCTTTCGTCGCGGTTAGGAGCCTTCTGGACCTTGTATGTACGCAGGCCCTCCCACTGCTTGGTCCGCTGGACGAATGAGCTTGACAAATTCAGCTTATTGGCGACATCCCGGACCGAACTTCTCGGATCACGTCTAAACTGCTTAGCTACGCGCTTGTGATCTTTTTCACTGACGGAGCATCCATTTTTGCCGTTCTTCGCCTTCCGGTCGATGGTTAGGTTCTCGAAGTATCGTTTTAGTACTCTGCTGACCGTGGATTGGACGATTCCCAGCATCTTACCGATGTCCCGATGTGACAACTCCGGAATCTCGAAATGAGTGCACAAGATTAATTCACGACGCTCTTTTTCGTTCGACGACATTTTTCCAAATTTACGAAAAATTTACAGTGAAGCATGGCCAACGTGATCTATACACTCTTATCTGATTATAAGCGAAATCTGAAGATATAATTCCTAAAAATTAAATTTCTACAGCGTTTTTTCCGTGATGCAATTTGATGTGACACACCCTTTATTATTTAAGCGTCCGAAATATGATTCAGAACGGTATGTTCATAAGAAAATTGATCGTAAACGAAAAAAAAAAAAAAAATTAGCCAATTCATGTATAATACAAGGAAGCATTCGAATGAGCTCGAACCTTTGTAACTTGAATCTAGGTTCGAACATGTTGATAATCCTTTCCTGACAATTTTTCGATTCAAATCTAGTGGGAAAGGTGCTCAATGGACATCGCGAAATAGGTGCTAGTAAATTAAATACAGCGCGGACTCGATTATATACAGTTTCTGATATCTGTTCACGGTATATAATCGAATCCTGTTTACAATATAGTCAAAAAAAATTACTTCTATTCCCTTTTTTGCATGTATTTTTCGTTTTTTGAAATGAAAAAGAAGAATTAAATTTTTGAATCATCCCGTTAATGTCAGAAAACACCTTTCTCATATGAAAAAAATAATTTTATTCAGATTCTCTCAGGAGGAGATAGACGATCATATTTGATGAAAAAATCCTTCTACGCATATGTTCGAATTTCAACAATGATATAGTTATAGAACTTTTTTTTCGTTTCGGACTCTGTTGCCTCAAACTAGCTCTACATTGAAAAGCACGCTACGGAAGACGATTCTGTTGCTTTCATTTGAAAGATGAAAAAAAATAGTAGTGGAACATCTAAATTAGTGGATTTAAATAACATTTTGGAAGTGAAAAACTTAAAAGTTAATAATTTTTAATGTGTTATTATTAATTTTATCCGAAAAAAATTATATCAAACTAGATTGTTTCTATCAATTAAATTGAAGCTCTCTAACTGCTCTACAATTTCTTCTTTGACAACCAACTTCTATCTTTCTTAATTTGGCTGTAATATTGATATAAACAATTCCTGGGGAAAATACAAGCAAAATCTTCCAAAATCACGATTTTTTTGCGTCACACAAAAACTCTTGTTCGTGAAATAGCTTGCCTAACTGTTTCACAAAGCTCATTTCTAGTTCTATGAAATATTTTGCGCTAGTAGAAAAACCGCAACTATATTGAGGGTGAAGGTGGAAGGAAGCCACAAATGGCTGCCACAATGGCGCTTACTTCTATCTCCCTCTCTCACCCCTTGCTCGATAAGCAAAAAACAATCTACAATTTTGCGAAACAGTGTGTAGAAAATGATTGTTTTCGTACACTTCCCATCGAGTAATATCAACCAAACTCTAATCGATTACTTACATAGTATTAAATTTTCATCTGCCTTCGCAATGTATAATGAAAAACGTCGGAAAACTCGAGCTAGTGCTTTGAAAGTTGAATTCTCATTTTTTGCTTGTCCGCAATGGCGGAAACTGCAGTTATCACATCCCTATTTGTTTGTATTGGTGAAAGCATCGTTATTTTTTACGACATTGATGTCAGACAACATCATTGAAACAGCTATAAAAACCACTCAATAAAATGTTATTCCGTCATAGCGAGTCATAGCGTTTAATGTCATAAAAATCAATAAAATAAAATTGTGGCAATATCAATACAATTATTATTTTTACGTTTAATGGATCTATAATGTAAGTCTTAGCAACTTTAACATTGCACAATGGTCCTGGAGATGCATTTAAGTGGAAATTAGCATTTAGAGCTCGACAGTTATTCTCTTGACAAAAACTGTCTTCGACGAAGTTGTTACATACGATGGAGCGCTCATTTTTTTATAGGGTGACCAAAATTGTCAATAAAATAAAAAATCTAACTTTCTTATCTTTATAAATAGAGATAAATATAGTTCGACAATGTTGTAGTCCGAGTTATTTGAGAAATCTTTGTAAAACGAAGTTTTTTTTTCTATCTCTTGAAATACCCGATATAGCGCCTTTTTTCTAAGTTACGTTAGGAGGGTAACCATGAAAAAATTTTTTTTGCCCCAACTTTTATATTTCAAATTCTACATACAAACTGTCTTCGGAAGGCTTTCAGAACTCACTAATACAAACATTTTGCGATGCAGAACTTGTCAATGTCTCAACTTCACCCAAAGTTATTGCCCAAAGTCATTCTCAAAAAACCCGCTCTTTCCATTTGTTTCTCATTCTGTCTTGGGCAAACAAACGGAATTTAAAAGAACAGATTTCACTCTATATAATATATGATTTTCAAAACTATGTTATCTTTTGTGTTTATGTAAATTTAAATTGAAATCATGAGTTTTTGGGTAAAAAAACATCAATAACTTTGAGCAGGATTAAGATATTGACGCATTCTGCATCGCAAAATGTTGATATTGGTAAGCTTTAAAAGTCGTACGAAGACAGTTTTGATGTAGAATTTGAAATATAAAAGTTAAAGCAAAAAAAAACCATTTTTTCATGTTTACCCTAATGCAACTTAGATAGAAAGCGCCAAAAACAACTTTGTGGGGGATATTTGTTCTTTAGACAAAAACTATCTTTAACAAAGTTGTTACATATGATAGAGCGCTCATTTTTATGTTATCAAAAATAGGGTGACCAAAATGTTTGATGAAATAAAAAAATCTAGCTTTCTTATCTTTATAGATAGAGATAAACATGGTTCGACAATGTTGTAGCCCCAGTTGTTTTAAACAACTTTGTAGAACAAAGCTTTTTTCTATCTTTTAATATAATCGATTTAGCGCTTTTTTTCTAAGTTGCATTAGGGTAACCATGAAAAAAACGGGTTTTTTAGCTTTCACTTATATATTTCAAATTCTACATACAAACTGTCTTGACTTTTAGAGCTTATCAATTCCAACATTTTGCGATGCAGAACTTGTCAATATCTTGAACCTTCTTAAAGTTATCGATGTTTTTTACCCAAAAACTCATGATTTCAATTTTAATTTACTCAAACACAAAACATAACATAGTGTTGAAAATCACACATCATGTAGAGTGAAATATGCTCTTTCAAATGCCGTCACTAAACTTTGTTTGTGTTTGCCTCAGAAAGAATGACAAACAATTGAAGAGAGCGTATTTTTTGGGAAGAAGTATCAATAACTTTGAGTGGAGTTTATATATTGACAAGTTCTGCATTGCAAAATGTTTGTATTAGTAAGTTCTAAAGTCTTCCGAAGACAGTTTGTATGTAGAATTTGACATAAAAGTAAGAGCAAAAAACTTTTTTTTTCATGGTGACCTCAATGTAACTTAGAAAAAAGGCGCTATACCGGTTATTTCAAGAGATAGAAAAAAACTTTGTTCTACAAAGATGTCTCTAATACCTGGGACTACAACATTGTCGAACTAAATTTACCTCTATCTATAAAGATAAGAAAGTTAGATTTTTTATTTCGTCGACAAATTTGGTCACCCTTTTTTTAGATAACATAAAAATGAGCGCTCTATTGTATGTAACAACTTTGTCGAAGACAGTTTTTGTCTAGAGAATAACTGTCGAGCTCTAAATGCTAATTTCCACTCAAATACATCTCCTTGGCCATTGTGCATTGGTTAAGAAAATTGTATTGCAGAGCTCGGAACACTGCCACGGCCTGCCTCTACTGAAAAATTGTAAACGGAAAAGTATTACATTCAACCAAAATGCCTGGGCCAACGAAAAGAAGGGTCAAAGCTCTCCAACGTGAATATGTGAAAAAATACGATCAACGAAGGAAAATATTAAGGAATTATCAACATCGAGTTACTGTGGGGAAAAACTTGTTAATACCAAGAGTTCCACAATTCGCACGTGTTATAAATTTGCTCATGTTACGCTCGCGTATGATCAGAATTTGCCCGTCTCTGTGTGCTTTGCACTTCTCTCACAAACATTATTACCCCATGAAAAACACCTGCTTTTACCTATATAATTGTTTCGTTCCACCTTCACCTTAAATCATCTGCAAGAACGCCGATTGATAACGAATCCGCTTCTGCTGCATAGAAACTACGAATGTAAACGAGCGATGTGTGATACATGTCCGCATGTATGTGTAGCAAAAGCCCTACCGGAATTACCAATATCAATACACTAGAATATAAATAGAGACGTTGTTTTCTTACAATGACACAAAGCAGCAAGATCATCACCTGGTCTTATAGAAGTTGGACAGAGCGTATTTTGCTACTGTGTTAAACGGTATGCAAAATTTTTCACTCCAAAATGCATTCTCGGACTAAATCACCCACAGACGGTCCAAATCACCCCGCATCAAATTTTAATATCCAAAAATCATCTCTTTTATTTTATGATATACCAGCTGACCAGGCAAACTTCGTCCCGCCTACAATTTATTTTATTGTTATCAATACCTTCAAACATTTACGTTTTATTACTAGTGAACAATGACTCGATTTATATGGTTTTGTTGAGAAACGTGAAATACCATATTTCTCCTGTATATTTCGACATTTTTAGGATAGAAATTATTAGCAAAATAATGAAATTACAATTTTTTACACGCAAAACAGCGCTGTAGTTTGAAATGGATACTGTTAGCTCGCTTGGATAGCCATCAATACAATTAATTCCAATCATTCACTATTCACATCACAAATACAACAAAATATATAAAGCAAAGCAAAAATGTGTAATGCAATGGTTTTGTATCACAACCACACATACAAATCTTTCTGATGTCATATGAATGTTTGCACGGGTCAAATAACCCGCTGCGGTAGTTAGGGAAGATTACATATATTTTTCAATACATTCGATGTATGTTTTAAGAAGAAAAGTATAGGCAAATTATGTTGTGACCAGGGCTTGGAAATATTGAGCTTGTTAAGTAATATTGAAAATATATTTTTGTTTATTTTGCTTGTCGATGCCGCTGTCATTCATTCGATGGCAAACAAATTTACAACTGTGTTCATTCATATTCATTCTGTGCTATCTGAGCTTTCCTTAAAGCTCGAGTCTTGAGAATTCATTCATATTTATTCATTGCCATTGAATTGTCAGGAATGTTGTGACAGTTTATTTTCAATATCCCGATATGTGTGTGATTTTCTCATTGAGTCAGTGCCGTGACAGTTTTGAAGTTACTCCGAAAGAGCAACGCAAATCGGTGGCGCAAGCGGAAATGCCAACAAAAGAGCAAGATCAGCGTGCACACTTACAGCTATGGATTGCATAGGCTTGGATGGCGAGGAGGCATTCTGCAGAATCGATCCGAGTAGCGAATGCAAAGCTGGATGTTGGCAATTTCATCCGCTAATCCTATAGCACAGTTTGATCCGTTTGCGAAAGGAAGTTCGAAAGATTCCCATTGCGGTCGTGTCTTGGACACCACCATTTTATGTTCGTGTGTCATTTGAGTCAAAAATTAAATGTTTGAAATTTGAGTCAAGACGGTATTTTTTTACATCGGAATTGGAGTCTTTTGAAGCATTTCTGACAAGTGGAATTGGAATTGCATATTCATTATGTAAAATGAAAGCATTTTAACTGAGACGGAAACCTTGCATGCTTGAACAATTTAATTTCTTGTCACTATTATAAGCATTCTGTACATCGTTATCTTCCACAACGAATTTCTCCGTTTCGTCAGTGTCCGAGAACGATGCTGATAGTGAATGAACTGGTATATTAATATCAATGAATGACAAAACTAGGGATATTTTCTTTTGCTCACATTCCGTGAACGCAGAACAGAACGAAAAAGAGAATGATCAAAACTGGATGAATCAACTGTGAGTAGCTTGCTGTGATTGTGCGGTTTGGCGTTTGTTCATTTTCGGTATCCCGAATGCAATGGTATAATGATCGAATCTGGTCGGAAATTCAGCTGAAAAGATTGGTGTGATACAGATATTTCCAAGTACTGGTTGGGACAATGTAATTTGCAAGAAAATTTTAACTACAGCCGCATTTGTCATTGACCCCTTGTGGTAGGTTTAATGTTAACATTGCCGTAGACTTGAGCGTGGAATCATCAAAATCGAATCTTTTACTCATTTTTTTGATCAGCTCCACGAAAAAACTGCGACAATTATCCTTTGAAATGATCTGCCTTTCGCTGTCCATTGTTCTGATAGTTTCTTCTGCTGCTATTTCAACCTAAAATTCTTGTCACTTTTCAAATGAACTTCATATTTAATAGCATTGGACATTGAAACAACGTAAGATTCCTCGCAGATATTAGTGAGAATGATCAAATAAAAATCTTTCAGCTCTTCATGTAGCATTGTGAATTCAGGTTTTTCAGTCTGGAACAAACGATTCAATATGTTGATCTGGGGCAAAACATACGTCGCACCGTCCGACGCGAATCCTTTCAGACGATCCTTGTAAGGAATTTCGACCTTATGAAACTGATCACTCAATGCAATGTACACTCTTTTATGATCAGCAGCACCAAGGGATACTGCGGCGTAAAAGTCGTCATGTACCTCAATGTTACTTTGTTCAAATGTAAGAAATTTCACAAATGGAAAAAATCTGTACAAATCTGTACTTTTTGACGAAAATCTGTACTCTGTACCGTACAGAATCTGTACCAAAAACAACGAAAAATCTGTACCATTCCGGATACATCTGAACGTTATTTTTTATTTGCACTTTGTTGAAATATCTATGACAACTAGGGCGTGGTTGTATTCTGAATAGCACAATGACAGAAACGAACCCGACGCTCGAAAATAACGAGTACTGTCATCATAGGCGACCACTGCAGCCTGAGGAATGCCAAAAACACAACTAACGGAAGTGTAAAAAGTAGTTCGTGTTGCGAGTACAACTCAATGTTCGTGTATTAAATTTTCTGGTGATTTCTTACGGTCTTGATTCGTTTGAAGGATGTTGACTTTGAATGTAAAATCCTGCGTTCAATTTCAGTCGAAGGAAATAGTGTGCGGCGTATGCGTCTTATTCATTCGAGCACTATTATATTCCTGATTGCTCATACAACAATGCTAAATACCACTAAATTCGTGTGTTAATGGTAACTGCTGTTAGCTTGTTGGCTGAATGATTGTTAAACATTCATAGCACCGCTTCCAGTCGAATTATTCTTCGCAAAAGTGCACAAATCGGATGATTACAAGCGAGGTAAGTGTAGCGTTATAATTTTTGTGTTATTTTGATCACATCTTAAATGTATATTCGTTCCTCGACATTTTCGTTCAAACGCAGAAAATGTCCAGTCGGTTGCATAAATCATGCTTGATTGGATATCACGGCGTCAGACGAAATAAATCAATTGCACCCAGAAATTACTCAATCTACAAAACACACACACATATGTTAACACATTTCATACGGTACCTGTGCCATGCTGCAGGACGGTCGTTTCGCTGCGTAACGTCCCACCGGGGGCTGCTGGACCATCGCTGGTGAAACGGCCGACTGATGCGTCTGCGAGCCGCTCCTCCGTTTGTCACCGACCGTGGTGAACGTAGGTCCAAATAAGTTCGTGTTAGGGCTTGAATTGGTTTTTGGTGGAGTGACATGGAGGGAGGCGTGGGTTAGAGAAGAAGCATTAAATATATAGTATATGATAGATTAGTTACAAAATGTTAATTATTGTTTTCGTGACTCTGGAGTGGCTGGACGCACCCCACAAAATCGGTGCCCTTCTTCCGTTGATGGTGAGACGAAAAGCGACGGCTATCGGCGTGATTTTCAACTTTTTTAAATGGTGTCAAAGGTCCACCAGTAGTAATTCTATTAGAAAAAACTTACCTGGCGGTGATGTGCATGCGGCGGCCATCAATGTCCGAAGCGTTCTGGCTGCCGGCGAAGAAGCCCTCATAAACCACAAAGTTGTTCATTTGCGGGATTTTCTTGTTCAACCCTGTAAGTAGGAACACAGAGAAAGGAAATGAGTCGGGGGAAATTTTCTCGGTATCGTGGCTACTGAAAAGTTGCATGTGATATGAAAGTAGAATAATGAATTACTTCCACAACGAGCGAATGGTTTGCGTGTTGAGGAGTTTATGTTTGCCTTTGCTTGGGTTGCCTTCCATGCATATATGCTCTTTGATGGACAGGAAAATAGTCTTGTGTATATCGCGCCCGCGATAATAAGTTTCTTCCGGTTAGGGGCGGTGAATTGTAACAAAAATATTTGCGTTGGCAAAGTTTGAAAACATTCCTCACTCATCGCTTCCTAACACACGTGTTTTTCCACTCACCATAATGCTTCTGCAGAAATCCGAGCAATTTTTCCGAAGGACGATCGATGGCCATCTCCGATGGGGTGATTCTTTCCTCGTTCAGCATATGATCGTACAGCTCGCGGCCCAATCCACCGCGCTGTCGGGACTCGTGTACATAAAAGTCCAACACACAGGGCGCCGTTACGTGCACCGTCTCGCCATTCTGGTCGAACACGTACAGAGATTTGCGGCCAACCTTCAGTATTCCAACGACCAGACCACTAATGGGGACAAATTTAAGATAGAGGGAAAGAATTAAAAGTTGAGCCTTTTTTTCTCTGAATTATGTAAGCCAACGAAACGACGACTGGACACGCAACATGGTCCCCATCAGGCAGGAACATTGTAAGCCCTTTCGGGTTGTGGAACATATAAGAAAATTGCCGCAGCGATGTTGGTACCGATAGACATAAATTTTAATATTTTCATTTATTTTCCCACGTGTGCACGAGGATGAAGTTTTTTTTCTCTGTTTTCAGAAGTTCGTTAAAATAAGTATCACTGACAATGATCTCGAGTCGTCGTCGTTTCGCCGTCACATAATCACCCCCAGACGAGATTTTTATGACCATTTGCATTAACTACGATGAGTGGTACTTACTTCTTCTCATTAGGTTCGAACATTAGGTAAATGTGATGATCGGAGCTACGGAGCTTCTGCGATGTGGTCACTGGATTTGACAAACCCTGTGCCTGTGCGGACATCTGACCGACCGAGTTGATGATTTCGGAGATTTGTGCGGTGGCGTCGCTGAAAGATGAGGAGGTTAAATGCGAAATTAGTATAGCTAGGTCGAACAATGGTCGGATGTCAGTTTTAATTTCCCATTCAATGTCATTGAATCTGATCAATTTAAAATCCTAGCTAGGTTGAGTTAAAAACGAGTTTAGTCGCCCACACGGCACATATGAAGCTCGTAGCAATTTTCGATCATTGAAGGCCTGTGCGTAGGATGCAATTTGAATAGAACCTTTAGATTTTCAGCGTTATCCGTTGTCGTTATTATGGTTATTAGAATGAAACAAGCTTTTGTTTGGTGTTCGTGAAATTTTTGAATGAATATTTTCGAAACTAACACTCTACTTCGATTCGGTTGAATTTTATAGTTGGTCTTCACAATTGGGCAACAAATTATCGTCCAAATTTTTGCTGCGGCTGTGTGATTTTTAATTTGATTGTTCAACAAATCAGTCAACAACGACAATGAACATGATTACGAATGCATAGAAATATCGAATTTTCTTTTGTTTTGTAACGTGAGTTATTTCTAAAAAAATATAACGAGAAGCTTAGAGGACAAAGCTCATGCCACAATCTTCACTTCGATGTGACAGACCTGCTTTGATGTAGCAAAATTTATTCCAGTAGATTTTTCCAACTTTAGAGACGAATGAACTGAAAAGTTTAACCCTTCTTAAAGCCAAAAAAGAAGAAGATTTTTCCAAGATCTATATCTTATGCTGGATGTTGTAGGGTTCGATCGCATCTCAAGTGGGATATAGGAGAAAAAGGGTTCATAGCTTTTTCTCGATATCTGAGTGGGAAGGAGAAAGTCTGATGCAAGTTGAACCAAATAAACGAGAAGTGCTGATAGCTTTTGACGATTCTGAGTAGCATGCATGAGTCGAGTCTACTGAAATAATGAAAAATTAAAAAGCTAAAAAGATATCACAAAAACTTCGATGCATTCTAAAATAATATCCGAAGTGATAAACAAGTGAATTGAATAATATAATTCCGTAGTTCTACGTCGAAAACTGCGGTCGTGTCCTAGATACAACCCATTACAATTTTTTTCCAAAGGCTACGGGCCTGATCACGAACATCACTGCCACGTACGCTCTCACGTCACTTCACTTCACTTAATCTTTTTGTGTCTATCATCATTGTAACGGACAGTTGCGTGTAAAAATGAACTCCGTGAAGTGAAAGTGGTCATTCCTGTTTATAAGAGTCATGTTGGTTGCATAATGTCGGGTGTTTGAACGTTGTGTCGGTTGCATAATTTCGGACGTTTGAACGTTACGTAGGTAAAATTAATACAGCGTATGAGATAATATTCCATTTAATTAATCGTATATTGTAGTATGACAAGTTTGCGATTATACCTCGATGATTAGTTTGCCGAATCAAATGCTGGCTCAAAGATGAGGAGGAACACTTAGTTGCTCGGGAATAATGTAGTTGTTGAACATATGGGAATGTAATTTTACGCTAGAGATAAACATGACTATTATGTTTAATAATCGTAATCTCGCATACTCTTGTACTTAGCTCTGTCTTACTCGTTTGAATAGTGAGAAATATTAAGAATAATTTTTTATGAATCGTTTCTACAATTTTAATGAATAATAATATCTTCTATATCTCAGAACAAACCCGAATTCATCCACTTCACGATCAGTATAATCTGAGCTACTCCCATATGGGATTTTAAAGTTTAATCCTCTTATCCTCCCCTTTCTTTTGTAATTTGATATACGGGACATGAGGTGTGCTCCCGTGGCCGAGTGGTTAGCGTCATAACTAACATGCCGGGGGTTCGGGTTCAATTCCCGTTCTGGTCGGGGGAATTTTTCGTCAAAGAAATTTCCTCCGACTTGCACTGTGATCACGCGTATTCTAGAGCTTGCCACTCAGAATGCATCCAAGGCGTGTTATTTGGCATAGAAATCTCAACTAAGTACTAATAAAAATGACGCAAGTAATACTACGTTGAGACGGCGAAGTTCCTCTAGGAACGTTAGTGCCATTGAAGAAGAAGAAGACATGAGGTTTGATTAAATTATTTAAACAGAACCTGTCAGCAGCATCTGTCAGAAGCATAATCCTCATAGAAAACATCTGATGGGTTTCAATGAATTTGACAAAAGCGGAAAGTGATTCAGTTTTTTTTCAGACGGATATCAAAATTATGGAAAAAGAACTAGAGAAGAATTTAAAAACAGTACCTTGCGAATGCTTTGCAATGACTCATTTTCTCCTAGTTTGAAACCTATTATTACTTTTTTAATATTCTTTCATTCAAAGTATGTCTTCAAAACAATACCCTTGAAAATATCTATAACGTAAAAAGTTATAACTATCGTCCTGATTCTGGTCTGGTCCGCCAATTGTGAATGTTTGAATTACAAAAAACTAGCTCTGCAATGTTGGTAAACTTTACAGTTATCATTTTATATTCAAAATATCAACAAATCAATATTATACATAATCAATCATAATGATCGTATTTGGGCCAGTTGCCTCCATTATCATTTTATGGTGTTGCAACTCTCTCTTAGTCTAATCCTAAAAGTAGAAACAAAAAATTTCTGTTCATTCAGGACAATTGGAAGTACACCTTCACCATGTTTCAATGGGCTCACGAGAACTACATTTTTAATCCTTAATTACATCCCATAGCGCATTTACCTAATCCAAATAAACAAATTTACGTCCTCTGGATATGTCAGAATTTCGTTCTAAAAATGCCACCAGGCGGGTAAATTGCTGTTTGTTTATCTTTTGTTTCTTAAACAAGACGAGACAAGATTCAAAATGTTAGCAAAAAAGCTAAATAAATACGAAATTAAACTTACTCCATTCCGCGTGACTAGCTTTTACCATCTAAAACACAAGTGACAAATATACCTGTTTTTCTCCGTGACATGACAGTATCGTGGTATTCATAATAACACAGTTCATCAAAGTTGTCATGACGGACGAACTCTTCTGGATTCTACACACACGGTGACAGCCGTAATAAGGTTGTGTACAATTCACTTCGTTTTCACCGTGAAGTGACGTTCGTGATCAGGCACACCGTTTAACTCAAAAAGTTTTTTTTTTTTACTTATTTTATTTATTAACAGATGCTCACCAGCTTCGTTTGCAAGAGCAACCGGAAGTCATGGACGCACCAGGGGATGGACGAAGCTGTAAAAGCTATTAAGGCAGGGTTTCCCATGAATACAACTGCGTTGAATTTCAACATTCGAAGAACACCACTCATACGGAACCTCAAAAATTCCAATTTTCACCACAGCTAGGACCACTCCCGACAGTTTCCAGTTAGCAACAGGAACAAGGGCTAGTGCGACATCTGCTCGACCTAGAGATAAAATTCTATGGGAAGTCCATGACGGTAGTCAGAAAATTTTATTATTAACGTTATTAAAACGTAATCCGAATCTGTTATTCCGGATGCCGGAAACTATTTTAGGCATGAAAAAATGAGAAAAATCACAAGGCCCTTTTAGTTTCTTTTTGTTCAATCATTTTTAAGGCCTATTTGAAGACCTCCATAATCTGTTGAGTACATCAACTTGAATTTCAATATATAACTTTTCGGTTAGTGTTCATCTTTCTCACCCCAGGTACCCTCAAGTGGACACATTATTTTTGAAAGTTTTTGCCTCAAACATTTTTTTATTATTAAAATTAAGTCTATTAATATTTTAAGGACCGGGAAGAAATCTGTAAGACATACGCCTGGGACCGCATGTTTTGACCTGTGTGAAGTTGCTTGTTTTGCTTGCAAGTTTTTAAGAGGCTTTAGACTTTGCAGTTCATTCGCCTCTATGTGCGAAGTTAGCAGATGAAAGTTCAGCGGATAACAATTTTTGTCGCGTGCAAGTTTCTGTTCAAAGTCTTGCTGGATTTAATGAATAATGAATTAATTCAGTTGAAATAAATTCATTGTTTATCAAGTAACAACCTTCAACATCATGCTAATTAGATAGAGAGTTGAATCATTCATCTTTCCACATAATTCATTTTTTTTCTATATCGTGACAGAGAAAAGTTATAGACTGAAATGTGAGCATGGGTCAATATAGGAAAATATACAGGATTTTGAAAATCAAGAAAAGTTGTTCGAATAGAGTTATCGAAGTTATTTGATAGAGAAATATTTTACCTATCTTCCAGCCAAAATTTGATTAATCGGAAAAGGGTCTAAGAAAAGTTATAGGCCAAGTTTTATGGGAAGGAGTCAACAGCGAGTAATCGGTTTTCTACCTTACTTACCTTAGATTTAGAAAATGTTTATGTATAGTAATAAAAATATAATTAAGAATTCGGCTCCTTTAAACTTATGTAACTGAGCCTGTAAAAATAAACGAATTTAATAAAAAAAAAAAACCATTGAATTAGGAAATTGTTCATAGATAGTTATAAAAAATATAGTTAAGAATTCGGCTCCTCAAAACTTATGTAACTGAGCCTGCAAAAATATACGAATTAATAAAAAATATGGGAGAAATTAATTATTTTATTAAAAATTTAAAAAAGTTATTTGATAGGATCGAAAACACATTCTCGAGATAGTACTCATTCGATAAAGAATATTTCCATTTATCTTTAGCCAAATTTTCATTAGTCGGAAAAGGGTCTTAAAAATGTTATAGGTCAAAACCTGTACAACTTGTATGGGAGAAATAAATTAATTTAAAGAAAATTTAAAAAAGTTATTTGAAAGGACCCAAAACACATTTTCGAGATAGTACTCATTCGATAAAGAATATTTTTATTTATCTTTAGGCAAATTTTTATTGGTCCGAAAAGGGTATGAGAAAAGTTATTGGGCAAAACGTTCACGCGTTGTACGGGGGAAAGGGTCTGGCTAGGTAAGGAAGTAAAAAGTAAAAAGGAAGTAAAAATTTATATTGTATAGAAATTTCGATTATTTTTTGAATCTCTATTCATAGGATCTGAAAAACGTACCTTTAAATTTTTAGCACGCCATTCTCAATAGCTTCGAGATAAAACATTGAAAAAATACTGAAAGTGCATCTTACTATGATATATCGAGAAATATAATCAAAAAATAAATTCCTAAAAAAATGAAGTACTAAAACAAATTTCAGATTTTTTCAGTATTTAGAGATTCAGTACTAGTATAATTCGTATTTAAATGTGTTCCTACGCCTTTTATAGATATGTGTGATTTTTTTCAGATAATAATAAGATAATCCTCCGATATTGTTCTCTATAAGAGCTAAAGTGAAAAAATGAGTTTTTCTTTTTTCCCCCATTCTCAATAGGCTTTTAAATGAAAATTTTCATGTCCCAAATATATGTTTTCCTTAAATCTATCGATGTTCGTGTGTGATTATCCTTATATCCTTATACCCTCCATTTCTTCCTTTGTGAGTAATTGGTCCGCTTGCTATAAACAGGAGAATGAAATGTAAATTCACAACAGATGTACGAATAGATTTAAGAATTGAATGTGTGTGATTATCAACATTGTAATAATTTCCTTATACCCCATCCTTTTCCTGAAAAAATGTCACCCTTTTAATCTCGAGTCCACCACGAGTAATCGGTTTCCCACATTACTAACCATAGATTTAAGAAAATTGTTCATATATATAGTTTTAAAAATATATTTAAGATTTCGGCTCCTTTAAACTTCTGTAACTGAGCCTGTAAAAATAAACGAATTTATAAAAAAAAAATGAAAATTTGAGAAAATACTCAAAGTACATCTACTATGGTGTTATAGAAATCAAATGAAAGATAGTTGATAACGTGTATCGGGTTAATTGGATTTGCTATCTTTGAAAAAAAAAAAACAGAAAGAAATCGATTTCTCATTTCTTCTCGGCATTTTTATCCACTACATCTGCATACATTTCAGTCTATAACGAGGAATCTCGTGAGCGGAAAGTGTTAAGCCTATCGATCTGTGGTAAAAAAGATATGCCTTTTTTGTGAAATCCACGAATAAACGGTTTTTACTTGAAGTGTTCGACTTTTCCGCCCTTTTCCTACTATGTGGTAATTCTTTTGATGCACTATGTGGCAATCTGCAAAAACCAAACTTTCTGCAAAATTCGAGCATACGGAATTATAAATATTGTCCAATATTATTCGGAATTTTCATGTGTTAATTGCAAACGCATAAAATAGGATATACTCACAGCGCAGATCGTCGACATGGGGCTGAGAATCCGGTCGGCAAGAGCGAATTGTTTATCCGCACGATGCGCTGCCGAAACAGCGGATGACAGTTGAAGCGGAACTCCATTTTGATGTTTTTTTTCTGACTTTGCTGTAAAATAGCACACTCCCCCCACACACACTCACACTCTTCCGATGAAATTTAGAATAATCCAAAAACGAGATTCACTATCGAGGAGTTGCTATATTGCACAGATAAAATATTTTTTATCGGCCTAAAGTATATTCTTTCTCGTGATCCTTCCTCGTTGACCTTTTCACTCATAGACACATTTCACTTCTGGAATCGATGATGCTGATGTGCTCGGCTTACTTTGATGCTTAATATCCTTCAAACCGGGATGTGGAATGCCTTCGTGAGGTGGTTCTTATGGCTAACTACACTAACAAAAATACTATGGTTTGTATCACAATCCGAGTTTGGGGAGTCTTTCAGGTCTTCTGTAAAAGAGAAAGTGAGAAAAAGGTAATTATTACAATGATTCAGGGTATTGTTCCTCGGTGCTATGAAAGCAGAGCGTTCATTCGCCATCGAAAGGGCGACAAATCGATAATTATAATTAGATCCGAATTTCAACTTTTTTTTTCTCTTTTCGGTTACAGTGAAGCATGACTTGAATATGCTTTTAATTGGCCGGTCTATTTTATGCAGCCATAAAAAACACAAACAGAGAATCCGAGAGTGAAGCAATAATGTCGATCCGTTCCAGACTGTGATGTCATCCAATAACGGCTACTCTCGGCAACTAAACGACGGCCGGCGGAATTTGATCTATTTACACAATCTGCGCTCGGGCGAGGCTCGACGGAAAGTGCACGCTTAAAATTCAATTAGTCATCCAATTTGTTTTCGCTTTTACCCAGCTAGACTTCCTGGCAGCGTCGGCGTCGTACCTGTCTGTCTGTCAAGCCGAGGCTCATATCGTTCGGATTGGATCCAACATTCTGGCAGGTGGGCTAATTGAAACTATGCCGCTGGCTGTCGATTTTCCAGGTAATCAGAGAGAAACAAGTATAAATCAATGATCGGTCGTATCACACAACCTAATTGGTTGACTCAAAATCCGAGTTCAAATAACAAATGTTTGGGAATTTTGCCGCGCAGGGTGACATAATTCCTCAAACCTAAATCTGTTTTAATTATTCGGATCGATACCGGCGGGGCTGCTGCATAATTCCTTCTCGCACGGGATAGTAGCTGAAAGAACCCCGACCCAGAGTCAAGTTGAAGGAGCTTCAAGCCTTTGTTCAACAACCTCTCGGGTAGATCGTAAAATGGCTGGGTCCGCCGTAAATTGGTAGATGTAGTGCTCATGGGCGCATGTTATAACATCGCCTGAATTTACCAAGAAGGAGAGCAGGTGCGATATGGTAATTTTGCCTCGACACCGACACCACCCGCGAAAAGAACAGCTAGGATATGGTAAGCAATCATTAACCTGGTGTTCTAGAAAAGGAGCAGCGGTGTGGCCTCCTTCTAGTGGGAAACCGATGACAAAAGGAAATTAGAATAATCACGCACAGTTTGCCTCGGCGAAATGGTATTGAGAATACAGTATCGAACAGAATATTTGCAACAGATATTGAACAATTTTTATAGTACAGTACATGGAGAACTAAGGAATGAAAATACACGATTATTTAGAGTCCGGAATGAGATTGATTTTGAGCAAAATATACACTTCGTAGTTGATTGATCTGTGTCTGTTAAATTGCACTTGTGCTTGTGAGTAGCGGTCCATTTCCATTCTGCCAATTTCGGTTATTCGAACTTTAAATAGTTAGCAAACACGTCGACCACGTCGCCATAGGATAACATGTGATTATCATGAAATGGACATTTATCATCGGCATAACTGACCTTGGAATCGCATAACAACTCTTCCGCCCCGGCTTTACTCGACGCCACTGATCTAAACACCATCGGCCTAAAACCAGTAAAACAATCAATTGGAAGGATCAATCCAATATCGTTAAAAAATATTGAGGAAGAAACAGTCCAAGATTGATGCCTTTTCCGAATAATCAGATCCAACGCACAGGTCTCGAGGATACATCAAGACCTCAAGTTTTGTGAGCAGTATAACGTAATTAACCCTGCCAAAAACAGCCTTGAAATCTGTGTACACAGCATCCACAACTGATGGAAACCGTGTAGATCAGTCGGTTTACACATTCAACCATATCATTATCCATTCTAAATATCCCCAAGCATGGAAATACCCTAAAATAATACATTAGAAAAAGAAAAACAACCTAGATTCCATCGACAACTTACGAACCACACGTATTTCATGAGCGATATCGAAAAGTTTCAAAAAAAAATCTCTTATCAAATGTGCTCTTATTTGCATATCATCATAACATCTTTTCAGTGTGGTTATGTGGTGCGGATCATAGTACAAAAACTATGCTTAAAATTAATTATTTTGGTGTTGCTATCTTATGATCATTGCACATATAATCAGCGCTTTTTAAAGCTTAAGGCAAAACAAATCGCATTCAGTGTTCATTAAACGTGGTAAAGATGATGAATCTCCGAATTTGAAAATTGGCATCGACACAACACGTTACGTTTTGTCAATGGCAATAGTCTAGGATTCATAATTTAGAACGATTTCCAATGGGATAAATCTGTTCTGTCCCAAAAACCCTCAAATCTCATGTGTTACAACACGCGGCAGAGATTATATTTAGGTAACCTGAGAAGGGAAACCTGTAAAATTGATACATTTTATGTAATATATTATATTGACCCTTTTCGGTCGGAATTAATTTTCCTTGGAAGGGATTTTCTTATATTCCCACGCTAATAATATTTTGCTCATACCGAGTACCGTTACTTATTATTCGTAGAAACATCTTATACAATCGTGAAAAAGTTCGCTAGGCATTAAAAAAAGAAAAAATGTAAACTATTACATCGTTGAATAAAGTATGTATTTAGTATGATTTCTTGCTATGGTGGCTGAGAGCAGACAAACGACCGCAAAGAGTTAATATTCTAGTATTTATCGTATGTACTTTTAATCGAAATTCAATCACGTTGGCGGAGATTTTATAGTGGGAAACCTGAGAAGGTAACCGGTAGAACTCCTTTTTTTGCTTGCTAAATAAAAAAAGTAATTGTCCACTAAAGTCCACTTCGACAAGAAACGTTCCTTGGTGGAACAAAAGACTCGAGCGGCTTCGCAAAACAGTGCGGAAACTGTTCAACAGGTTACTTCGGATTGGTCTCAATACAGGAGCGACTTAACCGAATATAGCAGAGAACTAAGACGATCCAAACGAAAATCCTGGGTAAACTACTGCGAAAGCATTGAAAGTACCTCAATCGTTGCAAGACTCAGTATGCAAATCATCTTGCAAAAGACCACTCGAACGGGCTAGGTTCCCTCAAAAAGGTTCGTTCACAAAATCTCCCACAAAAGTATTGGACTTACTGATGAAGACTTACTTCCTGGGAATTACATCTGTTTGTTCTGGTACCAGTCCTAGCTATAAACGTGACATAGAATGCTCAAGAAGGTGTCTCACAGAACCTGAAAGTGCAAAGGAGGTCGCAAATATAGTTGATGGATTGGTTTTCACGAGAGCCAGAGTAGAAAACAGAGTAAGACCCTTTCGACCATACAAATCCGCAGGTCTTCTTGAATGGCGTTAACGTTCCCTGTGGAACTTTTGCCGTTTCAACGTAGGCATTAACTAGCGTCATTTATTAATACTTAGTTGAGATTTTTTAAGCCAAATAACACGCCTTGAATGTATTCCGAGGGGCAAGCTCTAGAATACGCGTGACCACAGTGCAAGTCGAAGGAAATTTCTCTGACGAGAAATCCCCCGGTCAGAACGGGAATCGAACTCGAACACCCGGCATGATAATGTGAGACGCTAACCACTCTGGAAAAAATTTGGGAAAAATGCGGAAAGTCTGGACTAGACAAAGGACGGTCTGGATATCTGGATAACTGAATATCTTGATTTGACAACATTTTCTCATAAAAAATAAACAAAATAATTAGATGTAAAATTATATAAATATTAATTTAATTGTAAATATGTTAATACAAATGCTGGAGTAGGCAATTCATTTTTTAAAAAAATATATATAAAAATCAAACACTAATGATACAACGTTAATGAAAAAAATGTAATCTCTTGGATTAAATGTATTCAAGTTCCAACAAATTTCAGAACGCAAATGCCAAATGCGCTTGCCAAATCTTTCATCTCATGCGAATTTATGCGCGCTCATCTATTTGTTGAGTTTTTGAAAAGCACAACAATGATACTTTCTACTAGATATCAAGTTGGATCACGTAACCCAACTTATACTGTATGGTGAATGTTTCAAACAAGAACTTGTGTTATTTAAGGGGGGGTCAATCTTTAGACCTCGTCGACCCCCTTTTTTTTTATCCCATTTATTTATTAGGCTCATTAGCATTTAGCTGTAACAGAGCCGGGTTTAATCGTGTACATGTACATATGTTTATGTTTCTATGAATTGTGAATTACACAGTAGTTAGTAGTAGCCATTTAGGCGTTAAGTTTTCTGTTCCATTACATTATGGTTGTCTGGAAATAACATTTAGAGGCAACCCTGTACAGGAGATAGTTGCTTTCCTTTTCGCATCGTTGTTTCGTAGAGTGTAAACAAGAGATCGCTATAAAAATTTAATTCCAACGAAGAGAAGAGAGATGACGTCATCCCCGTCGACGAAGAGCGAGGCAAACATGTTTTGAAACGAGCAGCTATCATTGTAGTTAGTTGGACCTAAGTATCCCAAATCCGCTGAGCTTCCCAGAGTTTTTGCCTAGCCGGTTTATGTTTTATATGTGTAGTTTTACGAGACAATGAATTGTAAATAAATTGTATATGTTGTGAAATGTTATATGAAGAACTTGAGCTGTGTAATATATTTATGGAGAAAAGTGCTATGTACTGAGTGTCATCTATATCTATGTTGGAAGAACCAAACGGTGTATGCAGCAGGAAATAGGAGAGTTGCCGTCCAAATTATTCAACCCAATTTATGATCCCCGACATTTGGTCCTTCGAACCGGATTGTGATATATTTGGAGTAATTCTCGATGTCGGCGAGCGCCATACCAGGAATGAAAAGGGTATTCATTGGATCGAATTAGCTGCTAACAAAACCATCTTCGTAAACAATTGCTATTTGTTCGGAGTATTGGCAATCATTGTTCATGCTGCAAGTGGATTTATGCTGACTGATTTTTCAAATTGAACGACGGACGATACACTGGACCAGCAAGGATTTTGCTTCGGCAGCTCGTGACGTCACGCAACATAACGTTTCCTACTGAAGGAGGTGGATTCTGTAGATGGATTACTGTTGGAAATAATCATTGAAGGACGAAGAGGAGGCGCATGCATACTTTTCCCAGGTTAGTGATAAGTATATGTCTACCGAAGCATCAGAAAATACACAAATTAAAACAAAATCATCCTCTTCGATTATTTGCCAACATCCCTGTATACCCTGGGTTTTGAGACTAAGAACATCAATTTCACTGGAACATATGCATGTTACATTGTTGCGGCCTATTACGTTTTATGCTTAGGATGATGCTGTAGGTTTCTCCAGGTGAGCTACCACAGTATATGCCCAGCCGAAGGTTATTATTGAATACTACATATATATATGTTTGTCCTCCACGCGACTCATATTCCCATACGAGTGATTCTGGAATTGTTTAAGCCGACGTTTTATTCTGAGCGAACATCGCAAGGTCAAATTGGAGCGAAATAAAATAGTTTGTCAGGTCAGTGAGGACAGTATATGTCCACCGAAGCAAGGAACGTTACCGAAATCTACACCATAATTTTTTTTACTGTTCCGGTTCACTGTGACAAGGATAATCATGCCTCCCACCGCAACCTCCTCCAAGAAGACACCATCCATTAAGATGTTAATTGCGAAGTTGAAGGACATCCAATCAACATTCGATGACATTTGGCGTTATGTACAGGAGTTCAAAGAGGATGCTACAGCTTCACAAGTGGAAGTGCGTCTGCAGAATATCGACGATTTATGGAAGGATTTCCGAAGTATTCTGATCGAAATTGTATCCCACGACGATTTCGAAGGAGATGATGACGCGTACGAAAAGGACAGACTGGAATTCAGTGATCGGTACTTCCAAGCTAAATCTTTCCTAATGGAAAAACTGAAGAAAAGGATGGAAAACGAACAACTAAATCAATCCAACAGAGGCGATACTACGATGATGGCTACTACTGAACATGTTCGTCTACCCCAGATTCAACTGCAGACCTTCAGCGGAGATATCGATGAGTGGTTGAGTTTCCGTGACCTTTTCACCTCACTTATCCATTGGAAGGAGGATTTACCGGAGGTGGAAAAGTTTCATTATTTGAAAGGATGTCTCCAAGGTGAACCGAAAACCCTGATTGATCCCTTACCAATAACAAAGGCCAACTATCAGGTAGCTTGGGAGTTATTGATGACTCGTTACAATGATAGCAAACAACTGAGAAAACGCCAGATACAGTCACTATTCAATTTGCCTGCGCTTTCGAGAGAGTCGTTGATTGATCTCCATAGTCTCCTGGAAGGATTCGAGAGAACTGTTTCCACTTTAGATCAGATAGTGAAGCCGAACGATTACAAGGATCTTCTCCTCATCCATATCTTAACCTCGCGTCTAGATCCGGTTACTCGCAGAGCCTGGGAGGAGTTTTCGTCAGCGTTGGAGCAGGATTCGTTGAAGGAACTAACAGATTTTCTCCAACGGCGAATACGAGTTCTGCAATCTCTGCCACCACTGACTGTAGACAGGAATGTAAATCAACAGTTGGGTCCACAAAAGTCAAAATCAGCGGTAGTTAGGACTAGCTTTGGTAGTTTTCAAGCAACTAAGGGTAGATGCATTGCATGTTCGTCAGACCACCTGTTATACCAATGTGATGTTTTCCAAGGCTTGTCTGTTGCTGATAGGGATTCGTTATTGCGAAAACACAATTTATGCAGAAACTGTTTTCGTCGGGGACACCAGGCGAAGGAGTGTTATTCCAATTTTTCTTGTCGGAACTGTAAGGAGCGTCACCATACGTTAGTATGTTTCAAAACAGAGCGGCCAGGTAGTCCAAAGGTTATACCGTCTTCCGTCGCATCAACGTCCAAGGATTCTCCAACTCCCATATCCAGCAAGTCCGCTACCAACCTCCAAGTGTCTGGTTCAGCTCAGCTGTGCACGTCTCAAGTCCTACTTGCAACCGCTGTTGTCATCGTTGAGGATGACTGTGGTAATCGTTTTCACGCTCGTGCTCTTCTAGATTCAGGATCGGAGAGTAATTTTATTACTGAACGGTTGAGTCAGCGTCTGAAGGTGTCTCGAGAGAAGGTGGATTTCTCCATCATTGGAATTGGACAGGCATCGACAAGGGTCCATCAAAGAATAACCGCTGTGGTACGCTCACGGGTAGCCAAATTTTCACGAAGTATGAAGTTTCTGGTACTATCGAAGGTGACAGCAAATTTACCAACTAGCACCATAAATACAAACTGTTGGAAAATCCCAGATGGAGTAGAACTAGCGGACCCTTCATTCTGCATATCTCAAGGAGTAGACCTGGTTCTTGGGATCGAGTTGTTCTTCGAGTTCTTCGAAACTGGGAGGAAGATTTCTCTTGGAGACCAATTGCCCTTCCTGAAGGATTCCGTTTTCGGATGGATTGTGTGTGGTGGCCAATCAACCATGGATCAATCAACGAAGATCAACTGTAACGTGTCCGCATCCGAGAGGTTAGAAGATTTGATTGCCAAATTTTGGTCATGTGAGGAAATTGACTTAGTCAACTGCTATTCTCCCGAGGAAACTCGATGTGAATCCCAATTTATACAATCCGTACATCGAGAAGCAAACGGTCGTTACACTTTAGCGTTACCAATTAAGGTAGAAGCCGTACATAAATTAGGCAAATCCAAGGATATCGCAATGCGGCGCCTGTTGGGAACGGAAAGGAGACTTGCAAAGGATACCGGTTTAAGAGAGCAATACGTGCATTTCATGGAGGAATACCTTCAACTCGGTCATATGCAAAACATAACCGGAATCGAATCTACTCACGATTCAACCGAACGATGCTACCTACCGCACCATCCAGTAGTAAAGGAAGCCAGTACTACTACCAAGGTTCGAGTGGTTTTCGACGCGTCCTGTAAAACATCCTCTGGAGTAGCTTTAAATGACGTGTTGTTGGTGGGGCCCGTTATTCAAGAGGATCTACGCTCGATAATTCTTCGTTGTAGGACCAAGCAATTTATGTTAGCTACTGATGTTGAAAAGATGTTCCGACAAATTCAAATTCGCCCAGAGGACCGGCACTACCAATCCATCCTTTGGCGCCCATCACCGAGTCATGAGATTAATACCTATCAACTGAACACAGTCACCTACGGTACCAAACCGGCCCCGTTCCTAGCAACTCGAACGCTCAAACAACTGGCTATGGATGAAGGGATCAATTTTCCGCTCGCAGCCAAGGTCGTGGAGGAAGATACGTACATGGACGACATCATAACTGGTACAAATTCCAAGGAAGAGGCGTTGCAGCTTCGAATCCAATTGAACGACATGTTAGACAGAGGAGGATTTAGACTTCGGAAATGGGCTTCAAATTGTCCGGAAATTCTAAACGGGATTCCTGAGGAGAATCTGGCAATACGGGACTCTATTGGAATCAATCTGAACCATGAGGCGATGGTGAAGACCTTAGGATTGAATTGGTTACCTAAAACCGATGAATTTATGGTATCGTTTAATATTTCTCCACTGGATAGAACCAAACCTATCACTAAACGACAAGTTTTATCAATCATCGCTATGTTGTTTGATCCATTAGGACTGATTGGAGCCGTCATAACAACAGCCAAGGTTTTCATGCAGCAAATATGGACGCTGCGCTGCAGTGATAATCAACGATTTGATTGGGATCAGTCACTTCCCGCAACGGTGGGTGAGAGCTGGCACAAATTTCATGATCAGCTTCCCTGTTTGAACCACATAAGGATAGAACGATGCGTTATTATTTCAGAAGCAGTTTCCGTTCAACTTCATTGTTTCTCAGATGCTTCAGAAAGAGCGTATGGGGGGTGCATATATGTCCGTAGCGAGAATTCGGAAGGGAAGATAAATGTGCGATTGCTGATGTCAAGGTCAAAGGTTGCTCCTCTAAAATGCCAGTCTATACCTCGATTGGAGCTGTGTGGAGCCCTATTAACCGCTCAATTATACGAGAAGGCCGTACAAGCAACTCGATTGAACGTGCCAACCTACTTTTGGACTGATTCAACGTGTGTGGTGCTCTGGATTCGAGCAGTTCCAACTACATGGACAACTTTTGTTGCCAACAGGGTAGCCAAGATTCAGAGAATTACAGAAGGGTGTGAATGGAGACATGTGTCAGGAAGTCAAAACCCGGCAGATATTATATCGAGAGGAATTTTCCCAAAGGACATTCAAGAGAACGAAATTTGGTGGTATGGTCCTCGTTGGTTATCAGTGTCATCAATTGAATGGCCTTTTTTGTCGGATAACACCCGGCGTGAAGAAGTGGATGAGGAACGTAGGAGTAAGGTCGTATCTATCCCTGCAACGAGTTCACCCATCATCGAATTCAACGAATGGTATTTCGAGAAATTTACTTCGTATTCAGATTTATTGCGATGTACGGTTATTTGGTTGCGCTTAATGGAATATTTAGCTAAATCGCATGATAAGCAAACAGGGTTCATTACGACGGCTGAGTTGAACCGAGCTGAACAAGTACTAGTACGATGCGTCCAGAAAGAAGTTTTTGATGAAGAATGGAAGGCGTTGCTCAAGGGAGATGTGGTTCCGCGAAGGTCACCTCTCCGGTGGTTCAATCCATATATCTCTAAGGATCAGCTATTAAGAGTTGGCGGACGGCTGAGTAATTCTTCGGAGTCGTATGATTATAAGCATCCTATGGTATTACCATCCCGGCATCGGTTTACGCGGATGTTATTCAAACATCACCATGAACGTCTACTTCACGCAGGGCCACAACTTCTGCTGGCTGCCGTTAGACTTCGTTTCTGGCCTCTAGGCGGACGGAGTGTTGCTAAACAGATTGTGCACCAGTGTATTAGATGCTTCCGATCCAAACCATCACTTGCTCAGCAGTTTATGGGTGATTTACCAACTCCACGAGTTACGATATCCAGACCATTTTCTAAAACAGGAATTGACTATTTTGGACCAGTTTATATCCGCCCCGGCCCCCGACGCACCGCGGTTAAGGCTTATGTTTCACTGTTTGTCTGTTTGTGCACCAAGGCTGTACATTTGGAGCTTGTGAGTGACTTATCAACGGATCGCTTTATACAAGCCTTACGCAGATTCATGGCGCGCAGAGGAAAATGCACCGATTTATATTCTGATAACGGCACGAATTTTGTCGGAGCTAGGAACAAACTCCAAGAGTTCATACGTTTACTGCAGAACAAACAACACAACGACAAGGTAGCTAAAATGACCGCAGATGAAGGTGTTCAGTGGCACTTCAATCCACCAAGCGCTCCGCACTTTGGAGGACTTTGGGAGGCAGCAGTTCGATCAGCAAAATATCATTTATTGAGGGTAATTGGAGAAAACCCCGTTTCTATAGAAGACATGACAACTTTGCTAGCCCAGGTGGAAGCTTGTCTGAATTCCAGACCTATTACTCCCCTTTCAAACGACCCATCCGATTTGCAGCCACTAACTCCTGCGCATTTTCTGATCGGCTCGTCATTACAAGAATTGCCAGAACCAAATTTGCTAGAGATTCGAACCAATCGGCTGCGTCAATGGCAGCTCATTCAACAAAATTTGCAGAATTTTTGGAAAAGATGGCAGAGAGAGTATTTGTGCCAACTTCAAGGACGCTCAAAACGCTGGAAACCACCGATACCTGTTCAAGTTGGCAAACTTGTCATAATAAAGGATGATAATATGCCTCCAATGCGTTGGAAGATGGGAAGGATCGAAGAGGTACATCCGGGAAAGGATGGGATAGTGCGAGTTGTGACCTTGAAAACGGCAGCAGGTTCGTTACGTAGGCCGGTCGAAAAAGTTTGTTTTTTTCCAGAATCAACAGGAAGAATTGATTAGGAACAACCCAATTTAGGAACCATAACCAGTTACCAATCCGTCCCATTCCCGTTCCCATATGGTCGAAGAGGATATTCTATTTTTCAGAAATCGCCGCTATTTCTGGGTGGGTGAGAATGTCTGGAAATAACATTTAGAGGCAACCCTGTACAGGAGATAGTTGCTTTCCTTTTCGCATCGTTGTTTCGTAGAGTGTAAACAAGAGATCGCTATAAAAATTTAATTCCAACGAAGAGAAGAGAGATGACGTCATCCCCGTCGACGAAGAGCGAGGCAAACATGTTTTGAAACGAGCAGCTATCATTGTAGTTAGTTGGACCTAAGTATCCCAAATCCGCTGAGCTTCCCAGAGTTTTTGCCTAGCCGGTTTATGTTTTATATGTGTAGTTTTACGAGACAATGAATTGTAAATAAATTGTATATGTTGTGAAATGTTATATGAAGAACTTGAGCTGTGTAATATATTTATGGAGAAAAGTGCTATGTACTGAGTGTCATCTATATCTATGTTGGAAGAACCAAACGGTGTATGCAGCAGGAAATAGGAGAGTTGCCGTCCAAATTATTCAACCCAATTTATGATCCCCGACAATGGTAAATTACACAGTAGTAGCCATTTAGGCGTAAGGGTATTTTTTCTGTTCATCCATTGTTCAACAGACCGGACAGCGGAGACAGTTGATATTTATCATTGTTGAGTTATTTATAGAACAGCAGCCCGATGTTTCTTGCAGAGCAGAGCAGTTGTATGGATGTATCGATCTTTGTTCCACCGTGGATCGATTTCCATCGCTGATGATGGTTGCGTGGACGTAGTTATTCTATAACAACACAAAGATGGTCAATTGAGGGCCCTGAGTTTGAACTCACGATCGATCGCTTGGTAAGCGAACGCGTAACCAAGTGGCTACGAAGACCCCCTAGCTCGTCGACCCCCTATGCTGTGGGGAATTGACTAACGGAATTTTCCCCTTAAATCGGCACTTATTTTCTGGACATTCCAATACTTGAGAGGTAGCCCTAGCTGCGTCATTTTACTAGTGGTGTTGGAATAATATAAGAGGTACACAGTAACCAAAATCATGGTCGATAGTGAGCCTTTTTCCTGCCAGGCCCAAAATATCAGGAACAAACACTCATTGAAATTTAATACATGCGACTTATACAACAGATCCTAACTTCTGACCTTATACTCTTGTTTTGATTCGAGAAAAATATTTGTTTTGATATAGAATAGAAATATTCAAGAATAGATTATTTGCTGAGTAAATTTCTGTCAGCCCAGTCCAATCACCGACTAAATATCACTTTCAAATTATTCTGCTTTTTGATGAGATGAGTTTTGCGGGACGCCGAAAAACGAAAGTCGAAACATCGGATTAGCCGGTAGATTGCCACTTTTACCCAGTTTCCCCACTGTGTCGTCTTCTTCCAAGTTCAATATCGTCGAGATTCTCCGTTCGATCCGAAGCAAAGCAATGAATAGATACAGCGCGTACAGATGCGCGGGTCATTGACCCACATTCCGTTACCGGTGCCCCAAACGGTGATGTGATGGGAAATTTTACCGAATTTCTCATATTTTGATTGTTTTTATTTCAAAAGCAATTTCGCCAATTTCATTTCCTTATCGATCGGGGTTGGCTGACAACGAATCGAATCACAAATGCCGGGAAAGTGAAATTCGTCCGCATTCATCCGTGGCGCTTTGGCTCGTTTCATAATCGGAACAGTGCATTATCGGAGAAATACAACCGAATGCTTCCGTCGAATTTTCACCATTTAACTCTGGTCGTGTTTGTTGCAGTTTTTTTTTTGTTTCCGAAACTGTTTTGACGACACGCCCCACTGTGGAAGAAAATCGAACCCAAACCGGGGTATGCATTGCGCCTGTCGAAAAGTGGCATCATTTCTGTTTTGACAGTACCTACTTTGTGTGGCCTATTTTTTCAGAGGGGCTAGCGATACACTCCCCAACATCGTAACTGATCATCCCCGTCGCTTCAAGGTTGTTGTGGTCTGGTCAACAGCAACAACAGAAGAGCAAGAGCCAAGTCAAGGCAACCGAGTCGAAGGTGAAGCAGGAGGAGAAGCAACAGGAGTCATTGTAACCTGATCTGGCTGCTATTGACCAAAGACGGATTGTGGTGCCACAAGGCCACAGCATGGTTGAATCTCTGTTCGTATGTGTTATCGAACAGTGTGTGTGACTCAATTGTATCGGCGAGTGAGATGAGACCGCCAAACAATTGGCTCAATTAGCTTCCACTCAGCGCACAACGCGCCACGTGGTTGCGCCAATGGCACGCGACTCACGAGTCGCTTCGTCGGAAGAAATTCGCTAGCTAATGTGGAGAGTGAACTGTAAATTGGACCAAATCATCTCAAGGCATGCGTGCATAATTTGGCCCCAGGAAAGACTTCCAAAGCACACGTACGCACGTGGTAAGCAAAAATAAAACAACCGTTTGAACGATTAGCTAATTAGGCTCACTTTTTTGCGCAATTTGCGTTCCTCATATGCATCCACCAAGATCGTGATGGCCTGGTTTTTTCTAAATTTTTCCATCCAATCTTTAACTGAGAGTTAAATAAGCATGCACCAACGTGCGCGTGTGTACGTGTGTATTGTATGTGGTCGCGTGGAGAACAGCTATTCCAAAAAGGAGGGAAAATGTTTCGCGGTTTTGCAGAAGCTCCCGTTGCGGTGGATACAGTGGGATTGTTTTGTATCGTCTAGTTCGCTTCATCTCCGCTACCTCCTTCTCTATTAAATGGTTTTTGTGAGGTCGTTGTTGTTGTTAAATGTTAATTCACTTTCCGAGACGAAATTGAAACGGACGGCAACAGGCACGCAACCTCGTTCCATCTGCATTCAGCGGATTTCTCTCATTGCTCGGTACAATCGGTGACTGCGCGAATTAATCGGTTGGAAAGTTTTAACTGAATTATTGATCATTTGAAATGTCGTGCAAAACTCATTCCACAATGGGTTTTGTTTTCGTTCCAACCGGTGAGCAGGAGAGTTTCATTGATAAAGCGGATCCCCTGGCCGAATGGCTAATGGCGTCGGTGTAGATTGATTGGAACAAAAAGGCCTTATCTTTTCAATACAAAAATCAAATCATCTAAAATCATGCGGAAATGAATAACAAAGTTACTGCCAGGAAAATACAGGAAACCTTCACGCCGCCAGTTTCTGGTCGAACTATTCGCCGGAGAATAGCAGGTTTATGATTTGAAGTCACAAACAAACAGAACTCCTCGAAGCCTTCGAGAGAGCTTGGAAAATTCGAAAAACTTGGAGGAAAGTTGTTCAAAGTGCATATAAAATGTACTGAAAGTAAATGGAGGACACATCGATTACTGTACGACATAAGAATGGATTGGAAGAACATTCTAGATGAAAGTTATAGGAGTGGGCTTAATAAAAGATTTAAAATGATACGAAGATGTTAGTCACTATGAAGATGTTAGATGTTAGTCACTATGAAGTATTCGAAGAAGTTGATGAAAAATATAACGAGCAATCTGCAGTAACTGAAACTATGTATTAAGTTTTATTTTAATTAAAAAAATGGGTTGACATAAAAAAATATTATATAAGCGCAAGGTTGACGTAGGGTTACTGTTGTCTTAGTAGTCATTTGTTTGTGCTGATTGAATTATTGATTGAATGAGCGTTGTGTTCGTACCCGCGTTTGTAGTCCGTTTTAGGAAAACACATTTCGGGGTATAAAAATGCATGCGGATACAAAAGTATACCCGGCTTACATGATGTTTTGAACTATAAAGATAAAAGCTTCCAATCTGAAAGTTCCTTCGCCTTTAGTATCTGTAATGACGATTTTCCCATACTCTTCGGTTTTGTAGTCGGTGTTGGGGAAACACATTCATTCCGATATGCATATATGCATTGGGAACAGAAGTGCCACTGGCTTGCATGTACAGGTCGGACTCGATTATATACAGTGTGGAAAAAAATATTTTTTTTCATATTTCAAATATGGTTTATTTCAAGAAGAAATGTAACCTTTCAACGTTAAGGTGAAGTTTAAGTGGCTATTACTTGTACAGTGGGATAAAGTAAATGCCTGAATTTTCACCAGGAATTGCTTATATCGATATTGCAGCTAAATTAAGAAAGATAGAAGTTGGGCGTCAAATAACAAATTGTAGAGCGTTTAAAGAACTTCAATTTAATTGAAAGAAACAATCTAGTTTAATATAAATTTTTAGGATAAAATTAATAATAACACATTCAAAATTATTAACTTTTAAGTTTTTCACTTCCAAAATGTTATTAAAATTCACTAATTTAGTTGTTACACTACTATATCCTGTACTAAATTTTCTCATCTTTCAAATGAAAGCATCAGAGTCGCCTTCTGTAGCGTACTTTTTAATTTAGAGCCAGTTTGAGGCAACAGTGTCTGAAACAAAAAAAATTCTATAACTCTGTCATTGTTGAAATTCGAACATATGCGTAGGAGGATTTTTTTCATCAAATATGATCGTCTATCACTTCCTGAGAGAATCTGGATAAATTTATTTTTTTCATGTGAGAAAAGTGTTTTCTGACTTTAAGGGGATGAATCAAATATCAAATTCCTCTTTTAATTTCAAAAAAAGAAAAATACATTCAAAAAAAATTTCTTGACTCGATTATATACAGTGGAAAGAAATAAAAAACTGTATATAATCGAGTCCGCGCTGCAATTTCTTCTTGGTTTCGAAGTCTGTGTTGGGGAAACCGTATTCTGTTGTTACTGTAGTTGTTGTCCTTTTGGTCGTTACCATCTGAGGAGCACTAATTGGTACAATCATAACGTTGGACCTCAAGCATTTGGATAATGTTTGACATTTCACAATCATTTAATTCTTTACCTCAAGAAAAATGATTTTATTGAAATTCATTGAAATAGAAGTGTAGAAATATTTCCAATCAATTGATTCAAACATCTTTGTGATTTGTTAAGAATTGCTCAAGTTATAAGCAGTCGAAATCTATAATTTTTTCCAACATATTTGATATTTAGATTTTATTCTACTTTAGATTTTTCATAACGCTTATTCCAATTAACAAAATAGATTTAAGACAGATACGTTACCATTATAGAAAATAATTAAACCTATCCTTTTCCGCAATAAACTATTAATCCTTTCCAGTCCCCTCTTTGACGTAATGTGATCCCCAAATTATATAGGTAAATTGTAAAAATAATTGACGAACGGTATTTTGTTTCTGCGTCCGGTTTGCTGATAGTGGATCTAAATGACCAAAATAATGGAAAGCCCATACTATTTGGGAATTGGACGAAAGGATTTGACCAGTGGAAGTCGATTATTGTATTCCGATGCCATTTTGGAAGCGAAGATGGGGACTTCCAATTCATTGAAAGTGATTGTGTAAAATTAAACCAAACGACAGCTACCCGAAAGACAATCACCCGAATGTAACATCTACTGGAATGAACGTTAACCCGAATGCAACATTTACCCGAATGTATTTTTTTTTATCCCATTTGTTTATTTTAGGCTCATTAGCATTTTAGCTGTAACAGAGCCGAATTTTGATCGTGTAGAACAGCAGCCCGATGTTTCTTGCAGAGCAGAGCAGATGTATGGATGAATCGATCTTCATTCGATCGTGGATCGATCTTCATCGCTGATGAATGTTGCGTGGACGTAGTTATTGAAATATGAAAGATATATCTCAAAGCAAAAATTAACCGGGCAAACGTAATGCACCAGGCAATCGTACGCCGTCCGACGTTCACTAATGCTAGGTCGGACCTAACTAAAGAATCGTCTCCTATGTTTCAAACTAACCGTCCAGTCGGTGGAACACAGGATTGCTTGCGAGAGGCCGCCGCTTCCGACGGCGGGTCGGCGGCCGACTCGGATTGTGTCACCTTATCCTCGTTGAATGAGGACTTCGCCCATATTACATTAACCTAAATTTCATCACGAAATAATAAATTCATGATAAACAATGCGCTGTGGTGGCGTAAATGCGCAGGTCCATTTTTTTTCTTATCAATTCTTTTCACATTTTCATGGCATCTATGCTTTATATTTTTTATGTTCAAATTACCTGCTTTTTTTCGAAATATTCCAAAACCCGGGCTTATTTCTGAATTATTTCTTAGTCTTGAAGAGCAATATGCAAAGGAGAAAACACGACATCTTAGGGGGAATGGAATTCGGGTGAATGGAACACAACCCTAATAGACCGGAAAAGGTGGAGTGGAGTTAGAAAAAGGAAGTGTTTGAGTGAAATGGTGGTAGCATAGAACTCATGTACAAACGGAAACAGGAACCGGAAACGAAAACGTTACCGGAAACGGAAACGGGAACGGAAACGGAAACAGAAATGGAAACAAAAAGGGCGTTATATTAGAAAAAAGTAGAAAAGTAGAAAAAAAAAATAAAATTATAACCATATTATTTTAATGTTTATACTGTACATACTTTTTATTCATTTATAGTGCGAATGGTTTGTATGGCAGCTTTTTGCAAAACCCATATAATATGACTTTGGCATGTGTTATTGTTGTCAATTCATCTTCAAATTAAATAAAATATTGCTAGATCACGTAAAAGTTGTCTACAAACTAAATTTGATCTTCATTTAATAATTTATCCGCAAGTTGGGCTCCTCAAGAAACTTAGAAAAGCCGCTTTGGGCGACGAACGTGTTAACACGTTGAGCCCCGCTTTTTTCTTGCTGTGCTTTCCATTCAGTCCGCATCAAGAGCGTTTGCACAATATCAGTTTCGGTCCCAGCTCCCAAAGATACTGATTGTATAAATAGAAAATAGTCAGGAATTCGACTAGAAAGAAAGAAAGTCACATTTTGTAAAATACTCGAAAACAAACCGTACATATTTGTATTTTCTTATTTTTTAACTGTCGGTCGCAGTCAGTCAGCGTTCTCTCACCAAAAAGCTCAACGTCGACCCCTAAGGACAGACGCTGGGCTCAACGTGTTAAATAAGTCATATTTGAAACACAAAAAAGAAATTCTTCCACTATATACAGTGTCCAAGTCCGCCCTGTATTACAAATAAAGACAGCTCAAATCGGACAATCGGTTCTTAAGTGATGCGTGGACAAAAATCAGGGCAAATTATTGTATCTCGCAAAGCTTTGAAATTCTGAAAAAATCACTGGTGAGAAAAACACACGTACGACCACGTATAAAAAAACTTAAAATATTGTTTTTTCAAATTTCTAAATACAAAAAAAAAGTTTTTGTACTCAAAAATTTCTGAAAAAAACCTAAAGATAAATGGTATCAAAATAAAAGAAACACGTAAGAAAATATTCAAGAAAATATAGAGACACTGGGTCTCAAAATTAAAAAGAAATGTTTTTCTAAACATCCAAATACAAAAAAAAGGAATATATTGCTCTAAAAAGTTCTGGAAAAAATCACACCCTGAAAACAAAATTAAAAATAATTGAGCAGTACACCCAAACCAGGGTTCATAGAAAAGATATCATCTTTGGAAAAGAAACAGGTAATCTTTGACAGAAAAGATGCTTAGTGTTAGAGCGCCAAACGCACAAACAAATACACCTTTTTAAGAGTGTTAAAATGCAGACCTGTCATCCTCGCAGACTCATTGACAGCTTGGAATTGTACCAAAATAAAAAATAAAAATCCAAACGATGCCATGCAGGGATTGAACCAAGACCAGCCGGATTGTAAGATTGTTTCACACGACCACGCTATTCACAAGCTGTTATACCAATGCACAAGAATATTACACCACATTATAACATGAAGTTGGATCTTAAAAGTATACATAAAAAGTGTATTTATTGTTTCTGCCCGAAGAAAAATGATACGGCGAGACAAATTGTAAAATTGAAATATCGGAAAAAAATATTCTTATACTAGCTGAACCGGCGAACTTCGTCTCACTCAAAATTATATTTTTGATATGAATTCTTTCGAACATTCAAGGTTTTTTAACTAAGCGAACGTTTGTGGGTTCAATCGCAGAACTCGCTATTAATTGGCGAACCATCCCAGGACCCTGAAAGACACTCAAATAAAGAATAGAAAAAATAGAATAAATTTAAGTAAAATTCTCATGAAACTTCAGGAAAAAAATATCAAAAATGTGAGTATAAAAAAATTTATAAAGTTTTAGGCTTCAATGAAAATTTATTCAAATTTCAATTCTGTTAAGTTAAACCAGTGAAACGGAAGCAAAATTGAACCAAATTTTCAATATAATTCTGGTTTAGCTGAATTATTACAAACTAATACAGGTCGGACTCGATTATATACAGACTCGATTATATGTGGTTCGATTATATACAGTTTTGGACTCGATTATATACAGTTTGGAAAAAAATATTTTTTTTATATTTCAAATATGACTTATTTCAAGAAGAAATGTAACCTTACAACGTTAAGGTGTAATTTAAGTGGCTATTACATGTACAGTGGGGTAAAAATCGTGATTTTTGAAAATTTTGCTTGAATTTTCACCAGGAATTGTTTATATCGATATTGCAGCCAAATTAAGAAAGATAGAAGCTGGGTGTCGAAGAACAAATTGTAGATCGGTTAGGAAGCAACAATTTAATTGATAGAAACAATCTAGCTTAATATAAATTTTTAGGATGAAATTAATAATAACACATTAAAAATGATAAACTTTTAAGTTTTTCACTTCCAAAATGTTATGAAAATCCACTAATTTAAATGTTTCACTACTATACCCTGTACTAAATTTTCTCATCTTTCAAATGAAAGCAACAGAATCATCTCATGTAGCGTACTTTGTAATGTAGAGTCATTTTGAGGCAACAGATTCCGAAACAAAAAAAAGTTCTGTAACTCTGTCATTGTTGAAATTCGGAAGGATTTTTTTCATCAAATATGATCGTCTATCAACTCTTGAGCGAATCTGGATAAATTAATTTTTTTTATGTGAGAAAATATTTTTCTGACTTTAAGGGGATGAATCAAAAATCAAATTCCTCTTTTATATTCAAAAAACAAAAAAAAAAAAAAAGGAAAAAAACCAATATTTTTTTTGACTCGATTATATACAACATTCGATTATGTACAATGAGAAGGAATCAGAAACTGTATAAAATCGAGTCCGCGCTGTATACGTAATTAGAACGATTCTAAATAAAAGTATTTAATAGAATTGAATATTCATCTTGTTCTCAAAAAAATCAAAAAAATCTTTTGATTCCAAATCTACGGGTTTGAACAGAAAAAATGACATCTTTGCTCGTGAGTCAGAAATTACATGAGCTAACCCTTGAACTTCTTTTTCATTCATCATATTCGCCGGATATGTCTCTAAGCGATTTTGTATCTGTTTCTAGCACATAAATGAACGGTTTCCAATGATACGGAAAATATTGCATTTTTGAAGGTGTTTGGTAAATTATTTTACTAGAAAAGTATAAAAAAGTTGAAAAATGGCTGGATGAAATGTTTAGAAAATAACACAAAAAGTGCCCAACGAAGTTGCATTGTTTATCAATACATGAAACTTTTTAGCCCATACAGTAGTTGAAAGATTAAAAATTCTACTTTTTCTTCGAAAATCGTGACTTCAAGAATCAATATAATCAACGATGCTTGCAAAATATGATATCAAACAAAGTGGTCGGAAACCGTTGAGGGTTACATAGAGTTAAACTTTAAAATCTAGAATTCCCGAATTGTTCTCAAGTTTCAATGTTCTGCAGAAAATAATCATGATTTTGTATACACCCTCATAGAGAAATAGTCACAATTAAAATAACATTATTGTATGAAGAAAGATTAAAAGAATCAGAAATGCATCCTTCTAAAGTAAAAGGTGCACAGTTTCATCACTATCATTTACATTATTGAAGTTGAGTGTAAGACTATTTCTGTGATTAGAAGAGAAAAACATCCATGAACGAGTGTTTCGCTCAGACAAGCACGACTAATCTCACCACAAGACAGATACAGATAAGTCACCTATTTCCAACCGGCCGTTATCAGGTAGAGCAGCTGCTTTAGATGTGTTAGATGAACACAATCTAACAAGTGTACGGTAATTCAGACTACAAATTCACTGTCAAGGTACGTTGCGGATGGATTGGAAACATCAGCGCATAATAACAATCCGTTGCGGTCGGTGTTTTTCAAAACAAAATTTAGCTAAAAAACAGCTCGCGCTGTTTCGCTCGACCTATTCTCCTACATATCGCGCCCTGATAGCCACAGAAAGGTACACCAACTGTACCTCTCTACAATTTCATGGCTTTTACCCCCGCGAAGTGTACAAACCGTTCGTTTGGAGCTACCCAATCATCAGCAGCAGCCTCCAACCCAATCGCTCAGCCTATGAGTCACCACTAGAAATACCTTTGCCTTGAGCACAACTTCACTTAGCACACAGAAAACCTCAAGATTGCACCGAACATCATTGAACAAGGCGAACGAACGGGGAAAAAATAATGGCAAAACGCCAACCAATAAAACACCTTCACAAAGCACGCGCGCGCACTGATTCACTCCTTCGCTTTGTTTTGCATCGAGAGCCCACGGATTTAGGTTTCCTCAAGCCACCGCCGAATCGACATTGAGTCACTACAGTGCACTGAGATTCCTCGTTATTCGATTCACACTCGTGTGAGGTAAAATGTTTCGATTATTTATACCAGACGAAGAGCATCACATCAAAACACCAAAATTGTATTACACCATAAGTAGTTGAGAGAGTATACCAGGGAAGAAAACGAACCTTCTGATCCAACGCCTGACTGTATTCTGTTCACTCTGTCGCGATTCCAAGTCTCGCTTAGTACCCAACGGGGGGTTCTCTTCTCTCTTTTCCTCTCCCGTTCGTATCTCCAGCTTGCTTAGTTTTCTCAGCTGGTTTGTTAGTAGACGGAAAAGGTGTTTACCTCGCAACGAGGAGATTGAAACAACAACTCTCGCATCTTATGTGCTAGGGTAGAAACACCAGTTCTAGCTACGAGAGTATGTGATAACGGTCGGAAGGCCTGAGTGCATTTGTAACATTCCACGATTTACAATCATATATTTAACTAACCAATCCCCCAGCAGATACGTCGATATGTTTCTGCCACGTTTAGTGCTAAACACCGACACCAGGGATGCGACTGCACCACCTATTTTCTACCTATCAGAGTCAACAACTCATGAGCCGGGACAACAGACTTACTTCCCTTCCGAAGGAAGACGTTACCAGAGATTTTTCGACTCAGAAAATCCCAACGACGCCAGCTGGGATTAAACACGGTCATGAACGAAACTAGAAACTTTCTTGTTATAAAGCCGTTGGTAATCTGAAACGGCAAGGCGTGGTTTCATAAAGCTATTGAGGTTGATCCTGAAAATTAAGGTATTTCGTGATCTCTGCTAACTCTGTCTTAGATTATTCCAGCTATGCGAACTGCAGGGATTCCATTCGGTAAATTTCGCAACAGCTGATCCCACAGACACAAAAAGTCTTTTGAAAAGTAAATTTTACCCGAAAAAGAACTGTTGACAGTATATTAAAAAATATTATATTCAAAAATATTATATTATTTCTTTGACAATTTTAAAAAGATTGTCAATTGATGCAATGATTACCATTCAAGCCGAGTTCTGTTCGAATGATGATTAGAATGTAATATTCACAAAGATTACTCTTTTTTTACAAAAAAGACGGGTGGGTAATGTCGTGGACATAACCGGAGAGACGTGGGACCTTCCCACTTCCTTCCTCCACTTTTCATTCGGCGGGAATATCTCGATACTGATGATGGACATCATCACCGCCGCCGGCAACTGGGTGCTAGCTGACTGACTGTCGAATTGTAAATGATACTAAAAATTTAAACCAAAGAACGGACAATGTATACATCTATTACTCTCGATGCAACATATACGATTTATATTTCGCAGGCACATTGATTTTAAAGTCCGTGTTAGGGAAACACAGCTCGATGGGAACAAAAATACTCCCGACTTGCTTGTATATTTGCAAAGAGGATTCCCACAAGTACATTGATTTTGAAGTCTGTGTTGGGGAAACCGTAAGTCGGGCCAATCAAAACTTGGCAGTTAAGGTGTTTAGATAACGCTTAACATTTTACAGTTATTCAACGGTTTATCTCATGGAAATTAAGATTTTACCAATTTTGATTGACGCGTAGAAATATTTCCTATCAATTGATGCAAACATATTTCCGATCTATAAATAAATGTTCCAGTTATAAGCATTCGGAATCTTTCATTTTTTTCTTGCATGTTCTGTTTTTTGGTTTTCATTTCACCCCCATATATTCCGGTTAGACGTAGTCCCACGTAAAAAAACTCGAGGGATTCTATCCGAGATACGACCGCTTAGAACGTAGGACTACACAATCTTTTTTTTTTAAATTTGTTGGTTTATCATTTCGGATATTATTTGCGAATTCGTCGAAATTCCATAAATAACTCTTTAGTAAATAGTTGCGGGGACCCTGAAAAGATTCAATGGCTTGCGTGGTTTTGTAGAATCATTTCTAGAAGCAACGGTTCTTTCTTGTCTTTGCGAAAACAATACACTAATTGGTGATATGTCGCAATTTGTTTCTTTATATCAATGCACGCATTGCACTGAGTATTTAACGAGAGACATCATCGGCGATGCACGATGCATTCAACAAACATCAAACACGCGTCTAACAGATGCACACAGTTGCAGCGATAAAAATGAAACATCACGAAAATGAGCGTTTATGAAAAATCGTTTCTTGACTCTCGGTTAAAAGCTAGGAGCATGTTGCATCAGAACAGAGCCAATGCGCACGAGAGCAAATACAAATGGCAACTAAAAGTATC
Organism: Toxorhynchites rutilus septentrionalis; assembly: GCF_029784135.1. Taxonomy (NCBI): domain Eukaryota; kingdom Metazoa; phylum Arthropoda; class Insecta; order Diptera; family Culicidae; genus Toxorhynchites; species Toxorhynchites rutilus. The sequence goes on along the minus strand of NC_073745.1, from coordinate 307,912,310 downwards.
GAAGATGTGCTATTCGCATGTACAGGAAATAAACAAGTTCTATGTTTCGCGCGACGAAAACAAACAATACACACAAAGTCAAACACTGATAGCTAGATGGCATGGGACAGCAGGAAGGGAAACATAAAACACAAAACGAGCAGAATAAGCGAACTTTGTTGTTTCGGGCACAGAAATATTCTGAGAATTTTCCTCAGAGGAGATGCAGTACTTATACGCTAGCGACAGCTTACTCACTATGCAAGGGTGGAGTTGACTTCGCAAATATAATTTTTTCGCTATCCCCTTTCGTTGTTTCTATTCTAGCGGCTGCATAAGTTGTTATTGACAGCTCTGTTCGGGGAAGCACACAAATGTATGGGGAAATGAGAATGCTTCCAATTTTCATCAATTTAAAGTATATGGTTTAAATTGATGAAAATTGGAAGACTATGGGATTGTAATTTATAGCATATCAAACAAATCTTAGAAAGTTTCCGATTCGATTGGTATGCAAATCGTGAAAATCCGTTTGCTATGAAAATAGTTATTAACGTTAACATTATTTCATAAAAACGTGACCTGTTTTCTGATTTTAATGTTGTCTGGAAAAATTCGTGTCGATTCTAAGAAAAAAAAACCAAAAGCATATTTTTATAGGCATAGGGTAAATGATCTTTGTGCTCCCGTGGCCGAATGGTTAGCGTCCTACTCTATCATGCCGAGGATTCGGGTTCGATTCCCGTTCTGACCGGGAGATTTTTCGTCAAAGAAAATTCTTCCGGCTTGCACTGTCACGCGTATTTCTAGAGCTTTCCACTCCAGAGTACATTCAAGGCGTGTAATCCGGCATAGAAATCTCAACCAAGTACTACTACTAAAATTGACGCAAGCAATGCTACGTTGAGATGGCAAAAGTTCCACTGGAACGTTAGTGCCATCCAAGAAGGGTAAATGATCTTGGTTTGTCCAATTTAGGGTGTTTTCACGCAACTAGTGAATGCGAATCGATTTTTCTTCATGAAAATGACATATAATCCATACGAGTTTGGGTTTGTTGAAAAACTCTAGTTGCTAATACTACTAATAAATACTATAAGGCGTTGAAATTATTATTTTTTTCCTCAAAGAAAAATTATGATCATTGTTTGTCCACGTTTGATCTGGGTTTGTCCAAAAATTGATCATGGTTTGTCCGGTTTTAGAAGGCACCATTTTTGAATGAAAAGAATCAATATTTGTAAGTGTTATAGTCCAGAAAAGATCTGAATACTGAATTGACACCAATAGAAGGTGGATTTTATAATCCTTTAAAATATGTGGATCCGTAAAAATAACTATAAAACTATTGTAAATCATGAAAAAGACAATTTTTTATATGTTTTGAAACATTCGAATACCTGATGTGACACAGGTGCGCTGAATTGAAGCATTCAAAAAAGTGGACAAACCATGATCATATTTTCGACTGGACTAACCAAAACTATTTACGTTATATCTTTTCGATTATAGATGCACCACATTTCCTGAATATTTCAGCATCCACGCTTCTTTAGGATGTCATCATCTTGGAACTTATGCAGTAAGTTGAAGTTCTTACAGGAATCTTAACAGTTAATAATCTGAAGATGCAATATCTGATGAGTAAGGCGGGTGGAGTTTTAGAAGTGCCCTAGAAGCGTTCTGGTTCGTTGATTTTAATACGTTCAGCTGCTAGCAGTACTTGTTGGACTAGTTGCTTGGTAGAAGCTCATGATACAGATTTTCTTCCAGTCCCACTAGACCCAGCCATGACTTCCTTCAGGTGAAATCCTGCTTCGGAGTTCCATTCACTTCCATTCACTCAGACATTTAAGAATATACCATAGAAGAGACTTTTCGAAAATCTAATTATTTACCAAGTTATAGCTATTTTACTGACGCGGTATCTCATCTAGTAAGACCATAACAGTTCACTTCAAAAGTGTGTTTCTCGAAACAAGTTTTTTCAAACTAGCCTACACGTAATCTCAAGTTCTACTGATCCGATTTATGTGCATTTATGCCGCTTAGAACGTAGGACTACACAATCTTTTTTTTTTAAATTTGTTGGTTTATCATTTCGGATATTATTTGCGAATTCGTCGAAATTCCATAAATAACTCTTTAGTAAATAGTTGCGGGGACCCTGAAAAGATTCAATGGCTTGCGTGGTTTTGTAGAATCATTTCTAGAAGCAACGGTTCTTTCTTGTCTTTGCGAAAACAATACACTAATTGGTGATATGTCGCAATTTGTTTCTTTATATCAATGCACGCATTGCACTGAGTATTTAACGAGAGACATCATCGGCGATGCACGATGCATTCAACAAACATCAAACACGCGTCTAACAGATGCACACAGTTGCAGCGATAAAAATGAAACATCACGAAAATGAGCGTTTATGAAAAATCGTTTCTTGACTCTCGGTTAAAAGCTAGGAGCATGTTGCATCAGAACAGAGCCAATGCGCACGAGAGCAAATACAAATGGCAACTAAAAGTATCGAAGATGTGCTATTCGCATGTACAGGAAATAAACAAGTTCTATGTTTCGCGCGACGAAAACAAACAATACACACAAAGTCAAACACTGATAGCTAGATGGCATGGGACAGCAGGAAGGGAAACATAAAACACAAAACGAGCAGAATAAGCGAACTTTGTTGTTTCGGGCACAGAAATATTCTGAGAATTTTCCTCAGAGGAGATGCAGTACTTATACGCTAGCGACAGCTTACTCACTATGCAAGGGTGGAGTTGACTTCGCAAATATACTTTTTTCGCTATCCCCTTTCGTTGTTTCTATTCTAGCGGCTGCATAAGTTGTTATTGACAGCTCTGTTCGGGGAAGCACACAAATGTATGGGGAAATGAGAATGCTTCCAATTTTCATCAATTTAAAGTATATGGTTTAAATTGATGAAAATTGGAAGACTATGGGATTGTAATTTATAGCATATCAAACAAATCTTAGAAAGTTTCCGATTCGATTGGTATGCAAATCGTGAAAATCCGTTTGCTATGAAAATAGTTATTAACGTTAACATTATTTCATAAAAACGTGACCTGTTTTCTGATTTTAATGTTGTCTGGAAAAATTCGTGTCGATTCTAAGAAAAAAAAACCAAAAGCATATTTTTATAGGCATAGGGTAAATGATCTTTGTGCTCCCGTGGCCGAATGGTTAGCGTCCTACTCTATCATGCCGAGGATTCGGGTTCGATTCCCGTTCTGACCGGGAGATTTTTCGTCAAAGAAAATTCTTCCGGCTTGCACTGTCACGCGTATTTCTAGAGCTTTCCACTCCAGAGTACATTCAAGGCGTGTAATCCGGCATAGAAATCTCAACCAAGTACTACTACTAAAATTGACGCAAGCAATGCTACGTTGAGATGGCAAAAGTTCCACTGGAACGTTAGTGCCATCCAAGAAGGGTAAATGATCTTGGTTTGTCCAATTTAGGGTGTTTTCACGCAACTAGTGAATGCGAATCGATTTTTCTTCATGAAAATGACATATAATCCATACGAGTTTGGGTTTGTTGAAAAACTCTAGTTGCTAATACTACTAATAAATACTATAAGGCGTTGAAATTATTATTTTTTTCCTCAAAGAAAAATTATGATCATTGTTTGTCCACGTTTGATCTGGGTTTGTCCAAAAATTGATCATGGTTTGTCCGGTTTTAGAAGGCACCATTTTTGAATGAAAAGAATCAATATTTGTAAGTGTTATAGTCCAGAAAAGATCTGAATACTGAATTGACACCAATAGAAGGTGGATTTTATAATCCTTTAAAATATGTGGATCCGTAAAAATAACTATAAAACTATTGTAAATCATGAAAAAGACAATTTTTTATATGTTTTGAAACATTCGAATACCTGATGTGACACAGGTGCGCTGAATTGAAGCATTCAAAAAAGTGGACAAACCATGATCATATTTTCGACTGGACTAACCAAAACTATTTACGTTATATCTTTTCGATTATAGATGCACCACATTTCCTGAATATTTCAGCATCCACGCTTCTTTAGGATGTCATCATCTTGGAACTTATGCAGTAAGTTGAAGTTCTTACAGGAATCTTAACAGTTAATAATCTGAAGATGCAATATCTGATGAGTAAGGCGGGTGGAGTTTTAGAAGTGCCCTAGAAGCGTTCTGGTTCGTTGATTTTAATACGTTCAGCTGCTAGCAGTACTTGTTGGACTAGTTGCTTGGTAGAAGCTCATGATACAGATTTTCTTCCAGTCCCACTAGACCCAGCCATGACTTCCTTCAGGTGAAATCCTGCTTCGGAGTTCCATTCACTTGCCAAGATTTTTTTAACTCTACATTCTTGTGAATGATTTGCCCTTCACAATTCGTAACGAATATGTATTTTCGTTGTGTTTATGAAACGAATCGCAGTTTGAGATACGTTCCTTCAAGTATTTTTCGGTAAAATAAACCCTTATTCTGGTCGGATTTGAAATTAGCACGATGTTGTATTCTTTAAGGGGGTATTCTAGTCTACAAATATGAAAAAAAAAACATTTTTTTTCGTATTTTTTTAGTTCAGACATTTAAGAATATACCATAGAAGAGACTTTTCGAAAATCTAATTATTTACCAAGTTATAGCTATTTTACTGACGCGGTATCTCATCTAGTAAGACCATAACAGTTCACTTCAAAAGTGTGTTTCTCGAAACAAGTTTTTTCAAACTAGCCTACACGTAATCTCAAGTTCTACTGATCCGATTTATGTGCATGAACCTATAAAAATCCTAATTTCGTAACTTTACTGTTTTCAAAAATCAGGAAACTTGAAAAATTTTTTCCGGTGACACGGGGGTTTTGAACCCCCTTACTTGATATTTTTTTTTCGTTCAATTTTTGTGTTTTTGTTTGTTTTTCGTTTAATTTGTTTTACATTTTCGGAGCTCGAAGAAACGTCCGAAATTGCAAAAGTTTATCTCGTTCGGATTGCGATATGTCAAATCCGATCGGGTTCCGGAATATGGGTTAATATGTAGTCCATGCATTGTAGCGTTTTTCGTGATATTTCGTTTCTCATGAACGGTGATTTTCGACATCTGTAACGAATCTACTATTTCATGTGTCAAGTATCGAGGATTAATCTAGATAAGTGCCTCGATTTGATTGTCAGCAGTAGCAGCATGGACTTTCTAGACAACTCAGTAGAAGCTTATTACAAAAATTATCAGACATCAATGAAGAACAACATCATTGCAAGAAACAGATATCCAGAGATACGGCCCGTGTACTCATGGAAGAATTTGTTGGTCGTTTCAATGTTCGGAGAACCTTCGGAGTTTTCGAAAAATAAAAACGAAGCAGTTTTGTCATCAAGAGCAAAAGTTGAATTCAATCCGCACTTAAGTCGTGATTTTTAATACTACAAAAATTGCAACATTCTTTGTGTCTTTGGGTGTCTCTATCCTGACGGAATTCACGGCTCACGGCCGTTTGGAATAAGTTGATCGATCCCAGTTCATGTGCGTTTCTTTCAGAATGTACATTTCAGGGAAGAAGTTCAGTCATATGAAAAAAATGGATGTTTGACCGGGTAGCACTCTCAGGCAGCTCAGTCTATTTATTGATGAATACAGAGTACTCAGGGTGGGCTTGAAGCTTAAAAAATCTTGTAAATACAGGGTTTTCCAACTTTGAATTTCGAAAGTAAATTGAAATAAAACACACTTAGAATTCGAATTTCGATAAAACTTTTATTTCAAATTAAAGTTTGGTTTATGCCATTATGTGTGAAATAGAACATCATTCAAATGTCCACCTAGGGCTTCCTCGCACACCTTTATCCGGAACAGGTGATTTTCGATGACTTTTCGGCACATATGGGGCGGTATCTCGGTCATAACTTCACGAATGTTGTCTTTCAAATGTTCATGAGTTTGAGGAGAGTTGGCATAGACACGGTCTTTCGCATAACCCCACAAAAAAGGTCTGGCGGGTTCAAATCGCATGATCTGGACGGCCAATTGGCATCACCAAAACGCGAAATTATGCGTCCCTCAAATTTCGTTTGCAATATGGCCATGTTCGGTCGTGTTGTATGGCACGTGGCACCGTCCTGCTGAAACCACATGTCATCCGTATCCATATCTTCAATTTGTGGCAAAAATATCGGTTAACATGCGGCCATAGCGCTCACCATTCACAGTTACCGTCTCGCCGTCCTCATTTTCAAAGAAATACGGCCCGATGACTCCACCAGACCATAATGCGCACCAAACAGTGACTTTTGGCGGATGCAATGGCCTCTCAACAATCGTGTGTGGATTTTCAGAGCCCCATATACGGAAATTTTGGGTGTTCACATAGCCACCGAGCTCGAAATGTGCCTCATCGCTGAAGAAAATTTGATGCGAAAAATCAGCACTTTGCTGCTGTTGTTCGTTCACCCAATCGACGTGTGCCCGACGCATTGCATGGTCACCATGCTCTAATTTTGTACTAAAATAAATACCAGTACCAGAAATGTAATTAAATGTACCAGTCGGACTTTATATGGATGTATGTGTTTGACAAGCCCAATTGCTGAGCACGCCGTGGAATCGAAACATTCGGGTCATCCTCCACACTGGCAGCAACAGCAGCAATATTTTCGGCCGAACGCACATTACGATGATGCACAGGTGCTCGAAAAACTTTTGCCGGGTTTTCATCATTTTTATAGTACAATTTAACAAAATTAACACGTTGTGCGATGCTAAAACGATCCATATTGTAAAATAGCAGACATTCAACTAACGATATGACGCTTTGGTTGACAGCTATGTTAAACGGTTGTCAGCGCAGGGCTGTATACTTTCGGAAGCCCGAAATGGAAAACCCTGTACAAAACAGTGCTCATTCAATTTAGACTATTAACATTAATGTTTTACCAGAAAAAATTACTTAACGTGTCCACGTGGATATTATATAAACCCCCTCCCCCCACACCATGGACATGAGTGGACATTTTCGTAACCCTTACTTCCTCTAAAGTTGTGCACGTGATATGTGGACAGCCCCTTAGCCTGATTAGAAATAATATTACATGTCATATTCATTTTCTCTTTTTTCATTCGTTCGATAGAAGACATGTTTCGGTTTATAGATAAATTATCAAACAATCAAATAATATTTCTCACATTGCAAAAACTTTGGGTGTAATGCATAGAGTGGCAAAAACTGATATTTCTACCCTACTCTCTTTCAATGCTCTGCACTTGTTCTCTCTGCGATTGGCAACGTCATGCGGAGTTGTAAACAAAGTGAGCGTGTGGGGAGACTACACATGGAGAAAACCGCATCCGCGGATTAATTGTGAACAGTTAATAAAATTGCTCTTATCCGGTTTTCCACCACAATATTTTGTCTAATCTCCGATATAACAGCATCTATCGCGTGGGTTTCCACTTCATGGCCATCACTGTAAACGAGTGTCGAGCATTTTCAGATCATTGATTAATTGATTAGATATTCGCCGAATTTTCTCTGTCTCGCCGTGTATGGCAATTTGGTTCCACGAAGCATCGGCCAGCGGATCACGTATCGTCATCGGCGCGCTTCTCCATTGCTGTATTGAGGCGGCAAGGTCAACCAACTTGAAACCATTACGTCAGCGTGTTTGGCTGCTGTTGCGGCTGCTATTCGATGTTACATTGCGATAGCACTAAGAATGGTCACGATCACGATCATACGCTATGTATTAAAGGGTGTGTCACATCAAATTGCATCACGGAAAAAACGCTGTAGAAATTTAATTTTTAGGAATTATATCTTCAGCTTTCGCTTATAATCAGATAAGAGTGTATAGATCACGTTGGCCATGATTCACTGTCAATTTTTCGTAATTTTTCGCGTCGTGAATTAATCCTGCGCACTCATTTCGAGAATCCGGAGTTGTCACATCGGGACATCGGTAAGATGCTGGGAATCGTCCAATCCACGGTCAGCAGAGTACTAAAACGATACTTCGAGAACCTAACCATCGACCATCTTCTGGCCGGATCTCGCTTCGTGCCACTATTCAAAGGACGTGTTGGAGTGGTACGAAGCCAACGGGGTCACCTTCGTACCAAAGGAAATGAACCCGCCCAACGCGCCGGAGCTTCGCCCAATAGAGAAATATTGGGCGATTATGAAGCAGGCCCTCCGGAAGAACCCAAAAGTTGTCAAATCGGAGGCGGACTTCAAGAGAAAATGGATTTCTGTTCAAAAAAAACTACAACCTGACGTTGTACAGAACCTTATGGACGGGGTAAAGAGGAAGGTGCGAGCATACGGGCTTGGGCTCGAAGTATGAATAAAAAGAAAATGCCAAAAGTTGTTTAATACTTTTTATTTTACTGTCTAAAATTTTCAAAAGGATCGGTCTACTGGGCGAATTTCTACAGCGTTTTTTCCGTGATGCAATTTGATGTGACACACCCTTTATGCGACAAAGTTCTAGAAATGTCCTTCTCACATTCGTCACACTCTGAAAGGCGAGTGGACCCTTATTTGGAAAGTTGATCGCTGGCGTGAGTGGGTATGAATTCGCCGAAGCGGAAGCGAGACGAATAGAATTTAATGTTTATGAAGTGGTTCTAATTAGTGCTAGATAAACTGAAATATTGCCATTTGAGAACCACGACTGTTTGCCAGTTTTGAATGCAAATTTCGCAGAGGATCATTTTAATGCTATTAGAATCAACCCCATCGGTTATAATAGATCTGATTATTTCAATTTATTACCAAGAGTACGATGCGAACGGAAATGCCACCAATCTGAGTCCGCACACACTGCTCGTTACATTTGGCGCGGTTTTACGACCAGTTGAAACGAGATACTATTTCAATTGGAACGGGTTTTGGCGATACTGCGCTTAATTCGCGTAGATACAGTGTTGGGTTGAGCCATTGTGTGTTTGGAGAACTAACTCACCGCCGACAATGGCAGTCATAGTTAGGTCGCGCGTTATAAAATAGGTCATTAAAATAATGACGGTTGGATTTTAGTATCGAGTCACAATCGACTGGAATAGTTTTAATTGGAAATAATTGATGTGATGGCTAACACTCTCCTCCAGAATAGGTTTTTTCCAAGATGGACAATGTATTATGTATTCTAATGAAATGGTTTTTTCCAGTCAAAAGTGTTCGAACTGCCTATTCCATTTTGTCGCGATTAAACTGTTCGTTTCAATTTCAAAGAAGGATAGTCCTGGTCCAAAGAGATCAATAACGGTAAACTGGAAGCATTACTCGATTACGACTCATGTGAGTAGCATGTAAAATGATTAGGTATAACTCAAGCAGTAATATGCAATCGTCCTCAATAATTGGTATTCACCCTAGAACGAGAAAATTGGGCGCCGCGCCATCTGAAACCAAGTGACGTCGAAACGTGGATTTTGTATACCGGCAGCATTTCGCCTGAAGATCATAAAAATAAGTCATTTTTGCAGCGTATTGGTCTGGATGTCGGGTATCTAACACGTTGAGCCCTATTGCGGTCTCTGGGAACTGACATTAAAATTTCCGTCTACTTCGCGCCGGTTCCTCTGGACCGATGGAGGACTTTTCTCAAGAAGAGAATTGGAGTTGAGAACGACAGTAACCAAGCAAGGAAATGATTTTCAGGGACACAGATTAAGGCGCAAATGAATGATTCGCTCGCTACGCTCTTCGAATGCTACAGCAGTTTATGAAGTGAGATTTTAAAAAGTATTCACATGACATCAGACAAAGTGTAGAAGAAATGATGTTGATTGGCGTGATCGTACACTCCAACTAGTTGGAAGGAAAGAGCTTGCCAGAAAACAGCGTCAAATGCACCTGTTTTTAAAAGTGTTGAAGTGTTTGTAAACATAGAGGACATATTTCTCATTCCCGCAGATTGAATATCAGCTTGGAATTGTACCAAACCAAAATCCCAAACGATTCTACGCAGAGATTGAACCGAGACCGGCTGGGATCTTCTTTTACTGGGAGTGCAATAGAGAATATTCTGATGTAACACCTTTGATGCGTGCTTATTTGAAAAGTGTCTCTTATTTTCATACTTCGTTTTTGTCTCAATTTCCTCAGAGTTGACGAATCAGTGCCCATGGTGTGTAAAAACCGAGAGTGGAAAATTGGTCAAGGGGTGCTTCGAGACGAAGGGTTCACTTGAACGTTATTTTGAGTCATATCAGATTACTTACCAGGAGCGAAATGAATCTAAGATGCTCAATTTGGAAAATTCGCAACTCTAAAATATGCTCAGGAATGTGGAGGGGACTGAACTGCTTGAAAATTCTTGATGTAGCATAGCGGTAGAATGACTGGGGCGTATTCGAAGAAACGTTCTCGAATGCTGTAAGCTGAGGTACTTCATGTACCAAGGAATGTACCAAGGCGAAAAAAAATAATTCGCTCATTACGTAATTCGATTGCTTCAACAACTTATGAACTCAGGTCTTAAGAAGTATACACAAGAGTCAGACAAATTGTAGAAGAAATCATTTTGATTGGCGTGATCGTAGAAGGTTGCACTTCTCCAGAGTTCCGTCGTAAGGTAAGGATAGTTTTCTTTTCGATATCAAAGAAATGAATGTTTGAAAAGTGCTGAAGTTCAAGTGTCGAATGTAAGCAGCAAGTATCATCTGGGGGATATCCGAGACTTTGAAGTACTAAAATTATATTTTTGTTGCTGGAAGAGAATAATTCAGGAGTGTCTTCGAACCTATTGGTGATAAAGATAATAATGTTTTAATTTACAGAGGTTTTCAACCTTCTCAGTTCATTCGCCTTAGCCTTAAAAAAGGTCAATTTGGAAAACTAAACTAAACTCTCGACATTGCGGGATGCGCGATTTAGAAAGTCTCGCACTCGCTGCCGTCTGGTTGCTAGCTGTATGACTGTTAATCGAGAATGTCTTATTGGTGAGTTCTTCCCATTGAACATTCAACCTGATCCAACATTCCAGTCGCCTCGAGATATTTCGATCGATTTGACAATTCCTGTTAAGTGTACAGTTCGACTCCACTCCTCGGAAACTGAATAAAACAAGTAATCTATGAAATTCTGTCGTTTCGAATACATCCGAAAACCCACTTTAATCGACTGACGAGAGTTCTTCAGATTCAAGCCTTCCAACATTTGTAAAATTTGCGCTTGGAGTTCGTGAAGATCTTGTACTTAATGTTTCTCGATGTTCCGTAGGGAATTATTGCTGAGGTAGTCAATTCAGTTTGTTCCAGGAACTAGGTTATTGCTTACGACGCTTTGTTTCAATTTGTAAGGTGCCAATTCGAACAAGGTTGATTTCTTTTTTCAATCGAGTTTGCGTGTTGGGCAACTTTTACAGGGAATAAAAAATTATAACTCGATCAAAATAACAGTTTCGAAAAAAATGCCAATCAGGCGAAAGAAAAATCCAGATATTTGCATGAACCGTGAATTCGGCATTGTTTCCGGGTTTAAAGTGGGGTTTCAAGTCCAGCGCATTTCAAACCGGACGTGAAGAAAGTATTTCCAGCTGTGTGTTTTGGGTTTAAAACAAAAGATGAAAATTTGTTCCTCTGCGGTCGCTTTGGCCGTCATCACATAACCGATTCAGATCGGATTTTCATTTGTCGTATCGTGAAAGGTGCTGCATAGTTAAATAATTGGATTGTGTTTCGAGAAAGACGATTTAGGAAGCGTTGAATATGTAGATGAGATTTAGGTAAGAAATATTGAGAAAAAAATTGGATTTCCAATAAGTTTTGTGTTTTAGTGCAGCTCTAGACATCGAGCTATCAACAATCAATCAATCAATCAATGTTAATGTTGAGAAGTAATTTCATCTAAAATTGGTTCGTGATGAAATTCCATTGATTCCATCAATAATAAATCTACTTTGAAGCCTCACTCAGCCTTCAGGAAAAAAAAACGTAAAACGTGAGGATTGTTCATAAAAATCAGACGGAATCGAGACAGCAGGTCTGAAGCTGGAGTAGAGCATGGATAACTCAATGATTACGTGACCTATTGAACAGTTCTTTCAAGGAAAATGAAGAATGTAAGGTATTTGTTAATTACTTTTGAGTAAATTATATTGACAGTGTGATTTGACTAAGTGTACCTACCCACAATCCAATCGACGAAAAAAATATCGATTTAACATCAACTGAACGCTACTCATGCTGAATTTGAAAATGTAACTGAAAATGAATGAAAATGAAAATGTAACGATTCATTAGGAGTTTCCAAACGCATATTACTCAAAATCGTTCTTGCAACATATTATGTGTTATATACCATTAGACAGGAAATTTATCCAGCAATTTTTTTTGTTCAAAACATGAACAGTGAATATAGGACATACCCATTTTAATCGTCAAATTGTTAACTTTTTTAGTTAACAATTTGACGATTAAAATGGGTATGTTTTCTTTCGATTGCACTAACCACTAATCTTTTTGTCTAAATTCGGGCGTTAGTTCACAATGTTAGTTGATTTGTACAATGAATTGTTCTTTATTTACCGATAATAGGCATTTATCAGTTATTGTATTGTATGTTGTCCAATCGATTCGTGATCAATTCACGTTTTCATCGTGTAGGATTTGCTACTAACAATTTATGTAATTGTGGTCCAGGATGTCCTAATATCGAGCATGTTGTTTGGTTATGTAAAAATGCAATCAATGAATATATCTGGCTGCTGATTAAGAAGGTCGAAAGGGTATACTCACGCATATCAGATTATAATAGATTGAGCAGTCGCGATCTTAATTGAAGAAGTAGGCCTTGCGAAGTAGGCCTCGAGAAGCTGTCAAGCGCTCATGGAAAAATTTTAATGGCATTCCCAAACTAGCTCTCAAGTTGTACAGACGTATTTCAAATAAACTTCCATCAATTTCAATAGCTTATGGGCCCAGCAAAGGAAGGAATCCCGCAGTTGACCGGACCAAACTATGAAAATTGGTGTTTCCGGGTCAAGCTATACATGGACGCAGTTGAAGTATCTTCTGTGCTGACGGGACCAGTTCCGGCTGAAGGCGCGAAGCGAAGAGGGAGCTAACGAACAAGAAGGCCAAATCTGTTCTTGTGGGATTTATTGCGGATGATGTTCTTGAAGTTGTCCGGGAAAAGGGAACAGCGGCTGAAATGTGGAAGGCTCTGGAAGAAACTTTCGCGAAACGGTCGGTATCAAGCCAGACGTTGCTCAGGAAGCAGTTGGCGCGGCTGCGTAAGAAGGAAGGATCGTCCATGCGAGCTCATTTTACTGTTTTCGATTACCTTGTCAGGCAACTCAAGTCCGCAGGAGCCAAAATGGAAGAAGGTGATTTGGTGGCGCAATTATTTTTAACTCTACCCGATAGTTGCGACCCTCTGGTGACGGCACTCGAGAATCTGGCGGAGAAGGACCTGAAGCTGGAGACAGTCAAGCAGCGGCTGCTGGCTGAAGAGAGCAAACGGGCAGATCGTCTGGATGACTCGAGTGAAGATAATTGTGCGGCGTTTGTCGGCGGTAGGAAAAAGAACCAGAATCAGAACCAGAAGAAGTTTTCTGGTAAGTGTCACCGCTGCGGAAAGCCCGGACACATGAAAAAGGATTGTCGTTCAAAGAAACCGGAAGGCAGCGCAAATGCTGCGGTCGGTAGTAAGGCAGTTGCATTCATGGCAAACGGTGACCAGAGAAAGTCTGAAGCCAGGAAGATTCACTTCTGCGTGGATTCGGGATGTAGCGATCATCTCGTGAACGATGCAAGTCATCTGCAGTCCGTGCGAAAATTGAAAGATCCGTTCATCATCGATGTGGCTAAAAACGACGTGACACTGGTTGGGAAGTTTGCTGGAGAAATTAAAGGTATGTCCAACAAAGGGATTGAATTTCATATACAGAACGTTGTACTGTTGCCGGATCTACGAGAAAATCTGCTCTCGGTCAAGAAGCTCTTGTAGGCTGAAATCGATGTTCTTTTCACTGGTCGTGGAGGTCAAGATCGTGCGGAGTTCAAGAAGAACGGAGAACTGATAGGTGTGGCATATCTTCGTGGAAACTTGTACCAATTGGAATTGGATGTCAGTTCTACGGGAAAAGCTAATATCACTGTGGCCGAAACAAGTAAGTTGTGGCATCGTCGTATGGGTCATGCAAGTCAGCAAGCGTTGAACAATCTGGCGAAGCACGAAATGACTACGAGTTTTGTGAAGAAAGTTGAGTCGATTGGTTTTTGCGATACGTGCGTAATGGCGAAGCAGTGTTGAGAACCGTTCGATGGTGTACGAGAACGTGCCACACGTCCGCTAGAGAGGGTTCATTCGGATGTGTGTGGCCCCATTGATCCGCCGACGTGGGATGGATCAAATTACTTCGTGTCGTTCATTCACGACTGGTCGCATTTTGCTGTGATCTATACAATCAAGCGAAAGTCGGATGTATTCCGGTGTTTCAAAGAGTTTGAAGCTATGGCTACTACTCAGTGGCAGACAAGGATTTGCAAGTTAACCGTGGATCAAGGCCGTGAATTCTTTTCGAATGAACAATTGGAATACTACAAGAAGCGAGGCATTCAAGTTCAACCAACGGTAGCTTATTCTCCTCAGCAAAACGGGGTAGCTGAACGTTTCAACCGCACCCTGGTTGAAAAGGTAAGATCAATGTTAATTGATTTAAAAGTTCCCAAAAACATGTGGTCGGAAGCGGCTTTGACGGCGACGTACCTCTTGAACCGTTGTCCCACGGTGGCGTTGGATGGAAACGAAACTCCTGCTGAGAGATGGATGACTGTGAAACCGGACCTTAACAAGATCAGAATTTTCGGGTGCAAGGCCATGGCGTGGATCCCAAACCAACAGAGGAAGAAGTTGGATCCCAAAAGCCGCGAGACGATAATGGTTGGCTACGCTCCGAATGGATATCGGCTATGGGACAGAGCAACAAGAAAAATAGTGATTGCAAGAGTCGTGAAGTTCAATGAGGAATGCTTCCCGTATGCAGACCAATTCGATGAAGCATCTGAGGTTCCCTTGGTGATCCTCACATTGTACGAACCAGAGGGGGACGTTTTGAAGAACTCTGTTCAAGAACTAGATGCAGTTCCTGATTCCGGGACTGATGAAGAAGACGAGTTCGAGGATTTGGAAGAAGGAGAAGTAAAAGTAAACCCTGGGGCGCTCCCTTCGCAACAAAGAAGTGACGACTGTCCGGAGTCAACCACGAGGCATAGCGAACGGGAGCGCAGGCCCCCAGGTAAGTTGCTTGACTTTCTAACTGGATTTAGAGCAACCTCTGCTGCTGGAAATTTTAATTCTACAGATCCACCATCATCCTACGCGGAGATCGAAGGGCGTGATGATCAGGTCCAATGGTTGGCGGCTGTCCGTGATGAGCTGAAATCCATGGAAAGCAACCACGTGTGGCGCCTGGTGAAACGTCCAGCAAAAGTGAAGCCATTACAACCGAAGTGGGTATTCTGCGTTAAAGAAGATGCTGATGGAAATACTGTGAGACATAAGGGTAGGTTGGTTGTGAAAGGGTTTCTCCAGAAACCTGGCCTCGATTATCACGAAACCTATGCACCAGTAGCTAAGCTGACGACGATTCGAGTAGCCTTAGCTGTTGTGTTGCAGAGAGGACTGTTCATACACCAGATGGATGTGAAGACGGCTTTCTTGCATGGTGAGCTTCAAGAGAAAATTTTCATGGCCATACCCGATGGTGTTGAAGCGGAACCTGATATAGTTTGCCAGCTGCAGAAGTCATTATATGGTCTCAAGCAGGCTCCAAAGTGCTGGAATGAAAAACTCAATGAAGTATTGTTGAAGCTTGGATTCAAGAGATCACAGCATGATTATTGCTTATACACCCGGATCGACGAGAGGGGGAACGATGATGTCTACCTAGTCATATACGTCGATGACCTGCTGATCATGGGATTAAGGATCAAGTGAAAATGAAGTTGTCTCAGTTCTTCAAAATGACGGATTATGGTGAGATGCAACACTTCCTTGGCATAAAAATTGCGTACGATCGGACACCAGGAAAGATGCAGTTTTCGCAAGGAGCTAGAATTGAAAAAGTGCTGAAGAAATTTGGTATGAATGATTGCAACCCAACAAGAACACCCATGGAGAAAGGATTACAGCTGACTTGCAGTAATACTGGAACCGTTGATGAACCGTACCGAGAAGTTCTAGGCAGCTTAATGTACGTTATGATGTCCACTCGGCCGGACATTTGTTTCCCAGTTGGATACCTTGGACGATTTCAGCAAGAACCGGAACAACTACACTGGACAGCCCTAAAACGAGTGGTACGTTACATGAAAGGTACGGAGGACATGTTTCTGGAGTTCTCTCGTGGCAAGGACGTGGAGCCATTAGTTGGATTCACTGACTCGGACTGGGCGAGGGATACTGTGGATAGGAAATCGGTGAGCGGATTCTTATTCCAAGTTTATGGCAACACGGTCTCATGGTCAAGCAAGAAGCAAACCACCGTGGCTACCTCCTCCAGCGAAGCCGAATACGTTGCGTTGAGTGCTGGTGTGACAGAAGCAATTTGGTTGACTGGACTCTTGGGCGACCTTGGTGTAAAGATTACGAAACCGATACCTATATACGAAGACAACCGTGGCTGCATTGGGATGGCTCAGAACCTGGAGTGCAAACGAGCAAAGCACATCGATATCAAACACCATTTCATTCGGGATCACATTGCAGCAGGACGTATACGAGTAGAACATGTTCGGACTGAACATCAGTTGGCGGACATTTTTACCAAAATGTTGGACGTTGGAAGATTCGAGGATCTCCGGCGGATTATAGGACTCCACAATCGAGAGGGGGTGAAGAAGTAGGCCTTGAGAAGCTGTCAAGCGCTCGTGGAGAAAATTTTCATGGCATTCCCAAACTAGCTCTCAAGTTGTACAGACGTATTTCAAATAAACTTCCATCAATTTCAATATTAATATAATGCTTCCCATATATGTCTTCCTAATGGCGGGATTCCACCTATTCGACTTGATGCATTGAATAATGCTTCTTGCTTATTGGAGTGTATCATTTTACAACATAATTTGTCTTGTTGAGCGATGTTGGCCTTATCCAATGGCTTGCGGATCAGTGACGATTGTTGACGATTCTCATAATTCACCAGAGTAATGGAACAACAAAATTATAGATTATAAAAACAATAACATCAAGACATATGTTGGAGCAGTGCGCGATCGCACATTACTGAGTAGTGGCTGAGGTGGAACCCCTCAACTTTTGTAATTCTCTCTGAGCTGTCATTCGAAACTATGTAAAGAATGGATCGCGAATCAAATAGTGTAAGTAATCATTCCACACAAAAACTACTGTTGCTTTCCATTTAATTATTGTTCCTTTTTATTTCAGATAGTCTTCAGCAAAATTATTTTGGAGAATGGAGACGCTCCTATAGTCGTCCGGTGAAAATGTAAGCGTGTACGCTTAAACCGTTCAATTCACTCGTCCTGGAAAAATACCGGGATGGCAAGTGAAGCATCATAGATCATCCAGTTATATACACATTTGTGACGGAGTACAACGGACGGACGATGAAACAATGTGGTTACAGGAGCATGTATTTATTTTTCTTTTTTTGATAATAAAATGGCAATTCAATCATCACTGTATCCAACGTCTTTTCCATGTTCATTCCTTTCCAATACCAATCCAATACAAACAAGAGGCGGGGAGTGTTGGAAGCAGCGCTGCAAGCAGGTCGACGCCTTGTACATGTTGGCAAGAAAGTGGAGTCAAATTGTTCGATGAATGTATACGAAAGGTCGATAAATCGGTGGCAGTATTTGAGGTCGATTGTTGACATTGTATCGACCTAATCTTGGCAGTCAAATCGGAATTTGGGTAGAAGGAAGAGCATTAATAAGAGAAGAGAAGGAAAGAAGCAGATTTTCACAGGAAACGGATGCAACATTTAGAACATTGATGTTAAGAAATAAAATATTGTTTATGGTGTGAATTTCGGGATGCTAGTCTTAAGGCCCATTTATACGTTGCTAGTAGCTGACTTGACAGTGAACAGCTACTGACCCGGTGAACTCGTTTGACAATCGATTGATTCGCCTAGTCCGTTCACATGGTGTAAGTTGCTGGCGTGAAGCTGGAATCTACTGCACGGGTTTGCAAGAGATGCTAGGTAATTTTATCAAATGTCCATAAAATAATGTCATGAAGTGTTTACACGGTGTGAGTGGCTGCACTGCAGTAACTGACTAGGCCGACTCGTATGCTCACTCGCACTCAAAATGGCTCAAAATGAATGGGGTATAAGTGACATCATCGATTTCTCTACAGCGATCCTTTCTTTTAATCATAACTCAGCTGCAAACACGTTTCCAGCTGTATTTGGCAATGTGGAAGATAGGTCAGAACCTCATCTATCGGATTCTATAGCAAACTTCAATTGAAACGTTTTTGCAGTTGAGTTTGTTACTAAAGAAAAAGTTAATGAAGCGAAATCGTTCAAGTCACTTCCACCCCTTCTTTCTGAACCCCTCATAATCAAAATCATTTGGCTACCCTTTGGTATCAATAATTGGTGATATATGTTTTTTTTTCCAATAAGATCTAAAATAAGCATTCATTTTCACTAAAAATAACGGTGTTTCACATTGCACTGTAAAATAGAAACTAATATCCGAACAGGCAAATGAATTCACAAAATCAACAACTTAGGTACATGATTCCGTAAACTCAATTGTGTGGCACTATTACTTCCCAAACATTAATTGTAAATTATGAAATCAATGATAACATCATTACTTCGAATGAGGATTGATTCAGTTGGAATCCGGAATCACAATTAATTTAATAGCACCGGTCGTAGTAGGCGTATCTGAAATCTTCTGACAGCAAATTGTTTGAAAAATCTGTATCTTTCGATGGTAAAAAAACAACTTATTCGGATAGATCAGAAGAAGAGTCGTAGTGAAACTTACGATCGGAAGGCGAGGTTGAAGGTATAGCGAACAATTAAGGCAAACCCGGGACTAGGACATCGCTAAAAAAACATAACTCTAACCAAAATGCCATCCGGAGAATCTGTTTGCGAGTAGTGATGTCTAAATATCTCATTTCGATTAATCATTGGGGCATTTTTCAATATTTGATTCATTCGAATAATTGTCTTTCAATATTCGATTAATCGAGCGAATATTTATTTCTTGTAACAATCACGTATCACGTTGTCTTTCTGGTCACGTGGTCTATCGGGTTTTCGATGTTACACTGGTCGGATAAAAAAATTTTGATTAAAAAAAATTATACAGCTTACTTCTTAACCTAAAAATGCATTAACCTTGAGAAAGATTCATTTTTTCATTAATCGCGATTACATTATTCGATGTATTCATATTTTGATTTTAAATTATTCGATACAAAACTACTCGATTATGATTTCAGATATTCGATTATTTGAATTAATCGAACGATTAACCGACGTCGCTATTTGCGAGAAGGTTACCGAAATTTTCGTGTCTGCAAGCAACCGAGCATGACGCTAAGGCAAAATCTGGAGACCAGAAGACGCTCTCAAGAGTTATACAACAAGGTTTTAACGATGTATGAAGGATGCATGCCCTCAGAAACGTCTGCTTCAGTTTATTAAGATCCACGAAGGTCTAACAGGAAGGTTGACTAACAGAGAGTTCAAACTTTGATGATACCCTCCATGGAAGAAAATTACGAAAATTTGTCAAAACTGTAACGGATTAATTTTTCAAATACTTTTTTTTTCAGAAAATAACAATAAATTATCTGCATTTTGAAATAGAAATATTGTTTGAGCCTTTAACCAATCCCAAGATACAACTTGTTTTGTGATTCCGAATTCTCAATAAAATTTTAGGTTCCCGACTTGCATCTTCTTCGTTAAGATTAGTTGAAACTGGCCTATCGCATAAATTGATTTACTTCGCGTGTTTTTCATACGCAAAAAAAGAAACGCTTAAGGCATCTTTTTGATTGGTGGTCTTTATTTAGGCTCAATTAATCATGATTTCTTCAATCGAGGCGGCTCTAATAATAAGATCTGCGTGCATTCAAACGAGACGGCCATAATTTCTTTATTCCACTGAAACACTTTCGATGTTTAGAAGACACACAAAGAAACATTAGCCACGCTTGGGTTGTAGAATGAAAGTACGACAAACAGAGCACCTGGTTATTAGGACTGCTGTCAGCGGCGACAAGTGTCTTTGATTAATGGATTTCTGCGAAATTATGGTGTATTTGTCGCATATTAAGGTACAAATGAACCGATCTGCTGTTATTCTAAAAATGATATTTGTTCAAAATCGGTAAACAGGAAGGCCGGTGGTACAGACAAACAAACGCGCTTCTGAGAACTCCATCTACGGAGCGAATCTACTTCAATCGCTCCGCCATTGTCCCACGGTACCCGAGATACCAGAGAAACTCTGCTCTGCAAGTGGAAGCGGAGAGACTCAAATTAAAAATAACATCACATCCTAAATATACATGGAAAACGCTCACGCACTCGGCGGAACCCAAGTTCTAATTCGCCGCCGCAGTGGGCGCTTTCGTCGAAGCTGGTGTGTCTGGCCGCACCTTCCAGAGCGGAAGGCCTGTTGGCGAAAAAATCGATAATCCGGTAAATAGCATACGGAAAGGGCAGTCTTGGTGGGGCGTGTATTGCATGGTGGGGGGCAAAATAAATTCTTTCCAATCTGCCAGCATCCCATACACTCGTGAGAATGTCAATGATAATGGGTATCGATTTGGAAAATGCCGCTCCACGCCGGGGAAAAAGGTTCATCTATCGAACATAATCCGCAGTGCTGAAGAAATGTACTTACTTTTTCCGACTAATGATTCAATCAGCGATGTCACCAGCGATGATAAAACAGTATACAATTGCTATAGATACCGCACAGATGTTTTTGCACTGCTTAAAGAGGATACTCCCGAGAACTAATTGCACTCATCAACAAAACGAATCGCTGCGGAAAAAAGCACTTTTTGCATCCGAACCGTGCCGTTCACGACTTCTCACGAGACTGGTCGTGTGCTAGGCAGGTTCCCATACGATGGAGCACGTGTGTCGCGCGGTGTAGGAAAACTTGATGCGTACGCGGTGTCGCGCGCGGAATCGTGCGAGCGCTGAGTGAGTGAATCGCACGAACACCGAAAGCTGTGGGGGAGCTCTCGGTCAGACACTGCGGGATGTTGTTGATGTTTCGTTTCCTAGTTTCGTCGCACGGCATGCCTAGTTACTAACCGCTGTTGTGTAGTGAACTCACTTACACAACACTGTGGGGCTTGCTGCACAAAGCGCAGTATCCCATCGGAAAGCACAATCTGTTGAAGATGGGGAGCTTTGAGCTTAAGATACATCTAGAGGAGCCATCTGCATGTGAAACATGAAACTATTTTTTCGCACATTGGCACATTGGCACATTGTCGGAACAGAACGTTCTCATTCTTTCGCAGTAACAATAACAAATATTCTGACACTGGATCTTCTGCGAGGCATCGCGAGAGTGCTAATTGCCGATGATCATTTTCCATATGTCCCCTGTCTGCCTCTTTATCTCTCGTTCGCTTCCAGTGGGTCAAATTCTCACGCAGAGACTAATTTAGATTTCCACGCTCCAGCGATCAAAGCAACCCGTTCTAATAGAACTGGGGAATCCGGCATAACAACGTTGAACGGCTGTTAAGTTCTCGGTTTTGTTTTGTGACTGATCACGTGTTTTATTTGATTTTCGTGGTGTAATTTTCGTGTGTGTGTTTTTTTACTATTATAATCTGTAGCAATGGCTGTGAACGTTTACTCTACTAGTGTTACAACCGAAAATCTCTCCCGAAAGGAGATGCTGGCCTGGGTAAATCGCACATTGACGTCGGAGTTTAACAAGATCGAGGAACTCTGCACTGGTGAGCGTGATACATTATCGATCTTTGCATTGTTCTGTGCCATCCGAATCATTCTTGTGGTTGGTCGATCTGTATTGGCAGTCGAGGATCTGGCGATAACGTTATTTCTTGTGGATATCAAAAACAGACTTCCATATAATCAGCATTTTTCTTCGACATAAACTTCACATCAATTGTTTTTCGTTTGGATGAAAACTTGCGAAACTTACATTTCTTCTACAAAAATGAGGCACAATTTGCAACAAACTGTTTAATTTTGCAAATACTGGTCTTGAAACCTAGTTCCAAAGTATGTATCACTGTATCACAAGTGGAGGAAGTGGGGTTAAGACGGACAGGTTAAGAAGAAATTCAATAATATCTTTAGAAACTCATGTTTCCCAAAACTTGAATGCAGTTTCTTGCAATTCTATGTACAGGTCGGACTCGATTATATACAGACTCGATTATATATGATTCGATTATATGGTCGGGGTTCTGCCAAAACGAATTAAGCACCATAAGCATTATTTTGAGATATTTCAATTTGAAGTTTGGGCTCCCATCAATTGACTGTGTCTGATCAAATCTATCATTTTATCGCTTACGTGTTACAAACAGGATGTCAAACATAATATTCCCTTTCATGCTGTAAGCACACATCTCCGTCAATTTCTGATCCTCTATGAAAATGGAAAAAAAACTAAATTTCGTTGCTACTAGACACGCAAAACTTCGTTCTCTTTGCAGCCAGAGCGAACCAAGTATATGATAACTATTGACATAATATCACACAACACTTTAGTATTTTGGTACGGCTCTGGACTTATTTCATGAATGGTATATATATTGACTCACTTTTGCTGTTTTTGATAAAATAATATCTTAATTAATGAAAATAAATTGATTTAAGAATGTATTACACTTGGTTCGTTGTAGTTGAACGTAATTTTGAAAAATGCAGACCAGCCTCTTATCACGCTTCTACACTTCATGGCAGCCCTTTGGCTGTCATACTTACCAGATCCCGACGACATATGATTCCAGGAGCTGTCCGAAACAGAAAAATCTGTTGAAGATTCGGATCTGCCTTCTTGGAGAAAACGATCACTATCGTCCGATGCCATATTGTGGGTTTATGGTTCGCGTTGGTTGAATGCAATTTGTTTTTTTTATAGTCTGCTACACAGATTTTTTGTTTTGGAGCTGTTGTCAATTGTCCGAATGACATGGTCATTTTACAGTTGATAGATTATTATTTCCTGCATCCAGTGGTGTAAATAACTCAATTTTGAAAAAAATGGCGCTTGGTTCGTTTTAGCAGAAACCCGACCATATATGATTCAATACAATTTTAGACTCGATTACAGTTATACCTCGATATAAGGCAACTTTATATTTTTTTTCTCATTACCTTATATCGAAGCAAAAAAAAATTTTTTTTTATTGATGCAAAACTGTTCATGATTACCCAAAAATGCGCAAAAACTAATTTTCTATCACATAGCAATATTTATAAATCTTTCTTATGCCCATTTAAGATAATTTTTGTAGACAAACATGATCAAGTAGAGGAAAAGGTCTGAAGAAATTGAAGTGAAATTTGCATCAATTAGTGATGAAACGGATAGTAGTTTGGCCGGATATCCGGCAGCCGGATGTGCACCCGTGGACGAGTGGTTAGCGTCTCACATTATCATGCCGGGTGTTCGGGTTCGATTCCCGTTCTGGCCGGAGGATTTTTCGCCAAAGAAATTTCCTTCGACTTGCACTGTGGTCACGCGTATTCTAGAGCTTGCCCCTCGGAATACATTCAAGGCGTGTTAATTGGCTTAAGGAATCTCAACTAAGTATTAATAAATGACGCTAGTTAATGCATACGTTGAGACGGCAAAAGTTCCATAGGGAACGTTAACGCCATTCAAGAAGATATTCGACTTTTTATTCGCGAATACGAAAGAGGTAGACACTGTATGTGTACATGAAGCGAATGAAGTATTACATTTCAGAAGAAATAAACACATTCTTACATAAAAGTAATGAACTATGAATAATTTTTCACGTTTCAAATGGATATCCTTTAATAGAGTATTAAGTTTTCTGCAAGGAATCTTCAACAGAGTTTTTTTTTCTGATAAGGAATCAATTACTTAGGAGAAGATCAGAATTACTTAATTACAACCTTATTAGGATCAAGTCAGACTTTTTAGGAGTTCTTGAAAGGTAAACGGTCTTGCTGGCAATGTTTTAGGGTATATAAAATATCTTGCGACAAATCTTCTGAGAGTAACAGCTCATCGTCTTCTTCAAGACCTGTAGGGGTAGTGGGGGCAAATTGGTCATGGGGGACAAAGTGGTAACCTGCTTGTTTGGTAGTATAACTATTGACCATAGATGCCGTATTGATAGTCACCTTATGTTTGAAGAATTTAATTATTTTCGAGCCACCCTGTACTTCAGTAGAGCTCTCGCATGTCAAAATACAAATAAAAACAGAAATTACTCTCTCGATAGCTATTCGGCCGTAGTTCTGTTCGCATGCTTAGCAAATTCAGTTTATTCAATCTGATGTGTTGGACAAATCATCAGTTTGGACGACTGTTCCCATATTCTAGGAGAGCTGAACAGATATTTTGTTTAATCTCAGCGATTAATTAGCATAGACATTATTTTCATATTTGGGGGCAAAGTGGTCATAGGTGGATAACAACTTACAATGTTCTGTTTACTAAAGCTGATGTACCTCATCACATTCTGCTTTTTTTTTGTTTCTTTTTCCAAAATATATATTTTATTAAGGCTCATATGGCGTCAGCCTAACGGGGCCGGGAGTTCAATATTTTGACAATGTTTGCTTACATCTATGTTAGTAATATGTAACCGATTACTCGCGGTTGACTCGAGGTTAGTATTACAAGTGTTCTCATAATTGGTATGTCGCAGTCTTCGATGCTCTGTACGTGTGCCCGACACGGGATACTTCCTATTGGGATGCAGCTGACCATTAATCAGCAACGCCCCCCTTCATTCTGCTCTTGAAGAAGATCCTTTTGTGGCTTTGACCCTGGATAAATATGCCACTCCAACTAAACCAAGCCTCATTATGCAGAACATTATGTGTTTCTTACTACGTTTTTGTATGCAAGAGTAAATTTAAATTGAGACTCTAGGCTAAACTGAACAGACGTCCCGCATTTCAACAAAATGTCCCGCGAAACGTCCCGCATTTGGCAAAAGAAACGAAAATGTCCCGCGATATCAATATGTTTTATTATTACAATTTGATCATGTTGATTTTATTAAATGGATGACCCACAAAAAAAAACTTTTATTTGACAGACTGTTCAAGAGGTCTTCCAATGCATCCAAAGATTAATACGTTGAGCTGGTTTCATCGCACCGACAGTGGACTTTTTGTTTAGAGAGTGTCAAATGGAAACGACAGCAACAAAATTAGAAAATGATTTTTATAAAAGTCCACTACTTATCCGCAGGGACCAACGTGAGTCAGACGAAAACTTCATCTTTGGTCCCCTAGCTCGGTCAGGGCTTAACGTGTTAAATAAGCCGAAATAACTAGTGTATACGGGACAGGAAGAGACAGGGTTGTTTGATGAAGTATCGTAAATGAAACGCTTGGCGCCCTTACGGAAGTTGGCCGGAACCTCAACTATGGCCGATGAGAAGATGTATGTCAGCGTATTCTTTTACCTTTTCGTGGCTTTGGTGGTCGTCTGTCTCTCTATTTTGGCCATTCGCCCAAAAGTTTTCTATCGATCGCAGCTGGGGGATGTTGGGAAGGTTGGCGGTTTATGTCCAGCCGATCCATCCTCCAGTGATCTTTTGGCATAATGGGCTGATCCCAGGTTCGACCACATCACCTTCGCAACTTCCGGCAAGCACTTCGTACTGTATATCTCCCAGTTTACCATATGACTCGAAAGAAGAGCGGCTTGGACATTCCCTTCTCGTTTGTCAGAGAATGACCTTCTTGGAGAACTTGATGTGGGTGATATATTCGTCGCCATCACTTATCTGGAGAACGTAAAGTATCCGGTCCCTTGCATTCGTTGAATTCTAGCATCACGTACGTTTTGTCTTTCATTATGAGTACGAAAAGAAGTTTTTCACTTCTTTAACCGGAAAGAAGTTTTTCACCGGTAGCTCAAGCTAAAGGGTGTGTCACAACAAATTGCATCACGGAAAAAACGCTGTAGAAATTCGCCCAGTAGACCGATCCTTTTGAAAATTTTAGACAGTAAAATAAAAACTATTAAACAACTTTTGGCATTTTTATTCATACTTCGAGCCCAAGCCCGTATGCTCGCACCTTCCTCTTTACCCCATCCATAAGATTCTGTACAACGTCAGGTTGTAGTTTTTTTTTAACAGAAATCCATTTTCTCTTGAAGTCCGCCTCCGATTTGACAACTTTTGGGTTCTTCCGGAGGGCCTGCTTCATAATCGCCCCATATTTCTCTATTGGGCGAAGCTTCGGCGCGTTGGGCGGGTTCATTTCCTTTGGCACGAAGGTGACCCCGTTGGCTTCGTACCACTCCAACACGTCTTTTGAATAGTGGCACGAAGCGAGATCCGGCCAGAAGATGGTCGGGCCCTCGTGCTGCTTCAATAGTGGTAGTAAGCGCTTCTGTAGGCACACCTTAAGGTAAACCTGCCCGTTTACCGTGCCGGTCATCACGAAGGGGGCGCTCCGCTTTCCGCAAGAGCAGATTGCTTGCCACACCATGTACTTTTTGGCAAACTTGGATAGTTTCTGTTTGCGAATCTCCTCCGGAACGCTGAATTTGTCCTCTGCGGAGAAGAACAACAGGTCCGGCAGCTGACGAAAGTCCGCTTTGACGTAGGTTTCGTCGTCCATTACCAGGCAATGCGGCTTCGTCAGCATTTCGGTGTACAGCTTTCGGGCTCGCGTCTTCCCCACCATGTTTTGCCTTTCGTCGCGGTTAGGAGCCTTCTGAACCTTGTATGTACGCAGGCCCTCCCGCTGCTTGGTCCGCTGGACGAATGAACTTGACAAATTCAGCTTATTGGCGACATCCCGGACCGAACTTCTCGGATCACGTCTAAACTGCTTAACTACGCGCTTGTGATCTTTTTCACTGACGGAGCATCCATTTTTGCCGTTCTTGACCTTCCGGTCGATGGTTAGGTTCTCGAAGTATCATTTTAGTACTCTGCTGACCGTGGATTGGACGATTCCCAGCATCTTACCGATGTCCCGATGTGACAACTCCGGATTCTCGAAATGAGTGTGCAGGATTAATTCACGACGCTCTTTTTCGTTCGACGACATTTTTCCAAATTTACGAAAAATTGACAGTGAAGCATGGCCAACGTGATCTATGCACTCTTATCTGATTATAAGCGAAAGCTGAAGATATAATTCCTAAAAATTAAATTTCTACAGCGTTTTTTCCGTGATGCAATTTGATGTGACACACCCTTTACTCCTTCTGGATGATTGCCTGCTGCCCAGATACGGTCGGTCTCGTCTGACGCTTCCGCATAAAAATGTTCATTTTGGCCAGATTCTCCTTCATCATTTGACCGGTTGCTTCGATCTCCCGGCCTAAGGAGCGGTAAATACCAGATTGGCTATATCTGGCGGACACAAAGTGCCTCAGAATGTCAAACTCCTTCGCTGTGGGGTGGAGCTGGCAGTATGAAAAACTCATCAAGTTGCTTGACAGTGCTGCTGCTGCGAATCAACAGCCTTGAATCATTTTTGTTGTAGGCTTGCTAAACCTAACATTTAAGGAAAATTTGTTCCATTAAATTATCTTTTGTAGTTTGTTTTCATCGCCATCCGAAATTAGTCCATTTTTTTGCCATACAAATGAAGCATACATTTCTGCACAATTCAAGAACTAATGAAGCAAACTGAACCAAATTTGGCATGTGTAGGTTTTAGGGGGCAAGAAACATTTCTAAAGAGGTTCAACACTCTTTCCACCTTTCTGAGGGGAAAAAATTGTCCGATTTAGGGCTGTCTTTATCATATTTTCTGTATAAAACATTTGTTCCATGTAACGGAGAAGTAAGCATCTTGACCGAGAATTGAGGCTGAAAATAATCTGATATTATAATGATGAGTTTTGTTAGAAATACTAGGAATTTTGTAGTAAAAGGTAAATTCAACGGGGTCGATTAGAAGATCAATCAATGAACAGTTCTGCGATTGGACCCATGAACTTGCTCATAGTAAGAAAACGAGAATTTTTTAAGGTATTGATAACAAAAAAGCAAATTTTGGGCGGGACGAAGTTTGCCGGGTCTGCTAGTTATGGATAAATGATTTTGCTATGCTTTGTTAGCTAGCTTATGAGCTATTTTGTTATGATTTAAGTTGTGTTAATGATAATTGTTTGATTGTTGATTTTCTACAATACCCGATATCCAGCCGAGTGGCAAATATTGGCCGGAAAGGCCGGATATCCGTTTTATCTCTAGTGTCAATGATTTCATTTTATAGCTTCGATGTTTGACTTACTTTATCTCCAAATGGAAATTCCTCTGAATTTTGTTCTTGAAACATGTTCAAAATTATGTCATAATAATACCAAAAGGAAAGATCGTCCAAAACATCAGGTTGAAGGCATGCGTATTTCATAAGGGAAATTATTGTGAACTGTAATACAAAACAATCCGTACATTGCTTTTCCGCAAGTTCTCATACCTCGTATATGCTGCAAACAGTTTTGTGATTAAGTTGAACTTCGAAAAAACCGTTTCAATTTTCCCCGATGTACCGTATATAGATATCGTTATCAAAAACCCCATCATGGGTTTCATATAGTTATTTTGAACAAACAGAGCTGAATAAATAGTGCTTTTATAAAATGAGTTTATAGATCTTATGAAAGATTTCTCCCACCCTCGCAGGTGCCGCCTACTGCCAAATGATGGATATCCTCTTCCCGGGCTGCGTTCCGCTGCGTCGCATCAAGTACTGCACCAACCTGGAGCACGACTTCATCAACAACCTCAAGCTGTTCCAGAACGCGCTGGTCACGATGAAGGTCGAGAAATCAGTCCCTATCGATCGGCTGGTGAAAGGACGCTTCCAGGATAACTTCGAGTTTCTGCAGTGGTTCAAAAAGTTCTTCGACGCGAACTACGACGGGAAGGAATACGACGCGCAGGGTGCTAGGTCCAACGTTCCGATGCGATACGGAACGCCGAAGGCCGGTGGCATGATGAAGAAGGCCTCTAGCGGAGGCGTCGGGCCGCTGGGTGCTGCGCCTAAGGCTCGGCCGTTGGAGAAGAAATCAACCCCTATCACTACCTCGTTAATGGGGAAGAATGCCAAGAATGATGGTGAGACGGTTGTGGCTTAACTGGATTTCGGTCATAATGGAAGGGACGTTTTCCAATTTGCAGAGGCGAACAACGATTTGCTGGAGCACTTGAACACTCTCATGCAGGAAAAGGATGATGTGGCCACGAAGATTCAGTTGGTAGAAACGGAGCGTGATTATTATTACCACAAGCTGACGGAGATCGAAGCGCTGTGAGTACACATTATATTTATGTTTTCAAATAAATTGTTGGTTTGGGGGTTCTGCAAAATAGGATCTGAACATTTCCATTGTTCTATTCTTACGACAGAACTGCGGAAGAGGAACTCGAGGAGAACCAACAGTTGTGTGAGCGCATCAAAGAGATCATGTATGCCGAGGGTTAGAGCCTAAGCTGGCGCTCTTCTGCTTAAGTCAACAATAACATTATGAGTGAGTGGATTGTGATACCGGTGCTATCGGTGTATGAACGCAACAGACTTTATCATTTTTGTATTTATTATTATTCATCTCTTTCAATAAAATATTTTCCAATAAGTTTAAATGGACTTTAAAGAACTAGAATGTTTTCCTCTGGGGAAGCTACAGTACCTACACGAACACTTGCCATTGTTATTGGGGCATGCTTTCGCTCACTAAACACACACATAATTTTGGAATGCTTGATATAATATTTCGATGGCGAAACAAAGCCGCATTATTCAAACTTGCTTCTGTTCGAAACTAACAAAACCGTATACTTTGCCGTGTTTTTTCTTTCAGTGAGTTAACCTCTTATCCTGACCTGACTTGTTACTGTTGATGCCATCATAACTAACGCGCACACGCATTCTTTCGCATGCCATAAACCTTACAAACTTAGATTTGTTAAGTCCTAGCTTTTCTGTTTAACGTAAGTGTAGCGACTAAAAAAAATGCTGACCTTGAAAAGTGAAAATTTCATTTGCTCCACCGATTCGATGTGGGATTTTGGGGTCTCGCTCAATGAATGAACTGAAGACGGATTTAGCACCAATTCGTCTGTGGGACTGGCATGACCTTCTCAGAACCTAATGAAACTTTCTGGCATACTTAGTTTTCCGAAAATTTATCTAGACTAACATATTTCATAATTTTTTTGACGTGGGACTACGTCTAACCGGACTATATGGGAGGTAAAATGAAAATCTAAACACTGAACAAGCAGGAAAAATTGTAGATAAATTGTAAATAATTAGGTACCCTACAACTCTTCCATACATCGCAACTTATGCATATCTAATGCAAAAAGTTTTTCTAACAAAAACTTTTTCAAGATTTTTTCTCGATTTTTTTTTGTTTTTTTTTGTGTACAGTTATAGAAAATTCAATAACAGGTAGAAATGGATTTATGGTGGCCCTTGGGTGCTAAAGTACAGTTTTCAGCTTGTTTTTGTAGTCAAATATAATATGTTTCAATTCAGAGAGCAACAACAGCTCTCAAACAATAGCCATCTGCCAAAAATCTCTTGATAGGTCGGTCAGGTATCGAATAGGTGTTGTACATTTAGGTATCTATTAAGAGTCACTGTAGATATGATAATAATAAATGGATTGTACAGATACTTAAAGGATGAATAAAATGGATCTGCAGTTGTTTGGACATTACCAGTCGTGACCGGCAGCAAATGTAAAGTGGCAGAAAAGAAAGAACTTTATTAATTTCTGCGTAATCATCAGAATTCAACAAAGAAAAGTGTGACATTGTTTAGCAACATGAGTCAAGCCGTGATCTCCAGGATTTGTAAGGATTACAAATGCAGTACTGGTATTAACAACCCCAAGTGTAACCGTCAGTTTGACCAGTTGAGACCAAAGCACTGCATATTACTTTATAGTACAGGAACCCACAATGTTAGTGTATGTACCATTCATGAAAATGTAAAATTAATGGATAACAGTTTGAGAACGATTTCGCATACAGTAGTCATGGGAAAATGCTATGTAGTCTTCCAAAACGGACGACAGATTGCCATTTTCGTGCTTGTAAGGATTGTGTTTCCAAAACATAAATTTATGAAGAAACAACTCTTCTATTAGAGGAAAGCGGAAAAGACGAAATCGATTCTCAATAATGGCTGACCACAGACCGTTGTAATTTGGAAACGATTTTAAAACCAATCGATGAATTTGTGCCGTATTTCGTTGATAAAGTAGATAAACTCATAGAGTTTTTTTTTACAAACTGCAGTCTGTTATTCTGCGATATAAAAAGGAATCTTTGACGCAAATAGAAATAATAGTTAGAATTATTCATCCATAATTCGCCCATTTGAAATATACTACAAAAAAAGATGGTAAACTAGAAAACGTGAGCTTTAAAGTTATTTCAGAAGTTTTAACACACGACACTGTGGCTATGCAGTTGTGTATACAAAAATTGATAAAATTTGTCAGAAAAATAATCGATTTTACTAAAATGGCTTTCATGACCCCTCCATCGGCAGCACACTACAAAAATCTAAAGGAATTCGCCAGTCTCTGTAATTTCAAAAAAGTTTATGGACTAGAAGCAGGATGGCATTTCTTTGCCACCTCCCACGGGAAAGGACCCTATGATGCAATAGGAGGGACTCTAAAACGAATGGCAAAGAGAGCAAGTCTTGTCCAAGATTACGGAAACACTATCCAAACAGCGCTAGAGGTTTGGTTATTACTTATCTAAAGAACAGTATACAAAAAAGGCGAGTGAGTTTGATGAAACATTCAATCACGCGAAAACAATATCGGGAACACAAAAATGTCATTGCTTTATTCCTGTAGATTAAAATAAAACCGCAGTTAAAAGGTTTTCAAATTTAGTAGATGATCCCAAAATCTTCAAAATGTTAGATAAAAAGAAAAAAATTGGAAAGATATGATGATTGCATCTCTTACAATATAAGTTAACATGTACATGGTGTAGAATCAGATGAATAAAAATGAATTTAGTGTCAAAAAATGTCATAAGTTTTATTACATTTGATTTGAAATAAAGACCTATAAAGCACTCATTCAATATTCTTGTTATTATTTTTTTTGTTTGCTTTCTGTACTGAAAAAAGAAATTTTTGTTCGAAAAACTTTTTTGCCTTAAATATGCACAAGTTGCGATGTATGGAAGAGTTGTAGGGTACATATTTATCTACAATATATCCACCATTTCATCAATATCTGAGATAACTATTTTTAGAAAATCGACTTGTAGTTTTTGAAATATTTTTTTTTCAGTGTAGAATTTGGAAAAATATTTTTCCAGTATTATTTTGCTAAAAATTCAATTATTTTCCTAAAACTCTTGCATAGATCACATTTTTGTAGGACTTACCATTTTCGAGTAAAAAAAAGTTTTAAAAATGGTCAACAATATTTAGCCCTTTCCATATATTAGTCCAGATGAATTTTCGGAAAAAATAAGTATGTCAAGTTGCTTAATCAGGTAAGGTCTTCACGCCCAGAAATTCATTCATTCAATTTTGAGAGGGTCATGCCAACATCTGGTCGAGTTGGCGCGAAATCCTTCTGAAGTCAATTCGGTCGGATGATCTATGGGGGGAAATTTGTGCGGCAGCCATGAACTAGATAAATTTGAGCGATTTGAGTATTTATTTAGTGATGCTGGCTCGATGAAGTTTATGCAAGGGCAAAGTCGGTTTGGGGGAGTACCCTCCCGCAGACGAAGAGCAAAAGAACTTAAACTTTTCAAGCGGTTAAACACACTCAACCTGGATTAGAAGAAATTGATAAAAATAGTTAAATAATGACCCTATAACTCACGCCCAATCGATTCGAGCTTCGATATTCGCTTAGCGCAATACAAATTAAGTAATAATACCACAGCCTTTACGACGAATGGCGAACCTAAACCTAGACTCTAGCTAAATGATAAGTTTTTCTTTGCTGATTTCGTGTTTAATTCGATCGTATTTTTTTCGCTCGTCTCCATTTAATAATGCCTTGTGTTGTTGCGGTGATCATTTCACCCAAACTGTTGGCGCAAATCGGCGTTGCGTAACGTAATCTCCTTCATTTGCTGACTGACTCTCAATATGACTTTCTCCTCGTCTATTGGCTGGTAACAATGACCAAGAAAACAGAACTTCCTCTTCTCGATATCAAGAGTGCGACTTAGAAAGACTATTTTTTGAACATCGTACACAAAATGCTAACACTTGTTTTTTTTTTGTTTGTTTACTGGATGTGTGCTTAGGACACCTAATGCTCAGAGTGGACTTGCGTTATTTCTCCCCTTCAAAGTGGGTTTACGTAGAGTTTACAGATGCTCTAAGTGTTGGTTTCTTCGGCTAAATTCACATAATCACATAAAGAGAGGAGGAGTTGGAGAAATTTGAGAATTTTTCAAGTGAGTAGTTGATTCACTGGAACGGAAAGCGATTGACTTCTAAGATCGATTGAATACTTCCTGCAGTGTTGGCTTAATCTAGTGGCGAAATCTTTATAACTAGAACGAAAGTGGGCGAAATTAGTTAGGAAAACTCGAGCATTGAAACAGACCACAGTACTCACCATAGTCTCAATTCAATTCGGTGCGCTCCATCTCCCTTACAGATACAGCGTTCCCTGCTGTCGATCGAACTGGTGCAGATAGAGCTTCTTCTTGGACTTCTCGGACTTGTGCGGACGTAGGTCCCAGACCAAGTTCGAAAGACTCCGGGGTCGACTTAGCCGGCGAGTTTTCTTCTCCGGCAGCTTGGAGTCTCCGGAGGTGCGACCTCCACTGCGGGACGAATCCAGTGTTCCCTCGCGTCCTGCGCTCGCTGACTTCGACAGCATATGGCTCTTCTCCTGTTGGGTTTGGGCCTGGGCCGTGTTGATGATGGTGGTTCCGCCCTTGGGCGAGGGTGAGATCGGTGTGTTCGTGTGCGAGTCCTGAGCCAGCTGCAGCGAACTGAGACTTTTGTATCTGGAATGAAAGATGGATTTCAGTTGTCGTCTCGCACAAAAAAAGAATAATTTCATCCAGAATGATCTGGAATCATTCGATTGGAATGAAAATTTACACACCCGCTTGGTATAGAAGAGCAGGTATAAGGCTTCTTAATAATTCTTGTGATTCGATAAGCTACGGTGTCATTATTCACCACAATTCAAAAAATTATGAATTTTCAAATTTTGAAATTTGAATTCAATTTTTTTTTCGAATTTCCCAATTTTAAAATTTTAAAATTTTCGAGTTTTCGATTTTTTGAATTTTCGAATTTTTGGATTTTCAAATTTGAATTCAAGGTTTTTTTCAAATTTTAAAATTTTAAAATTTCGGAATCTTTGAATTTTCGAATTTTCAAATTTGAATTCAATTTTTTTTTAATTTTGAAATTTTTGAATTTTTGAATTTTCAATTTTTGGAATTTTCGAGATTTAAAATTTTAAAATTTTCGAATTTTTGAATTTTTGAATTTCCGAATTTGCAAATTTACAAATTTTTGAATTAACGAATTTTTGAATTTTCGGTATCGAACTTAAAACCAAATTTTTAAATTTTAAAATTTTTGAATACATATTTTCAAATCCAATTTTAATTTGCAGATTTTTCAATTATTCAAATTCTTCAATTCTTCAATTGATATATCTATTTTTCGAATTTCGAATTTTTGAATCCTAATTTTTGAATTTTCGAATTTTCGAACTCAGGAATTTTCAATTTATCTAGTTTTTGAATTTATGAATTATCAAATTTTCGAATCTTGTTTTTTTTTCTAGATATTTGGAATACATATTCGAATTTTTGAATTTCTGAACTTCGAATTTACGCATATACCAAATTTTAAAACCTAAGATTTTCGTTGGTTTTTTATGAATTTAAAAATTTAGAATTTTTGGATTTTCATGTTTTTTTTTATAAATTGTCGATTTTTAATTTTTTTTTCGATTCTTCGATTTTTAGATTTAATGATTTTTAAATTTTTTGATTTCTCGATTTTCACTTTTTAGATTTTTGAATTTTTTTATTGAATAGATTTTTCATTTTTTTGGTTTTCTAATTTTTAATTTATAAAATTTTCGAATTTTCAAGTTTTTGAATTTTTAAATTTTCGATCTTTTGTTGTTTTCTATTTTTGTGAATTTTCGAATTTGCATAATCTTGAATAATCTAATTTTTGATTTTTGAACGTTCGAAATTTTTGAATTATCATGCTTTTTTATGGAATTTACGAATTTACGTTTTTACAAATTTACGAGTTTACGAATTTACTAATTTACAAATTTACGACTTTACGAATTTAAGAACTTACAAATTTTTGAATTTAGGAATTTACGATTTTACGAATTTACTATTTCACGAATTCACGAATTTACGAATTTACGAATTCATGAATTTATGAATTACGAATTTACGAATTTTTTACGAAAAATTTTTGTATGCGATTTTTTTTTAAATTTTGAAATTTTCGAAATTTCACAATTCAAAAACTTTCAAGCACTCGAATTTTCAAATAAAAAAACAATGAATTAAATAAATTTCGAATTTTTTAGCATCTTCTTTTTTAGCATTTTTGCGTTTCTGAATTTTCAAATTAACGAATTTCATAATTTTCGAATTTTTGAGTATTTGAATTTTCGAATTTTGATATTTTGAAAATTAGTAATTTTTAATTTTGTGAATCTTCAAATTTTCGGATTTCGGAATTTAAATGAAAAATTTCGAATTTACTAATTCATGAATGTTCGAATTTTTGAATTTTTGAAACATCGAATAATCTTTTTTTTCTACATTTTCATTTATCTTTTTGAAATCATCTAGATTTTAAATTTTTAATATTGTGAAGCTTAGGAATTTAGGATTTTTTTTTTGCAAATTTCCGAATTTTAGAATATTTGATTTCAAAAATTTTTAAGTTTTTAAATTTTTAATTTTTCGGAATTTTAAAATTGTTTAGTTTGAATTTTTTCATTCTCGAGTTTGGTTAAAATTTTCAATTGTTTTGAATGCTCGAATTTTAAAACTATCCAATGTTTTTATTTTCAAATATTGAAATTTTCGAATTGTCAAATTTTGGAATTTTAAAATTTTAGCTTTATTTTTGTATTTCCAATTTTCTCATTTTTATACCTTATTTTTTTGCAGTGTTTTATTATTCAATTTTTTGATTTTTCGATTGTTTTGATTTTTCTATTTTTCGGTTTTTCGATATTTCGAATTATCGGTTTTTCGGTGTCTCAATTTTTTGATTTTTCGATGATTTTTTGATTTTTAGATTGGTGGATTTTTCTTTTTTCCAAACTTTTCTGTTTTCTTTTTTTTTTATTTTACCGAATTTTCGATATTTTGTTTTCAGATTTTATAATTATTTCAATTTTTCAAATTTTTTGAATTTTTGATATTTTGATTTTTTTGATTTCTAGATTTTTCGACTTTTCAATTTCTTGATTTTTTTCGGTTTTGATTTTTTTAATTTTAATTTTTCTTTTTTTTTTTCAATTTTTGATTTTTGAATTTAGGTTTTGTTTCATTTTTTTCGGTTTTCATTTTTTTTGTTCTATTTTTCCTTTTTGTTTTTTTATATTTTTTTCGATCTTTCAATTTTAATTTTTTTTAATTTTTCAATGTTTGAATTTTTTGATTTTTAGATTTTTTGATCATTTGATTTCTCGATTAATATTTTTTTTAGTTATTTAGTTTTCGTTTTTTTAATTTTTCGATTTGTAGAGTTTTTGATTTTTAATTTTTTTTTATTTTTCTATATTCAGAATTGTTTATTTTTGGTTTTCCGACGTTTCGAATCTTAATTTTTTTCTTTTTTTGTCTTTCTATTTTTTTGATTTTTTTGTTTTTGTGATTCTTTGATTTGTTGAGCTCTCATCTTTTCAATTTCATGATCTTTATGATTTTTCGATTTCTCGATATTTTTAAAATTTTTGATTTTAGATTTTTAGATTCTTTTATTTTTTTATTTTTTTTGGTTTTTAAGTTTTTGAATCGTTGGATTTTCGGATTTTTTTCATTCTTAGATTTTCGGATTTGTGGATTTTTGGATTATTTTGTAAGTGAGTGACTGTAGGTTCATACCCTTGATTGATCTTCTAATAGGCCTTTTTCAAGGCTAAAGGCGAATGAACGTCGTAACATATAGTAAAGTATGTGCAAAGTTTAATCCCAGTGAAAGGCGCTCTAATTTGATCGACCCGTCGTAAACCTAAAATCTTACCGGATGTGAAACAGCGGACTTTGGGGCTCACCCACAATCTCCTTGGGCGTTCCTACGATGTGCGGCGGAGGATGTCCGGCCGGTGAGCCTCCGCCCATTGGACTGATCAGTACCGAGGTGGGACTCTTCTGGTGCACTCCCAGGTTGTTTTTGAAGTACAACTTTGGTAGTGTGGGTCGTTGGCGTTTTTCGGGCAACTTCTTGCCCGGGATGGTTTCGATCGGCGGAGGAATCGGCTTCTGTTCTTCTTTGTGAACGATGATATGGTTGTTGTGATTGTTGTTGCTGCTGATGTTATTAGTTGGTGTCGACTCCAAACAGTGTCCGTTCATAACGCTGTTGTTGTTATTGTTGTTGCTGTGTTTGACAATATTCGAATAGTTTCCTGTGTCGTAATGGCTGTAGTTGTTGTTTATGCTATTACTGGTGGCGGATTTGATGTTCTCGACTGTTTTGAGGTGATGTTGATGGGTGAAGGTCGATGTCGAGATCGGTTCCACGATCGCTTCGAATTTGTTCAAATTTTTCGGCAATGGAGCCAGACCGCGCACGTAGTCGTAGATCTGATCGATCTCATCGTACTCATCAGCGATCGAGCCGTTCTGACTGCCTCCTCCTCCACCACCGCTGCCACCACCTCCCCCAGGAAGAGGCGGCGAAAACCGGTTCGAATCACAGCTGTTGCTTTTCTTCAACACATACCCGTTGGCGGTGACGGCTGACAGTGTGGACGCCACCTTCCTATTGCTTGTCTGCTTTGCTGTTTCCTTTTTCTCCTTCTCGCCCAGCTTAAGGTCGATAATCTGCAGTCGATCGCGGGCATCAACCAGCAGACGCTGTGCCTTGTCCAGAAAGCGCGAGTACTCGATGAAGTGATCCAGTTGGTCCATATTTTTCGCCCGTTGAATCTTTATCTTGGCATTCAGGGGAACCGAGATCAAATCCATGTCCTTCTGGAGGGACAGGGCGAATATTCGGTCCACTTCGACGCATCCTAGCAAACGCAGTTCCGGTACAAATGGTTGCTTGAGACCTTTAGGTGCCGTTCCGTGGACTAATCTGTGGTAAGCAGAACCAAGCCAATTAAGAAGCAACGCGACTTAAAACCCACACAACTTACCTGACAGTTACTGGCATTCGTTTCTGCAACAGATTGCTGACTGTATGTACACCGCTAATACTATCCTCTTTAGCAATAGGTGAGAATTTGGCTTTGGCTTCTAATGGCAAATTGACGATTTCGTCCTTGGACGTCTTGCACTGCAGATACTTGCCGTTGTCTGAGATCGTGGTGAGAATTTCGCCGGCGTGCAGCGATTTGCTGTTGTGATTGCAGCGCACCGTTTCGCGCACCAGCACCCGGAAGTTCCGTCGCTTCGAAAGCTCGAGCACACTTTCGATACAGCGCGTCGAACGGCCATCCTCGCTGAGTAGCTCAAAATATCCGGGATAGGTTTCAGGGATGAGCACCTTCGGGCCGACGTTGGTACTTTTGCGGCCTTCCTTGATCTTGATCGGTTGCGCCAGAATTTGGTACTTCTTGCCGGCGTTCAGGAAGAGGGCTGTGCTCTGGAGCGACGGGTTAGACAGGGTGGGAACGCCCAGGTTGTAGTACTGGCCTTTCACGATCTTACCCACTGCGGGTAGATCGGTTTTGGCGAAATCTTTCAAATACACTGGCTGGGCATCGCCGAACCGCGAAGCCGCCAGTATAATTTGGCCATCCGTTGCGGCCATGGTTGAGGTTGCTGTAGAGCAGGAGGAGGAGCAGTTGCTGGTGGATCCTTCCGGAGGGAAAGACGTGGGAGGCGGTACGCTGCCCTGGTGGTGAACAACCTGGGTCGTTCGACGTCGGATTCGGAGGAAGTAGTTTGCAATCTGCTGGCTGAAGCTCGCCGCTTGTGGCACTATCACATCTTCGTTCGGTTGCAGGGGTGGTTTCGAGGGTGGCGGCAAGCGCGTTTGCTCCGTAACTGCCCCGTGGTGCGACACGGTGGAGAGGATTGTGGGAAAGCGTACCGGTGAGGGGCGGGGTGATGCCCGCTGGGGGATGTAATGGTGACAGTGATGGCGTTGCTTCGTGTCAATTGTGGCGGCGGCGACGGCCGGTGGCTTATGCTTGCATTATCTGGAAGAAAAGATGACAGAGGAATACGATCAGTGGAATGACAATCGGAATTAAACGAAGGCAAAATGTGATGACTGTAATGTGTTGCGTATACGTTATAGGAAACCAATGGATAACAGGAAAGAAACACCAAACAATCTTTAAGGAAACAGAAATCTACGCAGATGATATGACGCTGTATATGGAAATAAATAATGAAGAAGACTCAAACATTCAAAAATGAAGTTGACATATTTTATAATTGGTGCACTAAGAGTTTATTACAGCTCAATGTTAGGAAATGCACTTTGATAACCTTTACAAGAAGAAGAACACCATTGAACAATGGTATTAAGCTGGGAAATCAACCCATCAGTAGATGTCCACGAGTAAGAGATTTAGGTGTGATCTTAGATTCGAAACTAACCTTCGTGGATCATTATAATACAATCATCCATAGAGCAAATAATATGTTGAGCTTCATTAAACGCTTTAGTTACCATTTCCACGATCTGTACACAATAAAAACATTGTATATTACATACGTCAGATCAATTCTCGAATACTGTAGTATTGTATGGCCCCCCCTACATAACTTCACACGAAGACAGAATTGAATCTGTACAAAAACAATTTTTATTATTTGCACTTCGTAAACTATGCTGGTCTTCATATCATCTCCCTCCATATGAGGGTAATGCTAATCAATATGAAAAGCTTAAAAGAACGTCGGAACTCTGCAATGATTCTATTTATTATTGACATCATATCACAACGAGTGGACTCAGAAGAAATATCTGGAAATCTAAAATTTTACGCACCGATTAGGCACCTGAGAAACCCTAACATTTTCTACATAGATTATCGAAGAACGAATTATGCCAAATATAGTCCTATTAATCGCATGATGAGCCTCTGTAACGGACACAGTGAAATAATTGATGTAACCATGTTAAGGTCAATGCTTAAAGACTAGTTGAATAGAATAAGAAATACTTAAATTTCACTGTAATATTTGGGCAGCATATTTAGTCTACGCTGGTTTGACGAAATAAATAAAAAAAAATGTTTTTGATTATGTAACATGTTAAAATCCTCTTTTGAATTAAACGGATAGTATTAACCTATTAACGACCAAGCTGTAAACAATATTTTTTTAACAAAAGCCATCGGTGTAATTTCGATTATTGGCGTTACAGAAATCCCATACTTCAAGATCTATTTTTCCGTTTTTCCGTTGTCCGGAAAATGACCATAAATAAAAAAAAATCGCCAAATAAAAACATTGGCAAAACCTATATTTTGTTCCTGTAGAAGGTTCAATCAACTGGATTTTTTCCTACATCACAATGTGTGATCTTTTATCACAGGAATACTGAAAAAAAGGTTAAAATGTTTTTGAATTTTATAATGTTTCGTTTTTTGTTAGGTTATGTACTTTTCGCACAAAGTTGCATTAAATCGGATTTATTGCCCAATAAAGTTATATAAAATTGAATTAAATAGATAGTAAGTGATAGCTAATAGACTAAGCTATCATTTGATGCCAAAACCTTACCATATAGTTGCCTTCCAAAGCTATGTTCAAATTAGCAACTTTGATAAGTGTTCGATTTTTCGAACACTTGGCCTAAAATGGGTTAAGAATGTATCGGTCTACAATTTTGATTGACGACAATAAATAAATAAATAAACTAGAATCCGTACTGCTTTTTATGCCGATATTCCGCCGGAGATGAAAGAAATTCAATAATCCCTAATTTTAAGAATCGAATACAAAACTTGTTCAATTCAAAGCCTAACCCAGAACTTTAATATGTTGTTCATAATTGGAAAAAATCCGTTACGATTATAATGTGTTCACAAAAAAATTGTAGGGTGTAATTGTGAAATGGAGATCTTAAAAGATTATGGATGAGTTTGGAAATCCGGCTGATATGGAAGATGAACTAAAAGAAATTCTGAACGAGCAGTTCGGATATTCAAAGAGTCATACAGCACATATAACGGCAATAAGATTGTCGAGTAACACTGTCAGCATTCTACAGGGTATTAAAAAATTCGAGGGGTTGTATCCGAGACACGACCGCTTAGGACGTAGGACTACGCAATCTCTTTTTTAATTTGTTGGTTTATCATTTTGGATATTTGCGAATACATCGAAATTCCATAAATAACTCTTTAGTAAAAAGTTCTGAGGTCCCTGAAAAGTTTTAAAGACTTGTGTGGTTTTGTAGAATCATTTCGAGAAGCAACGATTCTTTCTTGTCTTTGCGAGAACAATACACTAATTGTTCATATGTCACAATTAGTTTCTTTATATTAACACTTTCGACGCCCCGTCAACCAAATATGGGTGACACTTTCCTCGCTCAAATTGAGTAGGATTTTTAGAAGGAATTTGATAGAATAGGCACCTAAATGTAACTATATGATATGAAGAAAAATAATTAAATCATAACCATAATATTATACTGTTTATACTATACTTTTTTATTAATTTATAGTACGGATGGTTTGTACTGCAGTTTTTTGCAAAACCCCTATACTTTGGCATGTGTTATTGTCATCAATTCGTCTTCAATTGAAAACAAACATTGCTAGATCATGTAAAAGTTATCTATAAACTAAGTTTGATCTTCATTTAATAATTTAATCGCAAGTTGGGCTCTGCAAGAAACTCAAAAACGTCGCGTTGGGCGTCGAACGTGTTAATTGCACTAAGTATTTAACGAGATACATCTTCCGTGCATCGCAATTCAACAAGCATCAAACACGCGACTAACAGATGCACACTGTGGCAGCGATAAAAATGAAACATCGGAACACGCTTCATGTGAAATATTCGCTAGCGTTCACAGCTTGAGAGAAAACATAAAACACAAAACGAGCAGAATAAGCGACCTTTGTTGTCTCGGGCACAGGAAGATTCTGAGAATTTTCCTCAGAGGAGATGCAATACTTATACGCCAGCGACAGTTAATTCAATATGCAAGGGTGGAGTTTACTTTCCAAACATTCTCTTCTCGCTATCCCCCTTCGTTGTTTCTATTCTAGCGGCTGCATAAGTTGCACGTTATTGACAGCTCTGTTCGGGAAAGAACACAAATTGACAGAACTAATGTATGAGGAAAACGGTATGCTTCCAATTTTCATCAATTTAAATCATATATAGACTATGAGATTCTAATGTATAGCATATCAAACAAATTTTAGAAAATTTCCGATTCGATTGGTATGCAAATTGTTAAAATCCATTCGCAGCAAAAATAGTTATTAACGTTAACTTTATTTCATAAAAACGTGACCTGTTTTCTGATTTGGCACCCTTAATGTAAGACGTAGTCCTACGTCAAAAATTCCAAATCCTCACGACGGTATATTCCCAGCTGTATGTTTGCCATCCATCGAGATCCATACTAAGCACAGACGAATAATAGATAAATAGGTTCGCCAATAAAGGCGTCACGGCCACGATGAAGGCTAAGGAAAAATGCTTTATTTAGGAAGACTGTATTACTCACTCGCTGATGTATCTAGCATTGTAGTATATTGTACATTAAAGTTTTGAGATACACAATTGAGTGGGGAATCATCAAGCTAGGCTATCGTCAGCTCAACAAGAAAATAAATGTTCTGGGATTTTTTCAGTGATTTGGTTTCGCATGACGGTAGGAAAACTCTCTCCACAAAGGAAGACAGCTAGCTAATCTAGACTGACAATATTAACAGAAAGGGCTTCTCTTGAGAAGAGCGCAAAACAGAGATAAGTGTGTGTATATTTAGTTGCTTGAAGCCATCGATGTATGGATATTTGTGTGCGTACGTGCGTGCATCTTCGCTACGCTGGAACCCCATTTGTAATGATAAATACAAACAAGGAGGGGAGATAGCGGGAGGTAATTATTTACGCTAAGGTATTAGTAATGAATCTCTGCTGAGGAAAATATTCAGCCTTTTTCCAAGTGGTTAACATTGTTTGTTGTCTGTCATCATAAAGGCTTCGTTGGTGCCTTTGACATTGCATCAATGCATTGAACTGACGCTATGGTGAAGCAGGTGTTAAGGTTGTGCACCAAAAAATTATTTGGGGAATACCCAGTTATTCAATAAATTTTAATAAGTCATTTATTTATTTGGGTTCGCATGCAGATAGAATTCATTTCGCTTATTTAGTCACCAAGAAAGTAAATGTCGTTCTGGAATTTTGTATGTGATTTGGTTTCGCTTGCCAGTAGCAAAACTTTCCACTAAGGATGGCAGCTGCGCTTATCTCGAGCATGTATTGTTCTGCAAGCACAAGAATAAGAATGAACTATCAAACAATTATTGTCAAATTATTCTACAATAAAAAAAATTAAGGGCCACCAAACTGGTAGAATGGTTGTTTCAAAATGTACCATTGTAAAATAATATCCACAGTTATAAACAAGCGACTTGAATTAAACTACAGCGTAGTTCTACGCCAACAATGCGGTCGTGTCTTGAACACAACCTCCTATAATATTTTCCATTCGAACAACAAAATAGACAGCTCAAGTCGGACGATCCGCTCTCGAATGATGCACGAACACGCTTGTTTGGTGTGGATTCAAACAATGTTTTTCAGCTTTAAAACTATTCCCAGCAATATTGCTACAAAATAGTATTACAGTTATACTTATACTAACGAACGAATATGAAAAATTTTGAACGAGGTTAGACATGTTCGCTTTAATTCGATTTACGGACGACAAATTTACCTAAAGGTTCACGCAATGGTAGTTAGACACGACATGGTTCACGCCTGAAAATATTTTAGCAACTTACATCGTCGTCATAATTCCAAGTTATATTTGTTCCCATGGCAGCCTAACACTTGTAGGTAATGTTTTCAAATAATGAGGTTTAGTGCAGAAGAAAATTAAACCAAACGCATAATTCATTGCAAAGTCCCATATTCGTATCGAATGAGCTACTGGAATCGACCAATCAAAGCGCGGAATTTTCGTTTAGATAATGATTAACATTTTTAAATTTTTCAACATTTAGATACATACTTATCTAGATCGTCATAAATCAT
Source organism: Toxorhynchites rutilus septentrionalis (assembly GCF_029784135.1). Taxonomy (NCBI): domain Eukaryota; kingdom Metazoa; phylum Arthropoda; class Insecta; order Diptera; family Culicidae; genus Toxorhynchites; species Toxorhynchites rutilus. Next base: position 307,867,759 of record NC_073745.1, on the reverse strand, counting down.
TATACCCAAATCGATTGATGCAAAAGTGTCGTGAATCCACTAGGAAATGACCGAACAGTATGCGCTCGAAATTGGACAAACTGCGATTTGGATGGTTTGGTTGAACTTTTTAAATTATATTTAAGCCTTAAGGAATGCGATTGACTGCTCGCTGACTGGAATAATACTGGAATGGTAGTCTTAAACTATAGAGGTTTCAATTTTTTCAGTTCATTCGTCGTCTCCAGCCTTCAAAACGGCCAATAAAAGGAATAATAAACTCTCTCTCTCTCTCTCTCTCTCTCTCTCTCTCGCTCTCTCTCTCTCTTTCTGTCGAAACCATGAGCATGACTGTAAGGTAAGAATATGTTTATCTAATACGAGACCTGACTACTTGCTGCTTACTCTTCTTTTTGCATTTGAGAAACGAGAAACAGGGAACCAAGCCAGATATCAGGGTTTCCAAATGTCTTGAGATTTCTGGAGATTATTTTCCCACACCCGTTATCTATTTTCCTAGCATCAAATATACACTGATCAGTTCGTTCGATTGGAATAAAGGGTGTCTCACATCTAAAAACGCTGTAGAAGTAGCTTAGAGTGTATTGTTGAAACTGTATTTTTATCGCTGTCAGTATTTCGACAATTGGAAAAATGGCGTCACCCGAAAAGCAACGTCGCGAATTTCTTTTGGCCGGATATGCTACTATTCAAAGGATGTCAAATCTGAGGAAGGCATGAAGAAAATGTGGATTTCCCTACAGAAGAAGCTTCAGCCAGATGTTTTACAGAACCTTGAGTTTTGTTTTGATATATAAAAGTTTTTTATATTAAATTAAATTTATGAGCGCGATCTTTCAACAGTGCATTTAAAATATTATTCTTCTTAATTAGTTTATTAGTTTTTCAACAACTTTGTCAAACATCATGTTCGAATCACGTATTCTGAAATTTTATTGATATGCTGTACATTATAATTCTTTGGTCCGTGAATGGTTTAAATTTAGGATTGGGCGATCTGTATAAAAAGATCGATCTTCTCGAATCGATTTTAGAAACGGCGTAAGGATCGATCAACTGATTAAATCGGTAACAAAGAATCGATCTTTGCCGAATCAATTTTTGAAAAATCTAAAGCTTTTTTTCAAATTTCTTATTCTAAAGAAGTGTCGTCTTTCCTTTGACACGTTGAGTGCCACGGTTTTATAATGACCCTGTGGACATTTTTAAACGTATTAGGGCTATCGTTCCTTATCGTAGCGGAAGGTATTTTTGTACGAATGTTTATAAGCTTATATGCTTATATTAGTTACCTTTATTATCATATGTTACACTGACAGTCACCGCACGCAGCCTGAGCGAAAACTCGGTGTCAGGCAAAAATTTTAAAGCCATTTGTTTTCCAGTTTTTTGTTTTCGTTTTATTAAATACGTGAATTGAAAAAGCATTATTAGAAACGCATCTGCCCAGAACTCAGCTGACAACGATCCTATAAAGCCGATCGTGCCACACGTCTGTCATTAAGTCGAAGCCGATTCTTCATTTTGGCGCCAGTTCTAAAAGACAAAATTTCGCCAGGAATTGATGTCAACATCTAGTTCAGTGATCCTATGAGCCACTGGTACATCCCTCAGTAACTGCCGCTAGTTCTGTCTTCGTCAGCATTTTTACGGAAGTAAATCGTAGAAGATGAGATCCAAATGTTGACATTATGTTTGAAAAAATTGTTAGGTGGTCTTTGGTGTTATTGAAATCGATATAAACTGAAAAAAAATCTAATGAAAGATCGAAAAAATCGAATGCAAAAAAATTTTTCTTGGTTCTCTTGATTCTCTCTCGATTTTCTCGAGAAAATAAGATCAATCCAAAAATCGGAAATCGAAATGGGAAAGATCGATATTCTGAAAATCGATCCGAGATCGCCCAAAATTGATGATAAGAGGAAGCATTCCCAATATTTTTTTCATGGTTTTGCACATCTGTGCATACTTGCTCGTGTTGTCAATAACGAGCAACAAGGAGTTTTATATACCACTGCAAATAAGGCGGGGTAAATAGCTTGCTTGGAATACAAATGCAGTGTTTGTTCAACGGATAGCTCCACTTACTCACTGGGTATAAAAAATGCATTCGTTATCTTTATTTGCACTGTCTCGTTCCGGCCAGCGAGCAGTTAACAGTTATTCTCAAGGAAATGTTTTCTTTTTTTTTCTTCATTTTTTTTCTCAAAGCGGTTGCCGGTTCGGAATGCAGATGCAGCTTTCATTAACATTTGCATTAAAAAAATGGACAAAAATTACCGATTTTTCATGGGTTTACCTTCACACGTACTGACGAAGCTACCCATGCAGCATCAATCATAGTAACCCATAAGTTAGCAGAAAAATTTTGACAGCTCTATCAGTCGAACTCTACGTGACGGCGAAAACAGTGGAACTACTCCGCTCAGAAGTGTGCGCGTTCAAAAAACGGGGCCCTGCCGTGTCGAAAACGGACATCGTGCGGCACTTTGTGGACACCGGATACGCCCGTTCCGGCATCTACAACATCTTGGCACTATTGGACAACAATCAGATCATCGAAAGAAAGCCCGGTTCCGGACGGCCGACGACTCTAAGCAACAAGAAGCTCTAAATGATGCTGAAGATAAAGTGACTAGACGTCCCACGTAAGATTACGTCCCGCGAAACGTCCCGCATTTGGCAAAAGGAACGAAAATGTCCCGCGATATCAATATATTTCAATATTACAATTTGATAATGTTGATTTTCTTAAAAAATAAACCTCAAAATAAAACATTTATTTGTCAGACTGTTCAAGAGTACCTCCAAGAGAGCTGGTTTCATCGCACCGATAGTGGACTTTTTGTTCAGACAGTGTCAACTGGGAACGATACAAACAAAATTGGAAAATGATTTTAATAAAAGTTCCCTATTGATCCGCAGGGATCAACGTGAGTCAGACGAAAAGTTCATCTTTGGTCCCCTAGCTCGGTCAGGGCTTAACGTGTCAAATAAGCCGGAATAACTAGTGTATACTGGACAGAAATAGGCAGATTTTTTTCCAGTTCATTTATTTGTAAGGCTCAATCACATAAGCTTTGCGGAGCCGCCAATTCAAGATTTGTTTATACAAAATTTCAACTTAAATCTATGTTTAGTAGGATTCGACCGATTACTCGCGGTTTACTCGAGGTTAGAGGGGCAAGAATTTTTGTGGGACGGGTCAGGTTAGGGAGATGGATATAAGGTATCATTGTTTCTACCGAGGGTTGCCGCACGCACTGTAGCATTGTGCATAATGATCTGGTGTTCGACTAGCTGTCGAGGATGGGCGAGGGTGAGATGAGGGGAAGAGGCAGGGTTGTTTGATGGAGTATCGCGAAAGGAAGCGCCTTACGGAAGTTGGCCGGAACCACAATCATGGCCGATGAAAAGATGTATGTCGACGTGTTTTTTACCTTTCCGTGGCTTCGGCAGTCAGCTATCTCTCCATTTTGGCCATTCGCCCGAAAATTTTCTATCGGTCGTAACTTAGGGATGTTGGGAAGGTTGGCGGTCTTCGCGACAATATTTATCTCCAGTCGATCCATTATCCATTCTCCAGTGATCTTTTGGCATAATGGGCTGATCCCAGGCTCGGCATGAATACCACATCACCTTCGCAACTTTCGGCAAGCACTTCGTACTCGTTCCCCGTTCACCATATGACTCGAAAGAAGAGCGGTCTTGTCTTCCATTATGAGCACGAAAAGAAGTTTTTCACTTCTTTCGCCGGAAAGAAGTTTTTCACCAGCACCTGAAGCTACTCCTTCTGGGTGATTGCCTGCTGCTCAGATACGGCCGGTCTCGTCTGACGTTTCCGCATAAAAATGTTCATTTTAGCCAGATTCTCATTCACCGTTTGGCCGGTTGCTTCGATCTCCCGGCTTAATGAGCGACAGGGAGAGGATGTTTTAATACCAGATCGGCTATATCTGGCGGACACAAAGTGCCTCAGGATGTCCAACTCCTTTGCTATGGAGTGGATCTGGGAGTATGAAAAAATCATCAAGTTGCTTGACAGTGCTGCTGCTACGAATCAACAGCCTTGAATAGAACCTTGTACTCTTTCTAAGCGCGTGTTTTTGTTCTACTGCATCATTTGGCACGAATAGAGCAATGTGCTCTTCGCAGACATATTTTACAAACGGAACATTGTTCTGGAATCCTGAGTTTGCTCTAATTGCTCTCAATACCGACGTGACGTGACGATCATTAGTTCCACTATAATACGTACTTTGATCCATGAATCGCAACAAAATTTTCTCCAATAACTTTGATTTTTTTCTAATCTGATGTCAAAACACCAACCGACCGCTAAGAGCGCTACGGTTATATCGCGGTGCGTTCCGAATTTCTATTCTTACACCCAAACTAGCGTTGGCAGAAAACATTTCATCTTTGGCAGAAATGATGCCATTCCGTGTGCTGGAGAGTCAAATGCGCAAATAATGAGCTGTTTTAAAAGCTTAAAAATGGTTTGTATGTATGCGAGCAGACATCTCTTTCCGTTTTCTTTTCTCATTTCAGTTGAGATTGTGCCAAAAAAAACCATACGACGTCAATGGGGATCGAACCAAGGCCGGCTGGTATGCAAAGCTATTTTACATGACCACGCTATCCACATGGCTGATGATGATTCAGCAGTTGTTCAGCAAATACGTGATAATATTGCTCCTGATTATATAATGAAGTTGACAAGTGTTTTCTAAGAGTAAAAAAGGAGCGCATGAAGGAGAACAATATCTATCTCGGTCTGGGCCGTGTATGTGGCAAAGTATGCGGAAAGCTTATTCGTCTTTTGTTTTGCTCGCTCGTATTAATCTTATATTGCTGTACCATGTATATTATACAAATGCTTACCAGTATTTGTGAGTCATGACATTTTCTATTATGTTATGTCTCATTTAATGTCATAAATCGGGATGACAAAACATGAGCTAAAAATCAATTTTGGGTGTACTAAGGCCATATCCTTCTGTCCGGCATTCTCCGTTCGAGCCATTTTCCGATTATAATCATGTTAGTTTCTATTTATAGATCGTTATAAACTGTTCTGGGAATAATTTAAATTTTGTCACCGTTCCCTCCTGCCACCATATCCCCAAGTTCACCTACCCTAATGAAGAGCTCTTTTCGACCTTCGCTCCACAGATCGATCCTAACCAACAATTATAAAGTAGAACCCACTTAATCAAAGTACACAACTCAAGAACAACACCTGAGCTGCTGTTGTTCACGAGACACATAGCCGTGGCCTCGGGGCCACCCCACCGATTGATTATACAGAACCGTCGTCCTGTGCTCCTCCTTCTTCTACTTTGGCGAGGCACGACTGTAAAACGAATACCCGGCCAAAGTTGTAATTATATCTTAGACATCATCATACTAATTTACGACCCGTGATTTCGGAGGGAAGGAAATCATCCGAACGCACAGCATCACACATTTTGATAGTGGCCCTAAAATATGGTAATGGTGGCTTCCTTACTTTTCCCTTCCGTTCAAACACTCGAAATTGCGGGGTAGTTGTTTCGGAGGAGGGGGCTTAGCTTCTCACCGGATGCCTTCGGATGTCAAAGACAAGCCCTAGGCCCCCATTTCCCCTGTGTGTGTGTGTGTGTGTGTGCGCACCTTTTTCAGGTGAGCACAGACAATCAAGCTTTATGATTATGTCTTTATTATTCAAAATGTGAACAACGCCGCCGGTGACGATGGAGAAGATGACTTTGACGATAGCGTTTATCGACGTGACTGTCATCGACAGCGATGACAATGTAATAAGCTTAATAAGCTTCACACTTTCATCTGAGAGTTGAAAAAAAAAACATAATGAGTTTATGCTTGAGATTAGGCAAATGAATGGCCATTCCGGCTGTCACCGTGGTTGATTGTTGTCGGGGAGAAATGCCAAATTCACGATAATTGCCGTTCCCTTTTAGGGATTTGAATAAACGACATGATTCCACTGTTGTTGGTTGCGCTATCAAACGTCATCCCTTGAATCCCGGCGGAGGCAGAGGAGGCAGTACCACGGTGCCTCCAAACATGCGCGCTGTAATCTAATCATCGTATCATATTAATTGGCTATAATTAAAAATTAATTGCCGTCATGTTGTTGGCGCTGCCGAAGGGCCTATTCGCGTAGATCCGCGCGCCTATCAACCGAGAAAGACAGACAGGCAGACAGGAGCAGGAGTTTCATTTGCACCGAGAGATTGGCAAGATGAGCATTGGCCCTTCATCCCGTTGGCGCTGGTGTGGTGCGGTGAGGCGTGATTAATTTTGTTTTCACTCGAAATTGATTGCCAAGTTAAAAGGTGGCTTCCGCGCGAGATCTGCCCGAGATTCGCGAAGTCAAAGTCAAACCCAATAATAGAAGGAAGAGAAGGTGAGAGGACTGATTAGGATCAGAGAGACGCAGACGACTGTGTGTTTGAGTGCTCCACTTTTCCGAGTCCTGCATTCGCGCCCGGGGCTAATCACCGAATGGGCTTTCCGCTCAGCGATATGCAGCCGATGATAAATAACATCATCGTGACGAAGATGGATAATTGAATCAATAAATTTCTGAGCCTGAACGGACGATCGATTGTCTGCCGGGTAAATTAATGAATTGAACTGCCGCCGCGGCCTCTGCCGATGCTGCCGAAGCCGGTCAGCGGTTTCTGCCGAAGGGAACATAATTTGAAGTTGCAGCTAATTTACCCATTTTCCGTATGCGACCCGCATCTGGAGCGGGGAAATTGACTTGTCTGCGGTAATATGTCATTCTGTGGCGAGTATGTGCCCTAATTGCATAATCTCGAGACGATGAGTTCAATGCAATTACCTAACCTGTTATATGTACCTGTTATGGCTTTTGTGCCGCGCCAACATGAATGATGATGGACAGGGCATTTGTTGGCCGAAAAAGGTATCGCTCTTTTTTCGTGAGTGAAAGTGTTACTTCTTCGCACAATGAGTGTGACTGTTCGTAATACTTTGAGCCCCACGATGGGACCTGGGGACCGACCCTGAACTCTCTGTCTGGCTCGCGTCGTGGTCTTTTGGTTTGGAGAGCGTCGGCACTGGGAGTGACAGTGACAAAGTTAGAAAATTATTTCTAGAAAAGTGTGAGATCGAAAAGATCAGTGCCGATCTCCAAAGCGGTCGGGCTCAATATGTTACACATTATTCGTTGTATGAAAGGAACACCAGAGCTTGATCTTGGGTAGATTGTACCTTCCGTAGTTGCTCTCCGTGATTGATTTGAACCAGCAAAATTGCACAAAAAACACACCGAATGAATTACAGTCGCATTGTGCAAGTTTCGGTGTTTCGCACCGAGATTAGCCTAATGTCAATTACTGTTAGCAGAAAATGGTTCTATCTTTGATATTTAGGAAACATGAATTTATAATAAATTGGCGATGCAATTTGATATTCGTCGCGCGTAGAACTTTCTCTATTCTATCGCTAGTTTCGACTCGTGGCGCCCAAAATTTATATGTATGGGAGCCCCCCTTTAGAGAGGGGAGGAGTGTCGAACTACCATAGAAACGTTTATCGATCCCTAAAACCTCCTGGCATAATTTGGTTCCATTTGCTTGATTAGTTCTCGAGTTATGCAGAAATTTGTGTTTCATTTCTATGGCCCCCCTTAGAAAGCCCCCTTAGAAAGGTAGGAGGAGTGTTAAACCACCTTAGAAATGTTTCTTGTCCCCTAAAACCTCCACATGCCAAATTTGGTTCCGTTTGCTTGATTAGCTGTTGAATTGTGCAGAAATGTATGCTTCATTTGTATGGCAGTCCCTTCCCCGCTCAGAGAGAGGGGAGGAGTGTCTATTCACTAAAGAAACGTTTCGTGTCCCCTAAAACCCTCGCATGCCGAAATTGGCTCCATTTGCTTGATTAGGTTTCAAGTTTGCAGAAATTTGTCTTTCAATTGTGTAAGACGGCGGGGGGGGGGGGTGGAGTGTCTAACCACCGTGAAAACATTAATTGCACCCTGAAACCTCCCCATGCCAAATTGGTTTCATTTGCCTGATTAATTCTCGAGTAATGCAGAAATTTGTGTTTCAGTTGTATGGCAGCACCCCCTTAGAGAGGGGGAGGAGTATCTAACCACCATAGAATCATTTATTGCACCCTAAAACCTCCACATGCCAAATTTCGTTTAGTTTGTTGGATTAATTCTCGAGTAATGTAGAAATTTGTTTTTCATTTGTATGGCAGCCCCCCCTTAGAGAGGGGGGAGGGGTCTCGAACTATCATAAGAACTTTCCCCGTCCCCAAAAACCCGGTCGGTTCAGTAGTTTCCGAGTCCATAAGAATCAGACAGACAGACAAACAAACAGACAGACAGAAATCCATTTTTATATATATCGATTGAGAAGATTATACAGCGCGGACTCGATTATATACAGTCTCCGATTTCTTTTCACTAAATATAATCGAATCAAAAAAAAAAATTCTATAAAATTCGAACCTACCGTGATCCGTCAATTGTCAAAATATAAATCAGAACAAACGCGAGTGCCGATGATATGTAGCCGGATGTAATTTTCCGTCAGTGAAGTTTAAGCTAAGCGTTGCTCTACAGTTTGTCCCCTGGATTGTTAGCAATCACTGGGAATCGAGTTGAGGTAAGTTAAAGCAATAAGTTAATAGAAATAGTCTTCTTGAAAAATGTGTGCTGTCGGGGTAAGTCCGTCATCCTTTGAGTGGGGGATCCCGACATGGTTTGCGTTTAGTTGAAGGTTTCTAAGACATATTTTCCATCAATTTCAGATGCCTTGCAGCTACCAAAGGAAAACGAATCGAGGGAGTTGGTCCCAGGAGAACCTCATCCTTGCAAAAGAGGCTTTTGCTAGTGGAGTTTCTATCAAACGTGCTTCCACGACTTTTGGAATACCCATGTCTACATTACCTGATCACGTTTTTCAGAAGGTGATAAGCTCGAAACTAGGACCAAAAGAGACCGTATTTACAGTGGAGCAGGGAGCGGAGATCATGCATGCTACTTGATCTAGAAAACCGATTTTATAGCATCACGAATATTGACGTACGGAAGCTAGCTTTCGAGCTTGCTGAAAGAAATGGAAATGGATTCATGAGACATGCTACACGGATTTCGATATGACGCGCATCTTTTGTTCTTAAGTTGTTTTTTATGAATTGAACTACTGATGTAAATTTAATGTTGGATTTAAGGTATTCGATAAAATTAAATGAACTTCATTATTGAACGAAAAATAATGGCTATATGGTCTTAACGAAAATAATAAAATAATTACAACTAAAAACAATTTAATTAGTTTTATTGCCATCATAATCACAAAAATCTGAAAAAATTTACCTACAGTCATGAACTCATTCTTCTCTGTGATTTCAAGTCGAATTCTAGTGTGATTAAAAGCGTCGTATGACGGATATTGATTCAAGTAAGAAGAAAAACTGACCACCGGCTGACCAATGTGGTCCTAGATTCCATTAAACTCGTAATTGAATTGTGGTGTGGTTTGGTGATTTCTTCTCCATATTCCATGTTCATCGGAACTTGTTCCGATCATATCTCCGGAATCGGTTGAACGATTCGAACCATACTCGACAGCGACATTTAGAATTAGAATACCTTCTATTTGCCGACTGTCACATTCAGACTGGTTCATCTGTTGCCAAGTATATATATTGAGAAATTGAGATGACGGTCTTACCCCATAGGGTACCGGTGTTACCCCCATTGGGTGCCGGTTTCACCCGCACTGGTTGATGTGCTTCATTTTTATGGCAGTTTTTTAAATTGACTATTACTTGAGAAAATTACCGTTTAAATGTACTGATATTCCTTATATCTCATGGCAAATAAACTAGACAATGATTCTGTGGAGGAAACATATCAATATGTGTCGGGCATACCCCCCATTCCCCTACAGGCAAACCTTTTTTTTGTGCGGGGGATAGGGACCGATGATTTCAGGAGTGGATAATTGAGACGCAAATATGCTTCTTTCGCACTGAAATGCATATAAACCATCGAAAAAAGCAATTGGACGATAACTTCATCAAATATGCTTTTCTTCATACACCGCACAAAAAAAAACCGCATAAGAACAGAAAATCGCACAAAAAAAAAATCGCACAAAAACAGGTTTTACTGTATATCTTTATAAATCTTTATAAAAGAAGAATAAATTTTTTGATTCATCCCCTTAAAGTCAGAAAACACCTTTCTCATATGAAAAAAAAAATCCAGAATCTCTCACAGGGTTATACAGCGCGGACTCGATTATATACAGTTTTTGATTTCTTTTCACTGTATATAATCGAATCCTGTATATAATCGAGTCAAAATAAAATATTTTTTTTAGTTGTTTTATTGCATGTATTTTTTGTTTTTTGAAAATAAAAGAGGAATTTGATTTATGATTCATTCCCTTAAAGTCAGAAAACACCTTTCTCACATGAAACAAAAATATATATCCAGATTCTCTCAGAAGGTGATAGACGATCATATTTGATGAAAAAAATCCTCTTTTTTTCTGTTTCGGACTCTGTTGCCTCAAACTGGCTCTACATTAGAAAATACGCTAGAGAAAATGATTCTGATGCTTTCATTTGAAAGATGAAAAAATTTAGTACAGGATATAGTAGTGGAACAACTAAATTAATGGATTTCAATAACATTTTGGAAGTGAAAAACTTAAAATTTAATAATTTTTAATGTGTTATAATTAGTTTTATCCTAAAAATTTATATTAAACTAGATTGTTTCTATCAATAAAATCGAAGTTCTTTAACCGCTCTACAATTTGTTCTTTGACACCCAACTTCTATCTTTCTCAATTTGGCTGCAATATCGATATAAACAATTCCTGGTGAAAATTCAAGCAAAATCTTCAAAAATCACGATTTTTACCCCACTGTACATGTAATAGCCAATCAAACTTCACCTTAACGTTGAAATGTTACATTTCTTTTTGAAATAAGCCATATTTTAAATATAAAGAAAAATATTTTTTTTCTAAACTGTATATAATCGAGTCCAAAATTGTATATAATCGAAACACATATAATCGAGTCTGTATATAATCGAGTCCGACCTGTAGATGATCATATTTGATGAAAAAAAATCCTTCTACGTATATGTTCGAATTCCAACAATGACAGAGTTATAGAACTTTATTTTTTGTTTCGTGCTCTGTTGCCTCAAACTGGCTCTACACTAAAAAGTACGCTGAATGAGCTAATTCTGTTGCCTTCATTTGAAAGATGAGAAAATTTAGTACTGGAGATAGTAGTGGATCATCAGAAGTGAAAATTTCAAAGTATGTAATTTTTAATGTGTGATTATTAATTTTATCCCAAAAATTCATATTGAACTTGATTGTTTCTGTCAATCAAATTAAAGTCCTCAAACCACTCTACAATTTGTTCTTTGACAACCGATTTCTATCTTTCCTAATTTCGCTGCAATATATAATAAAATAAACAATTCTTGGTGAAATTTCAATTAAAATCTTCAAAAATCACTATTTATACCCCACTGTACTTACACCACTTACCACAATAGCCACTTCAACGTTCAAAGGTTACATTTTTCTTAAAACAAGTCATATTTGAAATGCAAAAAAAATAATTTTTTTTCAAACTGTATATAATCGAGTCCAAAGTTATATATTAGGCTGTCAAAAAAGTCCTGCGGTATTTTTTTTTGAATTTTAATTTGTTCATAAAATTAGTTACAATCATCTGTTTTAAGTCAAATATGCGCCGTTTTGTTCGATGACTTGTTCCCAACGAGATGCCAACTTCATAATACCCCTGTTATAGAAGCTCGCTTCCTTATTGGCAAAAAACTCGGATAGCCAATTTTCACAGGCCTCTTTTGTGGCTAACTTCTGACTACCTAGCTCGTTCGCCATGGACAAAAACAGGTGGTAGTCACTTGGTGCAAGGTCCGGACTATACGGCGGATGCAAAAGAACCTCCCATCCGAGCTCCCGGAGCTTCTGGCGCGTCACCAAAGAAGTGTGTGGCCTGGCGTTGTCCTGATGGAAGACAATGCGGCCTCTGTTTATCAAAGATGGCCTCTTCTTCATGAGTGCTACCTTCAAGCGGTCCAGTTGTTGGCAGTACAGGTCCGAATTGAGCATTTGGCCATAGGGAAGCAGCTCATAATAGATTATTCCTTGACAATCCCACCAAACACACAGCAGAACCTTCCTGGCCGTTAATGAGGGCTTGGCCACCGTCTGAGCCGCTTCAGCGGGCTTTGACCACGACCGTTTGCGCTTCACGTTGTCGTAAGTGACCCACTTTTCATCGCCAGTCACCATCCGCTTCAGAAACGGGTCGATTTTGTTGCGATTCACATGCGTCGATACGGTCAAAGATGTTTTTTGCGTCAACGTGTGTGGCACCCATACATCGAGCTTCTTTGTGAATCCAAGCTTCTTCAAACGGTTAATAACGGTTTGATGACTTATCCCCAGCTCTTGGCCGATACTAGGGCTGCTACCATGCCGGTCTTTCTCGGCTAATTCAGCGATTTTGTCGCAATTTTCGACGACAGACCTTCCGGAGCGTGGCGCATCTTCGGCGACCTCTACACCAGAACGAAAACGTTGAAACCATCGTCTTGCGGTGGAAATGGAAACTGTATCGGGTCCATGAACTGCACAAATTTTATTGGCAGATTGAGATGCATTTTTGCCTTTGTCATAGTAGTACTGTAAAATATGTCGGATTTTCTCTTTATTTTGCTCCATATTTCCGACACTATAACTCACGAACGACTAAACCAAACAAAACACTGTCAAGGACTATATTATAGCGCGCAAAAATACCTTTCCAACAAGCTATAGTATGACTCGATACAATGAATACAACTAGAACTACGCGCTTACAAAGACACCTCGCAGAAATACCGCAGGACTTTTTTGACAGCCTAATATAATCGAATCACATATAACCGAGTCTGTATATAATTGAGTTCGACCTGAACTACTTTAGATATTTAAGAAAAGCGTAATTATAATCAATCGGCAATAAAATCCGTAATTCAAGGGAGTAGCGATCAAAATTTTGACAAATTAAATTTGAAGTATTTCCCTTTTGTGTGCCTTCAAAAAACCTATTGATCATTCCACCCCCTAATCGGTCTTAGAACATTTTTATTCTATCATATATTTCAACTCACGTTGGTGGAAGATGACCTTTGGGCGACCTGCCAAAGCAATCGATCATTCTTAACTATTTTATTAATGCGCAAATGAAATAAACTGACAATTTATTTTCTAACACAAAGAACCATTCCCAATTAATGGAGAAAAATACGAATATGAAAAAAAAATTAGTTACTTTCCATGAAAAAAAATCTAAAACTTTTTTTTATACTTCCCATGAAATGCCAATAATGTGTATTCGAGCTTACTTGATCACAAATCAATCGTTTCCTTCCGATATTACATAAATGTTAGTGAGTACATCGCTGTGTTGACCAGGGTTCGGAAAGTCATATTCAACCGAGGTTGATCAGGAGACTATGAACAAATCCGCTTTCGCATTCGATTGGAAATGAGTTTTTGCTTCTTCTAGTAGTTCCTCCGTCAACATGACTCAACAGTCATTGGGGCGTTTAGTTGCTATCCCCCTCTACGACTCAACTATCTCATTTCATTCTTCCTCGTCGAATGAACTTCATTGCATATTGAAGTGACTCCCCCCTAGACTGAATTTCATTCTCTCTCTTTCATGTATCACGTACGCATGTATCGATGTTTATGTTCACGGTGGGTAAACAATGGAGCCATCCATTAATGGCGCAACTACATTTTTGCATTCGAAATCAAGTTTTCGTTTCACTTTATACAGTGATAGACATTCGTTTAGCCGCACCCTATTTTTCCTGAATATTTTTAAAAATAAGTCAATTCTTTTTACAGTTTTGTTCATAAAAGTCTATAATTGTTTGTTTTCATCGAATTCGTTCTAAAAAAAAGTATAAATTCACTTTTTGTTTTCTAAGTAATTCAAATATGTGGAATCAGGATGGACATTCGTTTAGCCGCATCCTAAAATTTCAATAAAAGAAAATTTGTGCGGAAAATTTCGAGTCCAATCGGTAGCTAATATTTAGTATGTCCACCTCCATTTCGGATCACTTCGAAAACTCGATTTGGCATCGAGTCAGACAGCTTTTAAAGTGTTGCCATATTGATTATAGCCCAACACTCCTGAATTACTGCCTTGACACTGGAAATGTTGTCAAATTGTCATCCGTTTGGATAGACCATTTCGGCCAAGATTCTCCATAGGTTCTCTATGGGATTGCAATCGACTGCAAGAAGGTCATCCAAGAAGCGGAATGTCCTTCTCGGCAAACCATGCCTTCGATTGCTTGGAAACGTGGATCTATGCATAATCCTGCAGAAAAAAACGACATCCTCGGTAGCGTTATTCTCAATACGGTCAATCAAAACGTCCTCCAGTAATTGAAGATACTTTTCGGAGTTCATTCGGGTGAAAATGAAACAAATGGGAAGCTTGCTGTGATAGGAAACGGATACGGCACACTGTCAAACTTCCGCCCCCAAAGTTTCGTTTCGATCTCACGACATGCCGTTGACTTAAATTGTACCAATAGCAACTGTAACAGTCCGGACCATCCAAATTGATCAGTTTCGGCTTCCCTTGGGGTTTCATCCACATGATGTTTGGTGACTCATTCAAGATGCTCGCAATATGTCTCTTCGTTACTGGAACAACCGATTCTGCCTTAATGTATGAGCAGGACATCGTTTCCTGGTTGCTTCGTGTCTTATTCGACCTTTAAGACGCTAAGTAACTTTGGTGTTCCCATTTGTTGGTCGTTATATCCCATCTGGCACTATTTAATGAAAATCCGTACCACATTCTCAGGTAGGCCAATTTTTGTTACGATCGAGCGATTAGGTGTTTCAAGTTTTTTTTTCAAGTGCGGCTAAACGAATGTCTATCACTGTATGGACGTTAAAATAAGATTGTGTACGCGGGCAAGGTTGAATGAAGAGACAGATTTGTGTTCATCCGTCATGTTAATAAAAATAACCATTTGCTAGAATAGTTCATCAGTCATCCTCGCTCTTAACGCTCGTCAATTCATTTCTAGCCAATTCAAGTCATGTCAAGTAGTCCTAGTCGAAGCGAAGTGACTGAGAGGAAAGTCGATTTTCGATTTCGATTTCTCATCGTCGGAAACGATGGACCCTGATGTTGACATTAGTAGCCATTATCAGCGTGGTCAAAAAAGAGCGCTTACTAGATTGCATCACATCATATATACGCATACAATCAGAGGGCGCCCTTGTTAATAGTTTCATTAGCTTCTTTTCTGGTTCCTCTTTTTTTCTCGCTGCTGGCTCTCTTCCGTCGTACATTCTATTCTTACATATCGTTTGCTTTTTTGGAGCTACGAATTGAAAATCTAAATATCGCTTGCTTCACTAAGAGCGTCTGAGGCGTTTTTCGCTCAGTCATTTCTCAATCAATTTACGAGACTTTTGTCCTAATAGATTTGTATACTTTTTAAACGGTTTTATTTAGTTTGCCATGTATCCAGAGTTGCCAACCTTCCTGATTTTTCAGGATTTCCCAGACTTTTTAGCACGCTCTTTGATATCCTGACGAATACTCAATTCATCCTGACTTTTCTGAAATGATCTGATTTTTCCTGATTTCTGTATTCTTTACAATATTCGTAATAAATATACTGGTTTCCATACCAAAGTTTTCTGTCATGATAGTTCTCCGGTTCGCACTTGTATATATCTTACATTGAGTTAAACTTTGTACTTAACTTTTTTTATCTCTACCCTAAATTGTTTCGTGGCTTCCCAAAACAGTGCTAGAAAATTTCATGAAACCAATTCTTCATTTATGAAATTACAACGAGATTAAGTTTGAGGAACAACATTGCTTTATTGAGGATAATGTATATGTAGATGTATCCCCAGAGTTCTTGATGTAGGGATACGTTTCAGAGTGTAAAATTACTCAAGGGAAATTTTTTTAATCCACAGTCAATATAAAAAGACTTTATATGTAATTTGTTCGCCTGATTCAAAGTAGAATCAACTTTAATGATGGGACTATGGTAAATATATCTATAACCGTACTGAATATCACATGTATGGCTCGCGGCAGTCTTCGACGAGGAAGCTAAAATGTTCTGGGAGAAATATTTAAGCTGTGTGAAAGATTGTGAAACAGAACTATGGATATAAGTTTAAATTATAATGATGTTTTTATTTTCCCAAAAATCGACATTAACTTTTCGGACAACCCAAAATGAGCTATCCTGATTTATGCTGATTTTTTTTACATACTTCCTGATTTTTTTAAATTATAGTTGGCAACCCTGCCTGTAACATGTTTGTAACATGTTTGTCTGTAGCGCTGTTCCATATTAATATAAATTTGACCCTCTTCTTGTTGACCGATTAATCTGAAATTTGGAACACACTTTTATCTCTGCAGTAACTGCGTAATGCAAGATCATGCCATACTGCGTATTTCATGATCTTGAAAATCCAAGATGGCGGCCATTACAATATGGCGAATCACATATTTCATCAAAATCTCATCAATGTAAGTTTTTACAAAACCCCATCAATATGGGTATCAAACGAAAGAGCCTGACTAGTAGAATACAGTTATTATCCAAATCCAAAATGGATGCCACCACAAAATGGCGCCATATATATATTCTTTCAAAATCCCATCAATATGAGTATCAAATGAAAGCGCTTGGATAATAGAACACAACTATTTATGAAAAATGCTAATCCAAAATGGCCGCCACCACAAAATGGCGTCATATATATTTTTTTCGAAATCATATAAATATGAGTATCAAATGAAAGGGCTTGACTGGTAGAATACAGTTATTTGTGATATAACTGTATTCTACCAGTAATAATTTGTGAAATAACGGCCGCTACAAAATGGCGTATTACATATTTTCTCAGAGCCCCATCAATATCAAATAAAAGGTCTTGATTAGTAGATCACATTTATTTATAAAAAAATGGACATCCAAAATAGCTGCTACCACAAAATGGTGCAATATATATATATATATATATATATATATATATATATATATATATATATATATATATATATATATATATATATATATATATATGACCTGTTTGTATGTATATTTGAATGTCTGTGGGGTAGGTATCATGTATTTTTACAAATTTTGTATTAAATGGAATGAAATGCTAATGATACAAATAATGTACTAAAAACTAGAAAATAAAATAAATAAAAAAAGTTTTAAGTTAAACGGTTTCTTTGTGATTAAACATAATAATAATACAGATAATGTAATAAAAGGTGCTCCCGTGACCGAGTGGTTAGCGTCATAACTAACATGCCGGCGTGTTATTTGGCATAGAAATCTCAACTAAGTACTAATAAAAATGACGCAAGTAATACTACGTTGAGACGGCGAAGTTCCTCTAGGAACGTAAGTGCCATTGAAGAAGAAGAAGAAGAACTAAAAGCTAGACAATAATTCGGCAAGTAGCAGTTGGCAGTTATCATACCCCTTCCTAGGCCGTACTTCTTCCGTGACGATCAAGACTAGCACGTTACTGTGAATGGCAATCGCTACCGCTCAATGATAAACGAATATTTTTGGCTCGAATTGAATGATATGGACTTGGACAACATGTGGTTTCAACAGGACGGCGCCACAAGCCACACAGCGAATTTAACAAACGTGGTCAATTACGGGTGGGGTTCCTGTAGCCAAATTTGGTGAGCGTATTATCTCACGAAATGGCCCAATCAATTGGCCGTCTCGGTCGTGCGATTTGACGCCGTTAGACTATTTACTGTGGGGCTACGTCAAGTCTATGGTCTATGCCAACGAACCAGCGACGATTGATGAGCTTCGTACGAATATCGAACGTGAAATTGCAGCAGTATCGGCCGATTTATGCTTGAAAACCGTCGAAAATTGGGTTCAGCGTCTGAACTTCTGCAAGCGTGTCCGTGGTGACCATGCAAAAGAAATCGAGTTCCATACATAGTGGCATCAAATGTCCTTTCGCATGAATAAAGAATTTCATTGCTATCCAAAACCGTTTTTGATTTCGGCACTCCATAACAATTTTTTATATCGAAGAAAATAATATATATCATAAAATTAACTGTCGAACAATTGAAAAAACTCAACCTCTATCCTAACGGAAATACCCACTTCTGATTGGTCGAAATTGGCGACACATGCGGCGGGTCCCTAACAGAGACATCAAAACCAAGCTGCCTGGGGGAAATCAGTATTGCAAATACATGAAAGTACTTTTGTTCCCACCGAAATGTGTTCCCTAACAAAGACATCAAAACCAAGGTGCCCGGGGGAAATCGGCATTGCAAATATATGAAAGTGGGAGATATTTTTTTATATTGCGAGTGAGGTGAGTGACACGATTAATTCTAGCAAATAAAATTTGAATTTGATTCGATTTGATTTGATTTTTGATTTTTATTTATGTAACTTAAGGGAAAAAAACTTTTTTACAACGTTAAACTGTGGTGGGATATTCTGATAAAAAAATTAACATATCATTCAAACTAACAAATCCCTGAATTTTGAATTTAATACAAGTAAATATTTTATCAAGTCCCCCGAGTAGACCCCTTTTGAAGCTAGAAATAGTTGTAGACGATTCAAGAGCAGGTGATAAGCGATTCCAATATATAACACCTCTCACTAACATTGATTTCCCATAGTAAACAGATGAATGCTGTGGAATTATAAAAACTCATGGTTCTCGTGTTTCTCATAAACTGAAGTTGTTCGGATAGGTACTGTGGCATGCAACATTTAACAATTTTGAAAAAGTTTATGCATGTGCGATACACATCAAATTTGGTGAAAATACATCCTAATAAAGTGCTATGTAAGTGTGAAACACTGGAATATCTCAATAAATTGTAGACATATCTTACACATGAATTTAAAGAAACTCTGTTGAGTGCGGCTGTAGAAGCATTAGTGTAAATGAAATCTCCATACAAAAAATGAGGGATAATCAGCGGCTTTAATAATTTTACTTTCGTGGATGTTTCCAAATGCCTAGTCACTAAATTCAAACGTTTTAAGGCGCCGTAGATCTTACCACATTGAGAATTGATGAAAACATCCCCTGCCAAATTAGATGTAAATATAACACCCAAATTATTGAGTTTATCGACATATTCGACAACTTATTGGAGGTGGTGTAGTTGTAGTTTTCCAAACAAAACGACCCTTTTCAGGGCCACCAAATCATTATCAAAGAGTTTAATTCTTCAAAAATATCCAAAATGAACAGATAGCCTAACGGAATACGTCAACTATGCGGTCGTGCTCAGACACAACCCTTCTGTGACTTTTTTATTTAAAAAAAGCTTTGGTAGCGCTCTTATTAAAAAATCATTTACGATGTTCGACAGAATGGACGACCTTTGAGGAATTTACGTGAAATGACTCAATATTTCTGTTTTTCTTCAATTCTTTTCGGAAATCAAAGCATCTCGCAAGCGCACATTGAATTGGACATCACCTCCAACTATTGTTCGCATTATGCCTCGCATCTCGCCAATTTTCCTCCCCTAACTGCGAAGAACATCACTCATCATGGCCTACCGCAATTTTCTTCAGCGTCCCGTCCCCTTCTCGTTTAACCGCAGGGCAAAACAATAAAACAAAACAATCTCACGTCGCACTCCATTGCATTTCCAATTAATTAATAATTATCGCTGTCACGTCAGACGAGCGGTCCGTGCGTGTGTGTGTGTGTGTGTGTGTGCGAGGCGCTAAATTCCCTCACGGCAGTGTTTGAGTCTGTCCCCAACTCTCTCTCCCTCTCTAGAATTAAATAAGGTTTTAATAAGGCATCATAATTTGTCCTCGTCCTCCCGGACTCACAACAGCGCGCAAGGTCGTTGGATGCGAAGCGGGATTCGCGCAGGGAACTGAAGGACGCGACCACGACGGCAAGGAATGTTCAAGTGTGCTGTCTCTATTGGTGGGAATGGGAATGCAGCTTCCATGGTTTTATGCTCCGGCACGTAACCAGCTTTGATGATGATGAGGATGATAAGGTGACGAAAGGTTGGAAAGTGCCTCCACTCGGGTTGGTGTGCGCGATGGAATAAATCCTTGAACTTGTTCCTCGAGGGCCCACTTGAATGTCCTCCCTATAAGCGCCACGCTGACGCATCGCTCGAGCCTGAAATACTCGATTCCGAAAACGACACGCCAAAAGGCCGCGGAATAAATTTTGCGGCTGTAAAAGGACGATTATGGCCTCGCTTCTCTGTGCACAGAGAGGCAAACTGGGAAATTGCGAGGAAATTATTCCGGCTGACAAATTGCGTGAATCCATCGGCGGTTAAATTTCAATTTCCGATCCCTGCTGGTTGCAATCAAGACATTTCAATAATTCATCTGTTCATCAATGCGTGCGGAACACGGGGCGGGAAAATATTTATTTTCGAGAACAGAGCGAGAGCAGAGCTTTCCACTTTGGGAGGTTCACCGGATTGAGCAACGAGAATATTAAACGGGAAGGATAGCAGCGAATGATTAATCGATTCCTTTCAACATTCCTCCTGCTTAAGAGCGCACACACATACACATTCCGTGGACTCTGTCGGGTGATTTAAGACCCTCAACTAATGATCTCCACTTATGGGTGGAGGAAACGATCGTAAGGCGGTCGGGTCGGTCCCGTCTGGATTCCATTTCAACACTACAGAACAGAACATCGATAGAGGAGACTCCGGGTCGAAGATTATCTCCGCGTTCTCTATCTGTGCGATCGTAAAAGGACATTCGAACCGGACCACAATAAATAGTGTACATTTGTCTTGCCACCTTGGAGGAAGGACAGGGAACAGAGGCGAAACTTTTCCCGAATGACCACAGCGAGCCAAGCCGCAAGTCGCGCCAACAAGGAGCGGCAGAAAAATGACTTCCATTTTCGATTTCATTTTATATTCATCGATCTCTCCCCATCTTCGGCGCTGAAAGAAGGAGCGCGCGCATTGATAGATAATGTTAAGGAAAATTAAGTCGAGCAAAGAATTGCACGATTATTTATGGTTATTCTGGAGGAATCTGAAAGTGAGCGCGCGAGTCTGTGCTGTCCACAATAAGAGAACCCGGAGGAAGGGGGAATATCTTCGGTTTCAGTTATTATTTAACATGCACACAATTCTAGTTGCGCTGCTGATCAGAATCCAGATGGTAGCTGTTTTCTATTAAAAAAAAAGCGAATGCAAGAGAAATAGAAATTTTATACGCTACATCATCTTTCACATCGTGGCCCTTTGTGGGGATCTGTAGATGGGCATAGCTAATGATGCCCCCACCTGCTGCTGCTGCACGAGAGAGAATGATAATACCACCAAACAAGCGGATGCAAATGAGGGGAGTGAACTTTTGCAGATGCTTCGGTGGGCGGCGAATCGATTGCGCTGCGGGTTATTCATTTATTCAACTAAACAACTCATGGAGTTCGACTTAGAAATTCGTCCACTTTTTCGTCCATCGGTTGACAGCAACACCTAATTGAGGTATTTTATGGGAATTCTAAGACGGTGCTAGACGACGTCTGCTGAATATTATCGGCTTGACTCATGTTGCTAAATAATGTCACTCTTTTCATTGTTTTATTCTGATGATTACGCAGAAACGAAATGATGCTATTGCTTTTCAACCACTTTACATTTGCTGCCGGTCACGACTGGTAATGTTCAAACAACTGCAGAGCTATTTATTCATCCTTTAGGTATCTCTACAATCCATTTTATATTATCATATCTTCAGTGACTTACAGTGACCCTTAATAGATAATTAAATCAACAACAACTATTCGATACCTGACCGACCAATCAATTGATTTTGGGCAGATAGCTGTCGTTGCTCTATGAATTGAAACATATTGTATTTGACTACAAAAACAAGCTGAAAATTTGTGCTTTACCATCCAAGGCTCACCATTAATCCATTTCTTCCTGTTATTGATTTTTTCTATAACTGTACACCAAAAAAAAAAAAGAAGAAAATTTTCGAAAACAAAAACTTATTTGCTCTAAATATGCACATATTGCGATGTATTGAAGAGTTGTAGGGCAAATATGTATTTTCCATTTATCTGCCATTTCATCAAAATCTGAGATGAGAGAAATGAATGAGTGAATAATGAGAAAGTCGACTTTTAGTTTTCGAAATCAATTTTTTTCAGTGCAGAATTTCAAAAAATATTTTTTTAGTATTTTTTTCTGAAAATTCAATTATTTTCCTAAAACTCTTCCATATATCACTTTTTCTGTAGGAATTACCATTTTAGAGTAAAAAAAATGTATAAAAAATGGTTAAAAATATTTTGCCCTTTTTTATGTTAGTCTAGATAAATTTTCGAAAAACTAAGTTGCTTAACACTAAACCTACCACGTGGCCATGATCCATTTTGAACTTTTAGTCAACATTTTCATGCAAATTATATTGTCGCAACATCGTTTATCTACACTGCTTTTCCTAAAACATACATCGAAAGTATTTTTCAGTGTTCACTCCTCTCTTGTTATTTTTTTTACCGAGAAATATATGTAATCTGCCCTAACTACCGCAACGGTTTTTTTTAAAAAGCAGTGATGTGTTTGTGAGATGATGAAAGATGAACATGATTCCTTTTTTTGTAAACTTTAGTTTTTACTAAACAATGTTTTTATGTTCATGTTTAAACAATATTTGCTATAATTCATCTTCGTGTGATATGTTTCGGATGTATCACAAAAATAGTTAGCGTCTTTCGCCTTTCATCTTTCTGTTTGAACATACAGAACAATACTCTTTACATCTATACAGTGCCGCAA